>NC_088796.1:37142860-37801754 GCF_011386835.1 Chrysemys picta bellii | reverse complement strand
AAAAAAAAAAACCTGTTCACTTGAACTTTGACACCATGTCAATCTTTAAGTAGAATAAAATTTTTGCTGTTCAAACAATTATATTGTTTGTCCTGAAGGGGCGTATGTAATAGTAAATGAGGAATGAAAGAATGGAATGTGAATTAACCTGGAAAAAGGAATTGCCATGCTGGCATTTTTTGTGTGACCTCTCAGTCCCAAAATAGGCATAGCAGATATTTGGTTCCTGATATTCCCCCTCCCTCACCCCAACCCTTCTAACTTGCATGGATTTTTCAGGCAAAGTAAAACTTGGCATATCTTTCATGCACAGAGTGTATGCTAAAATGTATTAAAAACACACTGCTGCTTATAGAGGACTATATTCTGATATTGCTTGGTGCCTGCAAACATTTAAATTACAGCGTACTCATTAAGAGTTAAAACTTCAAGTATTATGGGACTAAAAATTAAAGAGCATATAGCAAATATATAGATATGGGATGCTCAGGTTTGCTAATACTATTTGGTGTGGCACAAAGTGGCCTTGAAGTATCCAGAGAATATCAGTGGAGTATTTATCTGTTTACAGGAATGCTCAGCTGCCCATGAGGCTGGTGGAGACAGCAGAGCTGCCTTCCTATACTAGCTCCCTCTCCCCCACCCAGACCTATTAGAAAGTGAAGGAGAGGCCATGTTAGGGTTGGGATGTGGGTGGGGACTGTGGCAGAGAGGTGTGACAATGGAGCTCTGCTATATGTGATCCTCCTGAAGGATCTGGTGTAAATTGAGGACTTTGCTGTGCAACTTTCACTTTTGCTGGGGCTTAGCAACCCTGAATCAGGCAGTTGCGTCTGCTGGTCACTTACAAATGCTTCTCTGCAGTGCCACTGTGCTTGGGCATAGAGGGAGAATTTTGGCCATTGGTTTTTATACCTTCAAATGGGTATTCTTAGCTGTATGTGGATTTGCTTGTATTAGACATTAAAAAATTTTTATGCTTCAACTCATTTTGAACTCATGCTATGGTTACGTCTCCTAAAATATGAATGTCCTGCTGCCCTCTCAAATGCACTTCCTGTGTTAGCTTCAAGGCCCTCTTTTACACTTGGGTCTTGTCTAGGAAGCTGATCCATTGCTGCAAATAGTGGTCACCTATGGGTAGGGTGACCAGATGTCCCGATTTTATAGGGACTGTCCCATTAGTTGTGCCTTTGTCTTATATAGGTGTCTATTACCCCTCCACCCCCATCCTGATTTTTCACACTTGCTATCTGGTCACCCTACCTATGGGCCTTCCTGAACTGGTGTTCAGAATTTGTTTAGCTGGTAGCATAGATAGGACATAACAGTTTTTGATGTTAGTTCAGAAAGCGTGATTCAGACTTAATGGAACTAAAAATAAAGAAATGTTAATAAAAACACATCAGTTTACAAAATACTCCTCTGAGTGAAAGCTCCTGCTTTGTCAGGCAGTTTTTAAAGGAAAATATCTTGTGTGAATGCTTCACCCACTTAATGATCATGTTCCTTCTGTGGATAGTCCAAGAGTATTTGCAGTTGTAATATTCTTACTGGGAATTCAGTACTTCTTTGTAAGCACCACGGGATAAGTACTATTTAAAATACTGGTGAAACAAAGTCTCATTTCATGGTTTCTGTAGTGATGATGAAAAAATACTTATCTCTGACAGTCACTGTCAGGACTGGGTCAGTTTCTTAGTGCAGATGGGGCTGCAAAATTGTGCAGCATGTGTTTGTGTGCATGAAGTAGCAATCAGAACTCAGATCTGATGAGTCCCCAAGGCATCTGCTAAGGTGTCTGATGCAGCTTGTAGTCTCTTGGAGACACTTCATGGTTCAGGAATGAAATGATGGCTGCTTTTGTTTTCCAGAATTATTTTATACAGCATTGTTGAAAGTAAAAATAAGGGCCATATTCATACTCTGCTAAACTTACATTAGGAGTAAATTTGTCCCAATGTGATTAGCCTGAGGAAACAGTGAGATATGTAGCTTTGAATTGTCTGGTTTGCGGGTGGGGGGAGAAGGTTTAGGTTAACCTTAACTTGGGAAAGAGGGATAAAAAGCAACATAGTCTTTTCGGTCATTTTTAGTTAGGAAAAAGCCATTACTTCCCAGGGTGATGGGAGGAATGAATAGTCACTGTGTCTTGCATCCCTCATATTGCTGCTAGTCATGGCTGAAGGGAGAATGCATTGTAATAGTGCAGCATCTGTGGCTTGAGATAAAATTCTCATTATAAACTCTCAATTTCTGTATTCAGATAGCAAAGCTCTTTGCAAAATCTTGAGATGATAGACTGCACTTCTAGTCAAAATGGAAACCTTGGCTTTTCCTGCACCCAGTTAAAAGATCCTAGCTCTGTCCTTGATTCATAAAAATGAAATATTTTGTATGCAACATTATATTTGATTTGTGTAATAGCTCCTAGAGTGTATTGTATCCCCAGTTCATGCAAATTATATCAGTGCTACAATTTTGGGGGTTAAATATTAACAGTGGTGATGGACAATAATAATAATAAAAAATGTGCAAGGGTGACTGTCAAATTGCTCATAACATCCGAGGCTATAGCTGGGATTTACTGTCTCACTCAATGTGAATAATTGAACAGCCAGTTTAATTTTGTTCAGCTTCCTTTTAAAATCATGGTTTATTGAATGTATCCTCAGGTGAAGGTGACTACGGCAGTGGCAGCACAGCAGGCTAATGTATTAGTATCTGAGGAAGTAGACAGCAGGCGTGTTCATCCTGCCACATCTGCTGGATGGTTCTCGAGTCTCGCAGGAAAATGGTGCATTGTGTCACTGAGATCTCACCCCATCTCTCGCCCTTCCCCCTTGTGAAGTGACAGATCTGATACCTCTGTCTGCCCATTGAAAAACTGCTACAGAAATGTTTAAGAGCCTTGGAGAAAAGCAGGAAACGGGGGGTGAATATTATTTCTAATTGGAACAGATGAGGCTAGTCCACTTATACACTGTACTTCCTATCATTTATATTGGTGAAGGGCCTCATCGCTGGGATCCATGGTGTACTACCACTGCACTGCTCTTGGTATCTAGAGTCTGGTTTTCAAACTGAGCATATGTAAGCGCATGCTTTGATAACAAAATTCATTCTCAGTCTCCAGCAAGCTAGTACTTGACTTCATGCACTGTTTATGAAGGGATTACCAAAGGCTGAGGCATTTTTTTACTACTTAATACTGATATGTAATGGAAATAAATTTTACCTAAATGGGGGTAGAAAAAGGGCAATGCCTCATGCCTATTAAAGCAAAGTCTAAAGCAAAGTCTGCTTTTGAGAGGGCTAGAGGGTGAGAGCGCACGTGTTGACAATTAGGGAAGGAGCTGGAAAAAAACCATGAACGGGACAAGTGATTGGAAGGAGTATAGGAGACGTGCTTCAAAGCTCTGAGCTCTGATTAGTTAGATTATCACTTAATTTCCCACTGCATACAGTGGGTCTGTGAGAGTTAATATCAGAGCTGTGCTAATTGGAAGTTCTGGCCAGAATAGGTTTGTGTGCACTTCTCCCTACCCTCATCCCCCGGTTTTACTTTTGTTTTGCATTTGTGCCCCCTTAATGTTACTTTGCATTTCAGATTTGAGTAAACCACAAATTCAAAATGGAATTTAGCCATGATCACAGAGATTCAATTGCATGTGGTTTCCACTTAGTCATGACTTGTCCAAGGCTTACGTAAAGCTCATCCCATACTCGCCAGAAGTTTATGAAGATTGGGGGAAAAAATGGTCTCTGCTTCTAGTTTGTAACACATCTCCAAAACCACATGATGCATTGTTCTGGGGCTTTGTTGAGAACTTCACACACTTTACTTTTAGTATCAGTTCAAATAGTAGATTAACTGTCATGTAGCCGTTGTTCCTTTAAAGTTGCTTATGGTAGAGAGATGTTTTTAAGTATTACTTAATTTCACTAGATTTAACAGTTCGATGCGTCTACTAAAGAGGATTTAATAGTTAAAATAATAAAAACAAATTATTTAATAGAAAAATTGGTTTCCAGGTGAGTTAAGGAACACATGTAACCCTGCTTTGACTGTTTCAGGGTTGTGACAGGCTGCTGTATCAATCATTAAGTCTCTAGAGCTGCCTTTCATGGTACCAGGGCACTTCTAACACATTTGCTCCATAGCAGAACTATTGAACTGCAAGAGAATTGTATGCAGTAAGCTGGAAAATGTAATTCAAAATCAAAAGAAGCCTCACCAGCAAAATTGTCCCCGTTAAATCCATTTCCCACCTAAGGACTGGATTTGCCACTGAACTCCATCCTACCAAAGGTTTCATGCTCAAAGGAATGCCCTGAACCTCACTCACTTATTACTGCAGTTACGTGAAATGTTTATGGCAAAAAGTGTCCCCTTCCTTTTATAAAAAGCAACAGAGGGTCCTGTGGCACCTTTAAGACTAACAGTTAGTTAGTTAGTCTGTTAGTCTTAAAGGTGCCACAGGATCCTCTGTTGCTTTTTAAAAAGAAGAACAGGAGGACTTGTGGCACCTTAGAGACTACACGGCTACCCCTCTGATACTTGACACCCTTCCTTTTATATATTCCCTTCTTCCAAATCAAAACGTTGAATACTATATAAAAGACTTAGTGCATCACAATGGATCAAGCCAATAGTATTCACATCTGATAGAGAAAGGTGGTTCAAACTGCATGAACTGCAAAAATGTTTAGTTCAATTTACCTCTAATGTATAAGTTTCAAGTTACCTCTCCCTATGCACACACACAATCCATTGAAATTGATAGTTGAACAAAAGGCTTAGCATATTAGGGCTTTTAGGAAGAATTGGGCAAATAACTCTATTTTTTTTAGAATGGATAGCAAACCAACAAACAAACAAAAAATCAGTTACTTGCCCAGCTCAAACAGAATTTTGGCTTAGATCATATCCAATACAAAATTTTGAAAAAAATAAGTTTTGACTGAATCAAGTAAACCCATTTTGAGTCAGATGAAACTTGTTGTTCAAAATGCTTTGTTCCCGGGCATTTTTTAAATGGCTGGGATCACAAAACGGGGGAGATGTGGAGGTGGTACTTTCTTTATAACTTTAAGACCAGTGGTTAGGGTATTTACATGGGATGTGGAAGACTTGGGCTCACTAGCCTGCCTCTGCCTGATGTGGAGCAGGGATTTGAATTTGGGTCTCCCATCTCTCAGGAAAGTGCTATGGGATATACTGTTAGGGATCTTTTTCTCTCCTCTATGGAAGCTGTTCCACTTTGTATAAATAATTAAATACTCATTGAAGCACGGACCTGGGTAATTTGAGCCTTCCACATCCCAGCTGAGTGCTCTAATCCCACTAGCTAAAAGCTATAAGAAGGGGCACCACCACTGACCGCCACTACTTCCTCTTCCTTCACTAGCTGTTTTGTGAATGGCAGCTTCCTTTTTTTTTTTTGAAGGGAAACTAGCCAAAACTATTATGCGAACTTGAGTCAAACTCCCAAATAATTTTGGCTAGACGGAAACTGCATTTTTCAGAGTAAATGATTTGCCCCCAAATCTTGCCCAGCTCCACTTTTAGGTTTACTCTACAAAAGTCAGTTTTCAAATTGTCCAGTCAGGACCCCAGTAATATCTGCCCATCTGCAGGCTCATTTGCTGTTACTGTTGCTTCATTACTGCCATCTGAAAACTGCAGTTGTGCCCTGAGCCCAACTTGCTTCCATGTCCCTTGTTTGTTCTTCTCAAATTGCTTTTCTTCTTTTGACCACCCACAAGCATCTTTGGTGATTTCTCTTGCAGCTCCCTGCTGCTCCAAGACACTCCAGACTGTTATGTTACAGATATCAGCTCAGCGTGGGTGTATAGTGACATGCATGATGATCAGCTGTGTGCCGCTCATTCTGTGAGAAGTACCCTGTCTGTAAGAACACGCATCCGGAAGTGTCTTAATCCAATTAGCATCTACAGCCTATGGTGGGGGCAGGAGGAACAGCTGGAAACATAACTAACGAAGAGTGTAATTTTACTAAAATTGTTTAGATTTTTTTGGTAGAAGGCGAAGTCTCTTGAGATGTACAGACATCTTTTCTGCTCCAGATCCTTCCTTATAGCCAGAAACCATAGAGCTAAAATATTGTGTGAGTGGCTTGATAAACACATTGTGTGTTTCAAGTGTGAAGAGAAGACTTGCTAGCAGATCATCAGCCAATTTTCAAACCAGAGATGTACGTAAAGTTGATGTGAGCTGCCTCAGAGTGAATATGTGATTAAAATTTTATCCTTATAGTGATTTGTATCAGAAAATGACAGAATGTGATTTTCTGTCTGAAAATCCAAGCATTTTTTGCTCCTTATATAAATTAGCTTTCTCCTTCTCGATTTCTACAAACACATCCCGTGTCCCAACATATCTATCTCAATAAACAGATCCCAGCTGTTCCTCACTAAAATGCACTTGTAAAATTGAGGAAATTACTATAGAAGTTGCATAGACCAAAACTTTTAAACATATATTAGGGGCTTGGATGGCTCAGGAGACTGGCAATAGGATGTGCAGTCATTCACCACTACATCACTTGTTTGAATCTATCCCAGTTCAACAGCTATGGAAAGTCATTACCGTGATGCACCTCGCTATCACTTGTCCTTGGTGTGAGGAATCCTTGCCTGTGCCTGCCAGGGGTCAGTTCCCCAACTCCATAGGCAACACAAGCACTCCCTCTAGGCCTATGCAGACCCTGCTTTCTCTCTACAGGTTAGTGATCGGTACACTCCAACCTCCAAGCATCTCCCTGGAGTGTCCAGTTCCTCCTCCCCTGAATGTTCACAGATTAACCACTCTCAAACGCACAATACCCCCCAGTTTACCTGTTACACCTTCCATCACTGCTCTATTTAATACACAGATCTTATATACGTATATAGTGAACACAAATAAAAGTTTATTTAATGAAGAATAGAGATTCTAGTAATAGCAACTAGAAGTATTGGAAACAGATGGTTACCTGTAAACTAAAATCGTAACATGCATTCTAGAAGCTTGACTTACTTAACTAGATACTTTTGTTTTATAGAGTAGTGCTTACTCAAAGTCCTTCCAGTGTTTTACAGCCAGTCTTGGCAGTGATCTTCCATTCATGAGACAAGTCATGTTGTCAGATTGCCTCCTTGATGAGAGATGCAGTGTGATTTCTTGCATTACCTGATCTACTAAGATGAATCCTTTGATCTTTGCCATAAACAGGACACCCCCCTGCAGCTTGTTTTTTATCTGTAGGCTTTCTTGTAAATTTCGCAGTCTTATGCCTGGTAGCTGGTTTGGTATGCAAATATGCATTTTATGCAGGAGTGGTGCCAGGGTTTTTGGCGTCCTAGGCGGGGGTCCTTCCGCGCTCCCGGTTGTCGTCGGCAATTCTGTGGCGGGGGAGGGGTCCTTCCGCGCTCCCGGTCTTCAGGGCACTTCAGCGGCGGGTCCCGGAACGAGTGAAGGACCCGCTGCAGAATTGTCGCCGAAGACCCGGAGCGCGGAAGGACCCCCCCGCCGCAGAATTGCCGCCGAGGGCAGCAAAATGCCACCCTCCCCCCAAATCCTGGCATCCTAGGCAACCGCCTAGGTCACCTAAATGGAAGTGCCGGCCCTGATTTTATGTCTTACAATGGATGCCTAATACACACGTGACCAGACTGAGAACCATCTGCTATTTCCTGGTTCTGTGATTTAACTCCTATACCTTAAGAACATAATTTTCAATATAGATACATAACATTAAATATTATGTGTGATTACATTTTGTGGTGATTATGATGACCCATGGCCTACTGGCTCTTAGCAGAGACCTCGTATGTCACCCTATAGTGAATTTATATTCAAATATCTGAGCCAGGAGATCCCTGTAAAACTATGCACCCCCTGTGCTCTCTGCCGGTTCGCATTAAGAGGTCCCTGGGTCACAATTGCCATCTGAAACCGGCTTGGTAGCCTATGTGAAATGAATTAATGTTCTCAGTCCATCTAATGAACTGGTGTCCATACCACACAAGCCCACCATTGCAATTGGCAGCTTTGTTGGCAATCTAATAAGGGACTAAGGACTGAGCATGGAAATTGATCTACTCTCTTCTTTCAAGAAATGTTTTAGCACATTTGGGGGAAAAATGGAACAGGTGCAGGGCTAGTGTGGATGTATGGCAAAACTTCAGTGGACTTGTATCTAACTGCATGGCTAGTGTGGTTATACTGCGTCACTGGTGCTTGAACTGGTGGGATAACACCAGTTTAATTGTCTAGTGTAGGAAAAAAATCTTTCATGTGTGGTTCTTAGGGCTTGCCCATTATTCATTCCTTTATGATTCAGTCTCTCAGCTCTGCTATGTGATGACCTCTCCAGAAACCCAGAAGCAAGGGATTCAGCTTAGGACCCAAACTTGAATGCTGTGAGGCTACTTTCAGAAGAGCAAATTTATTTTTGCAAATCAGTCATGTTAGGGTGACAACAAAGAAACCTCAGGAAGTAGGTCTGAATAAGCACCAAGTCTGGTTGCTTAGCCAAACTATTTGTAACCCTTGAGTCTGCAAAATTGGTCTGGAAATCTCCCTAGTTCAGGCTTTCTAGTGAGTTTACTATAGAACCTGGTTCCAGTTGGCCTGAGAGGAAATAGCTTTTCTTGCACATTTCAGCACTGCTGCTACCAGCCAGGGAGAAACTGGGGCAGCACACAAAAATGAAAAATCAAAGGAAAAAATGGACTACTAAATGTCAATTACATGTTTAGAAAAGCTCTTATTTTTATCCAGGCATGTTAGACTGTCCTTAAAAGTTTCTACATGCTGGAGATTACCCTGCTTAGTTAATATTGGTATTGCACAATTTTTAACTAGAGTACTGATTTGAAACATTATCAGGAGGAATAGTCAACCATTTAAAAAACACCTTTTTAAGCAATAAAAGAAAATTAGCCTTTGAAATTCACAAGCCAAAAACATAATGCAGTAGAATGATTTCCTTTGCACAATCTCAGTATGTATGTAAAAGTATGTGAGCAAGTTACATGAAGCTACAAACAACTTGTTTGTTTATATCTGACAAATCTATCCACATACAGTTTAGATGTATTTTCTCCATGCATCAATATCTGGGAGCTAGAATATAAAAATAATTGGAATAGAAGATTTTAGAAAACCCAAGAAAAACTCGAGGAGTACAAAGAATATCCTTGCTTCAGTCTTGTTGTGCAGAGACAGGTATCCATAACTTGTATTACATTATCTCAGTTTCGATGATCTCAATAACAGTATTCCCAGAAGAACTGGTTGTTCTGGAAACCAAAGATGTAATTTTCTTCTTTGCATTCTTTCCTAATAGTATATTTGTGAATCTCTCTGTGAGCCCGATTTAAAGTTAATTGGAGGGTGTAGAGTATCCTGAACTCAGGAGCTGCAAATAATGGTCTTTTACCAGTGGCATTGTTCAAGAAAATACAACCCCCTCCTCTAGCTTTTCAGTATAAGCTAAATGTGAATCTGTAATCTGAAAATGCCATAGATACATGGTGTGACTATATCAAGGTTTTTGATTTTGCAACAGAAGTCAATATATGACAGCATTAAAAGCTAAATCCTTTGATTGGATTCATGAGGCAGATATCAGCCGAACAGTAGAAATGAAGGATTATCTTGTCTGCAGTGCAGAAAGGTTGATCTCCATCCTACCATCCACCCCCCTAGATACTTCCATATTACAAAAAAAATGAGGAGTCCTTGTGGCACCTTAGAGACTAACAATGGCTACCACTGAAACCTGTTTCTATATTACAGTTTTCCACTGGCTCGCTTCTGTCTTTTTAGTGGATTAATCACCCACTCCCCATCCTTTAGTATCAGAGCGGTAGCCGTGTTAGTCTGAATCTGTAAAAAGCAACAGAGGTTCCAGCGTCTGATGAAGTGGGCATTCACCCACGAGAGCTTATACTCCAATACTTCTGTTAGTCTTAAAGGTGCCACAGGACCCTCTGTTGCTTCTTATTGTTGAGAGTTCCATTGTGCTACAGGAGTGTAATTGTCAACCATCGTCTTCGTCCCAAAACTTCAGTTGATCTTTTAGATCTGGACCCAAGATATATGGAGCGCTTTGAAGATAAGGACTGACACCTTGAACTTGATTCAAAATTCTATGGGAAGCCAGTGTGGAGAGCAGAGGACAGAGCTGATACGTTCATGGTAACTTGTGTTGCTGAGGAGGCACGTTGTGGTGTTCAGAACTAGTTGGAGTTTTCTTTGTGCTGATGGCTCCATGCCCAGATACTGCATTGCTGTAATCCAGCCAAGAGGAGATGAAGGCATGAATAACTGAGGCCAGGTCTTCATTCATCAGGATGGGACTGAATCTCTTTAGCAAGCAGGAATGTTCAAGGATGATGCTATGTGAGAGCTCAGCATCCATGCGGAATCAAAAACTACTCCTTACTATGCACTGAAGTCACCAATTGTGGATGTGAACCTTCAACCAAAGGAGGCTGCACCATGGCTGCAAGCTTTTCAAAATGTTTTCCTCTGCCCACCAGCATCACCTCTGTCTGTCTAGGTTTCAGGTTCAGCCAGCTATTCTTTATCCAAGAGCTGATCTCATCAAAGGCCTGGGCTATCTTGGTGTCAGTGGTGTGGTCATCTGTGGTGAAGAATTGGTAGAGCTGTGAGTCATCTACATATTGTTTACTCTTGAGCACATGGCATTTGATCAGTTCTCCTAATGGTTGCATGTAGATGTTGAAAAGGACTCGAGTGGGAGTCCACAAGGGTGAGGACTTTAGTAGTGGAGATGCAGTTCCTAATTTCTGGTCATTGGGTGTGTCCCTCCAGAAAAGGTCTCTCATAATTTCAGCACGTTATCTGGGGCTCCTACAGCCTCTCTCAGGAGAGACATCAATATCTTATGGTCAATAGTGGTGAATGCTGCAGAGAGGTCCAGGAGAATGAGACTGGATGTCTGCCCTGTATCCATTGACAGAAGGAGATGATCCATCATTGCTACTAAAGGTGGTTTTGGTTCTGTGTCCTGGCCTGAATCCAGATTGTGCCAGGTCTAGAATGTTAGCTTTAGTTAGATGAGTTTGTAGCTGGACTTTTGCTAGCTTCTCTGTGAGTTTGCTTAGGTATGAGAGGTTGGACATTGGTCAGTAGCTGGCTAAAATTGGAATATCCAGGGTGGGTTTCTTCAATGTGTTGGTTGGACTATTGCCTCTTTTGAAAGAGGGAAGGAAAATTCCTTCTGTGAGTGAGGCAGTGGCTATTTCTCTCAAAAGTGGCTCCAGTTGGTCACAACTAGGGTGAGCAGATAGCAAGTGTGAAAAATCAGGACACGGTCTTTTTGGGGATGGAGGAGGGTGTAGTTGCATATATAAAACAAAGTCCCTAATATCAGGACTGTCCTGATACTAACAGGATGTCTGATTGCTCTATTCATGACTCTTTCACAAGCCAGGAAAGGCATGGGACGGATGCACAAGTCTTGAGTCAAGACTCCTTTATAGTGTCCAGAACTGCTTAATGAGTGAATGTACTGAACTGTGGGAATGCAGGTGGGCTATGGGGAGGTGAGCAGAAGTGGATCCATGCTCTTTGAGAAGCTTTCCTGAATGTGTGAGATCATTTCAGAAAAGTAGGATCAGGGGCGGCCCGTCCATATAGGTGAATTAGGCAGTCGCCTAGGGTGCCAAGTTAAATGGCACACCAAATTTGAGGGAAAAAAATCAATTAAAAAAATAAAATAAAATAAAAAGATGAAAAAAAGACAAATAAAATAACAAAGATGTCATTATTTCAATTCCTGTGTGTGTACTGAGGGAATATGAATTATAATTCATTTCTCTACATTTCTGAGAATTTATTAATATGTCAAATCTTTTATTTACTGCAAAATAAATATTTTAGTGAATTTTTTTTTCAATTTGCAATGTAAGGTCAAGATGACCCACTCCGCAATTTTGATAAGCAATAACTCAGCCACAATTAAATACATCCACCAGCGGCAAGAGCTGCAATGCTAGTGACACCTAACTCAAATATACATCAATGTTGCATAGCCGGAAGTTCATGTAGAGTGGAGATATTGCAAGTTGATACATGTCAAATGGTAATTTTAACACGTCGCAGGTAGATGGTTAAGAATCGAGCGAATACTATGGAAAATTGTGTTTCTTGGTGCCAAAGAATAAAGAATAATGTCTTTCAGCATTATAAATCCAAACTGTGAGTATCTTTAAGCATTATTAAACTTTAGCATTATTATCGGGCTGTATAATTATGAACTTTCCTTTGTTCTAACTGGTTCACAAGTAATAAATAAAGTGCATAAAAGAAAAGTGACAGTGTTAACTCTTAATAGACTACGAAAGTGATGATGTCACGTTCCAAGCGGGTACCCGTGAGGCAGGGGATTACTTTCCAAACAACCGGTGTCTGGTTATAATGTTGAAAAAGGTCATTTTGTTTCCGTGTAAATGCTGTAACTAACTATTTTAATAGGTAAGTGAGTGTATGTTACTAATCATTGAACCTTTAAGCAGTGAAAAGACTTGTTGGGATGGCTGCAATATGGTTTAAATCGCCAACCATGTGGTAGATGTGTCAGCCATCCTTAACATTATAATGCTTGCGGTCGGGAGCACAGTACATAACAATATTCAAATGCCCCACGGCAGAAAGAGGAAAAAGAAAACCGTCAGGAGCTGAGTATCTTAAACGAAAGGCTGAGAAGGAAAAGGACCAAGCAAAACAGCAGGGATCCTTCCTGAAATATCTTCTCTTTTTAATCCAAATAAAGATGGAAGCAGTTCACAGCATCCAGATGAAGGGATTTTACTTGGAGAGGAGGTTAGCTCACATCCACATGGAAGCAGCTTGGAACATCAAGATGAAGGTATATTACTTCGAGATGAGGGTTGCTCACATCCACAAAAAATCAACTTGGAAACTCAAGATGTTGGAAACTTACTTCTAGATGAAGGCAGCTCACAGCATCAGACTGATATGGAAGTGGAGAATATTTATTCACCTTTAGAGGGACATGCAGAAATTGAAGCAAATGAAGTAGAAGGAAGAAAGGATGAGGAAGTTACAATATGGGGACCAGCTTCATGGCCCAGATGTGGTGATTTCCTTCCCTAAGAATGGAAATAAACGAAAATTCTCTGCTCGGAATTACAAGAGGAAACTCATTAATGGGGACGAAATTCATCGAAACTGGTTACAATATTCAGTATTGAAGGACTCTGTGTTTTGCTTTTGCTGCAAGTTGTTTAGAAATCAAGCAACTGGTACATCACTTACTGAAAATGGTTCAAAGGACTGGAAAAACATACCTTCAATTCTCTCTTCATATGAAAGTAGTACAGAACATTTGGAATGTGTTCAGAATTGGAAAGAACTTGAATTATGATTTGAAAAAAGGAAAAAACTATCAATGAAGAAAATTTACATGTGATCAAGGAAAGAAGAATATTGGCAACAAATATTAGAGCGTCTGATTGCTTTAGTGAGAGTTCTCGGTAGGCAAAATTTAGCATTCCGCAGCCACGGTAGAAATGAAAAATTATACACTACAGGTAATGGAAACTTTTTAAAATTCGTTGAATACATAGCTTTGTTTGATCCAGTCATGAAGGGGCATCTACGTAAAATAACTGATCATGAAACACAGATTCATTACTTAGGAAAAAATATGCAGAATGAACTGATTCAAATCCTAGCAAATGCCATTAAAAAGAAAATTGTAGAAGCTGCCCATTCTGCAAAGTACTTTTCAATAATACTGGACTGTACACCAGATGTGAGTCATGTTGAACAAATGACGATGATCATTCATTTTGTGGATATGGAAAAGTCTGCACATGAAGATAATGTTGAAGTGCTCATAAAGGAACATTTTTTGGGTTTCGTACCACTGAAGGAGACGACTGGAGCATTTATGACTGAAACTATTGTACAAGAGCGTGAAACAGTATCATTATCTGTTGAAAACTTATGTGGCCAAGGCTATGATAATGGGAGTAATATGAAGGGTAAGGAAATCAATCCTAGGGTCTTTTTCGTTCCTTGCAGTGCGCATTCTCTGAATTTGGTTGTCAATGATGCTACTAGATGCTGTTTGGAGGCAAGCAGTTTCTTTGACCTGGTGCAACGTGTTTATGTGTTTTTTCTCAGGCTCAACACGCCATTGGGAGATTCTGACTTGCCATGTGGATTCTCTAACTGTGAAACCACTTAGTCAGACAAGATGGAAGAGTCGCATTGATGCTTTGAAGCCTCTTCGCTATGAACTTGGAAACATTTATGATGCCCTAATTGAAATTTCTGATGATACTACCTTTACTGGATCATCTGGCAATACGGCATGTTCAGATGCAGACGCTCTTGCAAATCACCTTTCCAAGTTCAAATTTGTGACTTCACTCATTTTGTGGTATAATATCCTTTTTGAGATTCACCTCACTAGTAAGCAGCTTCAGGAAAAGAACTTGAACATGCATTCTGCTATTCAAAAACTGCAGAAACTAAAAATATTCTGGAGGAATTCAGAAGTGATGAAGCATTCAAAAGAACATGGTAAATTCTCTCGAGCTTGCGGAAGAAATAGACTTTCCGACAGAATTTGAACTAGAACCAATTCGCATTCTGCAAAAGAAACAGCAGTTTTTGTATGAAGATGAGACACACCCATTCAGAACTCAAAACAAAGGTTCAAAGTGAATTTCTACTTCGTAGTCGTTGATACTGCTATTCACTCGGTTAATAGATTTCGACAGATACAGCAGCTAGAGTCAGTATTTGGCTTTCTATATGATATCCACAGCTTGCAAAAAAAAAAAAAAAAAAAAAACAACCACCCAGCAAAACAGACAAGAGAATTTTGTATAAAACTGGAGTCGGCATTGACTCATGAAAATTCAAAAGACATTGATGCTACAGATTTGTGTAGTGAGCTTCAGGCTTTTTCAAGATGACTTAAGAAACATTCCATTCCTGAAGAAGTATTGAAGTTTGTGAAAATAAACTCAGAGTGAGTTTTCCAAACATTTTTATAACTCTACGCATTCTTTTAACTTTGCCAGTTTCCGTAGCTAGTGGGGAACATAGCTTCTCAAAGTTAAAATTGATAAAAACGTATCTGCGTTCAACAATGGTGCAAGAGAGACTTGTTGGACTTGCCACAATGACAATAGAGCATGAAATAGCTGGAAAACTGGATCTAAAAGAACTAGTGACATGACTTTTTTCTTGCTTTAAGTTTTGAAAATTCAGTTTTAAGAGCACAGAGTGTTTTTTATTCAGAGTGTTTTGTAAATACAGGTTAAAGTTAATTGAAAAGTTTTCTTATTTCTTTCTATATTGGATGTGGTGGTAATGGCAGTTAAAGCAGGATAGTGTAATGGATGGTTTTGGATTTGTAGTAATAAAAATTATAATTAACATTTTTAATGCATTTTTATTTGAAATTGGACTGAAATATCATATAGCTGTCATGTACAAATCTATTCTGAAAATTTCATGTCTCTATTTTATCTGATCTCAGAAACATTGGTTGGACAGACGGATGGATGGACAAACCGAATAATTAAGCCTCTGTTTAAAAAACAAAACAAAACTCTTAAAAACATTAAAAGGAAAAAAGGCGTTAAATATTTCTCAGTTTACCAAAAAAACTCAGCCTAGATCTGCCCTTTGGGTTTAGGGGCACCGATTGCATGGTTCGCTTAGGGCGCCAGTTGCTGGCAGCTTGTAGGGCCGCCCCTGAGTAGGATGATAGTTCTTTGCAGCACTTGGTGCTTGGCTCTGCATGATGTAGGCACTCATAGTTCTTGAAGCATCATGGATAACTTCTTGGGGTGGGATTTGGCAGCCTCAACAGAGCTGGCAGGAAATTCTCTTGATGTGTAATACAGCCTTAGCAGAAGCTTTGAGGAATTCATTATGTTTCAACCTGTCTGAATCAGCCTTTGTTTTCCACCATTGGCACTCAAGTTTCTGCCCCTATCTTGTCTGTTGTGGGATGTCGGGAAAACCAAGAAGAGTTGTGGGAATAATGGAGAGGAAGGGACTGTTTGGGGGTCAGTGACAGAAGCCAATGTAGAACAGTAATGATTCACCTCGTCCTGTGGATGGGGTGCTGTTGTCCTTCAGCAGCTTTACAACCTCTTGGATTACATGAGTCTTTGTGGTTGAATCACAATTTTTGGTCAGTCTTGTTGACTGAGCATGAGAAGATCCCTCACAACTGCCCTAATGGAAGCACATCATCTATTCCAGGCGTGGAATCACTTAGGAAGCTATGGATGTCCTTTATGTGTATCAAAGCATATATTCACTAATGTGCAGGTCCCTAGAAGGTAAGAGAGTGGGAGGAGTTTTGACATGGTCCAAAATTCTTCATCTCCCAATGCTTTAACATTGTCCCCTCCCCCTCTCTCTATCAAGGAAATTTAATAGGCTTTTAAAACTTTTTTTCTCTTTTTACATTTCTTACCCAGTCTTATTTTTTCACCTTTGCTCTTTTCCTCCATTCTCCCTGCTGCAGTTTCTATCCACCAGTCATGATGTGCTTAGTCTTTCCTTGCTCCAACTGCTGCCTTCCACAAGTAACTCTTGCAGACCAACTGGATTGCCCTAACTGCCTGCCTCTTTAAAGGCAGCTGGAGATGCATAACACTTTTCACTGTAATATATTTTTTCAGGGTTGATGCATTTTGTCATATGCCTGATTGTGGGCATGAGGTGGGTGTTTTTTGTTTTGTTTTTGTTTTGCATGTCCTGGGTTCTGTCCCCTGCTGGGCTCACCCTTCTTGAGAGCTGCTCCTCTCTCTCCAATCCTGGAGACTCAAAGAAAACTTTCTGATGCCCCATGTGTCTATAAATTCCCCTCTCTACCTCTTGCTCCCTAGTCTTACCTCCACTACTTGACTAGAGCAAGGGGCGGGGGGGAAGGCAGAAAAACCTTTTAAATTGAGTGGGGGATGGTGAATGTTGAAGGACTATATCCGGATTCCTTAACTGTTAACCTACAGGCATCCAAATGTTTGGGAACTGAGTTTTATACATGGTGATGTTTAGGGTTGTTGGCTGGACTCCATTGAAACCCTTGATAATGACTCTTTGAGCATGGTCTCTCAATCAGTTGTGAACCCACCTTACAGTAATTTCATCTAGACCACATTTCCCTAGTTTGCTTTTGAAAATGTCATGTGGCACTGTGTCAAAAGCCTTACTAAAATCAACATGTATCATGTCTACTGCTTCCTCACATCCACTAAACCAGTAACCCGGTCAGAGAAGGAAAAATTAGGTTGGTTTGGCATGATTTGTTCTTGACAAATCCATGCTCGCTATTCATTATAACCCTATTCTCCTCTAGGTGCCTAAAAATTGTTTTTTTGTTTTTTTATTTGTTCTAGTATCTTTCCAGGTATTGACGTTAGACTGACTGGTCTATAATTTCTCGGGTCCTCTTTTGTCCCCCCTTTTTAAAGATAGGTACTATATTTGCCCTTCTTCTGTCCTCTGGGACCCATTTCTGTCTCTGTCAGTAGAATTAGACTTCTTGCTATGTGCTGATTTTCTTTTTAATGATAGAGTTTACTGTTGAATAAAGCTGGAAATAGAGATGTTCAGACTCAGGACATGTTACATTACAGTACAATTGCACCTTGCAAGTAATCGTTTTCTCCTACATTTTAAACATAGTTGATATTTTGCCTTTGAAGTAATGTTAAATGTGCATTTCAAAATTCATCTAAAAACTCAGTGGTGCATTCACAAATTCCCTGGTTTCATTAGAACTGGTCACTTCTGCTGCATGTATTAAAATACTTCAGGTATGCAATTTTCATCTCCGTACATACTCATAGCCACATCATGCCCAGGAGGTATATATGCTGCGCTCCTTGACATCAACTTAAATCTTTCATGTACTAGTGGAAGCCACAATATGGCCATTTTAAATGGCCACTGTGAAAGTGTATCTCTCTATTCCATCATGTTTTACAAAGCAAATATAGACATAATAATAATAATAAATGCTAGGCTTGCCTTGACTGGACTGCAGTATAAAACAGCAAGCTATAATTGTTTATCTGGCAATAGGATACATGGCATTATGGCAGGGGACTAATACCATAACATTTGCAGGATCTAATTATTAGCTTTTGAGCAAATGGCAGGTGGTCAATAAATTAGTCAATGGATTTTTTTTAACTCATTCTTTCTGGCTTGCAGATTCCTTCCCTTTACACTGTATTGTGCCACACAAAATGCATATTATTTCTACCTAGTTTGCTTCAGATTTTGATTACACTTTTTTTGTTTCTCACCTTTTCATTGCTAATTTCATTATTCCTTAGTAACGGTGTATCTGGCACCCATCTGGTGTCCATAATGGTTTTTTTCTACGTCTTTTTTTTTTCCTCTAAGAAAGTAGGGGTGGGGATATTCTGACATACTGCATTCTGGTCCTGATTCTCCTTAGATCAGGAGATATATGTGTATTCCATCATTTTATCAGGGGAGGGATAGCTCAGTGGTTTGAGCATTGGCCTGCTAAACCCAGGGTTGTGAGTTCAATCCTTGAGGGGGCCATTTAGGGATCTGGGGCAAAATCAGTACTTGGTCCTGCTAGTGAAGGCAGGGGGTTGGACTTGATGACCTTTCAGGGTCCCTTCCAGCTCTATGAGATAGGTATATCTCCATATTAAAATAAATATATACATATATATATATAATTTGTTTCAAAATCAACTTGATAACATTCAAAATCTGTAGTGACTTATAAAACTTTAGCAAGTATTCATATTTCTTGTTTTTATCTTCCTCTATTAAAATGAATGGTTATTCATTTTGCTTGCTTGCACAACACTGTAAAATTTCAACAGAAAAAAAGTAGATGTTCACCAGCGTGTGGGCACACATTATACTTGTGCTATCCAATAGTCAGAAAGCATTGCATATTCTGTTCCCCTGTGGCAATTACATGCAAGTAGATGTCCACATATACAAGTATCCACTAGTCCAAATGAAAAGTATCTTGAAAACACTAGTTAGCCATAGTGCCACAACTGCTGCCACTGAAACTGCTTATGTTCTCCTGTATATCCAGATGATTAAAGACAACAAGATAAAAAGGTGGTGCTTTAAAAAATAATAATTTAAGAGTAGTCCTTTTTAAGAATACTCTTCATCATATTATTCTGGTTAGCTAACCAGAAAGTTGTATTCCCATGCCCAATAGCTCAGTGATGTGAAAGCTTAAGACTAAAAAGAAGTGTGCGTTCCTGAGAGAGCTTATTGCACTATTGGACACATTGGCGGATTCCTCTGGCAATAATGTTCCTGTTGTATGTATTGGTGCAAATATTGCAGTATGTCAAGAAGGTTTGAGTCAAAGTTGCAGAGTTGGTGCAAAATTTTGCCTAAAGATACAGATAGGCCCCTAGGCATATAGAAAATCCCACTAAATATCTGTCTGTATCTTTAGGTGCTTAAATACCTTTACAAATTTTGGGTTTTGGAACCTAAGTTCCACTAGCTTTCAGTAATGTGAGGTAAACCCACAGCCAAACCAGGGCTGCTCACTCAGCTGCACCGCCCACACCCCTGTGACCCTCACTCCCATCCCTGTTTCTTCCTTTCTTGTCCCCCAGAATTACTTGAGATCTGGGTTTGGTGTAGCTCCTCCCCTTAGGCTGGAGGGGAAGGGCCTTTAGGATGGGCAGACGCATGCTTGCCCACATCTGGATTCTCAATAGGTGCACCTCCCACACCCACCCATCCCTGGGGCTTCAGTTGGTGCACCCCCTACAGAACTGCAGTGAGTCACCACTCAGGCATGCAGCAATGGCTCAGCTGCACTAACATCCCCTTCCCACAGAGCCTGCAGGGACTTGGCCTTCAGCTGTGTGGCAGCAGCCTGTCCCTGAGCAGAGCCCGGCTCAGATGACACCCTCCAACCCCACACAGGCATTTCCCCAACCCTGCCAGAGCTGCAGATCAGTCTGTGCAACAGCACTACCAAGCAGGAACCCTCCTGCTGCCTTGCAGCGTATCAGACGCTCTCAACTCCCAGCCTGCTTCTGTTCCTGTTCCTGCCTCAGCCTTGCCAAAGCCCTGTTCGTCTTGTTGTTGCCATACTCTGACCTCACTCCAGCCCTGTTACCTGCTCTGCCTCTGCCTACTGACCACCCTGCTTCAACCTCTGGCCTGTATCTGAACTCCGGCTGTGGTACTGATTTGGCCTGTTCACAAACTTTGATCACCCTGCTTCAACATCTGGCCTGCACCTGGACTCTGTCTATGGTACCGCTTTTGGCTTATCCATGGACACGGATCTCAGTCCTGTCCCATCCCCGGATCTCGGGTTCCAGCACTACCCTGAGCCCAATTCCAGCCCTTTGTCCAGCTTCTACCTCTGCTCCAACCAATAGTCCTGATTATTGGGATGCAGCACCTGACACTAAAGATCCTAAGAGCTTGTTACTTTTGGGAATGGATGTTAGATTCCTAATTCACTTAAGCTTTTTTGAATATTTCACCCTTAGATAATTTAGGGCTAAATGATGAAGTTCTTATTCAAACAAAGCTCCCATTGAAATCAATAAGAACTTGACTGGAAAAGGGTATAGACCTCGGCATTTGATCCTTAAGCATTCTGATGCCTGAATTAAACATTGCATCCCTTTAACATTGCTTTTTAAAGTTTCAGCCTTTCCACTCTGACCTCCTATCTGAATAGGAACTAGAGATGTACTAGCGATTGAGTCCCTCTGTAGTGGTGGACAGCTGAATTTTAGGTACTCTGTTTTAATTTCCATTTTTTTTTAAAGGAAGAAGTGTTGAAGTAGACCTAAATGGGTTTAAGTCAGAAGTGTGATATTAGGGATGGCCATTTAACAGAGACCAGCGTAGAGGCTTATGAGTGGTTTTGCTTTTTGCAACTGTTCTCTACATTTCTGTTGGAAATGCAATTGTTTTTAAGGTCACTGCAACCCCTTCCCCTGAATTATTGAAACACTTCAGCATGTGGTGTCAAGCCTGAGAGCGTCATGTTTGTGAAAATAATTTTATTATTTAATGGAGGTGAACAATGAAATTCCCTCCTCACTTATGGATCAATGAACATCTACGTTTTGCTTGCACTGAAATTGTTGGATGCAAACAATATTCCTCTTTTATATTTTTACTCTTTCCCCACCTTTAACTTTTACTAGAAAACACTGCATACTGTCCAAAAGGAAATATTAAACTAAAATTGATTATTTGAGGGAGTGATGTTTTTTCTCATAAGCTCAAAAAAGTCATCAGTGCTGAAGTTAGACATTTCAATCTTCTTTGCCTTTCCACCCATTAGACAATACTAATGTTTGACAAAAGCAGTCAAAAGCTACTACTCGCCTCTAACTGTCTTGTAAAATAATTGTCCTGTGTGGGCAGGATCAACTAAATGTAACATCATGTTGTGTAGAACAAGGTTTTACTCCTTCTTGCGCCATGGTCAGGATTAATAGATGCCTTGGCAGAATTAGGGGTCGACTATGCTTTCCTAGCTTGGGCATTAAACTAATGGGACAACAATGTTTAACTCTTTGTGGGGACATGGAGAAAGATGATTTGATGCTCAGTGTCCCATAGAGATTTTCTACTGAAGACGCAGCCTGCTATGCAGCAGTAAAATCATGGTGAGATGGAAGGAAGGAAGGAAGGTGCAGCACACATGTGATTTTACAAGCCTACTCTGCTGCTACTGTTCAACATGCCTTGTCCAGAAGAACAGTTGAAGTTCTTCCACATCAAAGCTGAGTATTCTGTGGATCAGTCCCTTTTGTAATGTTTTGTGATTGACTTGAAAACAGAGCAGATCTCTTATATAGCACTTCCTATTTACATTGGTCTGGAAAACCAGAGTTTTATGTAGTCTTCTGTGGAATCTTAGTGGCTGGTATGGCTGTATAATTGTTGCCATTGCAGAACATGAGAGAGGTGAGAGATCAAGTGACACTAGTTAATTGAAAACTTGCAAGCGTCTTCACAAAGCTAAGTATTCTGGAAGTCTAGACTGAGGAAGAACAGTTAGACTCAGCATGTCTTTAAGCATCCAAACCGATAGACTAGCAAAGCTGGAGTCAGGGTAGCATCCTAGATTTCTGTTAAGCTTCATAATGATGGGAGATGAAGCAAAGTCACTGGTAACTTTCTTAGCTTTTGTAATATAAAGAACCTTTTAAAGAGAGTTAATGTTTACAGAAATTCAAATTTTCCCTAGCAAAGTGCTCCAGGTCATTGAGCATTTCAGCATACATGTCAAACAGCTGTACTGAAAATTCTCAGTGGAAAAGCTTTTAATAATACGTTATCTTATTATTCAAACCACATCAAAGGCTTTAGCTAGTCCATCATGGAGAAGTTCTTGAGTGTTGAACATTATTGAGAATCATTTGCCTGTCCATATTTAAAGTTGAAGCTAGTTTCCTACTATAACCCTGACATTCTTCATCTTACCTTGGCCAATGTCCTCTGTGTTATGGACTATGAACCTTTAGAATTTCATTTCAATTTAGACATCAATCTGCTGGGTTTTGGATTGTTTGTTTAGCAGCTAAACCATTACTAGGTTAATCCCAGCATCTGGTCTTTTTGGAGCTTCACATCTAACCTTTTGAGTTGTGGTTCAGACCTCACTTCTTCAATTTAATCACAAACGCTGGAACATCAGCTTTTTATAGATACAGTATGAGTAAATACTGTTTATTTCCCAGAATAACTATACTTTTCTCAAATAAGTCAGATTAAATTTCACAATCTATTTAATGTTTGTGATGTGCTCCTCTTCTTTGAGTGCCAAAGAAATTCTAAAATAATTAAAAAAAAAAAAAGGGTAATGTAAATAGTGGTGATGTGTGTTTCTGGATATCTTTAGGTTAGTGTGTTTATCTCTGGTATAATTATTTATTGACATAAAAGATCTTGAGAAACTATCAGGTGAGAGATACTTAGAAAAATTGAAGTTGAAATGTGTTGGGAAGATACTAATGCTTAGTCTCTGAAGTCAAATTTATCAGGGGAAGACTCAAGACTTACATTGAGCTGAGCGCTTGGACAATTAATGAAACTCTACTCAGGCTTCTGGATAACTCTAGGTCAGTAATTTAACAGAGGGATTAGCATAGCCACTCCAATTCTAGTGACCTGGTACCTATCCTGACAGACAATAGTGATGAAAATGAACCCCCCAAAAATTGAAGGCTTTTGAAGCCATTATATAATTTTCCAGGGATAGTGAAAGTTGTAGCTGGCTTAGTTTTCAAATGCTTTTACTTATCCTAATATAGAAAATTGTAACTAGAGTTCTTCAGGCAAATTTTGAACAGGTTTTTAACTTGCTAAGACTTCGTAACAAAGATGGAAAATTAGACATTAGCCATTGATAGAAAAAAAAAAAAAAGCTTAAGAGCTTCATGTTAATCTGTGGTGATGGAGATCACTCTAGCATAAACAGACAACTATGACTTCCCTCTTTCTCCAGAATCATCTGTCAACAGGATCCCACTTAGTCACTTTAGACATATAGACAATAGAAAAAGAGGTGTGAAGGCGTTTTCTTTTAGTCCTCCCACAATCACCACTATTTCCTTTGACCAGTGATCTGGCTTTGATATTTTAGCTGGCATGTCTGTATTGCTGCTTATTCAGCACTGGATTGCCACAATTGTGAAGAAATCCAAATGGAAATAATTGCAAATTTAATTACAATTCAGATATTTCCATTCTTGGCTGAACCTGCCTTCACTCTTGGCCTGTTGTAGCAATTATTGCTGCATTGTCTGTCTAGTGTTAATTTACATTTTAATTGAGCGTTAAAACTTTTTAGCAGATGACAATGTACTGAGCGTTTATGCAACCCTTTCAGTAATACAGAACCTCTTTTGTTATTGCTTTAATATTGGGCTATATGGCCAAAAGGAAAAATATGTTGTCAATAGAGCAGACACTAAACTTTGATAGTGTTATTTTGACACAAAACAGACTAGACATTAGGACTGGAAGAATTGGAAGAAACTCATGGCGAGATGTGATATTTCCCAGCATCTCTAACTTCAGCTAGATATTAGTGCTAGAATTTCTGCAGCTACAGAAGGCACTTATTTTGAAGTATGTGTTGGCACATTAGGCTATAGAAACTCCTATGACGCTTTTAATTTTCTCTTTTCATTTCTCCTCCTTTGTTGTGCTTTCTGGAACTTTAGCAGCACATTTTATACTTGTACAAGATGGCAATTCTGGAGAAAAATGTTCCTCCCCTCCACCTGGGAATAAACAACCCAAAAGAGAAGAACAATAAGGAGGAAAATGCTTCCCCAATTATTAATGCTTATCCTAGTTTTACATGTGTTGCCTTTGGCCTGTACAAGAGGATGATGGGAAACAGCAGGGAGTAAACTCATCTTTAATTCTTTTTGTACTGATTATAGGTTTGTATGAGTTTCCTTAGGTAAATAACTCAGGTCTTCCTTTTTAAGACAAAAATTAATATCAAACAAGATTATTCAGAATAGAAAATGTATTTTGTTTTCCTAGAATTCATGACTCAGTGCTGACTGCATACAGAGCACACTGCAGAACTTTTATTCTCATTATGACAGACTGTTTCCATTCCAGTGTGTCATTTTAAATAGTCGAATATAAGCCAGAATAGAGTGACTTTACAAGCTTGAAAGTTAGGAGAGTGCTTGATGCAAGTTAGAAAGAATATTAAAAATACTATGTGAATGAAAAATCCCAAAGTGTAGAACTGTGTAGCGTTATAGGACCTACCGTATGTCTCATCCTTTAAATGCTACTACTGATGTAATTTCACTGAATTACTTTAGTGATTGTGTTTGAACTTTTTTGGATGGTGATCTAATCCTATTGAGTCATCATGGTGCCCATTAGGGATTTCATAAAATATAGTGTACTTTAAAAATGTATATTTCAATGTAATAGGTAGATCAATTGGGACCAAATCCTAGTCCTTTAAAAATCAACTGTAGTTTTGTTATTGACTTGTATACAATTGATAATCATGAAGCCAATTCTTCTCATTCAAGATTTTTTTAACAGAAAAGATAAATGTCTTCCTATCTACTACATATTCAGGCACATAGATTATGGTAAACTTTAGCTGGTAATACTGGGTATATACCATGGAAATCTTTTGCTATCACAAATGTATCCATTTGCATTCCCTCCAAAAAAGGGAGGCCCATGAAATTTGAATATCATTCTGGAAGTTTGGCCTTCAGAAGATTGTGTTGCCTTTGAATGACACACAAACTGCAAATTATCAGTATTGTTTGGTTATGCACAGTTTTTGTGGACTGGTGCTTTTGAAATTCAGTAACATAGTAACTTACATCAGTGTAGTATCTTCTTATTTAAGGAGTTCACAGGTTTGCAGAGGTGGGCAAGTTTGATTATCTCTGATGTACCGACAAAGAAATTGAGGCACAAAGAGGCTATGACTTGCTCAGGGTCACGCAATAAATTAGTGGTAGAGCCAGAACTAGAACCTAGGGCTCCCTAACACCCAGTCCTGTGCCCAATCCACTAGAGCAAGCTGCCTTCCAAGTTCAGATGTCGAACAGTTTTTTTCCAGAACATCCAAATTCATGTACTGAGACATCCCCACTGTGCCAAGTCAGCTTGGTTCAGAGGTACTGCTTTTGATGTCTCACTAAGCCAAAACAGGACTGTTGTGATAGGCACTTGATAGATTTCTTCACCATACTCTTGAAATCATGTAAAGTTGGTGCAGTTGCAGTGTAGGAAGTTTTAAAAAACAACAAATACATCCCTTTTGGCTGCATCACACTGACTCTCATTCACTTTGTGGTCCACTATAACCACCAGATCCTTTTCAGCAGTACTACCACCTAGACAGTTATTTCCCATTTTGCTGTCGTGCATTTGATTTTTCTTTCCTAAGCAAAGTACTTTGCATTTGTCTTTACCGTATTTCATCTTGTTGAATTCAGACCAATTTTCCAATGTGTTGAGGTAATTTTAAACCTGTCCTCCGAAGTGCTTTCAACAACATCCAGGTTGGTGTCCTCTACAGATTTTATAAACATACTCTCTACTCCATTATCCACGTAATTAATGAAAATATTGACTGGACCTAGGATTGACCCCTGCAGGACCCAACTATATATGCCTTGCCAGTTTGACAGCAAACCATTGATAACTAGTCTTTGAGTATGGGCTTTCAACCAGTTGTGCACTCATGTTTATAGTAATTTCATCTAGACTGCATTTCCCTAGTTTGTTTGAGACTGTCATGCGGAACAGTGTTAAAAGTAGGGCTGTCAAGCGATTAAAAAAATTAATTGCGATTAATCGTGCTGTTTAACAACAATAGAATACCATTTATTTTAGATATTTTTGGATGTTTACTACATTTTCAAAGATATTAATTTCAATTACAATCCAGAATATAAAGTGTACAGTGCTCACTTTATATTTATTTTTGATTTACAAATATTTGCACTGTAAAAAACAAAACAAAAATTGTATTTTTCAGTTCACCTCATACAAGTACTGTAGTGCAATCTCTTTATTAGAATCATAGAATATCAGGATTGGAAGGGACCTCAGGAGGTCATCTAGTCCAACCCCCTGCTCAAAGCAGGACCAATGTGCAGACAGATTTTGGCCCCAGATCCCTAAATGGCCCCCTCAAGGATTGAACTCACAACCCTAGATCTGAGATTGCTTCAGCTAGTTCCTTAAGTACCCTAGAATGAATTTCATCAGGCACTGATGACTTGAATATGTCTAACTTATCTAAATATTCTATAACCTGTTCTTTCCCTAGTTTGGTTTGCATTCCTTCCCCCTGGTTGTTAATATTAAGTATCTGGTCATCATTAACCATTTAGTGAAGACTGAAGCAAAATAGGCATTAAGCACCTCAGCTTTCTTGACTTCATCACTTATTAAGATGGCATCTTACCTACCAGTTCTGAATTTCTTAAGCTCTGCTTTTTTGAAGTCCATTATCTTTATTCTGCTGCTCACTCCTTCCTCTTCTTAGAATCATGACATCTACTACGTTATGATCACTGTCATCCAAACTGCCTTTCATCTTCAGATTTGCTACTAATTCCTCCCTGTTAGAATCAAGTCTAAAATGGCTGTACCGTTGGTTACTTCTCCACTTTCTGGAACAAAGAGTTGTGCCCAGTACATTCTAAGAACTTATTGGAAATTTTGTGTTTTGCTGTTTTACTTTCCCAACAGTTATCTGGGTAGTTAAAGTCCCCCATTACTACCATGTCCTGTGTTTCGGGTATTTATTTTCTTTTTTAAATCCACAACCTCTTCTTTGTTTGGGGATCTATAATAGACCCCTGCTCTATAACATCACCCCTATTTTTACCCCTTTTATGTTTACCAAGAGACTCTCAACTGATCTGCCTCCCACTGCCTTCTGGACCTCAGAACAAGGTTATGTTCTGAGTCTCTTTCTGGATCCTGGTTCGGATCTTATTGTTCTTCATCTCCTGCTGTCTGACTACCTCTCCATCCACAACCCAGTAAAACAGCTATAGGTAATGGAGATGTTAATGTAACCAAGGATGAAACTTTCCAGGTGTTGGCAATACAGCATTCTCAGACGAATGTCCTGCTGTGGAACAGCTTATTTGAAGGCATAAAAATGAGTCCATCTCTCCCTCTCTTCAGAGCATGATGCAGGACCAACAGTTTGCCCATACTTTCCACTGCGGAAGACGGTCAAATATTATCTTGGTGTTTTTTTCCCTAATGCACAGAAAAAGGAAAGAAGGATCCACAAAGTTATTGCAGCCGAATTAGAGACTAATTCAGCAAGAGAGTGCTTTAGGTGGAAAAATATTTTAATTATTTTATAACCTTTGAATTTGGTTCATAGAATATCATGGTGTTGGGTTCATTTGAAATACATAGATAAATGATTTAATGTTCCTATTTCATGCATGATGTCCATGATCATCTTTGAAAGCGCTGGAATTTTTGTAGTATGTTGGAGGGACAGACTTGTCTGTGTATAAACATTACCAAAGAAATTGATAGATTGGGACGTTGTAGGTACCAATGAATAAAGAAAAAAATAACTCTCTCCCCTTGAAATAGACTGGTAGTATCATTCCTTCATAGTATAGTAAATGGTGTTCTAAGGATGCCTAAAATGAAAGATAGTGCAGTACAGGCATTCTAGTAAATCATGAAGAAGGACTGAGGAGTGTCATGCCATGTAAATAATAGCCAACACACACAAGTATACTGTAACACCAGTGGCTAGCTTTGACCAAGGCTATAGACATCAGCTAAAAACTGACAGACTAACAGCTGGAAGCCAGGCCAATTCACTATTAGTATAGATCAAAGTTGTTGTTAAATGTATTAAATGTGTTTGGTGTTTAAACCTCATGAAAACAAATGTGATATTGCACTCATTGTTTTCTGTTATCTGTATCCTGTTAGAATGTAATAGCAAACATTTACAGGGTATATACCCTGTATCTAGTGGTGAGCTGGAGCCGGTTCCCACCGGTTTGTGGGAACCGGTTGTTAAATTTAGAAGCCCTTTTAGATCCGGTTTCTAAAACCAGCAGCTCCCTGCCCTGCCCCCGGCCCCAGTTCACCTGGCTCCGGCTCCGCCTCTGCCTCCTCCCGTGAAGTCTCCCTCTCCTGGCTTCCTGCGAATCAGCTGTTAGTGTGGGAAGCTTGGGAAGGCTGAGAAGGAAGCAGCAGCTTCCTGCAGGTGAGCTGGGGCGGGGGACGCGAGGAGGGCTCCAGGTGCCGCATGGCTCCGGGTGGCCCCATCCCTGACTCCGACTCTGGCCGGGCAGTGCGGTCCGGCCCAGCCCCTGACTCCGGCCCTGACTCCGGAACGGCCCCCGGCCCCGACTCCGGGACGGCCCGCGGCTCCCCGCACCAACTCCGGGCAGCACGGCCCCCATCTCCAGGCAGCGCAGTAAGGGGAGCAGGGAGGGGGTGTTGGATAGAGGGTGGGGGGGTGGATTAGGGTCGGGACTCGGAGCGGTCAGAGGCCAGGGAACAGGAGAATTGAATGGGGGCAAGAGTTCTGGGGGGGGGGCAGTCAGGAAGGAACAGGGGTGTTAGATGGGGTGGGGGGGCAGTCAGGGCAGGGGTTCTGGGGGTGGTCAGGGGACAGGGAGAAGGGGTGGTTGGATGGGGCAGGGGTCCCGGGGGGCCATCAGGAATGAGAGGAGGGGTTGGATGGGGTGACAGGGGGCAGTTAGGGGACAGGGAAGGGGGGTGGATGGGGCAGAGGTCCCTGGGGTGGAGTGTCAAGGAACGTGGGGGGGTTGGATGGGGCAGGAGGGCACAACCCCCTCATGGGGTGAGGAGGAGGGAACCGGTTGTTAATATTTTGGCAGCTCATCACTGCCTGTATCTAAGTTACTCATTAACCAAAAGTAAGTCTCATGTAATGCAAATGAAGTACTACAACAGGAAGATTCTAATTCCTGCACATTTCAAAGCAAGTGGTCGTTGTGTGTGATGATCAGAGATCAAAAACTCTAAATGCACTCTCTCCCGTCATCAAAGAAAGAAAGCATGTGGCTGGCCAAACTGTCAACTTGTTTGTTTGTGAGAAGAAGCTATAAGTATGGTCACAAGGAAAAAATTCTTCATTTCTGGACTGTTTGGATTCTAATAGGACAGAATAATTGAATGAGGAGATGGAGATCCCCAAATTTACTCTGGGTAGCCCTAAAAGACTTTTGGGAAACTGGCAGATTACAACATCTCTGCTACCTTTTGAAATTATAGACTGTGACTTACCTGTACATATATTTTTACTTCCTTTAACTCTCAGTAACTCTCATTCCTTTTTCTTCACTAATAAACCTTAGTTAATTTACTATGTTTATTGCCTACCAGCTTTGCCTTTTGGTGTGAGATCTAGGATGCGAATCAACCTGGTTGAGTGACTAGTCTCTTGTGACTGGATGTTACCTGAATATTTGTGTGTGTAAGTGACCACTGATCACATAGTCCAGCTTGACTGGGTGTCAAGATACACTGGAGTGTCTAAGGGGACTGGCTGTGACTCCATTATAAGACTATTGTAGTACTTCAGAAGTTCACATTTAGCACTGGGTTGGTGAAATGTAGAACATACCACCAATTTGAGCTCTTCCCTGCTTTTGACAGTCTGCCCTGAGGTAGGCTCTTATGGTCATGAGCCATTCCAGACAGTGTGACATACCAGCATAGGCATGCGCACAGGGTGTGCCGGGTGTGCCCAGGCACACCCTAATGCAGGGGTGGGAAAATGGCCCCACTCTCCCCATGCGGCTAAGCCGTGGGGTCCGCGGTCCCGGGCCGGAGTGCCTGGCCGAGCGCAGCAAGCCACCAGTCCATCCCCGGCCTTCCCCCCTTCCCTGGAGCCATGCCACTGCGTGCACAGTGCTCTGGGGGCCGGGGCTGCGCGCTCCTGCGGAGCAGTGTTTGGCTCCGCGGGGAGGCAGACACGCTCCCCGCTCATCCGGAGCCCTGCCGCCACGCACGCAGCATTCTGAGGAGCAGGGCTGCCTGCTCCTGTGGGGCAGCGTGTCTGGCTCTGCGTGGAGCAGAACATGCAGCTAGGACTCTCATGGTAAGGGGTCCGGGGCGGGTTGGATAAGGGGTGGGGGCAGTCAGGGGACAGGGAGCAGGGTGGGTTGGATAGGGGGTGGGATCCTGGAGGGGTGGTTAGGGGTGGGAGGTCTCTGGAGGGGGCAGTCAGGGAGCAGGGGTGTTGGATGGGGCATGGGAGTCCCAGGGTCTGTCAGGGGGTGGGGGGTGGATAGGGGTCAGGGGACAGGGAGCAAGGAGGGTCCTGGGGAGCAGTTAGGGTGGGGGGGGGTTTCTGGAGGGGATGGTCGGGGACAAGGAGCTGGGGGAAGGGTTGGATGAGTCGGGAGTTCTGGGGGGGCCTGTCAGGAGGCAGGGGTGTGGAGAGGGGGTTGGGTCAGGCAGGGAGCAGGGGCGGGTTGTATGGGTCGGGAGTTCTGGGGCTCCTGTCAGGGGGCAGGGAGTGATTGGATAGGTGTGGGAGTGATTGGATAGGTGTCCCGGGGGTCTGGCTGGAGGCGGGGGTGTGGATAAGGGTCATAGAATATCAGGGTTGGAAGGGACCTCAAGATGTCAGGGCAGTCGGGACAGGTAGGGGGTAGGGTCTTAGGGGGGCAGTCAGGGGACAAGGAGCAGGGAGGCTTAGATAGGGGGTGGGGTCTTGCGGGGCAGTTAGGGGCAGGGGTCCCAGGAGGGGGTAGTCAGGGGACAAGGAGTGTGAGGGGAGGTTGGGGGTTCTGAGGAGGGCAGTCAGAGGGCAGGAAGTAGGAGGGAGTGGATGGGGGCAGGGCGGGGGCAGAGCTAGGGCAGGGCTCCCTGGGTGCACACCCTAACGAAATGTGCTGCACATGCCTATGCATACTAGCAATCAAAAGAAAAAACAGGCCACTCCCTTCTGACACACATCATTACCTAGAAAATGGGAGTACGCCTGACCATTTCTCATAGTTCCCGAAGGACGCAAAATCCTGTTTAACAGTTATACATGCATATTCCCTTACTTAAGCTTAACCTTTTCTAGCCACAGCTCAGGCAGGTGTGGCTTATTCCCTATTTCTGAGTTGGAAGAAACAGCCTATCCGGCTTTCAGCATTCTCCCTCTGTCTCAGCGTGAGTCCTCCCAGCCTGTCAGCTTTTTCTCTGACACATCCTGGCCAGTCTCTCACCCAAAAAACTTCTCCTTTTCTTCTAGGTGGAACCCTTTTAGTGGTCAGACTTTTTTGATCTCAGACTTAGCCTGGAAAAGAGTAGAACTTCCTAGTCTGGATGAGAGCCAGCTCTCTTATTTTAGCTCCTTTGAAGCAGGATACCAGAGTCTGTTTTTATCTGTGCTATAGTTTTACCTTTCCTGCTTGGTTCTGTTACAACCCCTTTACACAGCCTTCTTTGTAGAGAATGTAAAGCATAATTTGTAGACTTGTTGATAAAAGCAAATGTTGCATCTCTCCTCTGAAGAGCTTATGCCCATTACTGAATTGCACTGCAGCAAAGGCAGTGTCTTGTTCATAGATTTTTAAGGTCAAAAGGGATGATTAGGTCATTTAATCTGATTTACACAACACAGGATATAGAATTTCACTCAGCAATCTGAACCTCCAGCCCTGAGAACTTCTGGTGGAACTAGAACGTCACCCAATCTTGATTTAAAGCCTTCAGCTTATGGAAAATCAACTATATCCCTTGGAAAACTGTTCCAAAGGTTTATTACCCTCCCTGTTTAAAAAAAAAATGTGCACCTTACTTGCAGTTTTGATTTTTTTTTTAAACTCTCCAAATGGATAACTTTGACTTGTTTGGCTTCCTAGATTTATTAAATATACAAAAGCTTCCCCTACACTTAGCTTTGTTATACAGTGCATGCCTTTTATAAAAACCACATCCATCCTGGATGATTTGATTCTTACAAGCAGAGTATTTTAGTTTAGTGTAGAAATGATTTTGTCCCAGTCATTTGGATCACTATATGTGGTTGATTCTTATAATAATCCAGTGTTCAGAAGACCTGGATGGTGGTAGGGTTAAAAATGAAAGCAAGAGGCAAAGGAATTGATAGTCGACTGGTGTGTGATGCATCAAGGTATGACACCTTACTTTTAAAGAGATCTGCTTAAATTTAAGCACACTTTCTACCTGTAAATGGTTATTGACTTGCTGATGATCTTAGATCTAGATTCAGGGGAGCTTGTTCAGCCCTGTTCTCCACTACTTGGAGTTGATTGCTTCATGAGCACTGCTTATGCCTTCCAACAGATGTAGAGCTAGGGGCAGCAAATTGGATCCAAAATACGAAGTGTACAGATAAATATTCAGGTCAGATATGCACAGAATTACCTCCTCCCTCGCCCTCTTTTTGGGGTGAAGTTAGTGCTTATGAAAGCGAGAAGCACTAGAAGCACTGGCTGGCATTGTGTGGGCAGGTCTGTTTAAGCTTCCCTCCAGGATTCTGCTGATGCTCCTTAGCTGAGATGTGCAATATTCCTTCTGCTCCAGTCTGGAGCTCTCTTGAACACGGAGTACAAATTATGCTAAGCTGTGTGGGGGTTTTGTAACATGCACAAATGTTAATTAGGTAGCGAAGTGAGATAACTAAGCTTCTTTCCCTTTTGAGTATCAGAGGCGTAGCCGTGTTAGTCTGAATCTGTAAAAAGCAACAGAGGGTCCTGTGGCACCTTTGAGACTAACAGAAGTACTGGGAGCATAAGCTTTCGTGGGTAAGAACCTCTGAAGTCATCTGAAGAAGTGAGGTTCTTACCCACGAAAGCTTATGCTCCCAGTACTTCTGTTAGTCTCAAAGGTGCCACAGGACCCTCTGTTGCTTTTCCCTTTTGAGCGTCTGGAAATTTATATTACACAGTATTATCATGCCCTATGGTGTCTTGGTAAACCATAAGACTTCATGACAGGGATTTGGTGTAATAATTCACATTATGTAATGGTAGACGTGGCCACATGCAAAGTGTTGTAAGCTAACACATGAACTGTAACCCCTTAGCTCAGACCCCGAAGTGTCTTATAACCGATATAACATGGCCCTTCTGAAAATAGCAAATACATATTATTTTGCCAAAATATATTTATTTAAGTTAAATTTTATTACTTCTCTCAAATTTACTAATTTAACAGTTTTCCAATAATTCATCATAAATAATTTGGAAAATAGAGACTAGGCTTCAGCAAGAGAAAGGCCTTTGTAATCATGTCTTCTACCTTCTCATAGCTCCTAAATAAAAGTTCAATGGCTTGCATCTCCAAAATGTAGCATTTTCCTTTTGAAGTTCAGCCATCTGCAAAGTGTGGCTAATTGTGCGTGGCTGAACTTGAAAGGAAAATATTTGTTCCTTCCCTTCATAGCACTATGTTTTCTGTTTAAACTGGGAGCACCAGCTTAGTTCCCAATTTAGCCTTTTAAATGTAAAAGTTAACTTGAAAGTATCCCATGTTCCACCTTTCTCTCTCGTCTACTACCTCTAGCGCTTCAGGTTACGAGGCTTCTTTCAAATACCAGTGCCTCCTGGAAAAAAAACTCATCAAAAACTAAAATCCTGGAGGAATAGGGAGTGATGTGTTTTTTCTTAAACGCACTTCAGCATACACTGTAGAGAATGAATGATTTATTTTATCACCTTGTAGGCTGCATGATTAATCTTCTCCTTGAGGACTCAAGCCACTGATGATCCTTCACTTAAAGTGAGACAGGACAAGCTACTCTATATACGGATGGTAAAATAACATGGAACAAAAATATGGCAGAAACCTGTCATGCAGTTTCTTAGTTGCAGCCCGGAGGAAGCTAGCTGTCTGGTTCTGCATGAAAACATGCACTGAAGGTAGAAAGCCCTGAATGGCACCCTCCACTCATTAAGGCATTGCATGGGTGATGAAATGTCATGTGTACCCACCTTCTGGTTCCATGGGAAGTGAGAAGTTGATATTTCAATGGTAGCCTAAGGAGACCATGACTGCTCACCTGAGATTGGCTGAAATGTGCACAGAGCTTTTGGACCATGGCTCTTTGGTTAAATTCAGTCATAATCAGGATGAGGCACTGTGCAAAGCAGGAAATCTGTATTTGTGGAACTGGCCAGCAGGGCCAATCAGAGGGCGGGCCAGGAGGGTCATTTGGCTTGCACCTCAAGCTCAAAGGGGGCCTTAAATTTAGACACTTATTAATTTTTTGACATTTGCTAAGTTTCACAACTTGTTTTTATGCGTATCCCTATCGGACCAAAATGTGACACACTCTCTCAGCTTAGAGCTGCAAATTTAAGCAAATAAGAGATGTGATTTGGTAAAAGACATATTTTTTTTTGTTAACAGATATAGATTTTGTCATATTAAAGAGTTAAAAATGTTCATAAATATTAATAAAAATATATCGGTTCTGATGGCACAAGATTAGACCATGATGAACGTGTCCTCTCAGATCAGCTGATTATATAAACACACCACTACTAGTGGCTGGTGCTGGATCAAGTGCATGTTGAAAGGTAGGGAATTGTTACATTTTAGTGTCTTTATAGTTCTACGTCTAGTAGACTCAGGAATTATTTGTGTGTGAGAATTCCACATTATTATCTTCATATGCTAGCTAAAAGAGGTGACTGGTTGGTTGGCTGAGCCCTAGGCTGGTAGCTTGGCCATCATCATAGGCTTTCATAGTCTATAGGCCCAGATTCAAGGTGAAAATTTGTGAGGACAATCTTGTACAATGAGTTCCATGAAGAAACACGTTTGAAATTTTTGGACATTATTCCTCTGTCTGTAACCGTGTCTGTGTTTATATGTATGTCTTCAGCTCAGCCTGTTATATTATATCTTGTGTGCTTGAGTTTTGATTCAGTGATAAGGATAATAATCTGTCTGTTTCATTTTGTGTTCATAATTAGTATTCCTTCATTTTAAGTCTTTTCAGCATTCGTGTACCATTCAGCATTTGTGTACATGTTTACAGTAGAAGATTTCAAGTGTAGACAAGCTACTTATTTACAGCAGAATATTTCAAGTGTGGATAAGCTACATGTTTACCAGATAGATTACTATGAAGAGGAGATTTGAAAGTAGTGCAAGCAAGAGACGGCGAAAACAACTAAGTGAAGCAGCAGCGAAGAGCTCAAAGCCAATAACTTCATTTCTCAAACCACTGGAAAACACACCTTACCCAACAAACCAATGCTACAGATAATGAACACTCCACAACTGCAACAGGTGATATTTCAATGCTAATACCTGAACATGAGGACAGTAGTCAAGAAGATGTGCCAACAGTAACAGATGCAGCAGAAGATCCTGTTAACGATCAAGAAACTCAACAGCAACAGGAAGATGTAGATATTACACAACGAGAGCAATTCATGAGTACTACAGGTTTGACTGGACTGACATTGCCATTAAACCTGCTTTCCCTACTCGTCTGCTGACACAAACTCTTCTAAATGGTGAGATCTGCACAAGAGACTGGTTATGCTGGAGTACAGAAAAACAATCGCTGTATTGTGCACCCGGCTTCATTTTGAACAAAAGTTCTGCAAATGCATCCGTTCTCTCTGATCAATCAAGATGGAGCATCAACAGAGGTTGGAGGAAGTTGAAAGACCGAATACCATCACATGAGAGTTGAACGTCACAAAGAAAATTATGTTGCATGGAAATCAGCCAGTAGAGCAGCATCAGCTGAATGTTCAGTTGAGAATTTACTCTTAACTGAACTCTCTACAGAAACTAATAACTGGAAAAAACTTCTTGAGAGCATCCTGAATGTCATCCTTTTTCTTTCTGAGTGGAGATTGGCTTTCTTTGGTTCCACTCAACGTATTGGTGACTGTGCAAATGGAAACTTTCTAGGCATAGTTGAGCTCCTCAGCAAATATAACTCACTTTTATCAGAGCATGTTAAACGTGTTTGAGAATCGCAAGAGCATCAATAGCGCATGCAAGTCCATTATCTCTACACACGCATACAAAACGAGTTTATTGAGCTATGTGGGTCATTTGTATGAACAACAATTCTTGATGAGATTTGAAATGCCAAGTATTTTTCAATCATTCTTGATGTCACTCCAGATTGTTCTCACAAGGAACAGACTACTATGGTTATTTGATATATTAAGATTGTAGACAGCTCAAAATTTTCGATTGAAGAAAGGTTTATTTTGTTTGATAATTTCACAAGAAAAACTGGAAAAGAAATTGCTGCTCGAGTATTAGCAATCCTAGGTTTTAAGTTAGATTTTCAAGTGTGCATTGGTCAAGCCTATGACAATGGATCTAATATGTCTGGGAAGTACAAAGGTGTACAAGTAGTTCTGCTTGAGCATAATTCAAACTGTATTTTTTCCAGTTGTGGAAACCACACACTAAACCTTGTAGGTATTGACTGTGCTGAATCATGCGAGGAGGGAATTACTTACTTTGGAACTGTTCAGCAAATGTACAATCTCTTCAGTAGTAGTCCACAAAGGTGGGAAATTCTGAAGCAATATCTTCCTGTTTCACTGAATGGGATGTCCAAAACTAGATGGTCTGCATGGATTGATAGTGTTCAACCAGTTGCGCAGCATTTGAATTAAGAGAGAGGCTTTAAATGAGCTTGAATTTCTCAATCTCACTGCACAAGCTTGAACTGAACTTCAGTCTATTCAGAAGCACATGTCCAAATTTGAATGCATTCTGATGTCATCTTTGTGAATGAAGCTACCTATAATGATCCACCAAACTACCCGGTAATCTGATAATTGAAGCACGCAATGCTACACTGGATGTTGAGAGGGATAACACTGAAAGTCTTATCAATGACATTCAACAGATTCGAGAACAATGGGATGTGATCCTGAGTCCAAATTAGTAGCACAGAATATTGGCATTTCATCTCAGTTCTCCACCAATCGCAACTTACCTACTGAATCTGATGCCGAGCAGCATTTTAGGGTCAATGTCTTCCTTGTCATCATTGACTCTATTCAATCAGATCTTACATGTCGATTTGAGTCACTGCAACTAATTTGTACCCTTTTTCGGTTTCTTTGGCAGTTCAACAGACTGAGTAATGAAGATTTACTTTCTGCAGCTGAACAATTTCAGCAACAGTACAACAAAGAAATCTCAAAAGATCTCAGTGACAAGGTCATCTTCCTCAAATGAATATATTCCACAAACTTTAAATTGGATTGCAAGCCAAAGGATTGCTTCAAGAAATACTCAAATTTGGACTCGTTGGGGTGCATATTTTTGTCACTTTGCCTGCATCAGTGGCTTCAGGTGAACACCCCTTCAACGTGTTGAAGCAGGTAAAGAACTATCACTGTTCAACTATGGGACAAGAGCATTTGAATGGGCTCACCATGCTTAATAGCAACTGGGACATTGCATAAAAGCTAGATTTTTCCTCAATAATTAGTGCATTTGCACAGAAAAAGGGTAGAAAAGCATTTGTTAAATACAAAAATTATTCAAATTATGTCTCTCTTTTTTTGGGGGGTGCGTTATTTTGTTTTCATGTGTCATCAAAAGCTGGAAGTGGCCCAGGCCTCTCTGGACCTCTGAGAGCGCCTGCTGGCCAGCACACAGTGCCCTCCTCATGTTCTGGCCATTGTTCTGATTCCAGGAGAGCATGAGGAGGTAGTTAACCCTGCTTCCATCACAGCAAACAATATGTTGCTTCTCTAATCCACACAGGCACAGTGTGCTGTGCCTGCTGCTGAGGCTATCCTGTGTATTCTAGCAGTTGTGTAATTACTGGTTTTGACCACTGGTTCACTGATCCATGATCGCATGTGTTCTCTCACCCTCTTAGCTCCTAAGTGTGTGCCACACTGCAGCATTTGCTGCTCTGGTAAGCTATAGCACAGCCCTATAGAGGGGATTAAAAGAACCATTTAGATCAGTAGTGGTCATTAACTCCCCAACAGGGCCAGCGCCAGCATTTTTACCGCCCTAAGCGAGAGACACACACACACACACACACACACACACACACGTACACAAGCCAGCTGTCCCGCGCCGCTTTGTTCTTCAGCGGCAGGTCCTTCCCTCCGAGAGGGAGTGAGGGACCTGCCGCCGAAGGGCCGGACATGCCGCCCCTTTCCGTTGGCCGCCCCAGGCACCTGCTTGCTGTGCTGGTGCCAGGAGCTGGCCCTGCTCCACAAAACCTTCTACATTGGAGAGGAGATTGGGTCAAGTGCAAGCATCCTTTGTCTCACCTTAATTCAGCAGTAGGAACTTGGGGAGTGTGTACTAGGGTATGTTTAGTTTCTCCCAATGATCTTGGGGAGAACTTCTAGGTTGTGATTTGTAGGCCCCCTACAGACGATTGTGAGAGTGCTTATGCTACTGCAGTCTGGTTTATCCATGTATGTACTTGCCATGACATACTGCAAGGGGAAAATCAGGTTCACTCCCCATTTGAGTTCTCAGTTGCTCACTTAGGTTTTTTGTGAGCATATACATCACTGTGTGCTTAGCGTGATTTTTGTATAGATGAGACCTACCCATTGGGGCCCAATTACATACCTAACTTTTTGCTGATATGCCAGGGAAATTACACATGTATTTTCATTAGTGTTAGTTGCAAAATACTCCTCCCGGCTCCCTGATTTTATCCCTTTGCTGTTTGTTTACCAGATGCGGTACTTTGAGGTTGTCTGGGAGGATAGTCTATCCAGCATCACCGATTTCCAACTTTCTTTTCCCTACTAGTAACTGGAGGAAATATTTCAAAGGCACAAATGGGAGGCATCCAGCTCCTATTTAATGCCTTTGACAATCTCCCCCTCTGGCTTCTCATTTCATTAGTAGAACCCCTCCCCTGCCCTCACTGTATGTATGTTCTTTTGGGGTTAATCTTCTGAAGTAACGTGTTTGTTAATCCTAATGCTGCTCTTCCTCCTTGCTCACTTGCCCCATCTGCCCAGGCACAGTTCACTGGTTGACTCTGCCGCTCCTCAAGAGTACTTGGCACTACAGTGGTATTACCACTGTCACCTAAGTCAGAGCCCTTCTCTGAACATGGACACAGACTTACTCTAGATCTGTACCTAAAATCCACACACCAGCTTCCTGCTGTGCAAGTTAGACTGATACTTTTGTGCACAGTTTTCTGCTGTGGTCTGCCACTACCATTTGTTTTGGGTAGGGGACAGATTAGTTAATCCAAGTTTTCTCTGTTTGTTTGCCACGATGAGTACCTCACATTGTGAGATAACTTCTTCTGCAGATAAAGTTGCTGAGATTGCTAGTGCATCTAATCATACTCCTGAGGAGGGAGTTGAGATGTTGGAAATAGATTGAATTGGGGATTTAGAGAAGAGAGGGAGTTTCCTTAGGTTAACTAAACTAATGGTACCAAACTTTTAATACAATGAATAAGCTTCCAACCTGGAGCTGAGTTTCAAGCATAGCTCTTATTTGCCTCCGGTTGTTATTGTCAACTTTACTGCTTGAATGCCATATTATAGTGCTCCAATTCTATTACAAAATGGCTCTTTAATACAATTCTACTGTTTTTGAAGAGCAAAATAAAAATACTTTTCTTTTGGTTCTCATGCTTCCAAACCACAGTGATATAGGTTTCATTGCTGTGGCGTAGAATTTTTAGTGACCATTGACCAGCTGAACTGCATAAAAAATAGAAAGACATTTTGTAATTTCCAGTAAGTGTCTCAATTCATCTGAGTGATGGGGGAATGAATTTGGATTTCTTTTTAGTCCAGGCAGCTTTCTGAATTAGTTAACTGACTATGTCATCCTTTCTGAGAGGAAGGGGCTTTATGGCAAAGAAGCTTCATGAGAATGAAATCTAAATATAGTAATGGACAGCTATCTCAGCTGATCTGTACATTCACTATTACAATGGTAGCAGTAGTTCAGCTATGCTCAGTTTGCTGCACGCAAAAGCTTTTAGTGTTGTGTAGCAAATGGTAATACTGTTGTTTGATCTTCATTCTTAAAATTGGAAAATTTTGTAGCTATTTAAAGTGTCATTCTCTCAGAGCTAAGCCTTAAAAAGAAGGCAAAGAACTGAGACAGCATGTAGTTATTCTGGCGTGTTTACTTCCAAAAATACTTCTTTAAACCTGCCACATTCAATTTAAGTTCAAGCTGTTCTTTACTTGACACTTTGTCAATACACTGATACCGTTCAGGAGGCTCCTTATCTTTCTCAGTTATAAACTCAATTTCCTTTTTAATGATTTTATAGCTGGCATTAAATGGTCCATGAAGCATAAGAATGAAAATGAATGCAAACATTAAAGCATGAAATGGTTATAACAGTAGCCTGTGAAGCAGTTTGGAGCTTCAAAAATAACCTATGACTAATCACTTTATGACCAAACCACTGTGCTGTGACAATTCCCTAAAGAGAACATTTCCAAGATGGTCTGGCACACATTTTACCAGTTCCAAAACTGACAAGTGGGGATTAGTTTCATTATATGCAACCATGTGTCTTGCTTTGTAGCAAAAGCCTCTCAGGAAATCAAGTATAAAAATAACTATTGTGCTTCATCTTATTTCTAAAATTGTCCTTTAAATCATGTTTTCCCAAGAAAAAATCCACACTCCTGTGTGATCACATGTCAAATCAAATGAAAGATGTTTGACTTCATTCACAATAGCAGTAAATCTCATTTTGTCCATAAATGGGCTGTTTTTCCTTTTAAATTTCTAAAGCAGCACTTTAAAGAAGTTTTATAATGCTTACAGGAAGCAAATGAAAAATATAATAGAAACCATTTAATCGGGACACATCAATGGACTGTTGTGTCCCATTTAAGTGTGTCTCTCTTTAAAATGAAATGACCAAAAAAATGGTGTAAGGGGATATTAAGGCTCATTGCTTAGAGGCCATATCAGCAAATGGTGTCCTTACCTTAGGTTAACTGATGAGCTGATGTGAGTTTGTTCTGATGATGTGATGTTCTGTGCAAGCTTGCAACCTGGTTTTGGGTCAAAACTATTGACTCTTTCATGGCTTCTACTCAAAACGTTATTTAAATCAAGGTTGTTGACATGTGTCTGTACATCATGTGATCCTTTTGGCAAATCTGACGTGTTTGTGGTTTGTGATGAAACCAATGAATGAATGGAGAAGAGGCAACACTAGCACTCTGGGGGATGAGTGGAGTCTGCCGTGCTGTACTGGAACACAATCTGCAATCTTTCTCTCTTCATGGGAAGGGCAGTTGTCCATCTCTCTCGCAATCATTAATGAAAGACCTCTCTGTCTCCACTGCTAGTCCCCTTTCCTGACCTGATTCATCTTTGGAGCCTTTGCCCATCCCACTTAACGTATTGCTATCCATTTTCACCCCTCAATCCCTGAATCTCCCTTCAGAAGCAATGGGAAGATGAAAAATCTCCTTCCCATCAACAAGCATCCAGCCATCCTGCTGCTGAAACACTGTAATGTGCCTTCCCCACATTTTGCCCAAACAGGATTATTTGCCTATGACAGAGTGGGTTCCATTTGGGCAAGATGGAACCCACTCTGCAGTCAGGGAATGGGTCAAAATAGTGGAAGAAAGTACAAGGTAAATTTTTTGTATTTATAAACAAGTAAACAACCCCACTGCATCTTATTATTAAAGAGACTGCCCAATTGGTGGGGAATCTAACTACATGTAAGTGCTAGAAGTACTGCTCTTGCACGTTCCCGGCCAGGACTGACTCATTATACCAAGTTACAGAATTCTCTAGGTCTTTGAATGGGTTGTCACTGTGATGCTTCAAGTGGTCATGGGTCTGTGTGGTCTTTTAGATGAGAGAGGCGTAAAACTGAGATCCTGATCACTTTTGGTTATTCAAGATTAAATCTGCGTGAAATTGTTCAGGCAAATAGTTTATTCGCTGATAAATGAAGTGTTAGCTGACCCGAAACTATTAATTAATTTGACACAAATGCGCCAAACTGTTTCAGCCCATTTTGGGGGGGCTAGATTCACATGGGGACTTAAAGGCCCTTCACAAAGTGAAGGGTGAGGGGAGGTTCAAATCCTTGCTCTGGAACAGGGATTTGAACCCAGGTCTGGGTATTCTGAGGGGGTCTCTCTCTCTATCCTCCCCTTCCCCTCGCAAAACAGAGATAATATTCATCACAGTGAGGTTAGGTATCATGCTTTAATTCATGGCTTCTTGTAAAGGATGCTAAATGGAAAATGCTGTTGAAAAGCAAAGCATTATTTCCTTTTATTAGAGGTAGGTGAAGTGACTCTTGGCACAGAGAGACAGACACACATTTTGAGCAGTACACTCACTCATAATGTCTGAAATCATATTAAAGAATTTGTGGGGACGTGGGGGTGGTTGTTTTGGTGGGTGGAGAAGGAAACATGCTGCTTTATATGTTGTCTTTCTTGCTGGAGAGGTCTAAGCAGGAAGTGATTCTGCCTGTCAAGTCATTTCTTAGATCCCGTAGAATGAACATATCTAAACCAACTGTTAGTTCTGATCTATTATTTTGTAATACTGCACATGGGCTCTTGCTATGGCTAATTCACCAGCTTATCTTATAGTTCAGTCAAGTGACAAAGTTTAAGGTGCGCCTTTGTATAAGTGAATACAAAACTACATTTTTGTGGGAAAGGAGTAGAGGGAAATGTCAAGTTGTGTACTATTACAACCTACAGATAAGAACCCAAACACAGTGGGCATGCATACTGTCCTCTATGAACAGAGAAATAGATTCTAAGGCCAGAAGGGACCATGTGATCCCCTAGTCTCACCTCCTCTATAACATAACCCATGGGACTTCTCTGAATTAATTCCTGTTTGAACTAGAGCATATCTTTTAGAGAAAAAAATCCAAATTTAATGTAAAAATTGCAAGTTACGGAGAATGAACCACAAACCATGGTAAGTTGTTCTGATGATTAGTTACTCCCACTATTTAAAAAAAAAAGCATTCTATTTCCATTTTGAATTTGTCTAGCTTCAGCTTCCAGCCACTGGATATTGTTATACCTTTCTCCTCTAGAGGGACCTCTAGTGGGCGATGTAATATCTTTTATTGGACCAATTTCTGCTGGTGAGAGAGACAAGCTTTTGAGCTACACAGAGCTCTCCTTCAGGTCTGGGAAAGAGCTGAAGGTTCTATTGGAGAATTTGGATGATTGTGGTAAAAATGTTTGACATACCGGGTCACAATCCAGACTAATGAGTAGCTGTGTCACCCCTGCCCTGTAACCTGGGGTGCACTTTACAATTCCTTGCTGCTGTAGCCCCCAACCTGGACTGCTCACAAACAGCCTCTAGCATTTAAGTCATTCCCAGCTGTGTGCGTGTGCTACAGCCAGGCAGCCACACTTTGGCTCTTACCAGCCTTGGTTATGATGCTGGGTGACCCTAACACCCCCTCAGTCTCAGATCTTCCCGCAGAAATGTATGTCTTGTACTGCCCAGCCTTCTCCTGAACAGTATACATATGTTAAGTCCATTATTCCTTTAAGGGAATAATATGCCATTTTATTATTTTAAATAGCCCATTTAAACACACTGGATTAGATGAAACAAGTTTATTAACTACAGAGAGATTTTAAGTGAATACAAGTAATGAGGCATAAGTCAGAAATGGTTACAGAGAAATAAGATAAAGCGCTTGATGATGTCTAACTAACAAACTATATTAGAAGCTGTGTCCGTGGTTACTGGAGGTACCTCACTGAGATTGCTCAGTCAGGGAAAACTGCAAAGAATGGGGCAGACAATCCCCAAACTGATGGCTTATTCTTATACTTAGATTCACCAAGCCAGCAACAAAACAACTTCTACAATACCTTACTGGTTACCTAGAACCCAAAAATACAGTTTCTCCAAAACAATCCTGCCTGGGCTCCCACCCAGACAGCCAAGTCAAATATAGTGAGGATTACTGAAAATCTTATTCACTATATATAAAGTTCTATCGATCCCATGAGATCGGACACATTACCCACCAGGTCGATGAATATTTCAGATCTTACCCAAATACATACTTACAGCCAATTCTTATTAACTAATCTAAGGTTTATTAAAAAGAAAAGAGTCATGATGGTTAAAAGATCATTATATCTACAGATAGGAATAAAGTTCTTAGGTCAGTTTCATAACAGAGATGGTGAGCTGCTAATTTGTAAAAAGTCCTTCCAGAATCAATTCCATAGGTTATAGCCCAATAGGGAGTCCATGTACAGAGTCTGTTTAAATGCTTCCATGAGAAATTGAAGGGTAATCCAGAATGGAGCTGGAGACCTCAGTTTTGCGACTTAAACTTCCCCTGACAAAGTTCAAGCAGATCTGAGATGAACAGGATCGGGTCCCAACGTTCTTTTATAGATCTCTGGCAGGATATGTTAGCCTCTTGACAGCAGATAACAGAGCAGGCATTCCTTGGATGAAGAATAGGTAGTATACATTATTGTTTTGAAGTAAACCTCCTATTTCCTAGGCACACACCAGTAACCATTCTAGCAGTTCATAGGTAGTTTACTACAAACTTCAAAGAGAAATAAAGATAATGATATTATTACACCACATGTCTCATCTAATTGCTAATATTCCCTTTTGATCTCTGAATCAATAGAATATAGTAATGAAATATTACAGACAAGAACAGAAGTTTAGCATCTACACACTAATTAGATCACATTATTAAACTCCTAACAGATAAGTAAACAGACAAACACAATTGGTATTTACTTCTAATTCTCTGACATTTCAAAGGATTTAGTCTATTTACATGGCTTTGATAACTATCTACAAGAAATTACCCTGTTTATCATTTCAATACTTCCCGAATAAGTTCTTAAAGTTTGATTTTTGGGTCACTTAGCCTGCTGATTGTTTAACCCTTGCTGGCTCAGTGTCACAGAGTCAAAACAAAGTTCTCACCATATGCTTTCTGCAGTCCTACTTTTTTTTTCCCAAAATATTTCTTGCAGTATCTTATCTTCAGGAAAAGCCCACAAGAAAGAAAGTGACTCACTTTTCAGAATCATCATCTAACATTTATAATGTTCCTGTCATAAAACTCCTTGTTTATTCTCCAGTTATTTCCAGACCAATTTTATGTAGTTTTATCATAAAGCGGGGGAGGAGAGGAGGGGAGTTTTTCTGATTGTAATCATTGCAAATAACTAGGGATATGAAAGTCAAGTTGGCTTCTTCTGGTTGTCTCTCTTCAACAGGAGCAAAGACTCCGCAGATGAAACTTAGTAAACGATTATTTTGATGATCTGTGAACTGGAATAAATCGAATTCATTCTTCACTCAACTGTAAAGTAAAGTAGTACAAATATTACTTTGTTGGTGAAATAAGTGTCCATAACACTAAATACACAAAGGGTCCAAACCTGGAAGTCATAGTAATATTGAAGTCAATCAGACTATATTTTCATAAGCAAAATGAATAGTATTAGCAAAGGTCACCTTCTGTAAGCAGATACCTTAAGGAAGATGCTGCAATTTCTGACCATAATAGCAGTTTAATGTTAATGATGGTCAGACTTAACAAGACTCACTTTGTATAAACATGCAAACTTTGGTACTTTAGCCAAAACTATGGAGGCAAAACCCATCACTTTAGTAAGTTTTCCTGAGACACACCTTTCCCCATAGACTGGGATCCTCCCCTCCCCATTATAATTTCCACTCTTTCCCCCTGTAGTATGTATTGTGGCATGTTTGTTCACAAACTCATCATGCCAACCAACAAGGGATCTACATTTTGTTTGGGTTTTTCCCTGGAAAAGCCAGTCTGGGTTGGAATCTGTGTTGGTTGGTGGGTGTTATAAAGGGTCAGAGGCTAGGGTCTTATCTACATACAAATTTACAAGTTTAATTTAAACAGTTCAGCTGAACTGACGCAACCTGTGTCAACACTCTTATTTTGGTTTGAGTGGCTTATTTTGATTTAGGTTAAACCTGTCCCTAATCAACTTAAGCTAAAACAAATTAAGCGCTTTTTAAACTGAAATAAGGGTCCATACAGTTTGACCCTCTTTGTCAAATTTGGTTTAAATTCACTCCTTTAGTTAAACTGATGCCACAGTTTATGTAGACAAGGCCAAAGTGCCAAACAGTTGGACCAGAGGTTGGATGATCTAACTATCTCTCTTTAAGACTGAGTGGCTGTGCCACGCTATAGAGATATTAATTGAAGATGTGTCTAAATCTTTTAGAGTGCTTTAACAATTGCATGAAACTAATTTTAGGCACCCAGTCTCTGAAAATCTTCTGCTCTCCATTCAGGTCATGTCGTATCTTGCTCTGAATACATAACCAATTAAGTAATTTGTTTTCCTCCTGTGCTGTGGGGAAGTAAAATATTTTTCCAGTTTTACAGCTCCTATCTTTTTTTGGTTCCACTCACCACTTAATTTCTAGACAGTGGAGAAAGATGCTAGCCATGTAGCCATAACAGTAAGTAGCACTCATACAATACAGAGTGTTACAGCATGTTTGTTGGTTTCCCCTCCTTCCCTCACCCCACTGACAAAAAAAAAAAACAAATCAAACAAAGGGAGAAAGTAAGTTTACAAATAGGAACCCTGAAGAGTGGACAAATGTTAAATGAATTGTCCAAGGCCACTACTGGGAGTCTGTCAGAGCTAAAATTAGAACTAAGGAGATCCCAGCAGGCAGGTGTATGCTTAGATCACTAGGCGATGCTGCTGAGCTATCATTTCAGCACTTAATTAGGTAACCTTGAAGTGGCACTTAGCAGCTGAAGGAAAACGCTGCAAAAGCATTGTTCAGAAATGCATTTTGTTTATGTAGTGCATCCAGTATCTTCTGTTTATCAAATCACTTGCTCTCCTTTACAAAAAGACAATAGTCTTGAAAACACAATTGTTTGTTTCTGTTCCTGCTGCTATTTTTTTGCATGCACTCAGTCATAATCCTTTGCCTGTGACATCACTGTTTTTCCATACCAATGCTGTGCTAGATTGTTCTGGGGTGGGGGGCAGAGGGCAGAACTGTGGGGGCAGATAAACTCTCAGGAAACAAAGATCCTGATTTCAAGCATAAATGCTCTTTGTGATGAAGAACAAAGGGAGTGTGAGACAACATTTAAGCAGAACAGTGTTTTGAGTAGCTTTTTGTTTTCTATGAAGCATCTGCAGTTCCTCTAAAAGGATGTTGTTGCATAGATCCTCCAGAGGTTTGATTCTGTTGGGAAATTTTCACACACTACTTTGGAATGGGTTTAAAATTTACACAAATCATGTTTCTACACTTCCCTATTGCCTTCTGTCCATACCTGCTATCATGCTTTGAATTGAGCTGGTTAGGACAGAGACATATGGGAGGGCGGGGGGAGGGGGAGAATCTTTTTACTGTGTATAACTTGCCTATCCTGAAAAGGAATGTTCATAAAAGTGCAGTCTGAGGAAAAGTAGTCTTAAAGATGCTCAAACAAGAGGGGTTCAAATGGATTAGTCACCTCCAGAAAGAATACAAAAGTTCCACCTGGAGCTGCTTGAAAAGTTTCAAACAAACACATTCTGTTGAAAAATAATGTTAATTTGAAAATGAGAATATTCATGAAAAACTTGAATATTTTTGAATTTTCTTGTGATGTTTGTGTACATTTCTTTTTTCCCTCTTCTTCTTTTGTAACTTTTAGCTTTAAAAAGTGAATCATTTTGAGAATGGTTATCAATGTTATTTTGGATAAATACAAAATTTAGAGAGCTGATTCAGTGTTTTAATAAAGCTCTCAATAGAAGTTTTTTGGGAAAAAAAATCAATTTTTTTTCATGAATCTTTTGTGACCAGCTCTAGTTATAACAGCAGTGGCCATTCTCACTGATCTCCAGATCAGCAGTTGTATTTCCACTCATTCTTTTCTGCTGCAAACCCTGGCAAAGATCCTCCAAGATAAGGCACTAGTAAGTCATTTCACCTTGCTGGCAGGAAAGTCTGTGGTTTCTTTCAATCCTGGGCCTAGATTAGTTAGATGTCTGACTGCCAGTTATATTATAGGTTGATTTAATCGCAACCCAACGCAGTCATCTTTCACTACTTTACTCCTGTGGCTGGGATGGGGCAAGAAATTGTTGTTCACTGCTTGCTTCCCCATTGACCAACAAGTTATACTACGGAATGGGCAACATGAGCATGTTGGTACAAGGGAAGGTGTTTCTAATGTTCTTGAGTTTCCTCGCGTGGGGTATCCATGTATCTGCACAAGTAAAGTTCCAAAAGCAGCAGTGAGTGCTTTAATAAAATGTAATAATCATAGGAGTTTGGTGTCCCATCAGCTGACTAGGAAGCCACGTGCGAGAGTGCTGGGAAAGACTTGAGGCAGAAGCTCTACAATGAGGAAAAGGGAGTCTGAGTATATTAAGGAATATCTGGTTTTAGTATTTAAAATTCCTTCTTCAGTCTTAAAAGAAAGAAACTCTCTTCCTGTGATTCTTCCCCACTGTCACATGACCACTTCATTTTATTCCTTTTCTTTTGCTCCTGCTAGTCTCCATTTTTCTCTTACCTTTATGCATCTTTCTCTAATTTTCTTTTCAGCTTCCCTCCATCTGTCCTGCATTCTCCAACCTATTTCAACCACTGACTTTCCACCCTTCTGCCCCAATCAATTTGCTCTTTTTCCTAACATCTACTAATAACTGACTTAAAGGAATTTGTTCAAGCTTTCTGGGTTTGGGGATGGGGAACAGAAGCGGGCAAAGAAAATAAGCCTAGATAATTTCAGCATTGAATGTGATTTCCCCTCTAATGTGATTTCCCCTCTTCCCCCCCCCCCGAAAGCTACTACACTCTGAAAACTCTTTTGCAACATTAACTGTAGCATCTACCTGCTGTAATTACTTACCAAAAACTCGAGTTCATCCTATTCCATTGGTGGCTTTTGAGAATTTATAGATTTTTTTCCCCTTATTATATACTTTGTCCTAAATACCTTTTGTTGTGTCTTGCATCTATAGCGATTTAAGTTTGATTAATAAGGATTGATTTCTTTCTTTCTCTCTTTCCTTCTGTGGGATTTAGGTAAATCTCTATTAATCCTTATGTGGCTGTTATTTAAAATTATATGTATAAGGCTGCAGAATGTCATTTGGTCAAAATAATTGCAATACTGAAAATTACTGCAGGAATAGTCCATTGAAAGAAAAACCTCTTAAAAGGAAGCTTTAAATCTGTACTATTGTATAGAAGATGCTTGGTTGTTGTTGTTTTTTTTTTCCCCGTAAGCATAAATGAATACATAGAATGAACAGGTTTTAATTTTTTTAACTGAATTCGAAGTCACCTGCAACAGTCAATGGAACTGCATAAAATATTGATAGAAACACTTTTTTTGCTTGTCTATATTTAAGTTCACAATAAAATTACAAAATTGGCACAGCTTTATGAAGCTTTGCAATTTTTATGGAATTTCAAATGAATTTTTTTGTCAGCTAGACTACAATAGGATTTTTAAGAAAAAATTTTGCACTCTTTCCATTTGAGCTGTTCAGTTGGTCATGTGATTTTATTCTTGTTCATTGAGGGGCTGAGCCGTATGTTGTCAGCTGGGTTAACAGAGGCCAACTAAATTCACTTTGTGGTGGTTGTGATCAAATTTTGTATACTCCGGAGCAAGCCAGAAAAACATTGTAATGCAGAGACATTCTCTGCTGTTGCCAATTTATATGAGGAAAAGCCTTTTTTTTTTCCTTGTCAGCCTTCCCACCCTCACAAAGAGTAACCAGTAATTAATGTGAGCAGCGGCTCTGCCTGTCAGTCCTCTAGCCCTGTTCTAGCCCTGCATGACATGAGATAGAAGAGATTAGTCCATGTATCAAAAACACTGGATGAAGAGGGCACATAGCCAAAGACAGTACAAAAAAGGAAGTAAATGGATTCCCTGAGGAGAGATGAGTGTTACCCATGAGATGATCCATAGATCTGGGCAGCTTGAGTAAGTGTTCATTCTACGTACTCTGATAATGTCAAGGCTATTGTGCCATGAGCTTTTATACAAAGTTTGGCCACGTTAACTCTGAGGTTCATATTTTTATTCTGTTCCCCTTGTGGGTAGAATACAGATCAGAAGACTCAGTAACGGTCTTCTTTGCATGATTCTCTTGCATGTTTCCAAGCAGAAAAATCGGTCTGGAAGTTACTGCTGGCTGAACCAGGAGTAGTTGCTGCTTCTCCATAGCTGCAACAATTCTGCACTTAGTTTGCTTTTTAGGAGAGCTGGTTGAATGTTTCCTAACAAAATGTTTTTTGAGGGAGTAGCTTGTTGACTATATAATAAAATTAATGGAGATATCCTATCTCCTAGAACTGGAAGGGACCTTGAAAGGTCATTGAGTCCAGGCCCCTGCCTTTACTAGCAGGACCAAGTACTGATTTTGCCCCAGATCCCCAAATGGCCCCCTCAAGGATTGAACTCATAACTCTTGGTTTAGCAGGCTAATGCTCAAACCACTGAGCTATCCCTCTGCCCTAAATGGAAAGAGAGGTATGTATGTGTATAATTATTTTTCAGCTAGCCCTACTGACTAATTCATGACACTTCCCCCTATTTTTGAACTACACTTTTGGTTGTATTCATTCTTCTGACCTATATATTTGAACAATAATTAATTACAGTGAATTTATGGCCTGGGAATGGACTACTATGAAGGCTTTTACTCTCAATGATTAAATAGAATATTGTTTCTGGGTTTGTATTTCTCCTCACAAACGTTTACAAAAACTGTTCTGTTGTACATGATTAGTGTTGGAGTCTCAGACCGAAAGGAAACTTGTAGGAGCCAGCCTTTTAAATTTTACCAAGTAATTGCCCTGCAATGGGTTATGACCACAGATCTATTTCTCTCATGCAATTTATTTGAGAACAGGCTTTCTTCTGGATTATATGGCACCAGCTGCTCTCTCATCCTAATGTGTATTTCTTTGCACTGTGATTTAAAGCCCCTTTGGGTTTAAGTATCATTGGTTTCTGGTCTGAAATCACCTTACAGCTGTTAGTTGCATTTCTAATTGAGTATTGAGACTTTTTCTGGCATTTCATAATTGATCTCTCACTGTGAATAAGTATTACACATGGCATGGGTGTATATAATATATTTGTCCACATGCAGATTTATATACATATGGGTGTGAAGACCTAGAACAGTGGTTTTCAATCTCTTTTCATTTGCAGATGCCTAAAAAATTTAAAATGGAGGTGCAGACCTTTGGAAATCTTAAACATAGTCTGCAGTCCCTCAGTTGAAAACCACTGTTCCGTGGTGGTAACAATCTTTTGTGGACCCTTTAGACATGGTCTGCAGACCACAGGTTGAAAACCACTGACCTAGAAGAACAGTGAGATTCCTCAGATATGTTTTTGCACATTGAAGTGACAGAAAATATTGTTACTACAGAATTAAAAAAATGTGATTGGATTTGGAATTAGCTTCTGGTAATGAACAGAAATAGTTGGAATATCTTTAACAGTTCACTCAGGCAGTCAAATTCTTTGCCTTTCAGAAGGAGGTGTTCTTTTTTCTGCTTTCTGTTACAAACCTTTGGACAATTTAGCATCAGTTATGTGCAAATTGGCTTAAGTAACAATAGAAACTGGTATGAATCTTTGTCCAAAGCTTGAGATGAACTTTGGAATGATTTAATATTAAGATGATCACATTTCATATTTTCTCACCTGCATAGCACTTTCTGATTCTATTATTTGTTATGATGCCCAAGTCAAAGATCAGTGCTTTGTTGTGCTAGCCAGTATTCCATGTGCCAGTAGACAAAACAAGCAAATACAGGGGGGTTGTTGGGAGGATGAAGTTATTACCTCTATCATATAAAATTAATAGAGTTTAAGGAAAGATGTCTTACCTCGCCTATGCCAGATGGTAGTGATCGGTAGGCATCATGGCAGAAGTTGATTTTTTAAGAGAGACTTAAAAGAGGATAAGACCACGGCTTTATAGTTTTTTTTTTTTTTTTTTTTTTTTGGCAAGGGAGTTTTCCCCATGCTTGTGGTTTTTTTATCTTCCATTATAAGAGTCTACTATAATACTATTCTGTATTCCTAGATTGACCTGAAATTGGAAACACAGGAAAACATGTGCAAATTTGTTCTCATTTGACTTCCCATCCAGTTTTGAAGAGTCAAGTTTCAACCCCAGAATGGCTGTGTCCAATACTGCAACACAGAAACACAGGCGGATGTAGATCTTTAATGTTCAAAATATACACTTCACTTTAACCTTAAACTCAGATTATACAGAGATGGCGTTGGTCTGATTGTTAGAATCAGAAATCTAGAATTCGAATGCTAGTATTGTACGAACTTCTACTTGCTGGTTTTCTGTGTTTTTCTTTTTTTATGCCACATATCTGCTAATTGAAAGAAATAGCCTGGGACATTGTAGTGCTAAAACATTGCTTGTACTTTTATGTTCTATGGTATTTAATATTCATAACATTAGAGAACCTATGACGAGAGATTAATCTCATGGCATCCCTCTCAACTATGTACAAAAACACATTTCGGAATGACTTTGTGTGCAGTTGAAAAATATTTGGAAGTGGAGAATAAAACATCTGCTAATGCCTTTTTTTCCCTCAATGGATCACACTTTTTTTCTCAGTGGATCACAAACACTTAATAAAACCCTGCTTATGTAGAAATCATTCCCTGTGCACTGAACTGCAGCCACCTCTGCAGTTGAATGTAATGGCTATTTTGCGGTAAACACCAGCACTACATAACAATTCAGGTTAGGAGGCAAAGAATATTTTATCCAGTTGAATACAATGTTGTGGGAGGACGCTTAGACTAATGCCATTGCTTTTGCAATATGTGCCTTGAAATCTTTTTGTGCTTTGACATTATATGCTATTTGATTATGATCTTTGGGTTTCTGTAAACCAATTTACCCCTTGAAGTGTTTTTGCTTTGATTTAGGAGATGAGTGCGTGACTTCCCTGATTTTCTTCTCATTTCCCCGAAGAGATATTTTCTTCTCTTGAAACTCTTCCCTGGGGGATTTGATAACAGCCTTCACCTACCTGAAGGGGGGTTCCAAGGAGGATGGAGCTCGGCTGTTCTCAGTGGTGGCAGATGACAGAACAAGGAGCAATGGTCTCAAGTTGCAGTGGGGGAGGTCTAGGTTGGATATTAGGAAACACTATTTCACTAGGAGGGTGGTGAAACACTGGAATGGGTTACCTAGGGAGGTGGTGGAATCTCCATCCTTAGCGGTTTTTAAGGCCCGGCTTGACAAAGCCCTGGCTGGGATGATTTAGCTGGTGTTGGTCCGGCTTTGAGCAGGGGGTTGGACTAGATGAGGTCTCTTCCAACCCTAATCTTCTATGATTCTATGAATCAGGCAAAACTTAAGAAATCAGTAGGATTTTTGACTGCCTAAGGACTACTGCAGAACTGGGTCCTTAGTCTACATTTCAGTTGCTCCCTCTATTCACTGTCAGGGGGTGGGGGGAGGGGAGGAGGAGGAAGAGGGTAGAAAAGAAAAGAAAAGAAAAGGCAGCATGTGGGACTGGAGACTTTACAGAATATTTTTTGAACTGCATTGATACACCAGATGTCTTTTCTGGACCTGAGATCAGAGACTTAGCATGGGACTTGTTATGAACTAAAAAGAATCTATATCTGTGACAGTGTAGCTTAGAAAAAATAAGATGTTGATAAACCCCGGGAGACCCATCTTATCACCATCTGTGAAAGCTGTTGCCTAGTTTGAAGGAAAGAATCTCAAATGACAACCTGAGATGAAGATGAATTAATTTTTTCCATATATGGTTTTCTTTTGTGTTTCTTTAGGGTGAGGGGCTTTGCCCCCAAATCATTACAAAGTGCCTTGAAACTGTGAGTTAATGAAAACATACTTTAATTAAACTGAAAAGATGACATACTTCTATTTTCAATTTAGCAATCCCTCTTTTTTTGTTGTTGTTTGTTAGTAAAAGTACTTAATTTCCCTTCCTCCCTCTGCAAAAAAAAAAAAAAAAAAAGTTATAAACACATGTTAGGAGTGAATTAAATTCTTTGTACAATCACAGTGTACCATCTTAGTTAAAACATGGTATGTTGGCTTTGGGAATCTTAAATAGCACTTAAAGGGAAAGTACACTAATTTTCACATCATACTATTTTCAAATAAAGTTTGCCAAAAGGAAACTGATAAAAGTTTCAATTTCTTAAACTTTCCTCAGCTTCATCTCATGAAATAACCATTCAATTCCATGCCTACTTTCTGAAGCATGAGAACAGCTTGTTTCCGTTTGAACAATTTCAGTCACTTGAAGTAATTTTAAGACCGCAATCTTTATTTAAAAAAAATTAGATTGTTATAATTTAAATAAACATTATCCTGTACACTAGATATCTTATTTTCTGAAAACCCAGATCCTTCTCAATGTAGTATTTTTGCCTTTAGATTCTCCAAACTAGGCATTAGCAATTTGACCTTGACTGTCATCAGCATGTGACAAGAATATAAAGCAGGAGATTTCTCTAGAGCAAACACTTTAAAGAACCTACCTCGCATATAATATTTTCTAGCTGCACACTTCATTATTAAAATAAAAAAGCAAAATCTTTATCTGACAAGGTTCTCTCCATTTTGTTCATGGATTTCACAGCTTTGATGTTATTCTTCTCTTATTGTGACAGAATTGTATCCAAATATGACATAGAAAATTACAGTACTTATAGAGGTTTTCCTTGAAGTTGTATACAAATTTCTTCATTTGCTGTGTTAAAAGCATTCTCTCCGCTGAATGAAAAATTCATATCCACAAACAGCATTCTTAAACTGTACAGCAGCTTCTGTCGCATAGCAAGTCTGGGAATTGCAAATCTTTATAGTATTGCACTCTCTAAATAATAGTTTATATACAGTGTATTATACATTTTGACACCACGAGCCAAATTCTGAGATCAGCTACATCAATATATCTTTGGAGTTGTTCTGTGGAATTATTCTGGATTTGCTATAGTTTAATTTAAAGCAGAGTCTGATCCATTGGGTTAAATTTGAAAAAAAAACCCTGACTCATAAAAAACTAGAAAAGAAATGCAGCAATAAATACAAATAGAGGTAAAGAATAAGGGAATGAAGAAGTAGTACAGAAACTGGAGGAAATGGTGGGAGCATGGTGCCTGAAGAGTGCCAGCAATAGAAATTACAAATAAAGAAATAGAAAATCAGTAAACCAACACAGACAGAAAAATGGACGTATGATGTCATACGGAAAAGACACAATACAGTACTATGTGTGGCGATGGGGAATAGGTGGAGGTTGTTAGAACAGAACACATGGATAAATTACTGATAAATTATAGAAGTTAGAAGAATTTTTATAAAGGGGATGTTACAACACAAGTTTAATTGGATTGTGAATTTAATCACATAATTTAAAAATCTGTAGCTGCAGACACGATTTTTAAATGACAATGACAAGTGAGCCTTTTGTAAACTGTAAAATTCTACCAGCATATAGTGTGTGTTTAAAAGTGTTTGAACAGATAGGGTTACAATGAACTGGCAAAAAAGCAAGATGTGTGCACATGGGTGGGCTTTCTATCCCTCCAGGTATCAGGGTGTAGCCGTGGTAGTCTGTATCCACAAAAACAACAAGGAGTCTGGTGGCACCTTCAAGACTAACAGATTTATTTGGGTATAAGCTTTCGTGGGTAAAAAACCTCACTTCTTCAGATGCATGCAGTGAAAGTTACAGGTGACAACTTCCTTGAAGAACCTAAGAAAGGAAACAGCATAAAGATTAAGAAGAAAGAAAATTGCAATGGCCTGGTCATATTGCAGGGTGAAGCGAGACAAGATGGACTTTGCTGATGATAGTATGGAGACTGTCAGATAGCAAGTTCAACAGGGTCTGCTTCCCAAGTACATATTGTGACCTTCTTGTTAGACCAACTGGGCCATATTTTGGCCAGGACCTGGCTGCTGGTGTTCTGCATTGAATGGACTGAGGCTGTGATGATGATCACTTTGTTCCAATATTGAACATAAAAAGTAAATGACAGTAATTAACAACACTTCACTACTTACTGCTAAAGAAATTCTAAATCTGAAGCAATATGATTTCTTTAGGGATTTGAATATCTGAATTTAAATCTGCTTCATTTTCAGCTCTCTTTTGAAAAATGCTTTATCAAATTTTTGGATGTTTTTGTACTGCAAGCAGCTAAATATACAGAGGCAGGGAAGAAAGTGAATGAACATTGGTTTTTTTGCTCTTGTACTGTGCTTAATTTTTACTGCATTCTTTTAAGGGTGCGAATGTCAAATTTGCCTTTCATTTCCAATATTAAAGGGGAGAACTTTTTTTGTCTGTGTAATGGTCTGGTCTTCTAGCTAAACTATAACTGTATGTCATTACTTAGACTCCGAGAGAAATATCTTTTAATCTCTTCAAATTTAGTACCAATTATGCCTTATTTCCTTTCTCTCAGATGTATGTTTATGGGAAGGTCAGTCAACAATATATTGTGTATATGAGTCTGACTTTCCAATATTGCTCCCTTTCTTTAAAATGATTTGTTCTTCAGTGAGGGAGAAAATAAATGGAAGAACAAAGAAATTATAGGCAATGAAAAAATATTGTTTAATTATAAAATAGGGAATCATTCTTCAACTTCCATGTGAAAACTTCTCTATAATATCCTGGGACTAACAAGGCTACAACAACACTGCATAGAACCAGACGGTGTTTTCTGGGAGAAGACTGATGGATGGAGAGCAGGAAGAGGGGTTTCTAGCTGATCTATACAAGCTGGGGCTGAAGGCAGGAGAGCAGCGGAGGGGCTCACTGCTGATGTGTCCACCATCGAGAGCTGGATGTAGGGGAACAGTGTGAGGGCCGGGGGGAGTAAGGGATGCTCCCTTAGTGAGGATGATCTCCAAGCAGAGAGGTTGTGGGGTTTCCTACTTGGAAGAGAGGGGTTGTACTCTAACTGGATAGGCTGAGGGAGCTGTCCTGGCAGTGGAATTAAAGAAGACCTCTGGGGGAGGAGAGCTAGGTGTAGTGGAAGACAATGGAGTATGGTGAGGATGCACTTCCAGCAGAGAGGCTGAGGGATCCGGATGGTGGAGAATAGGGTTTTAAGGAAGGACAGCACGCACAGAGGATGATATGGACTATGTTTTAGGACTTTTGTCACAGACTACTTGCATTATGTTTTGTAACGAATGCCTCTCCTGGGGGCAAGTTTTTCTATCAAGGGAGCCTGGCATAGAGTCTTTGGATTACCTGACAGAGGAAACTGAAGTGGGCACACCAATTGTGCTGTGGTCTGGCACAGGAGGGGACTCCAGGAGTGGCTTGTCTCTCTCAACACCCAATAAATATATTTAAATTTCCTAAAACTAATTTTTCTTACAAAATGCAATTTTGTGTCACTAAACATAACCATAATATTTGCTTTTTAAGCAGTTTGATTTAAATATATGCATACAAAGAAAGCAAATAACTTCCCCACCTCTTTTCTGCCTCTCATTCCACCAACATCTTCCTGCCACTTTTAAATCTGGCTTTGCATATTTCCTTCACACTCTACCTGTGAAGTTTTAGCACTGACAAAGGTGCTATGCACTTATCCCTGCATGTGTGGTAATTGTATAATAAGCAGTAGATGGGCCTGCTCACACTTCCAATGAAGGCAACTAGGGGGTGTATTGCCTTTGACTTCAAGGGGAGCATGATCAGGCCCCCAAATCTACCCCAAACTAGCCTGTGACAACTTCCTATCCTTGCCCAGGTAAGCAGAATAGGATGCCATTCTGCAACAGGAAGATTTGTGACTCTCCCAAAGTTTTTTAATATAACTTTTTAAACAGTTACAATAATTTTAATCCAATTCTTATATTAAAGGAAAGCATCCTTTTATAATGATCTCTTAATGACTTTCTCCAGTGCTGTGGTATTACTGTGACCTTTCAAAGAATTCTTAAAAGCAGGAAACCTGCTGTAAAATGTAGGCTGAGATCAGTTTCCTGAAGAGTTGTCACAGCTAGCATATTTCAAGCATACACATATCAAGTGTATTTAAGTGTGAGGCCAAATGCATAAAAATGGCAATTCTTCAGTATTCCCTTCCTATATCCCATTGCATCTAGGTGAATTATATTTCCAATCAAAATGTGAGATACACAATATGAGTTACAGAGGGTCCTGTGGCACCTTTGAGACTAACAGAAGTACTGGGAGCATAAGCTTTCGTGGGTAAGAACCTCACTTCTTCAGATGCAAGATGCAAGTCTTGCATCTGAAGAAGTGAGGTTCTTACCCACGAAAGCTTATGCTCCCAGTACTTCTGTTAGTCTCAAAGGTGCCACAGGACCCTCTGTTGCTTTTTACAGATTCAGACTAACACGGCTACCCCTCTGATACTTGACAATATGAGTTGTTAAGACCAGGGCTGTAGATTGCAGCTGATAGCTAGGTCTGTGCTTTAATACTTATATGAATATTTTCTCTAAAAAGCTGATATGAAGAACTTTTCCTTTGAAAATACTTTTTTTTTCATTTATTTTTAATATTTGGTGTGTGCACAGACTTGTATAGCTACAGATATATAAATCATGGCACCGCTGAAATCAATGGTAGAAATCCCATTGACTCCAATGATGCCAGGAACTCACCCTTAGATCTTTGCATTCTTATAAAGCAATAAGTGATAGTATTTCCCCATAGAAAAGGGAAATTGCCAGAAGGAATTCAATGCTTCCTTGAAGTCCCTGAGGCCTTTAAATATCTCACTGCAAAATCTGGAGGAGTTAGTGTGTTGAAAAGTTATTTTAGACAATTTTCAGAGGTATTTAAACTTTAGTAAGTATTTCTCTAACTTGGAGTTCTGTACAATTGGCTACCACAGTAAGTCAGAACCCTGACTTTGTAGGTGGAGGGATATAGGAAACACTGTAGAACACTTTTTTTTTCTTTCAACTACAGTAATTCCTCACTTAACGTTGTAGTTATGTTCCTGAAAAATGCAATTTTAAGTGAAACAATGTTAAACTAATCCAATTTTCCCATAAGATTTAATGTAAATGCGGGGGGTTAGGTTCCAAGGAAAAAATGTTGGGGGCAGATAAGACATAATATACTGTACAGTACTGTACTGTGGTTGGGAAGTGCGCCTGGCTTACCCCACACAGGCACAGCCCGCTGCAGGCAAGGATGCTAGGATGTACCTTCTCAACAGCAGCTGCAGCTTCCCCGGAGAAAAGCAGGCGCCGACTTTGCTGAGGGATGCTCCAGGCCCACCTCTTCCCATCTCCACTCCACTCCAGGACCTCCAGGCCCACCTCTTCCCACCCCACTCCACCTCCTCTCCGGAGCACACCGCATCCCTGCTCCTTCCCCCCCCAAAAGTCCTAAGTGCTGCCAAACAGCTGTTTGGCGGCACTTAGGACTTTCTGGGAGGGAGGGGGAGGAGTGGAGACGTGGCGTTTCCCTGCTCTTCCCTCTCCCTCCCAGCATTTCATGCTTAGGACTTTTTGGGAGGGAGGGGGAGGAGTGGAGATGCAGCGCTTCCCCGCTGTATATGGCATAGGGAAATACAATTTAGATGGAGCTATTATTAGGTAGGTGTTTAACTGGTTGGAAAACTGTTCCCAGAGAGTAGTTATCAGTGTTCCACAGTCAAACTGGAAGGGCATATCGAGTGGGGTCCTACAGGGATCAGTTCTGGGTCTGGTTCTGTTCAATATCTTCATCCATGATATGTATAATGGCATATAGAGTACACTTATAAAGAGATATCAAGCTGGGAGGGGTTGCAAGTGCTTTGAGAGTAGGATTAAAATTCAACATGATCTGGACAAACTGGAGAAATGGTCTGAAGTAAATTGGAGAAAATTCAATAAGGACAAATGCAAAGTATTCCGCTTAGGAAGAAACAATCAGTTGCATACACATAAAATGGGAAATGACTGCCTAGCGAAGGAGTACTGCGGAAAGGGATCTGAGGGGTCATAGTGGATCACAAGCTAAATATGAGTCTACAGTGTAACTCTATTGTTGCAAAAAGAAAGAAAACATCATTCTGGGATGTATTAGCAAGAGTGTTGTAAGCAAGAACAAGAAGTAATTTTTTCACTCTACTCATGCTGATTAGGCCTTAGGAGTATTGTATCCAGTTCTGGGTGCCACATTTCAGGAAATGTGGACACATAGGAGAAAGTCCTGAGAAGAGTAACAAAAATGATTAAAGGTTTAGAAAACATGACCTGCGAGGGAAGATGGAAAAAATTGGGTTTGTTGAGTCTGGAGAAGAGAAGACTGAGGGTGGGGCATAACAGTTTTCAAGTACATAAAAGGTTGTTACAAGGAGAAGTGAGAAAAATCGTTTTTTTTAACCTCTGAGGATAGGAAAAGAAGCAATAGGCTTAAATTGCAGCAAGCATAGTTAAGGTTGGACATTAGGAAAAATTTCCTAACTGTCAGGGTGGTTAAGCACTGGAATAAATTGCCTAGGGATGTTTTGGAATCTCTGTCATTGGAGATTTTTAAGAGCAGGTTAGACAAACACCCATCAGGGATGGTCTCAATAATACTTAGTCCTGCCATGAGTGCAGGGGACTGGATTAGAAGACCTCTCTAGGTCCCTTCTAGTCCTACGATTCTATGATAGACAAAATCCATGATCATTTGGTGTCCCATAAAGATTTATTAACATTTGTTCGGCACAGGCAGCGTGCTGTTAGTCACTCTTGGCTTTGCCACTTGCAAGTGATGAGAAATTCCCAAATTATTGCCAATTAAACCTTTGTACCTCGCCATTATTTTCATATGTTTGCTTGTGTGTTTAATATTAGAACACTTTGGCTCGAGACCCCTGTTACTATCTGAGTCAATGGAGTTAGGCCCTACGAAGCTATTGGAGTATACAGATTGATAAGCCTGAGTTTTGTGCTGAGCCCATTCAAGTGTCAGTCTAAGCTTCCTGTTATTAGGTTTTGCCTACAATAGTAAGTAGTAATTTGTTGCTGATCCCTACTTGCATTTCTCTCTTTCTTAAATTGTAATCTGTTTTCACTGAGAAAATATAGAGGTGCAAAGAAAATGTTTATAGTTTATTTTTAACAATAATATGCTGCATACTGTAGTAGAAGAGAGAATACCACAGAAAGTTATAAATTCCTTGATCAGTCAGTCCTTTTCCATAAAAGGAGGTAAAGGGACAATGGAGTTACACCAAGAATGAATTTGGCCCTGTGTGTCCAAGTATTTATTCATGTGTCTCTCTTTCGACTTGTTTTATGGGTAGATCTTTTCAGTTTACAATCTGTCCATAGTGACTTATTTTTTGCTACTCATTCATACTAATTTGTGCAATTCAGTCCTAGAAACCCCACTGTGGGGTGAACATAGAAGGGATGAGTAGAATATGAAAATATAGACCTGACTGCATTTGTGTTTTGGAACCATCCTCCCCGTCACAACTCAATTGCAGATGACTGAGATTATTGCTCTTTTTATATTTTATCAGTGTAGGCTAATAGACTTATTGCAGCTCCTTCGCTCTTCTGTTTGTTTTTTCTTTTTTCTGTATGCTGTCCCGATAGGCTTGAAAAGTCAAATGTCTCTAAACAGCATCTCCAGCTGAGATTAAAAAAAGCTAACATTGAAGCCTGTCAAACTGGTTTTGGTCACTGAATGACTCATGTCTGCCATGGTGAGAAAGTGAATCATATTTGTCTCCCTTTATCATTTACTGCAGAGGGACAGTACTTTGCCTGTCTTTGAGATTAACATCTGGAAACACCTTTTCAAAACCATGTCTGGTCTCTAATGATAGATGATAGATGCACAATAACTTAACAGATCACTAATGCCTTAAGATGCTGTGTGTGTTCACTTGTACCTTTTCAAAATTAATTGGAAGGGTTTTTGTCCAGCTCATTGACCTGAACTGGTCAAAAGTAGAAATGGGGCACAACTAGACCACTCTGAACTCTCAATCTCACCCAAACGCTGACTATGTTGATTGGTGATGGGGAGTTGGATATAAGGGACTTGGGCCCCAACCACTCCTGGTTTTAGTTTTGCAAAACAAACCAACCAAGAACTTTCTAAAGAATAAATGTACATTTTTGCTTATCATTGTTTAAAATAGAGGGTGGCCAGAACTGGACCCAAACTGTGATGGGTAATTGGATAAATAGGGCTCAGATCCAATAACAGCTATTTTCAGGTTTTGGCTTGGTAACACTAATGTTGCTACTATCTGCCCACCCCCAAACACATTGCATGCAGGTGTGTAAGTAAAACAATATATAATTAGTATTTACAAGTTTCTAAGAATTAGATTGGCATCTCTGGATACTGAAATCATCTTACGTTTTAACCAAGTGCAATAGTTCCGGTACCTGATGTGAACAACTCCAACCATCATATATGGGAATGCTGATCACCTTGTTGGCCTGACTAATTCCTGTTCGGTTTCTGAAAGAGATGTCACTTATGTCAAATTATTTTTTTTAAAGTGAGAATATGGGGCCATTAGCAAAATACAGCAGACAATTGAGCAGACAACTGTGCAGCTGCATTTCAGTCTATTTCAATGCACTACAGAACTGATGGAAATATTGTATTCCTACTAACATTAAGTTTTTCAGAAAACTTGCAAAGTGATCCTAGCAAATGACTCAGCAACCAGTGTCCATCTGGAAATACTGGATACTCTATCTGAAAAAGCTTTATGGACTGTCTGATGTTTGTTGCAAATTAGTTCCAGAACCATGGAATTTTCACTCTGCAACTGGAAAACTATTTCAGGATTTGGCAGTTAATTGTCCTGGGATCTAACTTGAGTGGCTGAGTTCAAGGAATTTATTCTTGTTTTTCATGGAATTATGCATGTGTTTACATTTTTCAGTGGATTTTGTTTATTTGGATTGATCCACAAAAATTATAACCTCAGCTGTGAATATTTTGGACACCATAGAAATCAGTCATAGACCCAATTTATTTGTTTAAAGTACTGTTTTGTGTATTTACCTTGTTTAGTTCAAAGAACAACAGGCACATAGATGAGGTGGTTCAAGGATTGTGGCTTTCCCACAACTAAAGAGTAGCTCTTTCAGCAGTGTAGCATCTCTAGAGGACCAGCTACAACTGGTTGAGATTTGCTTTTGGCACTAATCAGATAGTATCAATCATAACTCAGTTCTCTTGGCTTCACACACCTGATACCCCTTCTCCCCCATTTGATATTCTCTGCCTTGGTTTGATTGTTAGGGCTGGAAAAGGGCACGTTGTGGTGGAACTAAAAATGGAGGGAGAAACGAGTGTTCTAAAATCTAATTTTGTAAGTCTTGGGTCTCTCAATGTATGTGCTCCTCTATTGGGGTGGAAGGCCTAAGGTAAGAGGGCAACCATCATTACTTATGCTCAGTAGTACCTTACTCTCCAGGTAATCCTGTTGCCCTTAGTGGGACTACTTGCAGAATAAGGTAATTTTCACCTTCTGTAGGTGTAACATTTTGCAAACTCTTCAGGGCAGGCATTGTCTTTCCTATTGTATTCACGCAGGTGTGGGGACAATAGGGCAACTGGGCCGTACCGATATACAAATAAGAAATACTCAGAAATTTGTTCACCAACCACACCTTGGTTCTCAAAGAAAATTAAGAGACCCTCCTCCCCAACCTTCACAAATGTTGTTGAAAGATTTTGAATAACAAATAGAATTTAAGGGAATTGCTCATACATATACCTCAAGTAGAAAGAGGCTAAATTAATCAAATTGCATGATGAGAATTATTCTGCTCAGCTTTAGTCTTTTTATAAACATTTTTTCCTATGTTGTGTACAGACGTATCCCTCTCTATACATTTTTATCTATCACTGATCTATCAATTCCACACTCTACAGGGGCTACTTTTATTTATTTCTTTATTTTTAAAAGCCTCTGGTAAAGTTCAGTCAGCTCAGCCATGTTTTTAGTGTCTTTCCATTTCCCCCCTTTAAGTACCTCTCTCCTTTCCCCCCAATAGCCCTTTAGTGTTCTCATCTCTAAGCACTGCTTTTTTCCTATCATGAATGAGTTTTCTGCTTTCTGTCTGCATCTGCTGTTTTATCAGTCACTGACCTCCCAGCTGCATAGAAACATCTTGAAGTAGAAGCTAAAATATAGAGTTAGAAATAGAATACGAAAAGCAAAATAGTTTAATTTCATCATGCCTAACCCCAGAAGCTGCTCAGCAAACAGAAGAACCTTGTAATAGACACACCAGCTCAGTAGAAGCATTTGCATTATATATATATTTGCATTTTCATTGTTTAAAGGCTAAATAATAATGAGTGTGATGACCTATGTTGACTGATTGGATAAACAGTGCAATTGGAAACGGTTTGAAACAGTCAAGTAAGAATCGCCAACAAACCTTCAGGTAAAAATAACAAAAAAAATCACCTGTTTTCTTTTCTTTGCTGTGTCATGATGTAATATTTTCGAATGGAAAAATCATTCTCAGTAATGGTTATTAAGACTCCTTCCCTAAGTAAATAGGTGATTTGCTGAGATCTTAAGAAACAGGAGAATTCAGACTCATCCCTGTAAAGTGTGTAACATAGATAGCTCTTGTCTTTTGCTATTTCTTTGCTAAATGTTTTGATTACATTTTGAAGTAAGGGGTTGCACGGTGATGGCCAACTCCTAAAGTCCTTACTGTTTTCACTCAACCATTACTCAGACAAATTGTTTACTTAAGCCAGAGGCTTTTGTCTTAGTAATGAATCGAGTTTTTAGTTCTAAATTGTCCATTCTTTCTCCCCTCTTGTCCCCTCCTCATTCTCCCTGCCCCCATGTGTTCTGCAAACAGGATTTTAAATACAAGGTTTGAAGTTAAACTGTTTTGTTTACTTTTTCTTCAAGAAAATTTTTGCTTAGGGGGTGGAGAGACGCTCACAGAATTTATCAGCAAGTTTATTTTATTTAAAACCATAAATGTTGGTAATGGGGACTGCATATTTGGCAATGGCAATTAAAGGTTACAAATATGATATTCTCTGTGGTAGTGCTGTGCAAAGCTAGAATTGGGGGTCAGATTTTTTTCACTCCAGGGTCTTTATGGACTTAATGACAATTAGCAAGGTGATAGTTTTGGCAAAATCCTGGCTTTTGTAAACTGAGTTAATAAAGGTAATGTGAATATCTAAAATACTAATATATTGAGGTTGTTGTAACATTATGCATTTAAGCTTCTCTTCCATCCCAAGATGCCCTCAGAAAAGATGCATTCAATTAAGAGGAAAGTGACTGCTATAATTTAAATTACAGAGTTGACAACTTCCTTTTGAACAGATGTGTGACCTCTTGTCCATGATCTCTTGAATGGAAACTGTCAGTGGACCAGGTCATCGGCAGTCAGGCCTAGTGGTCGGCATCTGAATGCCAGAGCCAAGGGTTGAGGCAGAGTTGGAATCAGGAATGAGAGCTGAGGGTTGGAATTGGATTACCAGGAGTAAGGGAAGGCAGGAGCAGCATTCTGAGGTAGGAGAAAGGCTAGAATAGGATGAGAACATGGCCAGGTGCAGGGCAGGATCTGGGCTGGAACAGTGGAGGAGCAGGGCTTGGAGAGACAGACACAGGGAGGCAGAGAGTCCATGTGCATGTGCGTTGAACAGCCAGTGAGCTGCTGCTGCTAGGTTTAAGAAGTGCCCTACTGGCTTCCTCAGCCAGTCAGGCAGGGTGGTCATTAGGACATCAGACGTACTGAGGAGGTGCCACTGAGAGCCTTAATCCGAACAGAGACCTTGTATGCTTTATATTGTTTTACGTAGCTCAAAGGAGGTATAGCAGGACTCAGAATAAGACTTAACCAGACCTTTGCTAGCCTCTCTGCCAGTAGCAACAAAGTAAGTCCAGGTACCTTTGTTAAAACAAATCCCTGCATTGTCTTTGGCCAGACTGGTGTGAGGCCAGACACTATATGTTTTTCCAACTGCACACCATACCATGGCATTGTGGCTCACATCTTTATTCTCTGTCATGCATGCAATGACTGCAAAAGAGGGCTTTGGAGCTGAGCCTAGAGCTGAAGCGCGGACCAGTAGGTTTTTGCGTGGAGCCGGAGCGGAGCAATTCAAAAATTTGATTGCTCCAAATCCCTGCTGCAAAATGAGTAACATGCTACATGGTGGAGGATTGCTCAGATACCAATAGCTGGGGGTCTGGTCTGGGCTGTGTCACATAGTGATATTATTCCGAAGATGAAAATTTCAGTTCCCTGGAAATAAGGTGGAAGAACTTCCTTTACATATTCTATAGAATGCTAAATAATGGCCATTCAGCAACGAAAACTGTTTGACTAACTGTCAGACCACACATTAAAATATCCATTCTACCTGTGGATTAGGTACATAGACTTCGGGATATTTGCATGTTTGAGCATGCATCTGTGTTAGGCTGCAAATAATGGATCCCCATTTAAAAGTTTAGCTACAATATAAAAGCTGGCATGCTGATTCAGAACTGAAAAACAGCAACTTAATCTTTTGAATACTCTTATTTGTTCTTTTCGGTCAGTGGGAATATAGTCTACATATATCATTCACCTACCTAACTGTTTAAATATATTTCCTACCCGTGGACTAAGAAAATACAATTGGAATGGATTATGTAATGAATTCCCCCCTCCCTCCCCCGTAGCTATACTGAATAGAAAACATAATGTTAAGCAATAAACTTTTCTATGGATGAGGCATTTGATGATGATACAGGCTATAAAGTAACTGTCACCAAAAATTAACTTTTTCACAAAACATGTATAGGCACATACTTGATATTTGCAGAGACTTAGGCTTTCGTTGATACACCAACATTCATAATTACGTGCGAATTATAATTTTCTTAAGACAAGCATGCATGGGTTTAGAACTACAAACATCTCTGTGCATGAAGCTTATATGAATGCATAAATGCATGGTGCCAGTGTTAGTTATTTCTGCTGATAAATGTTCAGGAAGTCCTCAAAAATGGCTTGGGGTTGATTTTTAGTAGGGCCTCAACTTGGCTATCCCTTGTGTGAACCCAGACCTGTGCATGCATTTCTTGACTTCTGCCCCCTTCCCCCCTCCCCATGAAAATTCTATCACCTGCATGGACAAAGGGTAGAATCTTTCCACTGTAAATGTGAGTATTAGTGCACTGAAAACAGTCAGAGTGAGATTATAAAGCTTTCACGTACCTCATTTTGGGACATACATATTTCCCTTTAATTGTGCTAATCCTCTTTTACAACTGCTGCACATGGAGCACTTGTCTAGAGGCTGATAAAGTGCAGATACTGCTTATTGAAGCACTAGATGGCACTTCATTATTACTTGCTAGAGAGTGTGCTTATTAATAAAATAACAGTAATAAAAAGACGAATTTTTCAAATTTAGATGTCTACATAAAAGTACACAAGTACTAATTTAAGCATCTTTAGGCACCACAATTTTTAAAATTGAACCCACAACTTTTCCCCTCTAAATTTAGTGTCTGCTGGTCTGACTAGCAAATTACCTAGCAGATTTCTCCCAAACTCAGGCTGTTCTGAAAGATATTGCCTAAGGATACCAAACAATCTCTATGATGTTTAAACAAATAATCCATATCAAGTTCAATCTCGATGACAATAAGTAACGTGAGAAATCTGCTGTAAACTTTTCTCTTGCCATGCCTGCAAAATATACAGTTTTAAAGGATGTACATGTTTCTTTATAGACAGGTGGTTGTGGTTTGCTGCATCTTGAAAGAACCACTTTGTTAGCCTATACAGATATAGATGCAGTTTTCTTTTATTGTGCCATGTGCTTCACAGTAGTAGGTACTATAAAATAAAGCATAGACCTCAATATTAACTGAATAAATTAATAGTTCCTTTCATTTCCTTTCAGTATATCAGCTGGCAATTGAATGGGCAGGAGTTTTGAAACCCATAGAACTCTTCAGATTTAGTAATCTCATCATGAACAAGAACACCAGTACCCTACATGTCAGGAGTAAAAGTGTAAGTAGGAGTCTTTATTTTCACCTTTCTATTTGTTTTCATATGTGTTCTCATTCCTAATGTTTTGCCATCATCTTGTGTATTTTTTTGGTAGCCTATGGAACAAAGTAACTTTACCATTGTTAAAGCACCTGTGATAAGACCTCTGTTAACCTTCTCCAATTCTCTTACTTAGTGCTATCTAAATTGTACAGAACTAAGAGTTCTTTTGAATAAGAACTTTTTCCAGAAAGAATTATATGCATTAATATTCAAAAGTATGGGAAGTTTCCTGAGTGAAACAGTCAGCTGGTATGTTCCCAGGAGGTATACAGGTCAAAAAGGGAGAAAAAAATAGTGTGAACTTGCAAGTAAAGTGATCTCTTCAGTATATGCATAACTTTGTGAAAAGGCAGATGTTCAGATTAGACTTGATCTGCAAATATTTAGGATATACCCAGCACTTTAGGCAGCATGGGAGTTGATAAAGCTTTTTACAGCATTGTACAGTAAATACTTCTAAGTGAACAGTGATAATATGCCAATACTGTACACATGTATTTGGATGATGAGGCATGCTTTTACTTTCTCACCCTTTATTTTTTTTGTTTATTTTTGGCTTTATCCCTCCTATATCTGTCTCATAATATTCAAGACAACTAATGAACTATAGAATATCTTCTGCACCCATATCGTTTTTAAAGACCGTAAAAGAACAATGGTAACATGCAACAGAGGGTTGTGTGGCACCTTTAAGACTAACAGAAGTATTGGGAGCATAAGCTTTCGTGGGTAAGAACCTCACTTCTTCAGATGCAAGTGACAATAAGTAACTTGAGAAATCAGTTACTCTTGCATCTGAAGAAGTGAGGTTCTTACCCACGAAAGCTTATGCTCCCAATACTTCTGTTAGTCTTAAAGGTGCCACAGAACCCTCTGTTGCTTTTTACAGATTCAGACTAACACGGCTACCCCTCTGATACTTGAATGGTAACATGCAGTATTTAGAGACCTCTGCATCAGTGATTTTGCCTGTCAGGGATGGAGGATAGCTGACTTTCTAATATAGTGCTTGTATGTTGGGCTTCAGAATGTGCCCTTTTCTTTAATCAGCCAAGTGTATTAAGGGACCACCTAGTAAATGGAGATGTGGAAGGGAAAGCTTTCTGCACACCAGAAGTCATATCATCAGAACAATGAAGGCAGACACATTTCCCTAGATGTTCACTCTTAATTTTTAATTACTTGTCCCTACTCAGATAAACAATTTTCTCTTTCTATAATGTTGCCATTTAAATTTTAAGGGAATAAACCCAAATGAATATATTCATAGAGGAAAGAGGCAGGAGTTTGGTAATCCTTCTGGTTAGTGTGCCGTGTCCATTCATTTCATAACCAGTTTAATGTAGCTTGTGTGGGAAGTCAACAAAACAGTCTGTTACCACTATTTGATTGAATGAGGACATGCGGAAATTCTAAGACTGTGTGAAAGAACCACTACAACATTAAATTTTGACAAATTGAGGTTCTCTAATATTAGTTTAATGAGATTTGACCAAATTTTGATCAAAGACCTGAAGAATTTCTGTTTCTCATATAAATAGAACTGTTTTAGAGCAAAAGTGTGTCAGCTTTCATTCAAACTATGATCCTACTTTGGTACAAAAACATGTAATTTAAATTTTGGGAAAGTGAAATTTTGAAAGCTTTGTGAACATTACTATTGTATTGAAACATTCACAAAACTTTTGCCCCACAGAATGGTCTCCGCTATTCTTCCTATTAATGTAAAATCCTAGTACATCCTGCCAGGTGAACAGTATCTAAATCCTGCCATCTTGCAGCTATTAATTTTCTTTTAAGTGGGCACATGAAACACTATTTAAGTAATGAATGAAAAGAATCAACAGAAGCTATGACCTTTGAGAGATTATTTTAAGCAAAAATGTAGCTTGCTGTTTTTGTTTCCCTTGCATATTGCTAGTGGAAAAGAATTTTTTTTTTAAATAAAATGTTCTGTTTTAACAAGAATAGCTTTGGGAAAGCATTTCATTATATTTGTTGGGTACAGCCAAAGGTTTTGTCTATCCACTGATGCTGACAGCAGACTTTCCGCAACTTCTACTCTTGTCAGTTTGATTGAACTGGAGTTATCAGGGTTACCCACAGGCTTCCAAATGTCACTCTCAGACCAAATATTTTATTGTGTAATAAGGAGCTGCAAATGCATAACAAAAAGTGCCTCCAATTAATTAAATGAGATTTAAGAGGAGGATTATCACCTCAGTGAGAGGAGAAAATGGCATTTATCCTTTTAGGTCATTATCTTTTTATCAGAGGTAGGTTTTTGTGATTCTAGGATTTCAGCTTCATCTGTAGTCCTTATCTTGTTTCATTGGCTTCAGAATGTCATTGCACATATATTAGCCCATAAAGAAGAGAATCCTGCTAATGTGTGTCTGGAATGTTTTTGTTTTTGCTTTTCTACCAAATGTTGAGACAGTTAAACATCAAAACCTGGTTGTGAATCTAGCCTAAAGATGCTTTAAAGCTTATTTGTTTTACTACTTTGCCTGGCTTGCCTCGCATCTCTGTCTGTAGAATCATACAAATTAGAGGTAGAAAAGACATTGATCACCGTTTCAGTCACTCTTCTCATACAATATTTGAGTGATCTGTCCAAAGCAGCTTAAAATTACTCAAGTTATGGTGCTTCTGCCATTTCCCAAATTCACAGTCCATTTTGATCAATTTTACAGCCAGAGGGTTTTTAAATTGGTCAATTTCACATTTTCAGATGTTTACATCTGAAATTTCATGGTGTTGTAACTGTGGGCATCCCAACCCAAAAGCAGGTTGTGGGGGGGTCACAAAGCTGATATGGGGGGGTTGCAGAATTGACACCCTCACTTCTGTGCTGCCTTCAGAGGTGGGCTCTGAAGCGAGCAGCCATAGAACTTCCTGCATCTGGGGGAAATTCCCAGAGGTGGGTCTGATCTCCCCTGTGCTGCTGGGAGAGCCCCCACTGGGGGGGGGGGGCTTCTAGCTGCTAGTCCCGGTGGGGCTGGGGAGGGACAGGGCTTCCTTTCCCCTGCATGGCCACTGAGAGCCTTCAGTGCTGGCAGTAATCATGGAGCTTCCTGCAGTTGAGTCTGATCCTCTCTCCCCCGATAGCAGCTGTGCAGAGAAAACTCACTACTAGCTGTAATGGGTAAATGCTGCTGCATGCTCCAATAGCATCTAGATATGTCAGCAGCAGGTCGCGTGTACAGTCCTAGAAGTGCTCCAAAAGCATTTTCAACCCATAAAAAGTCATATAAAAGGAATCTTTTCTACAGCGTATCAAGATTCTGGCAAAACAATAGATCAGAATTTTGCCAAACTTCACAAAATGGCTGACTCATCCATCAAATCTTAAAGATGAACTTATTGGTGATAGATTAGTAGTGGGGACAAAAGATGCAGGAGTTGAATGACAATCCTCAGCGAGCCCACACACACTCTACCAAGAGTTATAGACATGTGCAAAGCTAGAGAACAAATTCACATCCAAATGCAGAGCATAAATGGAGCAGACACAGATTATTCGCCAACCAACACAGGAAAAGCGTGAAAATTTAGGGGGAAAAATACACCAAAATGTATTCAAAAGCAAATGCACAAACACAAAGCAGAAGCATAAACAAAATACCAAGGAAGACAGAACAGTTTGCAAACAACTGACTCACTCCAAATTAGAAAGAGAAGGTAAGTGAGGTAATATCTTTTATTGGACCAACTTCTGTTGATGAAAGAGACAAGCTTGTGAGCTACACAGAGCTCCTCTTCAGGTCTGGAAAAGGTATTCAGAGTCATCCAGACCCGTGGGAGAGCTCTGTGTAGCTCATAAGCTTGTCTCTTTCATCAGCAGAAGTTGGTACAAAAAAAAGATTACTCACCCACCCTGTCTCTGTAATACCCTGGGACCCACACATCTACAACAACAGTGTAAATAAGTGGAAATTGTTTATCCAAATTATTTAGGGCTAGATTGTCATAGTCCTTAATAGGCTATGCAGGGGAGTAACAAGTAAGGAAAGAAGTAAAAACCTCCTTTACTCTCCTGCTCAATTCTACTCAGATTTTTATCTTGCAGTGATAAGGACAGCTAACCTGATGCTCCCCTCTGTGTGAGTGGTCAGAGAGAGGGAAGACCCCTGGCTTTGCTTCCTCTGCTTAACAGCCAGAGTGATAAGCTGCTCCATGAAAAGGGGTAAGGTAATATACTGTTCCCCTAGAACAAGAGGGGAAACAGAAGAGGAATTTTGACCGAGTCACAATTCAATCCCTGGGATACTCCCGGGACAATGTAGCTATGTAAATTTACAATCTAGCCATAAGTAAATACTTACTTATAAAAACTGATACATTAGCAGACATGAATGATTCACCTACATATTTTCAATAGAGATTCATAATGAATAGTATGACCAGCTCTAGTTTTGGATTATTTCAAAATCTGATTCCTCCCTCATTCTCATTCTTGAGAAATAATTGCCAGTGATTTGGTAAATTCATTAGCTAACTTCCTTAATTGTAAGGACTAAAAAATCCTGTATTAACAAGAACAGATTGTATTGCTTGTGGCCCATATGCTGTCCCTTCCCCCAACACCTAACCCCAAACACACTGTGCAGTTTGGAGAGAATCAAATTGACAGGGAAAAAGCAGTGCCTCACTGTGACTAACTGCAGGGGACACTGAGGTGCCCCTTCATCTGTGAAGCCACCTTCCCCCCTTTTGTCAGTTTCTGTGAATGAGGGGCAGCAGACACATTTTAAGCAGCATGCACTCATACCCAGAACAGCTGATGCACAGGAAATGGCTGGGGAAAAAAAGTGTGTTTTCCCTGAAGCAACTTTAACTCCTTTTGCATGTCCTCTGACTCTTCCACAGAGGCAGCCAGGGGCTGGCAGCCTATGACCTCAATAGGAATATTGCCTGAATAATGATGGCAGGATTGGATTCATGGTAAATTGATATTTAAAGTCTCTGTCAACAGACAGGAACAGTGGAATTTAAGTGCTTTCATTGCATTGCCGTGTATACATTGCAATTCCCTCTACAGTGAAGTTAATCTCTGCAGGGAAAAAAATATAGCAAAAGGCTTTTTTGAGGAAGTGGTTGAGATCTAATTCAAGTTTCTTTCCTCCAACTCTGTCTTGGATCCCCTCCAATCGGTCTTCCACCTTCCCCAAACTATGGCAATTGCTCTCACTAAGGTGTAACCTGGGATTAATTTAGGATGCAAAGTGCACCTGTTACAAAGAATAGGTTCTTTATTCAGGCGACTGCTTAGCCTTGCCCAATAGGTCAGTGGCAGAGCTAGGAATAGAAACACAGTCTCCTGACCACTAGATCATATTGTCATCCCCACCAGTCTAACAGTTATCCTTTTTCTTTCTGTCTAGATAGCCAAAACCGTCACCATCATCTCCCATCTTTATTATTGTAACCTTGCTCTAGCTGCTTTGACACAAGTATCATTCCTCTCTAAACCATCCAAATTCCACAGTCTCCTAGCCCATTGTTTTGATTATATCATCCCCCAAGAGAAGCTTGCCCTAACTCCCCTGTTTCATTGCATCAAGTTTAAGCTGGTGGCCTTCACTTCCATGACCTTTCTCATCACTGTCCCTTCCTACTTTTCCTCTCTTGTCAATTACTGCAACAACCTACTAGCCTTGTCAATCCATTAGTCAGCCAGCCTCTTCACACATTCTTCCATGCTTTTCCTTACATATGAGACACCCTCCCTGAAGTAATCCATATGATGCCTGTGCTCCCGATCTCTCTTCCTTTAAATTTTAAAGGATTTAAAGTTTAAATCCTTCCTTGAGACCAACCTTTCATTTGGCACCCGTAAGAAACTGGCTGACACCATTGACTATAGTGAGGAGCATATGGCATGTGCTTTATTTGCAGTAGTTGGGTGCGGGGAGTAAATGACATTATTAAACTTGCTTGCATCCCTCTCCCCCACCATCATATGTCACTTGTCATTTTAAATTGTAATAATAGAATCCTAGAACCATAGAAGCGTAGGACTGGAAGGGGCTGTTATAAACAGACAGTTAAGGGTTAATGCCTCTTTTACCTGTAAAGGGTTAAAAAGTTCACCTAGCCTAGCTGACACCTGGCCAGAGGAACCAATGGGGGGACAAGATGTTTCAAAAGGAAGGAGAGAAGTTCCCTTTGTCTCAGTCAGTTTCAGTTTTGGCCGAAGTGAAAAAAAAAAAAAATCAAGAAATCAGCCTCTGTTTTGCTGCCACCACCCAAATATTTGAGTCATTTGGGAAACTCTGTCTCCCCTCCCAAAATCTTTCCCTCCCAAGTATTATAACCCTTCCCTGGGTAGCCTTGAGAGACTCCTCCACCAATTTTCTGGTGAACACCGATCCAAACCTTTGGATCTTAAAACAAGGAGGAATTACTCATTTCCCCCCCCCCCCCATTTTCTCCCCCACCAATTTTTGGTGAGTCCAGATTCAACTCCCTTGGATCTTAACTAAGGAGAAAATTAATCAGGTTCTTAAAAATAAGACTTTTAATTAAAGAAAGAAAGGTGAAAGAAAAACCTCTGAGAGATTAGCATACAAGCTACTCTTACAGACAACAGATTTAAAACAGAGGATGTTCCCATGCGCAAAACCTTAGATACACAAAAGAAATCCCAATTTGATTATTCCTCTAATTGCACAAGACAAGTTACAAAAGAAAATAAACATAAACCTATTTATTTCTTTTCTAATACTTACTACTTTGATAAAAGGCTGATTTCTTGATTTTTTTTTTTTCCACTTCGGCCAAAACTAAAACTGACTGAGACAAAGGGAACGTCCCTCCTTCCTTTTGAAACATCTTGTCCCCCCATTGGTTCCTCTGGTCAGGTGTCAGCTAGGCTAGGTGAACTTCTTAACCCTTTCAGGTAAAAGAGGTATTAACCCTTAACCGTCTGTTTATGACAGGGACATTGAGAGATCTTCTAGTCCAGTCCCCTGAATTCAAAGCAGGACTAAGTAATATCTAAACCATACCTGACAGGCATTTGTCGAACATGCTCTTAAAAATCTCCAAAGACAGAGATTCCACAACCTCCTTAGGCAATTTATTCCAGTACTCAATTACCTTGACAGTTAGGAAGACTTTCCTAATGTCCAACCTAAACTGCCCTTGCTGCAATTTAAGCCCAGAGGTTAAAGAGAACAGTTTTTCTCCCTCCTACTTGTAACAACCTTTTATGTACTTGAAAACTGTTATCATTCCCTCCCCCCTCTGTCTTCTCCAGACTAAATAAATCCATTTTTTTTTCAATCTTCCCTCATAGATCTTGTTTTCTAGACCTTTAATCATTTTTGTTGCTCTTCCCTGGACTTTTCCCAATTTGTCCACATCTTTCCCAAACTGTGGCACCCAGAACTAGACAATACTCCAGTTGACTCCTAATCAGCATGGAGTAGAGCGGACAAATTACTTCTCTTGACTTGCTTACAACATTCCTGCTAATACACCCCAGAATGCTGTTTGCACACGTGCTCTCTCTCGCTTGCTCTCTCTCTGTTGGAAAAAAAAAGTGTTACACTCTTGACTTGTATTTAGCTTGTAATCCACTCTGATCCCCAGATCCCTTTCTGCAGTATTCCTTCCTAGGCAGTCATTTCCCATTTTGCATGTGTGCAACTGATTGTTCCTTCCTAAGTGGAGTACTTTGCATTTGTTCTTATTGTCCTATCCTCCAAACCCCTCCCAGTTTGGTATTGTCCACAAATTTATAAGTGTACTCTCTATGCCATTATCTAAATCATTGATGAAGATATTGAACAGAACCAGACCCAGAATCGATCCATTCAGGACACCACTCAATATGCCCTTCCAGCTTGACTGTGAATCACTGATAACTATTCTTTGGAAACGGTTTTCCAACTAGTTATGCCCCCACCATATAATAGTTCCATCTAGGGCAATCTCTTCAGGGCAAGGGATATGTTTTATAGATTGTGCAATGGCTAGATCAATGGCCTCTGAGCCTGATCAGATCCTCAGCACTATTGCAATATATATGTTTGTCACCTTCGGTAGATAGCTGCTACCAGTCTCCTTGATTCAGGATGTAGTCTAATGGGCCACACTTACTCCTCGGAGTCAGCAGTAATTAAGTGGCAGCTCCCTGCAGAGTTTCAATACCTGCTAATAGAGTGGCCACTGGAGGATCTTGTTACAAGTGGATTTATTTCATTCATAACAATGGGATATTGTGACTTAAATGCTCAATTGTGGCTTTAGTCCCTACTCTGATAGGCAACCTCTTCACTCAAAAATGTAATCATGTTCAAATTCTATTTTAGGTAACTGAATTAGCTATTGTGATAGTGACTAGTCAGTGGGGATGAGGGTTAGCATTGTCACAAATCATTGTGACTGAATTATGTAGTGAAGCTAAGCACATAGAAAGGTGGTGAGGCAACCTAAACTCTGGTGTCTGTGATAGATCCCTGGCTCTGCCCCATCTGCAGCTGTCCCCTGTGGGGTTTCTAGCATTGCTCTCCAGTGTTGCAGCCTGATGGTTCTTGGATGCTGGGAGTGTACAGACAGAGTTTGTGCCTGACCACTTTGCACAATGGGATGAAAATAGAAGATGGCTGTTTGTATCTTGATGCCTCCGCTCCACCCTCTATGCTACAATGCAGGACTAGACACAAGCAGTCCCAAAACTTTCATATGACAAGTAAATATTCTCTACAATTAGCTTTTAATGTGGAGCTGACAGACGTGCAGATCAGATGTCTGCACTGGCTAAAAACCATATTAAATGCCCAAAGAAATTGTTAAACAAATTCAAGGTAGCCCAGTAATGTCTTGTGCCATTACATAATGTAGAGAGTAGCTAAACTTAAATCTCCGAAAACTATGAAGTTGTGCTTGAGTTAGGCAGTATTTTGGAATACACTGTTGGAAATGAAGAATTCTAGCAATGCAAATGTAAACCTCGGAAACCAGGAAATACACAGATTATAAAATACATGCCTCTCTGCAACACAGCCTTAACTGTGCCCCCTGCAGCTGTTAATACCAATAGGAATGGTCAAGTGAAGATGGTGCAAACATTAACAAATTACCAAGGGAAGTGATGGATTGTCCATCTCTTGATGTCTTCAAATTAAGACTGACTGCCTTTCTAGAAGATGCACCTTAGTCAAACACAACTTGTTAGGCTCAATACAGGCATAACTGGTTGAAATTCTATTGCCTGTATGATATAGGTGGTCAGACAACATGATATAATGATCCCTTCTGGCTTTAAAATCCATGAATCTATAATTAGATATGAGGAAGGATCAAAAGAATGTGCCATTGTTTGTGCTGTGTTCCACAGATTTGAATTCACCTACCTGCACTCCAGCTGTGTTAGATGTAGCTGTATTGAATGGCGGAGGGATTAGTTGGAGAAGCTTGACAGAGCTATGACTATGATATGGGGAGAGGTGCATGTGTACCTTGAGGAATCAAATATACCTCATTCAGACTGAATTTTGTAGTCTGTTTCGGTAGAGGTGTGCAAGAGTGTTGTTTTGCCATGGAGATTGTCAGCAATCTGGTGGCATACATGACTGTGATCTCCAGGGCATAGTAAGAGGTAAGTGAGGGCAATACAGTATCTCAGAAGGAATCCTCAGGTCAAGGTTGAAGGGGTGGTAACAGTTAGCAAGTCTAGGGTGAGTTGTGTGAAGATGGCTCAATATTTGAGTGTAGGCTGCTCTTGTTTTCTACCCCTAAACCCAAGTTCTGCCTCAGCAAAGAGAAGGCATTAGACTTTGTTCTACAGTGCTTGTGTTCTGTTCCCAAAGTGCACTGTAGTATCTGTAAGGGGAGAGTGCTAGTGTGCTGGGGTGATGTTCAGTGAGGATGTGATATCCTCTACTCCATAAGACAGCCTGTACCCCATGTTTACCACTTTTATATGGTTATGATATGTTTTGTATAAAGTATGCCTTGAGGTATCATCTGAAAACTCATAATTAACTGAACATCATTGTCCCGTTAAAATGTGTGTATCAACATTGTATATGCCAGCGATGGGCAACAACATGGGGGGCACGGCTCAGGTGAGCAGCTGGGGGTATCATGTTTTCTCTTTGGGAAATATGGTCATCTTATCTAGCTATCAACTCAAGATCAACATGCTAAAACAGAGCTCTTAATCTTTCCCCCCCTCTATCTCCTTTTTCAATCATTGTGAACATCACCACCTGCCTATCACTCAAGTCTGTAATATGGGCATCATCTTCAACTGAAACTCTCTTTTGATTCTCACATCCAAATTGTACCTATTCTTTCTGCATAACATCTCTAAGATACGGTCTGTCCTATTCCTCCACATAGCTAAAACTCTAGTCAAGGCTTTCATCATCTCAATTACTGCAGCATCCTTTGCTGTCTGTGACACATGCAGCCCTGCCCCACTCATATCCCACTCAGAATGTTGCTGCAAAGATCATTTTCTTTGCTCATCACTTTGCTCATGATATCCCGCTCTTTGCATCACTCCATCAGCTCCCTTTCTATATTGCATCAAGTTACTAGTCTTCCTTTTCAAGACCTTCACAATATATCTCCACCCTACCTACCATCCCTTTCAGTATCAAGAGTTTTACTCCCAAATTTGATTGGCCCATGATGTCAGCCTCCATCACCCGATTGTTAAATTTTTAGTTGGGCACCTTTGTGCTTTCTCTGATGCTGCCCCCCTTTCTTGGAAAGTGCTCCATATAAACATCTGCCCTTCGTTTTTTTCCTTCAAAACTCTTCTCAAAACTCTTCATTGTTGTGATGCCTACAAAAAAAAAAACTTAATGCTTAAGCTACTGGTGTGCTGAAACCATCGCTCATTATGCTGACCAATATAGTTTCACGGTTGCCTTATACTCCCCTGGCTGTCTGTGTTCATCACTTGTCTCTTGTCTTATATTTAGATTGTAGGTTCTTTGGGTGAGGGACTGCCTTCTCATTTTGTGTTTGTACAGCACCTAACACAATATTATTACAAATAATAATCAGGAACTGGGAAGAGGATACAGGAAGAATGCAGGGACTAGCATGGAGTTTAGTGGGGACATGTTTTGAAGGGATAAAGACATAGGGTTCATGGATATGGGGACTTGGGTGGGACAGATAATTCCCCCCAGCCCCACTGCATGGGTCTGACCCCTCATTTCCATTCACCCTTCATTGCATGGTTCTAGCACCCCCATACTCCCATTCCCTGCCCCTCTTCCTCCTGAAATGCTCAGACTCCTCCACCACTTCCCCACTGCTCCGACACTGCTTCCTAGTTGAATGCCTCCAACATTCCCTTCATCACTCCTGCTGCTTCAAGCCCACACAGCAGGATCAACCTTTTCTTTTGTCACTCTATACCCTGGTAAGCTTGGCAGGGCCATGCTGAGGAGAGAAGGTGATGGGGCCCTGAGTAGTGTATTTATCAGCTGGAAGTGGAAAGGGGCTGGGGCAGGAGAATGGAGATGCAGAGACTCTTCCCCTAATCTGGGCATAGAGTATGGTGCTCTACCCATCCACCTGCAACATAGGCTGCTGAGAGAGGTGTGAAGTGGCCCAGTCCTCTCAATGAGATGTTCTCAGATGAACGAGAGCAGCCCATGGAGATACATATAGCCCAAAACAATAGCTCTGAGAGCTACGAACTGCTCCATTCTTCTCAGTGGGTGTTTGCATCTTCCCTTCCAGGGTTTCAGCATTTGTGGGTCAGTCCCACACACTGAGCATGTCCATTCTCTGTTCCTCACCCTGGTCTCAGCACTGTTTGCTCAGTGCATGCTCCAGGTATGCATGTTCTTAGCTTCCAACTACAATCTCAGTGCTGTGTACTACATCGGGCACAAACATGCCCATTCCCAGCTCCCTAACCCTTTTCAGCTTTGTATACCTGGTGCCATGGAGCAAGCTCAATCCAAACAATCCATCCTGCTTTCATCATTGTGGTGGTGTATTAATTTAGATGGACTATATTGGCCCAAAGAGCCAGTCAAAGGTGTTAACATAACCCAGTCACTGTTTCAACATTAAACAGTGCTAACCAAGGTTCAGGGCTTGGTATATAGAGACCTCAGCCCAGCAAACATACCATAAAATACTTTTAATCCTTTACTAAATATGCAGAAAAGGAAAAACCGAGCACGTGAAATGTAAAATATTAAGCAAGGCTTTCATTTCAACAACATTCCTTGTTCTCTTTCCCTTTATCTGGAGATAGTCTTTAGAAAGAAAACCCCCCTTGTTTCACAGTCTCTTAGATGGTACCAAAGGTGGTAATAACTGTTCTTTTGGGGGGAAAGCGAAGAAGTTAGTTGAAATGGGCTGGAACTATTGTTGTAGTCCACTTCCATATATAGATGAAACAAGCTAAACACAACTACAAGGGAAAAGAAAAGACGGAAATTCATCTTTTATCTCTAGTGTTGACTCTCACTTGGAACCTCACTGCTGGAAAAAACAAAGGCAGAGCATGCAGTCTTATCAGTCACTCCAAACTTGTACCTGCATTGGACATTGCTTTTAGCAGCTTTTCTGGTCACAGGCTTACAGCAGTATTACAAAATATGCAGTTTTGGATAACTAACTAGACAGGAAACAAAAGGAGAAGGATAGGAAGGAGAAATAATAAGGTGGGGAAGGACAAGGACACAGGGCGGGGAAGACAGACTCACTTCTCAGGTGGTGGTTGAGATTGAGCCAATACTGGTAGAGGTGGTGATGTCATCTGGATCCATCTCTCTGGCCCGGTCCAGTCAGGACATGTCTCAGAATTAGGATGAAGAAGTTCCAGGGTCCCCAGGTGATGGGGTGTGGTAGCCATGATGGTGAAGCTCATTCCTTCTCCTTCTTTCAGTCAGCCAGTGTGTAGCAATCACCAGCTTTTCTCCTGCTCATTTTCATCTCAAAGTCTCTTTTTTTTAAATGAACTCCAACAAGGAATACTGGGTGGAATAGCCCATCCCCTCATTACTTTGTCTTCCAATTAGGCTAATTTCTGACCAATCAATTTTGGTTCACTGATTTCTGAACCCACATTGCTCTTGTTTACCAGGTATGATTTTAACACAGTCCTGGACCTTGAGTAATATCAGCTGGCCTCTTTGTTTGGGGCTAATTTAGTCTCTCTTTCACTTTTACATTTTTCCACCCAACAACACTTGTTGTTATAGGTTACTGTGACATCTTATGAATTTACTTACTTTTTACAGTTGAGCTCAAAAATAGAGTAAATGTTTAGGTCCAATTATCACAACAGCAGGGAGATATTTTGAAAGAGGGACAAAAGTGGGGGTAGGAATGTGGGGAGGTTTGTGGGGCAGAGTTAAAGCCCAAACTGCACAGCTGAGACCCCTTTCTTTTCTGACCACCTTCTCCTGCACTGCTGTTCTGACATCCTCTTTCCCACTAGAAGGAACATTGGGTGGAATGATGAGCCTGAAGCCCCTTCTCCGCTGCTGGAGGCAGCATGGGAAAAGTGAGACATTCTGGCTTCTCTTCCCTGAATAGGGAGCAGTGGAATGAAAGGGAGTGTCATAACTATAAAGGGAAGGGTAACAGCTCTCCTGTGTACAGTGCCATAAAATCCCTCCTGCCCAGAGACTCCAAAATCCTTTTACCTGTAAAGGGTTAAGAAGCTCGGGTAACCTGGCTGACACCTGACCCAAAGGACCAATAAGGGGACAAGATACTTTCAAATCTGGGGGGAGTGGGAAAGGCTTTTGTTTGTGCTCTTTGTTTTGGTTGTTGTTCGCTCTTGGGACTGAGAGGGACCAGACATCAATCCAGGTTCTCCACATCTTTCTAAACAAGTCTCTCCTATTTCAAACTTGTAAGTAAATAGCCAGGCAAGGCGTGTTAGTTTTCCTTTGTTTTCTCAACTTGTAAATGTACCTTTTACTAGAGTGTTTATCTTTGTTTGCTATACTTTGAACCTGAGACTAGAGGGAGGTCCTCTGAGCTCTTTAAGTTTGATTACCCTGTAAAGTTATTTTCCATCCTGATTTTACAGAGATGATTTTTACCTTTTTCTTTAATTAAAAGCCTTCTTTTTTAATAACCTGATTCATTTTTCCTTGTTTTTAGATCTAAGGGGGTTGGATCTGTATTCACCAGGAGTTGGTGAAAGGAAGGAGGGGGGGTGGTTAATTTCTCCTTGTTTTAAGATCCCAGGGGGGTTGGAACTGTATTCACCAGGAGTTGGTGGGAGAAAGGAAGGGGATGGTTAATTTCTCCTTGTCTTAAGATCCAAGAGGTTTGGATCTGTATTCACCAGGGAATTGGTGAAAGGTTTCTCAAGGCTACCCAGGGAAGGGAATTAGCTTTGGGAATGGTGGCAGCGGACCAGATCTAAGGTGGTAGTTAAGCTTAGAAGTCTTCATGCAGGCCCCCACATTTGTACCCTAAAGTTCAAAGTGGGGAAGCAGCCTTGACAGGGAGCCATGGAATCCTCTCCGTTTCCCTGATGGAGTAGCCATGGTGAGAGAATTGTAGGGGAAGGGCACAAATAATTCCACTTCCCTTCCCCACAAAATGTCTTCAGATTGGAAGGTGCCCTTATGCTTCTGTTTTGTCAGCAATTCTGGCCTCTGAGATCACCAAGATCCCTTAGAGGATGATCCATTATTTGTCAAAGGATCATAGAAAAACTATTTTTTTTGGAAATAATTAATCATTGAACTGGGTTTTCAAAGACAGAGTTTGAATGATCCTGTTTGCTAACAAGGGTCATTGTCTAGGGGTGTTCTGGTTCCTCAGTAGCTGTGCCATAGCTCAGCCTTAAGGATGACACATTCATAGATTCCAAAGCCTGAAGGGACCCTTCTGATTGAGTCTGGTCTCCTGTATAACATAGGCTGTAGAACTTCCCCAAAATAATTCCTAGAATATAGCTTTCAGAAAAACATCCCATCTGGATTTAAAAATTGTCAGTGATGCAGAATCTACCACGACTCTTGGTAAATTGTTGCAATAGTTAATAAACCTGACTGTCAAAAAATTACGCCTTATTTTCAGTCTGAATTTGTCTAGATTCGACTTCCAGCCATTGGATCATGTTATACCTTGATCCTCTAGATTAAAGAGACAATTATTAAATATTTGTTCCTCATGAAGATTATCATAGACTATAATCAGCTCCCCTTATCCTTCTCTTTAAGCTAAGTAGATTGAGCTCCTTGAGTCCGTCACTATATAAATCGTGTTTTCTAATTCTTTAATCATTCTCATGCTCTTCTCCTGTTTATGCATCCCAAAATCACACTAGCTCTTTGGCCAAAGCATCATATTGGGTGCTCATGTCCAGCTAATTATCCACCATGCTCCCCAAATCTTTTTCAGAGTCACTGCTTCCCAGGATAGAGTCCCCCATCCTTTAACTATGGCCTGTGTTCTATGTTCCCAGATGTATACATTTACATTTAGCTGTATTAAAGTGCATATTGTTTGGTTGCACCTAGTTTACCAAGCAATCCAGATCATTCTGAATCAGTGACATGTTCTCTTCATTATTTACCACTCCCCCAGTTTTTGTGGGGTTTTGGTAAACAAAGGGGCAGAGCCCTGATCTGCACTCCTCCCCTCCCCCCAATCTGCTCCAACCTCTGGTATTCCACAGCTCTACACCAAAAAAGTTATAAGAATCTGAAAATGTTATCAGTTTCTTATGTTAGGGTAGCTGTGTATCATGAACTACTTGACCACGTTACCCAGTGACTTGCTTTCTTTGATCATGCACAGTTCTGTTATTCAGAAATCCAAAAACTCCCCACCCCTTATTGAACTGGTAGCTTTTTTTCCTCTCTAAATTTTGTACTGGACTTGTCCTCTTGGAGAGTCATCTGCTTAATGTCTGAGGACTGCTACCCAGAAGCAGTCATCCTTCCCCACAGGCAGTGCATGGTTGTCCCAGTGTGGAAGGCATCATACATAGTTACAGACCCATTTCATTTTAAAGAAGTGCTTCTGTGCTAAAGTACCATGCTTACAAGAAAAATAATATTCTTAACATTTATTCTATGTTTTTATTATAGCAACTGCAAATTTCAATATGAGGCTATGGAGAAAAGAGTTCTAGTGAAAAGTAGGTGCCTTCATCTTATAGAAGACTTTTCACATTTAAGTATCCAGGGTACCTGAAAAATTCAGTCTAGCCTTTTGTCTCTTTGTATAACAAAAGCATTACAATCTCAGTAGGCTTGGAATCCAGTAGTTTAGCTCATCTGTATCTCTGTAAGTAGAGCAGGGCGAAATTTTTCAGACTAAACTTTTTTTTCACCGAAAAATGAAGATTTGGATCAAGCAAAACATTTCACAAATTCATGTTGAATTCACTGAATTGCATCAGTCAATACAAAACCAAAAATGGAGGGTAGGGAGGGGACTCCCAAATAAACAAAACTTTATTTTTTCAATTCAAAACAACTTTCCATTTTGAAATATAGTTCAATTTCATAAACTTTTTTTTAAAAGCTCAAACAAAACATTTTGTTTAACCTAAAACAATATTTCATTTTTTTCAGAACAGCCAGTGAACAAAAAACAGTTTAGTGCACAGCTCTATCAATAAGGCACTTCATGTATTCAATATCTGTCCCAGGGTAGACCTTCAGTGCTGAGGGGAGAAGTGAACACCAATGCTCTGCACTTTGGAGTTCCCATCTCAGACCCTGACCTCAGGCAGTAGGCTGGATTTGCTTCGCAAATTATTCTGCCTTCCTAAGACTATTTCCTAACCCTAAGAGTGAGCAAGACCATTCTCATGGATAGAGTGAGAGCAAATCATTCCAGTGGGCTGACATTCTAGTCTTTGGATCCTTTTCCTCTTCAGAGCAAAAGAAAAGAAATGCCTTTAATCTCAACAGGGTGTTTGAGTTCTCTATTTGTTATGGCAAGATAAAGCAGTGAGTAGTGGAATTAGTTACTTTTAAATATATAACAGGTATGTGTTTAAGTGGAAAGGTCAAAAGTTTTATGTATTGTGACAAAGCTCCGACTTTGTCTCAGTGGGTCCCGCGCTTCCAGGCGGATTACATTAGCCTCAGAGGCTCACTGAGGCTCTCCATGTAGCCCTTCTCTCTCTAGAGGCAAGGGTCACAGTCTACTGAGCCATTTTCATCGTAAGCCAGCAAGGGAGGTGGGAAGAAGCAACCCTCTCTCACACAGTCTCTGTTGATTAATCGTGGGGGAGGGCAGGGAGCCCAGGTTCACCCTCTACTCCAGGCTCCAGCCCAGGGATCCTAATAGTAACAGCTATTGGTAGCTAACCTTTTGAAACAGGGCAAGTACAATTCCCTGGGCCACTTCCCCACAGCAGCCCCCACTTCCTCAATATCTACTTCACCCTTACCTCAGGGCCTCCTTCCTTGTGCCTGATAGGGTTTGTACTGCCCAGTTTCTCCAGCAGCACAGCTTCCTCCTACAGCTCCTGACACACACCACACTGACTAACTGGGAGGCTTTTAACTAGTTCCAGCCAGCCCTTGATTGGCTTCAGGTGTCCCAATCAACCTACCTATCTCCACTGTTTTCTAGAAGGACCTTAATTGGCCCCTGGTGTCTTGATTAACCTGGAGCAAATGCCATTTGGTTACCATGGTACCAGGGATTTGTTTAGCCTGGGGCTAACATACCTGTTCCTCACTACTTTCCTATAGCCATCTGGCCTTGTCCCATGACAGTATGGGTTTGGACAATGGGAATAGATATGTAATGTTCTGATTGAGGGGACCATTGTTGAGGAGTTATAATTTTTTTAGGCCTCTTTTAGGAAGTTGGACTTCAGAAGACAGTCCCACTAGAATTTTCTGGCCACTTTTGTACACAAAAGCTAGTTAATCAAAGAGTTCTTTGTCAGAAATTCCTCATAGATTCATAAATAGTTAAGGAATAGAGCTAGATGAATAATTCAAAACTAATTATGTAACAACTTTCATTTCTCTTTGTTAGTGAATTGTCTGTAAATAAATTATGATTTTCTTAAACTTATTTGTTCAAAAATATTTGCCCAATCATTTCTCGGAACAATTCTTCATCTGTAGCTGGTTTGTGGAATATACAAAATTCAAGCTGTTCCAATTGGACATCTAGGTCACATGATATTTGTTCTCTTGTTGAAAGAGTGACTGAGAATGAGAGGAAGGAGGATTAGGAAATTGGGCTCCTAGCCTGGGCCATGGGGGAGACAGGCTCAATTCCTGCTCCACCACAGATATCCTGTATAACCCTGGTCAAGTTCCTTAGTGTCTCTGCACCTCAGTTCTCCCCATGTGTAAAATGAGGATAATAGTACTTCCCTATTTCACAGGGGGATTGTGAGAATAAATTAATTAAAGACTGTAAGGAGTTCAACTACTATGGGCCATATAAAATCATAGTTCAAATTTGTACTTGTTTACAATTTCAGTATCCATTTCCTTGGAAATATTTTCTAATGTTATCTCAAAAGTTTGTGTTTCTGTAAATGTTCTCAGCAAATTCAAGCATTCATGGAATGCAAACAAATATGAGATTTTAGAGTTAAATAAGAATTTTGTATCCTGTGGCAGGTAAGTAGGCCCCCTGAAAACATAGATGGTTAGCCCCAGTAGATCTGTTGGATCTGGAAAAAATGAACAGGAATTTGTTCTGCTCTTTCATTGCTGTCCATCAATATAGCTTTTCAGACATTTGTATGATTTTTTTTTATCCAGGACAATGTAATGTGATATCCCTGTTTCCCTCTTTCGGAGATACATTTTTCAGATGGTATTCGTTTTGGTTTGCAGAAAGGTGCTGTCTTGCAAATGTATGGAAAACTTCAAATGTATGGATGCAAAAATGTATGTGCCTAAAGAGCATAATTACCTGTTCAGGAAGCCTCATGACTTGTACGTGAACATGCAAGCACATGTGTTAACCAAAATTTTCTTGCATGTATTTGTGTATTGGTGTGCCTGTGTTGAGTAGGCATATTTTTTGCACGTCCAGCACTATTTATGCTGTACTATAAGGCCAAAAATTAGAGTGAGTCATGCAACTCAAACTCATACAGACCACCAGCCAGTGTGGGATTTTTTTTCCTTAGCATAACTATATATACATTATACCCTTCCCCTCCACCCTCTGAGTGTTTGTCTATTTCTCTAAATTGTGAGCTTCTCTGGACAGGGCCAGGGACAATAGAGCTTGGACTTTAGATCCTGTCTGCATGGCTGAAAGGTTCTTTTACATCAGGTGTCTACCCACCTTGTGGGAAGAGTGAACACAGTCATCTGTAGTAGAGATACTGCTTGCCACAAAGTATTGAGTCAAGGCTTCACAAAGCTGCTGTCTGAAGGTAAGTCCTGATTCCTCTTGCTGTTTCTAAATTATATCCTCAAGTGCTACTTGTAAGCAGAACTGAATTGAGATAAAGGAGACATAAAAGCAGTATCAATTACTCACACATATAGCCACTTTTACCATCACCTTTCTCTCATTCTGTGTCTTTTGGGAGTTACTTCTGACTGATGAAAAACCTGATGTAGTGAAATTATATAGAAATAACTTGCTGGAATTTCTCAGTTCTTGTACTTCCTGCAGATGGAGTCAAACTCTATTTTGTACCTTTCAAATAAAGTACTTAGCATGTTAGAAAGGAAAAGTATGAACGTCAATATTTACCAAAAGAAACTGAATATTTTGGAAACCTTTTGAACATAACTTTCTTAACCTCTAATATTTGATGAGACTCTAATCATCAGCCATAAGTGTTTATTAACTCTTACCTAACAGAACAGTTTTGTTTATGTTTTCTGAAATGTCCCCTACTTCTGTGGTTGCTCAATAACTTGTGGAAAGATACAGCTCCATGTAATCATTGAGGTTTCCCTAATCATGCTATGGTTTTTATTCAGATCAGAATTATTGCTATTTTGCAAACATCCATTATTTTCAAAATCATATCCTACTGTATCTCTGCATTCTGGCTTGGAAACTTTATTAAAAGTTTAATATAGCAGAGAATGGCTGTAGGCTAGTGGACTGAAAGTCAGTGCTTTGAGATCTATGGATAGAAAATGGTGTTTAAAAGTCAATGATTATTTTATTAATTTTATTCTATGCAATAAATTTTTGTTGGTGTTTTGAGCTCCCATCTTAGGCCAAACTACCTCTCTTGATGGCACTGGATTCAATAGATTGTTCCTACCATTGTTTTGTAATGTCTTCCTGTTGGTTTGTGTTTTTTACTACCAGATTAATATTGCATTGCATTATTATTCCTGTTATTTTCAAGGCCCAGTTACATCATTTGGCGCTACATCATATTTTACTGTCTTGAGAATACTGCATGTTCTTGCTCTTTATTATTTATTGCTCATTGTATTCATAGGGGAACAAGTCTGTTTTCTTCATTTATTGCTGCTTCTCTCTTAATTTCTCCTTCCAATTCTCTTCTGCACTTTTAAATAAGTGTATGGAACTTTACTGTTAAAGAATTATCTAGACAACTGTTTCCTGCTGAGATGCTGACTCATTCTTGTATATAAAACTCTGCTTTGACTCAGGAAATCAATGATGTTTTGCACGAACTAGATAGCTATAAGCATAGGAATCCCGATCAGCTACTTGTAGCCTCTGTAGCGGTCAGTCAGAAGAAGTGAAATTTCTCCTTTCCCTGCTTCTCTTAGTCTTCCTATTGGCAACTTTCTCTGACATCTGTATCCTCCCTCTTCTTTGTTATATTATGCAATGTGATTAGAGCGGGTTGGGAATTTTCCATCTCAATAATTTTTCAGCAAAATTGAAACTTGCTGCTGAAAAATTGAAACTTTATCCTCCCCCCCCTTCGCCCTCCCACACACAAATGAATTTCCATCAGGAAAATTGAAATGATAGTTCTGTAACTGCCCACCTGGGAGATGCATGTCAATTTTGCTTTCTGGCTTCAGGGAGAATGTGAAATCGATAAAAGACTACTAGGCCAGAAGCTGGCAAGCCAAAAAATTTAGTATTGTTTTTCATGAAACAGAATTTTTCCAGCAATCTCTTCCCACAAAAATTTTACTTTTTGTACTGGTGTGGCATGGAAAATGTACAAAGAACACAATTTTTAATGTGTTATTTATCTTTGGTGGGAATGGATTTCCATTTTCCCTCCAGATCTAAATGTGATGTTCCTGAGTGAGTTGACAGCAGCAGGGATTGAACCTGTAACCTTTGAACCTTATGCAATATGTAGCAGACTCTTCACCCTCTATGGGTATGTCTATACTGCAATTAAACACCCCTGGCTGTCCTGGGTCAGCTGACTTGGACTTGTGGTGGTCTGGTTCTGTTTATTTGTGGGGCAGACATTCGGCCTCAGGCTGGAGCCTGACTCCCCTTGTGGAGGTCAGAGCCCAGGCTCCAGCCTGAGCCAGGACATCTGCACTACAACTACAAGCCCCCTAGCCAGAGCCCCACAAGTCCTAGTCAGCTGGCCCAGGCCAGTCATGGGTGTTTAATTGCACTGCAGACATACTGGATATAGCCCAGCCACTAGAGGGAGAAAGAATGCCCCACTAGGAAAGTGGAGGTTACATATAGTTTTTGACAAAAGCTATATGCAATATTTTGACCCAATTAACAAGACTCAATGTACAAATCATGGTTAGATATCTATGTATTAAAATTAATAATGTTTTTGTTTCCTCCCATTCAATTTTATTTAAATATATAAAAAAGTGTGTGTAAGGAAAGGGATTTTGGTCCCCATGAGCTACATTTTGAATGTAACTCTAGCTGAAAATCATCTTTTTTTCCTATAAGTATCATGTATATAATTTTGGGAAAGAAAATTAGAGCATGAGAAGTGCTGATTAACTAGTGCTGAATCTAAATGGGATGACCTGGGTAATCAGTCTGACATTGGTCCTGGGCGGGATTATGGAGCAGTTGACACAGGACTTGATTAATGAAGAATTAAAGGAAGGTAGTATAATTAATGCCAATCAAGATGGGTGTATGAAAAATAGATACTATCAAACTCACTTGATTTTTTTTTTTATGAGATTTCAAGTTTGGTTGATTAAAGTTATAGTGTTGATGTAATCTTTCTTAGAGAAGTCTAAGTATTTTACTTGGTATTGGTCAACATTTTGATTATAAAAACTAGAAAGATTATCATGGTACACATTAAATGGATTAAAAACTAGCTAATTGATAGATCTCAATGTAATTGTAAATAGGGAATCATCACTGAGTTGGAGTTCTGCAAAGGTCAGTTCTTACGCTATTTAATATTTAATCATCACTAATATAGTTTGCAGATGACACAAAGATTGGGGGAGTGGGAAAGAATGAAGAGGACAGGTCACTAATACAGATCACTTGGTAAACTGGGCACAACCAATCTGTACTTTATAAGGCTAAATGTATACATCAAGGAACAAAGACTGTAAGCCATAATTAAATGATAGGGGCCTCTATCTTGGAAGCAGTGATGCTGAAAAATATTTGAAGGTTGTGGTAGATAATCAGCTGAACGTGAGCTCCCAGTGTGATTCTGTGGCCAAAAGACTAAATGTGATCCTGGGATTATGACCTTCTAGGGTGCAATCCAGACCAGTGAGGGGCTGTTTCATCTTTGCCCTGCAGCCTTGGGTGTTCACAATACTTCACTGTTGTGGCTCCCAACCTGGGCTCCTCACAAGCAGCCAAACAGCCTGCGGGTCACATCCTGAGTGTCTGTGTATAGCCACAATCCTGGCCCAGCAATTGTGACCCCAACAAACACCAATCACACTCTGGCTTCCAGCAGTCTTGCATAATACTTGCAGGATGATCCCAACACACTGCCAGTCCCAATTCCCTCCCCCCCCCACCATAATGTGTTCTGTACTGTTCAGCTGTACTAGGTCTATTGTCCCTGTAAGGGAACAATTTGTCACCTTAAATGGAATGACCCATACAGTTCACAACAGTGAATTAATTTTGATTAAAGAACAAAGCACAATTGTTTAACTACAGAGAGAAAGATTTTTAAGTGAGTACAAGTATAAAAGCATTAAAGTTAGGAATGGTTAAAAGAAAGATAAAATGCTTCCTCATACTAAACTTAACAGACTATACTGGGTTTAAGGTGAAGTTCTTACCACAGGTTCCTAGTATCATTGCTGACTAAGTTTTAGCTCAGCATCTCTCCCAAAGTCAAAGAGTTGGATTCTTTTGTTGTCTTAGGTGGAAAAGAGTGATGACCAGGGAGAGAGAACTTGGGGTGTTTTTGACCCTTACTTATATAATTCAGTCACCCTTTTAAATGCATCTTCCTGAGTTCAACCCCTAGACAAAGTTCTTTCCAGTTGAGATCAAGGAGACATCAAGTCTTTGGGGGGGGGGGGGGCGGGGGGAAGAACTTTGCTAAGTTGTTTTCTAAGGCCTGGTCCCCACTAACTCCCCACTTCGGACTAAGGTACGCAAATTCAGCTACGTTAATAACGTAGCTGAATTTGAAGTACCTTAGTCCGAACTTACCGCGGGTCCAGACGCAGCAGGGAGGCTCCCCCGTTGATGCCGTGTACTCCTCTCGCCGAGCTAGAGTACCGGCGAAGACGGCAAGCACTTCCGGGATCGATCCCAGAACATCGATTGCCTGCCACCGGACCCTCCGGTAAGTGTAGATGTACCCTATGATGCAGATCTTTGTTCCCGCCCCCTTCCTTGTCAAAGAATGGCCACTTGATAGGTGATGGGCCATCAGCTTTGATGACACCTGGCCGGGGCGTCAGCTTGTTCTTTGTCTTTGAGAAACAGGTTTACCCACTCCCCAGTCTTGTCTGGTAAACACTTCAGTCATGAGTTCAGCTTTTGTTTATAACTGTACATGTAACGTGTCTACATACATTTCACTGTGATATTATTGACCAGTGAGTTACTAGTTTTCCAGTGATATCTCCCAAGGCATTTTGTTCAAAGATGATTACAATAGTGTGGAGGGTAGTGAATACAGGTATACATTCGGTCACAAGGATAAATAAACAGGAATATCATGTAGGAGTAGGGAGGTTATATCACCTCTATATTTGGCACTGGTGTGAGCATGGCTGGCGCTGTCCAGTTCTGGTGCCCATAATTCAAGAAGGATGTTGATAAATTGTAGAGGGTTCAGAGAAGAGCCATGAGAATGATTAAAGGATTAGAAAAAATGCCATATAGTGATAGACTCAAGGAGCTCAATCTATTTAGCTTAACAAAGAGAAAGTTAAGAGGTGACTTTAATACTCTATAAATATCTACATGGGGACAAATATTTAATAGTGGGCTCTTCAATCTAGCAGAGAAAGGAATAACATGATCCAATGGCTGGAAGTTGAAGCTGGACAATTTCAGACTGGAAATAAGGTTTATATTTTTAATAGAGAGAGCAATTAACCATTGGAACAATTTACCATGGGTTGTGGTGGATTCTCCATCACTGACAATTTTTAAATCATGTTTAAAATTGTTGGATGTTTTACTAAATGATCTGTTTTAGGAATTGTTTTGGAGAAGTGCTGTGACCTGTGTTATGCGGGAGGTCAGACGAGATGATCACTATGGTGCATCTGGCTTTGGAATCTATGAATGCAATTCATGGAGTTGCTGCCTATTGTAGGTTATACATCAAGTAACAAAGTCCAGACAAAATGCCATGCAGGTATCTCAGGGATACACTTGATTTAAATTCAGGTTGTTAACACTTGATCAGAATTAGTTTTTAACATTTTCTGTGTCCTTACTACACCAAAATATCGGAGATAATTTTACCCTTATAACTTCCTTTTTTCTCTTATGTTCATGAATGCTGGATATTTGCTAATATTTTGTCTTAGTTATCAATATGTTCCAATTCTTTTTTCTTCTCCTTACTGATTTTTGCTCTACTTTTCCCCATATCCCTTTTCATTTATCACTCTTTTTTTGCATATATGCCTATTCTAATTTTGTCTCCTCTATTTATTATTCTCTGTGAGTTACCCCTTGAGACTGTAAATAAAAAGCTGTTTGAAGGAAATGTATGTCCAGTGTAAAATTATAAGGCCGACTCAATGAACAGAAGTGAAATACTCAAAAAACAGTAAAATTAGTGAGTGTGAGAGAGAATGTAATCCACCACAAACTGCAGTCAGTGCAAACTAAATATATCAAGTTTATTTTTCAATTTACCCACCCCACCTATCAAAGTCTGTGGTGCACAAAAACAATAACAAATCGAAATCTAAGTTGTCATATCAATATTACAAAAAATATTCTAACCATAGTTGATTGATCTTTCCACTCAAAGTGCTCCCTCAGGAAAAGACTGCAAGATCTATTGAGACTGCCTGGACTGTCCAAAAAAACCTCTGGCTCTGTTGGACCAAAGTTTGAATTAAATTCCAGAGTTGATGTATTTGGTGTTCAGGGATTATTAGCTGGAGTAGCTAAACCAGTGATACTCAAACTGAGCCTTGGGAGCCACAACTGCTCTTTAATGTGTATCCCGAGGCTCTTTGCAGCACATGATATTAAAACACTGTGTGATTTCATTATTATTAACTAGTCTAAGTTTTTAACCAATTGGGATGTTTTCACTATGTTATTAACCAAGTAAGTTATCAACTTGCACTAATTTATTAACTTATTAGCTGTGAGATTTATAACGATAAATATATAAATATTTCCCCTGTCATTCTGTTTAAATATGAATACATAGTACTATAGCCAGCTACTGCTTTGCTCTTTTGGATAATATTGATTGATTGCTAATTGGACTCCTGAGGTCTGAACAATTTATCTAAACTGTCAAGTTACAGCACAGAGAAAAAATGGTCTCGAATAGCAAGGGCATGTTTACACTGTATTTTAAAACTCATGACAGCGAATCTCAGAGCCCAGGTCTACAGACTTGGGCTCACGAGGTTCATGCTAGGGCACTAAAAACAGTGGTGTAAACCTTCGGCTTAATGCCCTAGCATGTCTTGAAAGACCTGGGCTCTGAGACTTCTTGCCACAGGTTTTAAAGTGAAGTGAAGACATACCCATAAAGGCCCCAAGCTAAATGAGAAACATCACCTCCTTGAATAGCATCAAACATAAAACAAAACAGAGAATAAAGAAACAAACTCCTCACAATTCAGTCTATGGAGTGGATGTGTAACATACCAATAAATAAATACTGAGACACCTGTTGCATTGGGATAACCAAAGTTCACAAGCAGCCTTCAAAGAAAACCCCATATGCAGCTCACTGCAATAATCCAGTTTGGAGGTGACAAAAGCATGAGTTTGGCAGAGCTCTCATCTGAAAAGGAAGGTCACAAACTCTTGGACCAGAAAAAAAAAAAAGGCAAAAGCACACTTTTTTCTGATTGCTGCTACCTGGACAGCACAGGTAGATGAAGTTCTCTGATTGCAAACCTTACTTACAAAAGATAGGCATATCCTGAATCAGAGAGGCAGAACAGAGACTCATAGAACTGGAAGGGACCTCAAGATGTCATCTAATTCAGTCCCTTGCACTCACTCATGGGAGGAATAAGTATTATCTAGACCATCCCTGACAGGTGTTTGTCCAACCTGCTCATAATCATCTCCAATGACAGAGATTCCACAATCATCCTAGGCAATTCATTCCAATGTTTAACTACTATGACCATTAAGTAGTTTTTCCTAATGTCCAACCTAACCCTCCCTTGCTGCAATTTAAATCCATTGCTTCTTGTCCTATCCTCAGAGGTTAAGAAGAACAATTTTTCTCCAGACTAATCAAACCCAATTTTTTAAATCTTCCCTCATAGGTCATGTTTTCTAGACCCTTAATCACTTTTCTTGCTCTTCTTTGAACTTTCTCCAATTTGTCCACATCTTTCCTGAAATGTGGTGCCACAATACTCCCATCGAGGCCTAATCAGCACAGATTAGAGTGGAAGAATTACTTCTCGTGTCTTGCTTACAACTCTCCTGCTAATACATCCCAGAAGGATGTTTGCTTTTTTTGCAACAGCGCTACAGTTGACTCATATTTAGCTTGCCATCCACTCTGACCCCCAGATCCCTTTCTGCAGTACTCCTTCCTAGGTAGTCATTTCCCATTTTGTATGTGTGCCACTGATTGTTCCTTCTGAAGTGGAGCACTTTGCATATCTCCTTATTGACTTTCATTGTATTTACTTCAGACCATTTCTGCAGTTTGTCCAGATCATTTTGAATTTTAATCCTATCCCCCAAAGCACTTTGAAACTCCTTTCAGCTCGGTATCGTCCACAAGTTTATAAGTGTATAAATCATTGATGAAGATATTTAACAGAGCCAGATCCAGAAGTGATCCCTGCGGGACCCCACTCGTTATCCCCTCCAGCTTGACTGTGAGCCACTGATAACTACTCTCTGTGAATGTTTTTTTCCAGCTATGAACCCACCTTATAGTAGCTTCATTTAGGTTGTATTTCCTTAGTTTGTTTGAGATCACTCCCACTCTCACTTCTGTTTGTTTTCCCCAAACCCGACTACCATTGCCTCTGTCGTTTCTGAAATTACCTTCAGTCAGCTGGCTCTCTTCCAAGCCCAGTCTCAGCCAGACACTGGGAAATCTACACAATTGTGCATTGTGGGTCTGATGAAATGGAGATGTGGCGCTGAATACTGTCAGTTTGGACTACATTGCCATCTATATGCTATCTCATCCTCTTCCCCAGACCCACACATATACACCAAAAAGGAAGATAGAACCTTTGAGGAAGATGAGAAATCCTATGCTAGCTCCTTTTGGATTCTTTTAGATTGCAGCCACTCCAGCGCAACTCCATTTCTTTGTGTGAGGGTCTGCAGGCTTGTCAGCTACACCTGGTCAACATTTTTGAAGACAGTTAATAGACCTAAAAGAAAATATGTGCACAACTGATCTTTATCAAAAGACCAACAAGATCAGCATAATAACTGTGATATGTCCAGATCTGACAGAATGCACCCCTAATTTCACACCTAGACACTATTGTAATAATTTTTGTACAAAATATGACTTGTCATTTGAAAACGAAGTAATCACCGGTTAATAATATCATGGCGAAATGTAGATAACAACATTATGTACAAAGTTATGAAATTCCCCCCTGCATGATGTGTTTTTTTTCGGCCCAATCTTCTAATTTGTCTAGGTCCCTCTGTATCCGATCCCTACCCTCCAGTGTATCTACCACACCTCCTAGTTTAGTGTCATCTGCAAACTTGCTGAGAGTGCAGTCCACACCATCCTCCAGGTCATTAATAAAGATATTAAACAAAACCGGCCCCAGGACCGACCCTTGGGGCACTCCGCATGGTGTGGACTGCACTCTCAGCAAGTTTGCAGATGACACTAAACTAGGAGGCGTGGTAGATACACTGTATTTTAAAGAATCCTTATTGAGGTTGCAGGAACAAACCATCCCGATGTATAGAAAGAATAGTAAATATGGCAGGCGACCAGCTTGGCTAAACAGTGAAATCCTTGCTGATCTTAAACGCAAAAAAGAAGCTTACAAGAAGTGGAAGATTGGACAAATGACCAGGGAGGAGTATAAAAATATTGCTCAGGCGTGCAGGAGTGAAATCAGGAAGGCCAAATCACACTTGGAGTTGCAGTTAGCAAGAGATGTTAAGAGTAACAAGAAGGGTTTCTTCAGGTATGTTAGCAACAAGAAGAAAATCAAGGAAAGTGTGGGCCCCTTACTGAATGAGGGAGGCAACCTAGTGACCGAGGATGTGGAAAAAGCTAATGTACTCAATGATTTTTTTTGCCTCTGTCTTCACGAACAAGGTCAGCTCCCAGACTGCTGCACTGGGCAGTACAGCATGGGGAGAAGGTGACCAACCCTCTGTGGAGAAAGAAGTGGTTCGGGACTATTTAGAAAAACTGGACGTGCACAAGTCCATGGGGCCGGATGCGCTGCATCCGAGGGTGCTAAAGGAGTTGGCGGGTGAGATTGCAGAGCCATTAGCCATTATTTTTGAAAACTCATGGCGATCGGGGGAGGTCCCAGATGACTGGAAAAAGGCTAATGTAGTGCCCATCTTTAAAAAAGGGAAGAAGGAGGATCCGGGGAACTACAGGCCAGTCAGCCTCACCTCAGTCCCTGGAAAAATCATGGAGCAGGTCCTCAAGGAATCAATTATGAAACATTTAGAGGAGAGGAAAGTGATCAGGAACAGTCAGCATGGATTCATGAAGGGGAAGTCATGCCTGACTAACCTAATTGCCTTCTATGATGAGATAACTGGCTCTGTGGATGAGGGGAAAGCAGTGGATGTGTTATTCCTTGACTTTAGCAAAGCTTTTGATATGGTCTCCCACAGTATTCTTGCCGCCAAGTTAAAGAAGTATGGGCTGGATGAATGGACTGTAAGGTGGATAGAAAGCTGGCTAGATCGTCGGGCTCAACGGGTAGTGATCAATGGCTCCATGTCTAGTTGGCAGCCGGTTTCAAGCGGAGTGCCCCAAGGGTCGGTCCTGGGGCCGGTTTTGTTTGATATCTTTATTAATGACCTGGAGGATGGTGTGGACTGCACTCTCAGCAAGTTTGCAGATGACACTAAACTAGGAGGCGTGGTAGATACACTGGAGGGTAGGGATCGGATACAGAGGGACCTAGACAAATTAGAAGATTGGGCCGAAAAAAACCTGATGAGGTTCAACAAGGACAAGTGCAGAGTCCTGCACTTAGGACGGAAGAATCCCATGCACTGCTACAGACTAGGGACCGAATGGCTAGGTAGCAGTTCTGCAGAAAAGGACCTAGGGGTCACAGTGGACGAGAAGCTGGATATGAGTCAACAGTGTGCTCTTGTTGCCAAGAAGGCTAACGGCATTTTGGGCTGTATAAGTAGGGGCATTGCCAGCAGATCGAGGGACATGATCGTTCCCCTTTATTCGACATTGGTGAGGCCTCATCTGGAATACTGTGTCCAGTTTTGGGCCCCACACTACAAGAAGGATGTGGAAAAATTGGAAAGAGTCCAGCGGAGGGCAACAAAAATGATTAGGGGTCTGGAGCACATGACTTATGAGGAGAGGCTGAGGGAACTGGGATTGTTTAGTCTCCAGAAGAGAAGAATGAGGGGGGATTTGATAGCAGCCTTCAACTACCTGAAGGGGGGTTCCAAAGAGGATGGAGCTCGGCTGTTCTCAGTGGTGGCAGACGACAGAACAAGGAGCAATGGTCTCAAGTTGCAGTGGGGGAGGTCCAGGTTGGATATCAGGAAAACCTATTTCACTAGGAGGGTGGTGAAACACTGGAATGCGTTACCTAGGGAGGTGGTGGAGTCTCCTTCCTTGGAGGTTTTTAAGGCCCGGCTTGACAAAGCCCTGGCTGGGATGATTTAGTTGAGAATTGGTCCTGCTTTGAGCAGGGGGTTGGACTAGATGACCTCTTGAGGTCCCTTCCAACTCTGATATTCTATGATTCTATGATGTTAATTGCAGATGTTCAAACTTGTGTAGCCCTGATTAGGTAGAAATGGTCAAGCAGGCCTGTCTTAAACAAAGGGATGTGTGTTTACCTCAATTTGCATATAAGCTGTAAACAGAGTCCTCAGACAGCAAGAGGGAGAAGAAAGAAAACAAAGAAATTTTACATTTCACCATACACAGGTAAGGAGAGACAGCATGAAGCCTCCTTCCTCCACCAGAATCCATGTCTCCTTGCTCTCAGCTCAAAAGAACTTTTAACTAGGGGTCACACTCAAGAAAATGCTTTTCAAAGGGTGATTGAACTATAAAAGTGAGGGGGAAAACACCCCAGATTATCTCTTCCTGTCCATCACTCTCTTTTCACCTAAGAAGTCAAAAGAAACGATCATTGAATCTTGGGAGCAGATACTGACCTAAAACTTGGTCAGCAATGCTACTGAAAACCTGTGGTAAGAATTTTTCCTTGAAGGAAGTTTAGTTTGCTAAGTTTAGTATTAGGAACCATTTTATCTTTATTTTTCTTGTAAGCATTTCTGACTTCAATGCCTTAATATGTGTACTCTCTTAAAATCTCTCTTTGTAGTTAAATAAATTTGTTTCGTTCTTTAATCAAACTAATTCAGTGTTGTGATTAAACGGGGCTATGTGGTAACTCCATTTAAAAGGTGCAAGTTGTTGTATATTGTTCCTTTACAAGGACAATAGACCTAAAATATCTGAACTGTCTAGGAGAGGGCCGGACCACGCAGAACACACAATTGGGTGGTGGGGGATGGAATTTGGGACTGGGAGTGTGTTGGGGAGCACCTGACAGGTACCAACCACAGCTGCTGGAAGCCAGAGTGTGGCTGGTGTTTGACAGGCTCCTGAGATCAGAGCTGCTGAACCAGAGCTATGGCCATATGTCAACACTCAAGGTATGACCTGCATGCTGTTTAGCTGTTAGTTAGGAGCCCAGGGAGTCTCAACAGCAAAGCATTCTGAGCACCCAAGGTTGTAGGGCTGGTGATGACACAGCCATTCACTGGTCTGGATTGCACCCAGGAATGTCATACCAGGTACAAAACCAGAGGGAAACGTTTCAAGGAAAGACGAGGACAATTATTGCCAGAGCTGCCTCCACACACCTTTTCCAAAGTATTTTGCCTCACCACCACTAAAATAACCGGGAGGGGGGGGGGCGGGGCGGGACACCTACTGTGATAATTAGTGAGGTTGTCAGCAGCAAAAAACAGTTTCTTTAGCAGGGTCCTAATTCTGGCATCCTGCTCTGTGTACTGGGGTATACATACTTAAGGTGGTGATGAAACATGAAAACCTCCATGGTCAGCACTACCTCTCTTCAGAGTTTTACCCTGGGATCCTCCCTTGGGTCATGTGACATGGATATTTAGGGAGAGGAAGTAGCTTTGGCATGGCAGTGGATAGTTTTGGCAAGCAACCCCAGACTGCTGACTGTTTAGGTTTCAGATCTCGAGCAGAGTAGGAAGAAACTCCCTTCTCCCTTAATCAGCAAGGACTGCTGGGTATTGTAGTTCCTGGGAGCAACTGGGAAATGTAGCACCTCCACAGGAGGCATGCTGGGAAGGAGGCAAGGTATATAAACAGCTCCCTTCAGAAGGTGAAACTTGGGGTCTTATTGTAAACAAGGAAAACTTCCTTTTTATTTTGACTTAGAATTCCTTACATTAGGGCAATCTTTGATTCTGAAAGAAAGGGTTTTTTTCCCACAAAACAGATTTTTGAGAATAACCGTTACCATACAGACACTCATGCTACAATGCTTTCAAAGGGTAATGTTTTCTGAAGTTCCTGAGACCTTATGGCGTCTACAATATATGTAACTCCATATGCCAGGCTCAGAAGGAGGCCACTCCAACATTGGCTTTTAAAGAACTTGAAGCCCAGTATGCTAAAAATACTCACAGTATTGCGTGACATTTGGTTTTCTCTAATGTGATGGTTACATCCACAGAATGTCCTCAAAGACGTATTGTTCAGCCCACCTCCTCCTATGTTAATAGTCACCACAGATGCCCCCACGATTGATTGCTGGGCACATCTGCACAGACTTGTAGATCAGGGTCTTCAGAATTTCAAAGAATCTTGGTCACACATAAATGTACTAGAACGGTGGGTGAATCATTTGACTCTCAAGGCATTTCTTCTATAGATACGCAATACAAGTTATCCAGGTGGCCTCGAACAACATGGCTACTGTATATCATGTGAACACACAAGGGGGCACTCAATCGACCCAGCTATGTCCCAAAACAGTAAAACTTTGGGACTGGTGCATTCTATTGCACATTTACCCAATTGCCTTAGATATTGCTAGAGAACACAGTGGGATTGCAGATAGTCTCAGCAGAGACTCTTCACTGGTGCACGAGTGGTCTCAGCAGAATTCAGTAATCTCAAATATCTTCCACCTTTGGGGGGTTTGGAATTAAATCTGTTTGCCACCAGATTCAATACAAAATGTCCCCAGTTTTGCTCAAGAGCAGGTTAGAACAACCAGTCACTGACAGATGCATTCCTCTCAGATTGGGGAAAGGATCTCACATATGCATTTTCCCCCATTGCCTTTAATTCCCAAAGTTGTAAAGAAAACAAAAAAAGATTCTGTCGGGATGATCTTAATTGCTCCCGAGGGGCTGAGACAACAGTGGTACACCAAGCTACTCCACTTATCCAATGGCAAATCCAAGTTGCTGCAGCTGTCAACAGACCTACTATCACAGGAGGAGGGAGAGTCTTCCATCCAGATCTCAAATCTGTACCTTGAACAACTTGGGTAACAGGACTTTGAGAGAACTAGACATGTCATGTTCCACTAAGGTTCAGTGAATTCTCATTAATGGTAGAAAACCTTCTACCAGCGAAGTTATGACCTTAAATGGAAAAGATTCATAATATGGGCAGCTAATAGAAATGTGGACCCAGTTTCAGCCCCAGTTCAACTGATCTTAGAATATCTATTGCACTTAATATCCCATTTGAGACATTATGGAATTGTTCCATTTCATCTTTTTGTAAAGTCAGCTTTTGTAATAGCAATCACTTCTGCTAGAATAATCGGTGAGCTCCTCCTAGAATAATTGGTGAGCTCCATGCATGGATGGCAATCACCCACCCCACACTACTTTTCATAAGACAAAGTGGGGCTTAGACCACATCCTAAATTCCTTCTGAAGATAGCTTCAGATTTCCATGTTAGTCCAAGTGTAAACTTACCTGCATTTTTTCCCTAAACTTCATACAACTAAAGGGGGTTCTAGATTATGTTCTTTAGATGCAAAAAGAGTGTTCTCATATTATCTTGATAGAACTAAGGTCTTCAGGTCATCTCCTAAGTTATTTGTCTCAAACACTGGCACTTTGAAGGATCAAGCCATTTCAGCACAGTCCCTATCTAGATGGGTCAGGCTTCGTGTTGGAGAGTGTTTATAGAACAGCTTTGTGTTCCCCTCTGGGTCTTCTTAGAGGTCATTCTACTAGGAATGGCTGCATCTGCAGCATTCTATAAGCATATTCCTCATATATAAATTTGAAAGGCTGCTATGTGGAATACAATTCACCTTTTTACAAGACATTATGCATTAGATCTGGGATCCAGATCTGATGTCCGTTTTAGCAGAGCGGTACTTGAATGACTGTTCAAGTAAGACTCCTCACCCTCCTTCATTTATTGATATGCAGAGGACATGCAAAAAAGAATTGCAAGTTACTTACTTGTAACCAGTGTTCTTCAAGACAGACTCTGAACACTCCCTGCCTGCTTTCCCCACTCATGCTGAGTCCTAATTCTGTAGTTACATGGTATTCTGTTTTAGGGATTGGAAGGAACTGAGGCATCAGTGGTGCCAACACCCCTTCTGCAGCCAGGCCCCCTGAGAGAATTTGAGCGCTATGGGCAGGAGGGGTGCGGAAAGGGCAAGACACTCTTAGTAGGCATTGCTACTAGAGGGTTCCAATGTCTGCTGCACCCAGTTGGCACATCCCAAAGTGTGAATATGCAGAGTCCCTCTCAAAGAAATCTGGTTCCAAGAAAGTAGCTTCATTTCACCAAAATAAATAAAATAAAAGACTTCCCAGGGCTACTGAAACATCCTGCTGCAAGGAGATGTTGACAGTATCTACCGCTAATGGAAATAGTGTTCTCACCAAACACCTGCAAGCTTTTACCAGCCAAAATGGGCATGATTCTAAAAATTCATTGCAGACTCCCATCTTGACAAGGCTGTCTACCACCTGGGACAATTTCACTCAGGACTATAGTTGTTGAAAAGCAGTCCTTAAAACCAGCACGATAAAAGGACTAAAACCAAAAGGAATGGCAAACAAAAACTTGTGTAGAGAAATCTACCATGTAGCCCTGTGGACACTTATTGACTGCCCCCCTCATGGCCAGGGGTCACTTTACAAGCATCCTGCCTCCATTAGCCCTCTCTTACAGGTCCCTTAGGCACTCCAGACGGTCTCCATTGTGGCCCACAGCACCCTTTTCTGGAGGTGGTTTAATATCACATAAAATTCATACAGACCTGAGCCCTTAACTACAAAATAATCCTCTGAGTTCTCAACATAAAAACATAATTCAGCAGTTCCTACTTGGGTCCAGTTCATCAGTCACATCCAGAGCTCTTTCTAGAAGTCAGTCTGTTCCATCTGAAGTTGGCCTTCCTGGCTGGAACTCAGCCCTGTAGCCCTGGTTCCTTTCACTCACAGCTACCTTTCATATTACGTTACCTGATTCATCTAGTGAGGCTCATCTAGTACTCGGGGCTGTCTTAGCCCCAGGCTCTCCAGCCCATGGGCAAGCTACTCTGTTACATACCCCCAAAGAATATTTTCATGTTCTTTCCTGAGCAGCACTTTTCCTTTTCCCAATAGCTCCAAGTCTGGATCAGAACTGAAGCTTCTTGTGATGTAAGAATTCCTGTCTGGATGCTATAGAAACTGAAGTCAAATCATGACATCTCCAAGGCAACAGAGAAATAACATTCTAAGCATCTTTTCCTTAAAGGTCTAAGAAACTCCCAGATTACAGACCAGACATTTACTAGAGCCAGGGGTGTTTGAAGGGAAGTATCTCTGACTTATTGTCAGAGTCCAGGGCTGTAAACCCACACAGGATGACTCGGTGGAAGAGGCTTGACTTTGTGAGATAGGCAGAAAAAGAACAGAGATTCCTGAATAGCCTACTACAAACTGAAGCCCCTAACCATTTCTCTCCTGCGTGAGGAATTAAGGAGTGTGAGGAAGATTTGTTGAAGTGCCAAAACAGAATCCAGTATGTCTCCGTAAAATCAGATAAGGTAAGAAGGGGGAGTGGTGGAAGGTTGGTGCAACACTTGATAGTCATAGAAGTAGAAAAAAGGACCAGCTATTCTTCCTTTTCAGAGACAAAAAGTTTAAAGTCGAGACTGCCTGTATGATTTTAAGGGCAAAATAAATTATAAGAATTTTATAGCTATTAAAAGAACAAAGAAACAAATAAGCTCATCAATCTAAATCCAGGAAATTGAGAGTTAGGATTAAATTTAAAGAGTCCCCAATAGTTAGAAGTATGGAAATACACGGTTAAGGCACTTGTAGTAGACTATTCCTGAATGTCATTTATTTTGAAAAATGCACTGTACTCAGAAACAGGTTTCAGTGGGGTAGCCATGTTAGCCTGTATCAGCAAAAACAACAAGGAGTCCTTGTGGCACCTTAGAGACTAACACATTTATTTAAGCATAAGCTTTCGTGGGTTATAATCCACTTCATCAGATGCATGAAGTGAAAACTCTGCCATGTACATTGGCCAAACTAGACAGCAGCGGCGTATTATTTGCAGGGGTGGCAAATTTATAATAGCAGCATTTTTGTAATTGCAGCATCAGTGACACCGCGATGCTACCAATCATAGCGCATATTGAAACCACCAAATTTCAGTTCTTCTTCGAGAGATGTCCCTGTGGGTGCTCCACTCTAGGTGTTGGTGCGTCCCTGCGCCTTCACTCGGAGACTTTTCGTAGCAGTACTCGTACTGGCCACACATGCGCAGAGGCTGCCCCCCGCAGTGAGTCTAGGATAATAGTGCGCATGCGTGGCCAATCTCCTCAGTTCCTTCTCTACCATCCCCGGCCTGAGATGGAGCTCAGCAGACTCGTTAGGAAATCCCTCACTTTGTTACTATTACCTGTTCTAGTAGTTAGTTTGTTGTCAGTTCTTGTTAGTGTAGCTCATTAGTTCTTTTATCTGTTAAAAAAAAAATTCTCTCAGCCGCAGCCGCTTCTACCATGCCTGGCTCCACAGGCTTTAAGCACTGCTCTACGTGTAAGGATGCTATTCCGCTCTCTGATGGCCACTCTCATTGTATAAAATGCCTGGGGGAAACACACATTCCCCAAAAATGTGCCCACTGTACCAAACTCAGTTCCAGGGCACGAAAGGACAGGGAGCTTAAACTGAAACTGCTCCTCCTGCAGAAGTCTATCGGGTCAGTTTCAGACCCAGGAGCCGACTCCAGCTCTACTGCCCGCCACAGCCCCCCTGCTTCAAAAAAACTGAAGAAAGCTACAAAAAAGGGGCAGCCCTCTCCAACAAAGAAGTTGGTGAGGCACAAAAGTGCCTCAGGCAGGTCAACAGTTTCCCTGCCTGTGTTTCCTCGCCTCAGCACTTTTGAAGAGCCGGGCTCCTCAGGCACCGCACGAAAGCCGCCTCAGGCTGCGGTGGCGGCGCGAAGCTCCGGTGCCGAGGCTTCAGGCTTTCAGTTGCCTGCCTCGTTTATGGCACCGTTCGGCACCGAGACGAACACGGTGCCGACATTCCCAGCCTTGCCTGACCCTGTGCGGGCTGATGTTGTCCCCCCAGCACCTACCACGGCACCGGCAACCGCGGCACAGGCTGACAGGGAGATCAAAGGAAAAACCCCTGCTCAGAGGAATGTTCCCTCAGGGCAACTTCCTCCTCCGCAGCTTTCACCTCATGCAGGAGCCTCACCTTTTCAATTCACTCAGACAGCAGATCTATTGGTCTCACCTATTCTGCAGTCTCCCCTGATAAATGCCTGTTTTTCTCCAATGCTGGATTCAGGATCAGAACAACCTTCCTCCAGTGAGGAGGAAACTGATCCACAGGCAGTTTTTTCTCCTTCTCAAGACTCCCAGACCCAGATCAACAGGGGTTACAAAAAAACTACCTCAGCCTGTCCTCAGTATCCTGCCCCATGGGGAGTGAACCCTTGGATGGCAACACCTATGCCCTACCCACCACCTTGGCAATGTTGGGCACCATGGGCATCGTACCCCCGAGAACACATGCGCTACGGCACTTCGACCAGGCACAACACCGGTTTAGCACTGCCTCGTGACGGACCTGCCAGTGACATAAGATACCAGGCAGCACCATCACACTCCCAGGAGCAACTGAGTCCTGCTCCTATTCCAGCAGAGTCCGACGTAACGCTTGAGGAAGCCTTACTTCCCCTTCCTCCAACCCCGTCGGATGACTATGCCAAATTCCAAGACCTCTTTAAAAGAGCTGCAGGTGACTTGAAAATTAACTTAGAGGAAGTCACTGAACAACGGCATGAACTAACAGACATTTTGCAGCCCTCTTCTTCCTCTAGAGTGGCATTACCAATCAACAGAGCCCTTTTAGAACCCGCTAAATCCATCTGGCAGAATCCAGCCACTAGCCTACCTACCTGTAAACAAGCGGACAGGAAGTACTTCATTCCTTCAAAGGGCTCTGAATTCCTTTTTACCCATCCAGCACCAAACTCATTGGTAGTGGACGCAGCAAACCAGAGGGCCAAACAACAGTACGCCCGCTCCACCCCAGCCAACAAGGACAGTAAACGCCTGGACCTCTTCGGCCGTAAAGTATATGCATCCTCGACGCTACAATTTCGCATAGCTAATTATACCGCAGTCCTTGCAAAATATGAGCACAAAAACTATAATAAATTCATGGATTTTATTGATCATATTCCAGAACAGAAGAAACAACAATTCACAGCTCTGGTTTCCGAGGGACAAACCATATCACGCACCGCTCTCCAAGCGGCCCTCGATGTAGCTAACACTGCAGCAAGGTCGACCGCCACAGCAGTGGTCATGCGACGAGGTTCATGGCTCTCTTCCTCCTTCTTCCCTCGAGAGGTCCAGAGCACCATTGAAGATCTTCCCTTCGATGGGGAAAAACTTTTTGCCTCCACCACAAACGACATGCTGCATTCGAAGAAGGACGCAAGAGCAACCCTCCGGTCCCTAGGCCTCCAGCCACCTGCGACCAGAAGACAACAATATAGATATCAACCTTATCACCGACCACGCTACCCCACATTTTCACAACACTCCTATAGACCACAGGAACAACAACAGCAACAACAACGCCAAAGACCAAGATTCCAGCGTCATCGTCCTAATTCTACAGGGGCGCTGCAACCCCCTCCAACTAATAGGCAGATTTGAAGCATTGGTCGAGGGTTTAGAAAACAGCGTTCCCACTTCAGCCGGCACACCTATCTTTGGACACCGCCTACGACCATTCTCTCATCAATGGCAGAAAATTACATCCGACAAATGGGTCATAGAGGTAGTTATAATTGGATACGCCATCCCCTTCCTCTCCCTCCCTCCCACCCACCCACCCTCCCCGTCCCTCTTCAGGGACCCATCTCACGAGCAACTACTCTTCCAAGAAGTGCAGCATCTCCTTCAACTGGGAGCAGTAGAAACTGTGCCAGAACGACACAGAGGGAAGGGTTTTTACTCCCATTATTTCTTAACAGAGAAGAAAAATGGGGGATGGCGACCAATCCTCGACCTCAGGCGGCTCAACAAATTTGTCAAAAAGCAAAAGTTCAAGATGGTCACTCTCACCACTATAATCCCAGCGCTGGAGCAGGGCGACTGGTTTTCAGCCCTCGACCTACAGGATGCCTATTTTCATGTGACTATACACCCATCCCACAGACGATTCCTACGCTTTACTCTCGGCTCCACACATTTCCAATACAGGGTTCTCCCTTTCGGACTGTCCACGGCCCCCTGTGTTTTTTCCAAGATCCTAGCCATAGTTACAGCCTACCTCAGAAAACAAGGGGTCGTAATATTTCCTTACCTAGACGATTGCCTCCTCAAAGCTTCAACGTTCGACGAAGCTCTCCGATCCATACGGCTTACCATCGATTGTTTCCTATCTTTAGGCCTGCAAGTAAACAAAAACAAATCCACATTATACCCCACCCAACATCTGGAGTTCATAGGGGCATACCTCGACTCCCGGACGGGTTTGGCATCTCCCCACCAGCTCGCTTCAATTCTATAAGTCAACTAGCCACAAGGATTCGCAACAGTCCCCAAGTGACTGTCCGGGACTGCCTACAAATACTAGGTCACATGGCCTCGTGCACCTCCGTCGTTCAAAATGCACGTCTATATATGAGGTGCTTCCAAGCGTGGTTGGCCACGGTGTACAGACCGAATGTGCACCCTCTAAACAAGACTCTCTCCATACCTGCCTGAGTCAAAGATTCTCTACAGTGGTGGACAATTCACTCCAACCTCTGCTCTGGAGTCCCCTTTCTTCAGCAGGCTCCATCCCTCATATTGACGACCGATGCATCTCTGACAGGATGGGGTGCACACATGTCTCACCACACAGCCCAGGGACTTTGGTCTTCAACCGAGACCTCTCTCCATATAAATGTCCTAGAACTTTGAGCCATTCGCAATGCGTGCCGTCAATTCCTACCACTGATCAAGAACCAACACGTACGCATAATGACAGACAATATTGCATGCATGTTCTACGTGAACAGGCAGGGGGGAGCTCGATCCCAGTCCCTGTGCACAGAGGCTATGAAACTCTGGAACTGGTGCATTGCGAACAACATCCGGGTATCAGCGGCCTACCTTCCTGGAGTGATGAATACCACAGCGGACGAACTAAGCAGACGTTTCCCGTGGGATCACGAATGGGAATTAAATGAGCACATCATTCGCGACATATTCCGCATTTGGGGCTACCCAGTAATAGACCTCTTTGCAACTGCAAAAAACAAGAAATGTCCCAATTTTTGCTCCAGAGCAGGGCTAGGCAAACATTCCCTGGGAGACGCATTCATGATCCCATGGCACCAAAACTTACTGTATGCGTTTCCCCCGATACCGGTTCTGAACAGGGTCCTGATAAAAATACGAACGGATGGAGCCAAAGTGATCCTAATTGCCCCATCATGGCCCAGACAGCCCTGGTTTCCGTTTCTCACCAAAATGTCCATTCGACCACCAATCCCCTTGCCTCTCATTCCGAACCTCCTATCACAACAACACGGCCGTTTTCTCCACCCCAACTTATCCATGCTCCACCTCAAAGCATGGTTCCTACATGGTTCTCCCAAAATGAACTAGATTGTTCTGAACAAGTTCAAAGAGTGCTCCTGCATAGCAGAACACAATCTACTCGCACCACCTATCTATGTAAGTGGAAACGATTCACACACTGGTGTTCAACTAAACAACTTAGTCCCACGTCAGCACCTCTTCCGCTCATACTTGACTACCTATTGGACCTTAAGCAATCCGGCCTTTCTTCCAGTTCCATCAGGGTCCATTTAGCTGCTATTACAACTTTTCATGACAAAATTGAGGGTACTTCTGTATTTGCTCATCCTATCACCAAGCGCTTCCTCAAGGGACTCCAAACCCTATACCCAGACATAAAACCACCCACCACCCCGTGGGACCTTCACCTAGTTCTCTCTTGCCTAACCCAACAACCATTTGAACCCCTAGCCACGTGTTCCCTTTTACACCTTTCGATGAAAACAGCATTTTTAGTGGCAATTACCTCCGCCAGGCGGGCAGGAGAAATAGCAGCTCTTATGGCAGACCCACCATATATGATATTTTTCAAAGACAAGGTTACCCTCAGGTTACACCCCAATTTTCTTCCTAAAGTACACTCCTCGTTCCACATTAATGAGCCGATTCACTTACCAACCTTTTTCCCGAAGCCACATGCGAACTCGTTCGAAGCCTCAATGCATACACTAGATGTACGCAGGGCCTTGTCCTTCTATTTGGATAGAACCAAACCTTTTAGAAATTCTTCCAGACTTTTTGTTTCCATCGCGGAGCGTTCCAGAGGTACACCTATTTCTATCCAGAGACTTTCGAACTGGATTTCTCAGTGCATCCGGTTGTGCTATCAGATAAAGAAAGTTACACCTCCAGACGGCATCAGAACACACTCCACTAGATCTATGGCTGCCTCTGTAGCATTCTTACGCAAAGTTCCCCTGGCTGATATCTGTAAAGCAGCTACCTGGTTCTCTGAGCACACTTTTGTTAAACACTATGCCCTTACTCAAGGCCCTCTATCTGATATATGTTTGGGCAGGGCTGTACTATCAACGGCGTTCCTATCAGATCCGAAGTCCCTACCTCCTTAAGATACACGGCTTTTAAGTCACCTAGAGTGGAGCACCCACAGGGACATCTCTCGAAGAAGAAGAGGAGGTTACTCACCCTGTGCAGTAACTGACGTTCTTCGAGATGAGTGTCCCTGTGGGTGCTCCACTACCCACCCTCCTCCCCTCTACTTCGGAGTTGGGGTAGCCTCCATTGTAGAGAAGGAACTGAGGAGATTGGCCACGCATGCGCACTATTATCCTAGACTCACTGCGGGGGGCAGCCTCTGCGCATGTGTGGCCAGTACGAGTACTGCTACGAAAAGTCTCCGAGTGAAGGCGCAGGGACACACCAACACCTAGAGTGGAGCACCCACAGGGACACTCATCTCGAAGAACGTCAGTTACTGCACAGCGTGAGTAACCTCCTCTTTCTCTCTAACATTACCAATACTTCAACAACAGATATAACAGTTCATGCTAAAAAATTACAGCTATGCTACCAAGGAGATTTAGAAGAATCATTCGTGAATGAGTGTCTACATTTTCGATCGTATTTGGAAGGTGTCAAAATTCCTGAAAATGAAAAGAAGTCAATTTTAAGATATTGCAGCCTTCTTCGAAATTGAAACATTCATTCAGTATATCCAAATATTGATATTGCCTTCCGAATGTTCGTTTGCACACCTGCTACAAACTGTTCAGCGGAATGATCATTTTCGGCATTAAAAAGGGTGAAAAACTATTTGAGGGCTAATCTCAGTGAAGAAAAATTAAACTCCCTTTCTCTCCTGACAATTGAAAAGGATCTAACATCTCTGGATTATATAGAATTAATTATAAGTTTGCCGCTCAAAGGTGTAGGCGTAAACAAATGTAACTACTTACTACTCACATTTTTATTTCTTTTACTGTATCTGCATAAAATAAAAAATTAAATATTTGATATACACCAGACCCCTGCTTGAACGCGGGGTTTTGGATCCATGCGCGGTTCCGCGCTATAAGCGAAATCCACTATACAGATGCGCGTTCAAGCGAGGGTCCGCTGTACTTGTAATTTTATTTATAATAAAACTTGTAAATGTTCAATTATTTTAATGATATTTAGATTGATTTTAGTTCAAACGGATTTGTAAAAAAAAAAAATAAAACAAGTTCATATGGGGCCAGGGCGGCAATTATTTCAGGGCCTAGGGGTGGCAAAATCATTAATCCGCCATTGCCAGGCAGTATCTATGAATATGAATAAATGGACGCATATCAGACATCAAGAATTGTAACATTCAAAAACCAGTAGGGAAAGCACTTAAATCTCCTTGGACACTCAATAACAGACTTAAAAGTGGCCATTCTTCAACAAAAAAATTTCAAAAACAGACTTCAATGAGAAACTGTAGGACTGGAATTAATTTGCAAACTTGACACCATCAAATTAGGCCTGAATAAAGATTGGGAGTGGCTGGGTCACTACAAAAATTAATTTTCCCTCTCTTGATAGTCACACCTGCTTGTCAATTGTTGGGAATGGGCCACATCCACCCTAACTGAATTGGCCTCATTAGTATTGACCCCCCACTTGGTAAGGCAACTCCCATCATTTCATGTGCTGTATATTTATACCTGCTTACTATATTTTTCACTCCATGCATCTGATGAAGTGGGTTATAGCCCACGAAAGCTTATGCCCAAATAAATTTGTTAGTCTCTAAGGTGCCACAAGGACTCCTCATTGTTTTTACTGTACTTAGAGTTAGAGCTGGGTGAATAACTGATTTTTCGTTTTGCAGGCAGTTCTGAAAATTTGGGGTGGAGAGGGTGGGTCTTTCAGCTTGAAGCTATTTCTCTTTGTATAAATAATTAAATATTCTTTGGAGCAAGGACTGGATCCTGGGTGTCCCCTGCTGCCCTCTCGGGTGTCCCAACCACCAGGCTATAGAGTCATTCTCACTTTTTCTGGCCCCATGATTATTTAATTATTTATACAAAGTGTAACAACTTCAACAGGAGAGACTGAGAGAGCCTAACCCCAGAATAGCCTCTAGCTGAGTGGTAAGACCATTCAACTGGGTTGGATGAGATCTGTATTCAAATCCCTGCTCTAGAGTAGGAATTCAAATCTGGGTCTCCTGCATCTTGGGTGAGAACTCTAACCACTGGGCTAAAGGAATCAGATGGGCAGCATCACCTCCAGTGTGGCTGTGTGATTCTAGCCTGAAATTTCATAACAAGAAGTTTTGTTAATGTCGAAATGTTTCATATTAACACATCCAAATTTTTTCCTTTGTTTCATTTAGGCTGAAACAATTTGCCAAAAGTGACATGAATTTGCTAAACGCTTTGGGTAATCCAAATCTGGCTTTTTTGGAAAGCAAAAGTTTCAACTGAAAAATGTCACCCAGCTTTACTTATAGTCTGTAGAGTAATGGTTAAATATAAAATGCCAGTTTCATGATTAGCGTAAGCTTTATCAACACACTCACTGTTGCTTTTTCCTGTAAGTATTTTTATTTACTGATCTGGGCTGAGTAGGTTTGTATTCGTAGATAAAATAATTTTGTAACCACTGATACTTGTACAATCAGTATAACGTGGGATTGTGACAGGATCCCCAGGGTGCAATCTGGGGTCATGGGACCACTCTGCCCCCTTATCTCTCCAGCCTGGGCTGTCTCTCGCAATGCTTTGCTAGTGACAAGCAACAAACTTCTTCAGGCGCTGTTATCATTCAGCACAAGTGCATGTGGAGCTCCACACGCAGCTAGACTGCATCAATGCTCCCAGAGCCACTCATGAATCACACAGAGAAAGGCACCAGCCGAAACCCCCCAGCTCCCAGCACTGTACCCCAGGAATATGCCGTCTTGCACTACTCAAGATGAGCAGTGAAAGTTTATTAATTGGTTCACCACCTCATCAATGGAAAGTGGATATACACCAGCCTTTATAAACCTGAGCAGATTTACCAAACACTTCAGGCAAACTCACTGGTAAAGATAAATAGTAAAACGAGTTTATTGATTAGAAAAGATAGATTTTAAATGATTATAAGTGATAGGCAAAAAGTCAGAGTGGTTACCAAAAGGAAATAAAAGATAAGCATGCGGTCTAAACTCTCAACCATATTAGACTGGGCAACATCTACATTAAGCAGTTTTTCTCACCCCACTGGATACACTGGTCTACAATTTTTGAGAAGTCGTCTGCTTCAGAGATAAAATGTGCTATTTAGTATGTACTTTGATGTGCTGAATTCAAATATGACAATTAAAACAACTGATTGGCTACTGTTTCTAAGATATTTAAGTTTTTACATTTTATGTCTATGTATATTGTGTAGATAGTAGAGTTTTAATCATAAATTGTAAACCTAGGTCTTTTCATGTGTTTATGGTTGCTTTACATGATAATATTTCACCTGTCCTGTTTATGTAACACTTTAAAAATCAGCAAAAGGGTTATATAAATAAAACTTATTATGAAACAAAAGGCAAAAAACTATTATGTACATAGTTTAGTCCTATTCAGTGTCTACTCGGCGCTTCTTGGCTTGTCTCTTGTATTCATTAAATGGAGCATCCCTTGCCACTGTCCAGCAATAGTCTGCAAGCATTGATGGGCTCCATTTGCCCTGATAGCGTTTCTCCATTGTTGCAATATCCTGGTGAAATCGCTCGCCGTGCTCGTCGCTCACTGCTCCGCAGTTCGGTGGAAAAAAATCTAGATGAGAGTGCAAAAAATGTATCTTTAGTGACATGTTGCAACCAAGGCTTTTGTATGCCTTGAGGAGGTTTTCCACCAACAACCTGTAGTTGTCTGCCTTGTTGTTTCCGAGAAAATTTATTGCCACTAACTGGAAGGCTTTCCATGCCGTCTTTTCCTTGCCACGCAGTGAATGGTCAAATGCATCATCTCGAAGAAGTTCACGAATCTGAGGACCAACAAAGACACCTTCCTTTATCTTAGCTTCACTTAACCTTGGAAATTTTCCACAGAGGTACTTGAAAGCTGCTTGTGTTTTGTCAATGGCCTTGACAAAGTTCTTCATCAGACCCAGCTTGATGTGTAAGGGTGGTAACAAAATCTTCCTTGATTCAACAAGTGGTGGATGCTGAACACTTTTCCTCCCAGGTTCCAATGACTGTCGGAGTGGCCAATCTTCCTTGATGTAGTGGGAATCTCTTGCACGACTATCCCATTCGCAGAGAAAACAGCAGTACTTTGTGTATCCAGTCTGCAGACCAAGCAAGAGAGCAACAACCTTCAAATCGCCACAAAGCTGCCACTGATGTTGGTCATAGTTTATGCACCTCAAAAGTTGTTTCATGTTGTCATAGGTTTCCTTTATATGGACTGCATGACCAACTGGAATTGATGGCAAAACATTGCCATTATGCAGTAAAACAGCTTTAAGACTCGTCCTCGATGAATCAATGAACAGTCTCCATTCATCTGGATCGTGAACAATGTTGAGGGCTGCCATCACACCATCGATGTTGTTGCAGGCTACAAGATCACCTTCCATGAAGAAGAATGGGACAAGATCCTTTTGACGGTCACGGAACATGGAAACCCTAACATCACCTGCCAGGAGATTCCACTGCTGTAGTCTGGAGCCCAACAGCTCTGCCTTACTCTTGCAGTTCCAAATCCCTGACAAGGTCATTCAGTTCACCTTCTGTTATGAGGTGTGGTTCAGAGGAGGAGGATGGGAGAAAATGTGGGTCCTGTGACATTGATGGTTCAGGACCAGAAGTTTCATTCTCTTCCTCTTCCTCGTCTGACTCAAGTGAGAATGATTCTGGTGTATCAGGAACCGGCAGTCCTTCTCCGTCGGGTACTGGGCGTATAGCTGATGGAATGTTTGGATAATGCACAGTCCACTTTTTCTTCTTTGACACACCTTTTCCAATTGGAGGCACCATGCAGAAGTAACAATTGCTGGTATGATCTGTTGGCTCTCTCCAAATCATTGGCACTGCAAAAGGCATAGCTTTCCTTTTCCTGTTCAACCACTGGCGAAGATTTGTTGCACAAGTGTTGCAGCATATGTGTGGGGCCCACCTCTTGTCCTGATCTCCAATTTTGCAGCCAAAATAAAGGTGAGAGGCTTTCTTAACCATAGTGGTTATACTGCGCTTTTGTGATGCAAAAGTCACTTCACCACAAACATGGCAGAAGTTATCTGCAATGTTCACACAAGTACGAGGCATCTCTGCTCACTTTGGCTAAACAGAAATGTGTCCCTTTGCAAAATCAAACACTGACAAATAAGACAGCACGACACTGTATGATTTCTAGAGCTGATATAGGGCAATTTGTTCAGCAGAGTGATGTAAGCTTCGTTATGATTGCATCATCCATGACTTCTAGGAATAACATGATGCAATTCATATCATGTATGACGCAATGCCAGCTTCAGATTGTATCATTCATCGTTTTGCCTAAAAAGCAAGTACTGTCCAAACCCAGTCATAGATTTATTCATAGATCCAGTCAAAGATGTATTTTAGTCATTTCTGGTTTAAATTGAGATCCCTTCCCTTTATAACTCACTTATCCTCCGCCGTTCCCAAGTCAAGGGTCGTATATACTGACCCAATAGCATATCTTGAAAACTAGAGCCAATCAACAATTTTAAGCATCATTTTCTCTCTCAGTGACCCAGAATTAGTAAAGTTTGACTACATTTATTTCAGAAGCATTTTGGCTGTAGAGCAGTGACATTGCAGTTCATAGTACACAGATTTCACCCTTGAAACCTGGGCCTGTCTCCTCTGTTGGAGTCTTCAGTCTTCTGAGTGTCCTTGTTGCTTGCAGCATAGGTGGGAGAGAGGAAGAGAAAAGACCAAGCATGGGCCCCCTGTGTTCTGTTTTATACCCTTTGTCCATGTGCTTGGAGAACACAAGTGAAGGCATGTCTGGTGGGCATTGCTGAGTACCCAGGCAAGGTTGAGCAATTCCCCTGGTGTGGCCTTATGCAGATGAGGCATTGAATTGTAACTCCCTTGCTGGACAATGGTGGTTAATGGGTTGATTGACACCCCACCTGGGTATGGGTTACTTTCCTTGCTGTTCCCCAAATTACAGCATGTTTTACTGATAACCATACAACACAATCTCATAACTTCATATGCACTAATGATATACATATTTAGATAGAACAGTGACTTTCATCAGATCATAACCTTTCCCCTGATACCTTACATGGCATGCTTTATATGCAAGATCACAATTGTATATAAATGAGGAATATGGGGGTTACAGGGCACTCTCCCGAGGTATAGAGTGTCACAGTATTAATGAACAATAGAACACGGTGGGGGTAGGGGGACATTGAGTCTAGCACTTGAAATATCTTTCTCATTTTTATATATGAGGGCTGAATTACTTATTTAGTAACAGCATTATTTTAGATGCAGGCTTCTTGTTTTTCTTAACAAATTATGCAAATTAAGAAATACAACTGATTTTTGTAAAGTAATGATTTATAAAGGTGTTAACTAAAGTGGCTAAATTACTACCTTATGCTGTTTTGAAACAAAGGGAACACAAACTTGAAACGCACACAAGAGATGAGAGAATGTTCCTGTGCGCTCAGGTCTTTTTTTCTCTTTATATTATTTGTTTCAAGAAAAATAACAGGCAATTATATATCTAGAATCATGGTAAAACCACGCCAACAGCTCTGCCCTTTTCAGAGAGCAGGTTTTAGGAATTTCCTGCTTCCTGTATTCAAATGGTCACAAGACAGAATCAAATAACTGTTGTCTTCCTTTCCAGCACTGGAATTTTATTTTTGGACCAGGGAACTTTGTCATAGCTTGTGTTGCTACCTGCTGTTGAAGGGATTGCTTGCTGAGGCAGTATCTCTAGTTCTGGCATATGTTGCTGTTGCTGCTGCTACTCCTGCTTGGCAAAGTTACTGATTGTGACAGATAATATAATCTAAAAATCATGGAAGCCTTGTGTTTGCTCAAGAGGGCGTTTCAAATGTCATACAAATGAAACATGTTAATTGTAGTTTCTTTTTATTTCATTTTATAATTAATATATAATTATGAGAATTGGATTAAAGTTTTCCATTTTCACCATGATATAAAGTCAGATACTTAGGTTGATGTCTCTCCACACCATTTTTTCAAGGGGATCAGCTCTATCAAAGAAATGGAAATTTACCTTGTTATGGAAAGCTAGTTTTGAGAATGGAGGCCCTAAGTTCTACAATGATGCATGTTAACTATTTATAATGTTCATTAAATAGTTAATAAAAATGTGATATAGAAAACATAAGAACATAAGAATGGCCGTATTGGGTCAGACCAAAGGTCCATCTAGCCCAGTATCCTGTCTACCGACAGTGGCCAATGCCAGGTGCCCCAGAGGGAATGAACCCAACAGGCAATGATCAAGTGATCTTTTTCCTGCCATCCACCTCCACCCTCTGACAAAGAGGCTAGGGACACCCTTCCTTACCCATCCTGGCTAATAGCCCTTAATGGACTTAACCTCCATGAATTTATCCAGTTATCTTTTAAACGCTGTTATAGTCCTAGCCTTCACAACCTCCTCAGGCAAGGAGTTCCACAAGTTGACTCTGCGCTGTGTGAAGAAGAACTTCCTTTTATTTGTTTTAAACCTGCTGCCCATTAATTTCATTTGGTGGCCCCTAGTTCTTGTATTATGGGAACAAGTAAATAACTTTTCCTTATTTACTTTCTCTATATCACTCATGATTTTATATACCTCTATCATATCTCCTCTTTTCCAAGCTGAAAAGTCCTAGCCTCTTTAATCTCTCCTCATATGGGACCCGTTCTGATCTCCTAATCATTTTAGTTGCCCTTCTCTGAACCTTTTCTAATGCTGGTATATCTTTTTTGAGATGAGGAGACCACATCTTTACGCAGTATTCAAGATGTGGGCATACCATGGATTTATAGAAGGGCAATAAGATACTCTGTCTTATTTTCTATCCTCTTTTTAATGATTCCTAACATCCTGTTTGCTTTTTTGATTGCCGCTGCACACTGCGTGGACGTCTTCAGAAAACTATCCATGATGACTCCAAGTTCTAATTAGCCCCCATCATATTGCATGTATAGTTGGGGTTATTTCTTCCAATGTGCATTACTTTACATTTATCCACATTACATTTCATTTGCCATTTTGTTGCCCAAACACTTAGTTTTTGTGAGATGTTTTTGAAGTTCTTCACAGTCTGCTTTGGTCTTAACTATCTTGAGCAGTTTAGTATCATCTGCAAACTTTGCCACCTCACTGTTTACCCCTTTCTCCAGATCATTTATGAATAAGTTGAATAGGATTGATCCTAGGACTGACCCTTGGGGGACACCACTTGTTACCCCTCTCCATTCTGAGAATTTACCATTTATTCCTACCCTTTGCTCCCTGTCTTTTAACCAGTTCTCAATCCATGAAAGGACCTTCCCTCTTATCCCATGACAACTTAATTTACATAAGAGCCTTTGGTGAGGGACCTTGTCAGAAAAAGAATATTAAATACTGGGTGGTGCCATGACAGCTGTCTGTACTGAGCTATAACAGCTTGAAGATTTTAAGTCCCGTTCAAGCTTAAATAGCTGATATTTTTATTGCCAGCTTTCATGGTTCGGTTGGTGCAAAAATAGAAAGGTGTTATTGTACCAAGTATCAACCCTGTATTGCATCAGAGAAAATTAAGACTTTCTGGATAGTAGTCAGTGTTTGGTACTACAGGCACAGCATGCTGAAGAATCAGAGAGGGCAGTGCAGAACGGGGAAGAAAATTGGCAGCATGTGAACTCCAGAAGAAGAAAGAGGAGAACCCATGTACCCCCAGTGCAGATAGAGGTAAGAAACCATTTTCAGGCTCTCTGTACAGGTACTATGGTGGAGAATGGTTTGGAAGAGTCATCTGAGGGAAGGGATCAGAAGGAGACCCCATCGACCGGAAGGTATGGGGTGCTTTGTCCTAGAGATGGGGGTTCCACGACCACCACTCTCAAGAGGTGGAAGAGGGGTGGTGGTGGTAGTCGGGGACTCCCTCCTAAGGGGGACAGAGTCATCCATCTGCCATCCAGACCGGGAAACTCGAAAAGTGTTCTGCTTGCCTGGAGCTAGAATTCAGGATGTGACTGAGTGTCTGCTGAGACTGATCAAGCACTCAGACCGCTACCCCTTCCTACTTCTCCACATGGGCACCAGTGATACGGCCAAGAATGACCTTGAGTGGGACCACTGCGGACTATATGACTCTGGGAAGATGGATAAAGGAGTTTGAGGCACAAGCCGTGTTCTTGTCCATCCTCCCTGTTGAAGGAAAAGGCCCAGGTAGGGACCATCGAATTGTGGTGGTAAACGTGTGATTGCACAGGTGGTGTTGGAAAGAGGGCTTTGGATTCTTCCATCATGGGATGTTGTTGCAGGAAAAGGATTGCTAGGAAGAGATGGGATCCACCTAACGAAGAGAGGGAAGAGCATCTTTGCAGGAAGGTTTGCTAGCCTAGTGAGGAGGACTTTAAACTAAGTTCACCAGGGGATGGAGACCTAAGCCCTGAGGCAAGTGGGGAAGTGGGATACCGGGAGGAAACACAGGAGGGTGGAACAGGGTTCATACCGAGAAAGTAGGGCAATAGGCTAGTTATCTTAGGTGCCTATACACGAACGCAAGAAGCCTGGGAAATGAGCAGGAAGAATTGGAAGTCCTGGCACAGTCTAGGAACTATGATGTGATTGGAATAACAGAGACTTGGTGGGGTAACTCACATGACTGAAGCACTGTCATGGATGGGTATAAACTGTTCAGGAAGGACAGGCAGGGACAAAAGGTTGAGGAGTTGCACTATATGTAAGAGAGCAATATGATTGCTCAGAGCTCCAGTATGAAACTAGAGAAAATCCTGTTGAAAGTCTTTGGGTTAAGTTTAGAGGTGAGAGCAACAAGGGTGGTGTTGTGGTGGGCATCTGCTATAGACCAGGAGGACGAGATAGATGAGGCTTTCTTCGGACACCTAACAGAAGTTTCCAGATCACAGGCTCTGGTTTTCATGGGGGACTTCAGTCACCCTGACATCTGCTGGGAGAGCAATACAGTAATGCACAGACAATCCAGGAAATTTTTGGAGAGTGTTGGGGACAACTTTTTGGTGTAAGTGTTGGAGGAACCAACTAGGGGCCATGCTCCTCTTGACCTGCTGCTCACAAACAGGGAAGAATTGGTATGGAAAGTAGAAGTGGGTGGCAACATGGGCAGCAGTGACCATGAGATGGTCGAGTTCAGGATCCTGACAAAAGAAAGAAAGGAGAGCAGTAGAATATGGACCCTGGGCTTCAGAAAAGAAGACTTTGACTCCCTCAGGGAACTGATGGGCAGGATCTGCTGAGAGGCTGATATGAGGGGAAAAGAGTCCAGGAGAGCTGGCTGTATTTTAAAGAAGGCTTATTGAGGCGCAGGAACAAACCATCCCGGTGTGCAGAAAGAATAGCAAATATGGCAGGTGACCAACTTGGCTTAACAGTGAAATCGTCGGTGAGCTTAAATACAAAAAGGAAGCTTACAAGAAGTGGAAACTTGGACAGATGACTAGGGAGGAGTATAAAAATATTGTTCAAGCATGCAGGGGTGTAATCAGGAAGGCCAAAGCACAATTGGAGTTGCAGCTGTCAAGGGATGTGAAAGGTAACAAGAAGGGTTTCTACAGATGTTAGCAACAAGAAGGAGGCCAGGAAAAGTGTGGGACCCCTACTGAATGGGGGAGGCAACCTAGTGACAGATGATGTGGAAAAAGCTGAAGTACTCAATGCTTTTTTGGCCTCGGTCTTCACAGACAAGGTCAGCTCCCAGACTGCTGCACTAGGCAGCGCAGTATGGGGAGGAGATGAGCAGCTCTCAGTGGTGAAAGAACAGGTTAAGGACTATTTAGAAAAGCTGGACATGCAGAAGTCCATGGGTCCAGATGCAATGCATCCAAGAGTGCTGAGGAAGTTGGCTGATGTGATTGCAGAGCCATTGGCCATTATCTTTGAAAATTCGTGGTGATCAGGGGAGGTCCCGGATGATTGGAAAAAGGCTAATATAGCGCCCATTTTTAAAAAAGGGAAGAAGGAGAATATGGGGAACTACAGACCGATCAGCCTCACCTTAGTCCCCGGAAAAATCATGGAGCAGGTCCTCAAGGAATCCATTTTGAAGCACTTGGAGGAGACGAAGGTGATCAAGAACAGTCAACATGGATTCACCAAGAGCAAGTCATGCCTGACCAACTTGATTACCTTCTAGGATGAGATAACTGGCTTTGTGGATATGGGGAAAGTGGTGAATGTGATATATCTTGACTTTAGCAAAGCTTTTGATATAGTCTCCCACAGTATTCTTGCCAGCAAGTTAAAGTAGTATGGATTGGCTGAAAGGACTATAAGGTGGATAGAAATCTGGCTAGATCGGCAGGCTCAATGGGTAGTGATCAATGGCTCGATGTCTAGTTGGCAACCGGTATCAAGCAGAACGTCCCAGGAGTCAGTCCTGGAGCCGGTTTTGTTCAACATCTTCATTGATGATCTGGATGATGGGATGGATTGCACCCTCAGCAAGTTCACGGATGACACTAAGCTGGTGGGAGAGATAGATACTCTGGAGGGTAGGGAAAGGGTCCAGAGTGACCTAGACAAATTGGAGGATTAGGCTAAAAGAAATCTGATAAGATTCAGCAAGGACAAGTGCAGAGTCCTGCACTTAGGATGGAAGAATCCCATGCACTGCTACAGGCTGGGGACTGACTGGCTAAGCGGCAGTTCTGCAGGAAAGCACCCGGGGATTACAGTGGATGAGAAGATGTATATGAGTCAACAGTGTGCCCTTGTTGCCGAGAAGGCTAAGGTCATATTCGGTTGCATTAGTAGGAGCATTGCCAATAGATTGAGGGAAGTGATTATTCCCCTCCATTCGGCACTTGTGAAGCCACATCTGGAGTATTGCATCCAGTTTTGGGTCCCCCACTACAGAAGGGATGTAGACAAATTGGAGAGAGTCCAATGGAGGGCAACAAAAATGATTAGGGGGCTGGGGCACATGATTTATGAGGAGGGAACTGGGCTTATTTAGTCTGCAGAAGAGAAGAGTGAGGGGGGATTTGATAGTAGCCTTCAACTACCTGAAGGGGGTTCCAAAGAGGATGGAGCTAGGCTGTTCTCAGTGGTGGCAGATGACTGAACAAGGAGCAATGGCCTCAAGTTGCAGTGGGGGAGGTCTAGGTTTAATATTAGGAATCACTATTTCACTAGGAGGGTGTTGAAGCACTGGAATGGGTTACCTTGGGAGGTGGTGAAATCTCCAGCCTTAGAGGTTTTTAAGGCCCGGCTTGACAAAGCCCTGACTGGGATGATTTAGTTGGGGTTGGTCCTGCTTTGAGCAGGGGATTGGACTGAATGACTTCCTGAGGTCTCTTCCAGACCTAATCTTCTATGATTCTATTGTATATAGGTCATATATTAAGGTTTAAGGAATAGTACATGTAATCAAATATTTCAAACATAGCCCCTAGCAGTGGTATTTCCATCTGCCTAAAATCACTCTGACAGAACCTAAAACCCAACCAACCACGAAGTGTGAACTTATATGATTGAGCTTGTTGTTGCTCTTTTGAGCAACCATGTTGTTGAGCTTTTCTTGGAGAAAGCATAGTTGACAGCCTGAGAGGGGTTCTCAACTGCTGCTGCCAGGAAGTAAGTGTGTGTGTGTGTGTGTGTGTGTGTGTGTGTGTGTGTGTAAACATTTATTTCAAATGACAGTATAAATTTGTTGTTGACTGACAGACACATAGCTTTTGTCTTGGAGTTATAAATTATATTAAAATGGAACTAAGGTGGTGAGTACGTATCTGTAATATAGGGTAAACTACATTACATGAAGATTGTAATTAGCCCCAAACCAAGCATTTATAAACTCGAGAAATTTACGGTTAAGGTTACACTTACAAGAAATCCAAACAAGTTAAGGTATAGAAATGCATAGTTGGGGTATGCGAATCACTCCTTCCTGTAGTGACACCAGGAGAGGAAAAATGGTAATGGTGGGGAAATCCCTGGTCTTTTAAAAATCAGTTTAATCTATAATCCAGTCCATAATCACTAAAAGATCTTAATCCTGGTATTTCTATATGACAGCAGTCAGGTATCTGTTGAAAGAGAAACTTGGTTATGAAGAATAAGAGGGATGATGGGGGGAAGGACCATTAATCTTAAAAACATATATACCTTTAACTGTTGTGACACCCAGACACCCCAGTATTCATCACTGCCATGTAATTAGGATATGCCTTATACAAAGTATGCCTTGTGAGGTGTCATTCTAAAAGTCTTCATCTGCTAGCAAGTCATAGTGCAGAGGTGAGCTGGGGCGGGGGGGTGCCTCAGGGTGGGGGCTGGGGAGGCGCCTCATGGTGGAGGGGGGGAGCTGCCGGAGGGAGAAGGGGGGTGCCTCAGAGCGGGAGCTCGGGGACGGGGCGCCCTCAAGGTGGAACTTTTGCCTAGGGAGCGAAACATCCTTCCACCGGCCCAGGCTGGGCCTGGTTTGTCTGGATGGCCTTGTTGAATCCTTTTTATCAGCTCAGGCCATGGACATGGGGGCAGCAGGTTCCCAGGAGCGGTCTTCAGGACCATAGCCCTCCCAATCAATGAGGTAATACAGTCACCGTCTCTGCAGTTTAGAGTTGAGGATACCATGGATGATATATTCCTCACACCCATGGACCTGCAGTGGTGGCGGTGACTGTTGGGACTAATCATGAAAGGGGTCCTCCATTTAAGGCTTTAGGAAGGATATATGGAAATAGGATGTAGAATCATAGGGTTAGAAGGGACCACAAGGGTCATCTAGTCTAACCCCCCGCCAAGGTGCAGGATTTGTTGTCTAAACCATCCAAGACAGCTGGCTATCCAGCCTCCTTTAGAAAATCTCCAGTGAAGGAGCTTCCACAATCTCTCTAGACAGTCTGTTCCATTGTCCTACTGTTCTTACAGTTAGGAAGTTTTTCCTGAGGTTTAATCTAAATTTGGTATCCTGTAGTTTTGAACCCTTTGCCTCTTGTCCTGCCCTATGTGACAAAAAGAACAACTTTTCTCCATCTTTTTTTATGGCAGCCATTTAAGTATTTGAAGACCATTATCATATCCCTCCTTAATCTCCTCTTTTCCAAACTAAACATATCCAGTTCCTTCAGCCTGTGCTCATATGGCGTGCATTCCATCCCTTTGATCATCTTTGTTGCTTTCCTCTGGATACTTTCCAGTTTCTCTACATCCTTTCTATACATTGGTGACCAACTGGACACAGTACTCCAGCTGAGGCCTAATCAGTGCCAAGTAGAGCAGTACTATCACCTCCTGTGATTTTCATGCTGTGCCTCTGCTAATGCATCCTAAAATTGCATTTTCTTTTTTTGCAACAGCATCGCATTGCTGACTCATGTTGAGTTGTGATCCACCACAACTCTTAGATCCTTCTCAACAGTGCTTGTTCCAAGTCAGTTTTCACCCATCCTGTATTTGTGCATTTGGTTTTTCTTACCTAAGTGTTGCACCTTATATTTGTCGTTTTGTTAAATTTCATTTCGTTGTCTATAGCCCAGTTCTCCAATTTGTCAAGATGCCTCTTTTAGCTCTATCCTCCAAAGTGTCCCTCTAGCTTCATGTCATCTTCAAATTTGATCAGTATGCTCTCTTCCCACATCTAGGTAATTAACAGAGAGGTTAAATAACACCAGACCTGGAACAGATCCCTGTGGAACCCTAATTGAGACCTCCCTCCAATCTGACATCATTCCATTAATTGTTTCTCTTTTTTTGTGGTTGTTTAACCAATTCTGAATCCACTTAATAGTAGTTCCACTGAGCCCCCATTTCTCCAGCTTACTTATCAGAATGTCATGTGGGACTGTGTCGAAAGCCTTTGTGAAGTCCAGGTATATTATGGTCATCACACTCCCCCATCCACCAAACCAGGAAATCAAACTGGTTTGACATGATTTGCCCTTACTAAGGGATCAAGGGAGCTGCAATTTGAGGTGGTGGAGCTGATTTGCTGACAAATCCAGAATGGTCCGAGGAACTGGTAGTCTAGTTTGTGGGATGGCCTGTTTATATAAAGATGTTTTGCTGCCAGCTGGATGTTTTGTCCCACCGTGAGAGCTGGGCCTTCCTGGTGCCCCAGACAACTTCCTGGGGCACCCTCCATGGTTTAATAGTGTGCTTGGCCAATCAAAGGCCCTCAGGGTATTGTCACTCTGCCTGCAGAGCCTAATCTCCACAGTGCTCTTTGGATGTGGTTCTGAATGCCCTCCCAGTGAGGGCGCACATGCCACAAACTGGGTTCTAGTTGCATGGATTGTGTGTGTGCGTGTGTTTATGCACGCACATATGCACTGACCAGTCTAAACTTTGTCATGAAGACCCTTAGCATTATTATAATATCTCTCTACACTAATGAATCATACCCATCCTCCTCCCTCTGAGTTTGAGTAGAAAAACCTGAATGAATCTTCAGCCTGTTCTCCAGAAACTAATGGACAACACTGAAGCTGCACCAAACTCATTTTGCTTTTCTAGCCAGTTCATTCAAACTTGTAAAGTTACTATCTGAGAAGGTAAGGAGATGTGGGCTACTGCCTACATAGCAGATGCAAGCTATAGGTTATAGTATGCTATAGCTATGTTAGCTATAGGCTGTAAGGTATTTTGGACAAAATCTTGATCAGCAGGGCAAAATTCCCTATGGCTCTTTCTATGCTGCAGATGTCTCCTTGGGACACCCCTCAATCAAGCCAGTGAGGGCCTAACTAACGACAAACCTGCATGCTTTCTATGCAAAAAAAAAAAAATTAGTTTGTCGTGCCCCTGCATTTCAAAATGTTGTTGGCCTGGTCAATAACTCTAGTCACTGTACAGGGGAAGTACCCAGCTTTCACAGAGCCTATAGCATAGACTGATTTCTCCTTGGCAACAAAAGTACCGCTGTCACTGCTTCAGACTGTATCTGTGCTTTTCATTTGGCCTTTCATATGCTCCCAGAGTGCAGAGTGCTCTTCAGGGTGCAGGGGTGACAATAATGCCTTGTTTTAGTGACTAGCTAAGGGTACTTCCCTTCAAGACAGGCAGTCTGTGATACTCTCAAATTTTGTCCTGTCCTCCTTCAGTGAGGCTACTCAAAGTAATAAGTGCTGTGCTTGGTAGTATTTGCATGTTCAGGCCCTAAATTGGTAGAGAGTGGGATTTCACAGGATAGGTTGGCCTCTTGAGGGAATTGGACCCAGTCCCATTTCTGTGTGGTTATCCACCTCCCTGGTGATGGGTTTGGGCTTGTCTTGGTGGTTGGGCCAGGGGCCAAGCATCAGATGGCAGTAGGCGATGTGTGCTTCCTGTAAGAGGGAGTTTGCTCAGTCAGAGGAAGAGAGGCTTGGGGTAGCAGGAAGGCCTAGGAAACAGTCAGAAAAGGCTGAGGGGACATCCTGGGTCTGGAGAGGAACTAGCAGATGTCTCCTTCTTAGAGAGAACTGGGGAGCCAATTCAGAGCCAGGACCTGAAACCCAGATACAAGGGACATTGGGAAGCCCTAAGGAAGGAATCAATTGGACTAGTTTATAGGAGGTTGATTGAGGCGGAAGAGGGAAAAAAGGACATGAGGAAGCCTGAGCCAAAGTGAAGAGTTGAAAAGACTTTGCGCTGTTGAAGTTTGTTTAGCCCCAAAACAGGGGCAGCTTTTACGATTTGGTTGGAGGCCTTAAGTCATTTGGAAGCACTGGAATCAGCCCATCCAAGAGCAGGAGACTGAAATGTCTGGAGCTGGAAAGGGGGAAAATGAGGCACAGAACACCAGGTACCAAGTTGATTTTGTGACATAAGAATACATAAGAATTTTGGCAGCTGTGGCAGGAAAATGAAATCTGGATTGTTTGAGATTAATATCTGGCCCCAAATCCAAATGTTATGAATTGGCTCCATCTCTAACTTTTTTTAAAGGTACTATATTATTCAACTGATTGCTTGCTGTGTGTATTTCATTGTCACACCTGTTCCTGAAAATGTAATTGTATACTACTTTATTTATCTTTGCTAAATCTAAATTAAGAAAGATTATATTCTGCCTGAATATCAACAAGAAAATAGCTAAATAAGTTCTAACAGCAAAATCTTTATTATCGGTGGCCATGCAAGAACCAGAAAGAAAACATCTTGATTTTCAGGTACCAGGCTGAGTCTGTAGTAATACTACCACTTTAAAAAAAAAACATATTTTTACTTGTAAACTGTGGAAATCCTTGAGACACAATAAACATGGAACCCTACGGTGCCTTTTTTACAGTCACTTTTCAGAGCAGAACTGCATTTCACAATGTATTATTTTTTAATGAATTAATTTGAGCAAAAGGCACACACATGAGCTTCATCAATTTGAATAGTGCTTACTTTGCCCTCAAAGGAACTGGAGAAACAAATTTGATTTTCTTGTAACAAAGGAATGGGAAAATGGCCCATCCAAGTAAGCATTTTAAAAATTTGGCTTCATTTGGTGTCCTGTATATCATGTGCCTTACTTCATTTGTCTCCCTGGATTTATGGTCTGCATGATTGATTATCCAAAATCACAAAAACAATAAGATTAAAAATGATATAATAAGGTATTAAATAATGACAGATTTATTTATGTATTTGATTTATATAAAATACACATAAATGCACAGATTGCAGTAAATTTCTATCTTTTAACTATTGACATTTTATAGAACAATATTTAAATTGGTAGCTGTTAACCATAAGGTCTGTTTTTGAAAATGCTATGCAGCCATATGAACTGTTGGAACATAAAATAAACAAGTCTTCTCTTGAGATGAAGTAATGCAGTGAATTATGGACCACCTTTTCACTTCTAGAGATATTTTATAAGTAAGTGGAAAATATCTTTAATGGTATCAGCTTAACTCCTGGAGTCTATTGGTCCACATTATAAAACAAACACACCATTTGGGGCAATTTTCTCATGACTAGCAAGTTTTGCCCAGGAGAGGCATAGCACTAGAAGAGATGATATACAGCAGGTCAGTACTGAAGTGTACTGGTGGAGAGGCTTGGGGGAAATGTTCACTGTATAATACTTGAGTGTAGCTAGTGCTATTAATCTTTAAATTTCACAAGTACGAAGTTCAATCTTCATAACAACACAAGGGTTGGCAGTCATAGAGGCTTCTTACCCACCAGACAAATTATTTACCGTGTCTCATGACGATTGATGGTGTTCTTGATGCTATCCTGCCAACCCTTCATTTTCCTGCCATAATCCTATTTTGATGTCAGAAAGATGCAGCAAGTGACACCAGACAAGATGGGCAATTTTACCAAATGTCTCAAAAACTATGAAGAGCACCCATAGAACCAGACTGTGTGAAACTGAAAGGAACCCATCATGGACTCACTGGGTAAAAAAATTCTCTCAGTATTTTATGGTCTCCATCACAGTAGCAGCTATAGGGCCTCACAAACATTAACACATTTATTATCAAAATACTGATGGGAGCTACAGATGTGTTTATTATCCTATATTACAAATGGGGAACTTGAGGCACAGAGAAATTAGGACCCAATCTTTCAAAAGTCGGTGCTTAAAGTTAGGATCCTAAGTTCATATTTAGGCATCTACATAAATGGTTGGATCCTGAAAGTACCTAAACTAAGCTATCAGCTGCTCACATTAAAGTCAGTGGGAGCTACTGAGTGCTCAGCACTTTTTAAAATCAGGCCACTTGTTCAGAAGCCTAAATATGAATTTAGGTCCCTAACTTCAAGCACCCACTTGTGAAAATTTTGGTCTAGGTGAGTTGCTTAAGATCACATAGTAAGTCTATGTCAGATCTCATGATTCCCAGTCAGGTGCCTTACCCACAAGACCATTCATCACTTAAAAATTTGAAATCCAGTAGGGCTTCATCAGGTGGGCATTTATCTCAAGAAGCTGGTAACCAATTAAAGGAGCATTTCCTTAAAGAATCAACAATGGCATGTATACATCTCTTCCACCTAATGTAAAGTAACTTACATACATTAGTTGTGTATTCTTTGTGCAATATTTCCCATCCAATTATGAGAAATACAGCAGCAAGTAAGAAAACCAACAATGGTGAGGTCATCTGGCATAATTAGCTAGTGGCTAAATGTAGATTAATATAGAAAACTTTAGCATTAAGGCCCCAATCTTGCAAGGAGCTCTGCGACTTCAGTGAATCTTTGCGTAGTCACAGAAGTCACCTGCATGAGTGTTTTTGTAGGATTGGGGCTAAAGAAGTTGCATACAATAAACTGCTTGCAGAACATAAATGTATAGTAGGAAGAAACTTGTAAGAATGTGTGTATGGCAATAGTGCCTCTGAGGAACATCCATTTCTTGTCAGTATGCTCAAAGAGAACACAGACTGATCTCTGCAACACTCTTTTTTCCTTCACTTGTTTTGACAATGCCCCAAAATAATTCTGTGTACTCAATTTTTTGTGGAAGTGTTTCATTATACATCTCCAAGGTCCACAGATTCAGTTTTGCTCTGGATTTAATTATGGCTCTTCTAAATAATAGTCTGCTGGAAGAACCCCTGGCTGTTATTTATAGACACTTTATTATTTTGGTGAACTTTTCACTGAAAATGGATTTGAGAGAGACATACATTTGGATATAGTTATGGAGAAAATAGCTTGTAAAACAAATAAAATTGTGATCTGGGGTGAGAGAAGCTTATTTAACTGTCCTTTTTAAAATATTTTTTATTTCTTCTGAGCATAACTCTAGGGTTCCAACTATACACTAGGTCACCCAACACTAGATTTTGATTAGAAAATAGACTCCATACATAAAGAGTAAATTATTTTTGTTTACTAACAAGTGTAAACTGCTAAATTAACTAATTGTTAAAAAATTGAGTGCTTTTGTGGAAAATTATTTTCCTACATTAAACAAATCAATGATTTTGTCCCAATATATTCTTTCCACATAATATGCTAATAGTGTACAAAATTTCATTTTGAATGTAGTCATTTTTCAGTAATAGGAATACAAGGATAACAAAAATGAGTAAAATATCGTCTATTAAAGTGTGTGCATACACAACAGATCATGGAGTATTTTCTCCTATAATAAAACTGTCTGCCATTTTTAAAAACAACATTCCTGCTGAAATGTTCCTTGGATGCCTAAATTTAAGCTTGGTGTTTGTTATACTGTATAACCAATAAACTTGGGGGATAATAATGAGATGCTGAGATTAAAATTATCTTCTTAAATTAACTATCCTAGCAATTAACAAGGAGGACTAGTTTACAAGAAGAAATCATAAATGTACATTTCTGCAAGCCCTTGCAGGCTGGAAAATCATTTTGTGAGTATGTTACATGCAACATTCAAAGATAAATGATGACCGTCTTGCAGCTTTAACAGAAAATGCATTAGCTGCATCAAACCAAGAATTATAACTACTTCAGTTATATAAATACAGCGAACTGATAAACCAAACATTTTAATTATACTCTCCTTGGAGAACTGCATGCACCCTTTTGTAATGATCCAACCATTTGGAACCATCCAGAAGACCCCCTGTCCTCCCATGTATCTAAACAGTCGGACCAAGATTTTAAAGGGAGTTGCATGTTCAACTTCCCATAGATTGTTCTGGTCAGTAACTAGGTACAGGGACACTCCCCATGCTTGGAACTTTTTTTTTATTCTTTGTCATTAAAAGTTATAGCTCAGTTAATTTAGTTTTTGTAGAGTAGATGCAGTTAGTTTAGGGCTAGTGCTTCAGTGGTGGGTGAAATCCTGGCCATATTGAAGTGAATAGGAGTTTTGCCATTGATTTCAACTAGGGTGACCAGATAGCAAGTGTAAAAAATCAGGACGGGGTAGAGGGTAATAGGTGCCTATATAAGAAAAAGCCCCCAAAATCAGGACTGTCCCTATAAAATTGGGACATTTGGTCACCCTAATTTCAATAGGACCAGTATTTCACCCAATGCACGTTTTTCTTTGCTGCTAGGCAGTGGTTGGGTGGTACCAGGCTGTCAACTTTCATTATTGAGACAAGGTGGAGGAGGAATTACCTTTTATTTCACCAACATCTATTGGTGAGAGAGACAAGTTTTCAAGCTACACAGAGCTCTCTAATATCCTGGGACCAACATGGCTACCACAACACTGCATATCAAGTATCAGGGGGTAGCCGTGTTAGTCTGTATCTACAAAAACAACAAGGAGTCTGGTGGCACCTTAAAGACTAACAGATTTATTTGGGCATAAGCTTTCATGGGTAAAAACCTCACTTCTTCAGATGCACTACACTGCATACAATTTTCATTGTCAGCGTAGAGAGGTCTGGGAGATCAGTGATCTTGGATGTGTAATTGATGCCACAGGCTTAAGTAAATCACTGGAGAAAGAGAAGGTGGTTCTTCAAGTCTTACCACCAGAGAACATGTCACAGTTACATTCATACTTAGGACTGCTTAACTTATCTGCCTAATTTGGTGATGGTATGGGCACCATTATGTAAACTCTTAAAAGCAATGAAAAATGGAAATGGATTAAAGAGAGTGTGTTCGCATTTAAGGAAGCAAAGAAACTGTTGACATCAGCCAAAGTTCTTATGCACTTTGATGCTTTGGTACCATTGCAATTGGCTTGTGATACTTCACTGTATGGAATGGGTATAGTTCTTTCCCACCTTTTTCCTAATGGAACTGAGAAGGAGAAGAACTGTGCACAAAACTGCGGAGAGCTTCTCACTCTAATCTTCAGAATTCAGAAGTTCTGTACCTGTCTGAATGGTAGACATTTTACCCTGCTGACAGATTTTCCATTTTTGGACTGAAACATGAAATTTCATCATTAGTGGCTGCTTTTATGCAGTCACGGGCATTACTTCTTTCAGCTCATTCTTATAGTAGTACATCCTGTATAGGGACTCAGCACAGCAATACTGATGGCCTGCCATGCCCAAACTCCCGTCAACCCAAAGAAACTTTGGACAAAGTATTCTATCTCAATTTGATGGATAAGTTATCCATCACTAGCACAGACTTCAACAAAGAAACTGCTAAGAATGATGTGCTTTCTCTTGTGACGGTAATGGTACTACAATATATAGTATTGGATCACATAATTCATGGCATGTCAATGTGAATCATGGTTGCATATTATGGGGAATGTGAATGATTGTTCTGAAATCACTGCAATCTCAAGGTTTTGGAAGCTCTTCATGAAGGTCATTGACAGATGAAGGCCATAGCCTGTAGTCATCTCTGGTAGCCAGGGATCAACAAAGATGTTGAGAGGAAGGTAAAGTGCTGTAGAATGTGTCAACAAATTCAGCACGATACTGGCCCAGTTCGTCTACACCCCGGGTTGTAGCCTCAGATTTCTTGGACATGTATTCTTGTGCTCTTTGCCAGACCTTTAGAAAATGTTGGTTTTGTTCATAGTCAAGACCCATATCTTATTTAGCCAGTTTGGTTTACAGTTATAGCTGATGAGTGGCAATGGACCTCAATTCTGTGATGAAGAATTTCAGAGGTTCCTAACGTCAAATGGAATTGAGCGCGCGCACACTGCTCTTTACCATCATCTTACAAACAAAGTAGCAGAATGCTTTGTTTAAAGACTTAAGCATGCCTTAAAAAATAACAAGTCTATTTTGAATAATCAGCAGAAATTGGACAATTAATTGCTTGTCTACAGTAACACACCACATGCTACTACCCAGGAGTCACCTGCAATTCTTTTCCTGAAACAATCTTTGCATATCTGTTGGGACCTGCTACATCCTGATATTACCTCATGTGTAGCAAAATATCCAGCTATGCAAATTGACGAGTGTAATCATTCTCTTCAAGTCAGAGACTTAGTGTGGGTTCATAACTACAGTTGTGGAGTGAAATAGGTACCTGGAGAACTTATAAAATGCATGACACCTGTTTTATTTGTGGTAAAACTGTCCAGTGACATTTTATGGAAATGACATATGGGCCAGTTCCTAATTTGATGACTTAGTGGAAGAAACTTTGGTACAAGATGCAGTTGATACCTTACCACTGACTGTTCCTGTTGTTGTTCATCACAGTGTTCTCCCAAGAGAGTGTGAAAACCAGTTGAGAGCCTGAATTTATAAATTGTTTAGCTAGTGAGTTGCTATTCCAGGGCAGAATAATCCCTTACAACCTGACAGTCTGTGGTGTTCCACTTGCAACTTTTAATTAGGTTATATAATGGCTTTTTGTTAGCCATGTAGACAATAATGCATATATATATATGTCAAATCTTTTACAGTAGGATGGAGGAATGGTGATGTCCTGTCCCTTTCAATGTTTGAACACTGCTCCCTCCGCAGTGCAAAGCCTCACTTTTGTGTTTAGTTTCGGTTTTGCAGCAAGAACAGTAGGGGCTACCACAGCAGATAAATGTGTATCTGTCAACCAGTTATTGATCCATGAGAGGACCTTCTCTCTTATCCCATTGCTACTTAATTTCCTTAAGAGCCTTTGGTGAGAGATCTTGTCAAAGGCTTTCTGAAAATCCAAGTACACTATATTGATTGGATGGCCCTTATCCATATGCTTGTTGACTCACTAAAAGAATTTTAATAGATTGGTAAGACATGATAGGACTTGACTTGATGCTCAGTCCCTTAGTCAATAACATTTAAAATGATTTTTGGTGCTATGCTCCATTTTTGTTACAATTTGCATGGTAGATTTTTAGTATAAATACTTGTGATAAATGGAAAATTTACTTCTTTTAATTTGTTTTTTGTACTTAATCCCCCCTAGTTTAATTTCCATCATTTATTTGAAATAGGAGGATGTCTCCATATTCTCACTCAAGCTGATGCTGAGAGGTGTTATGCCAGGTTATACTGTGCCATGTGTTACATTATGGTACTTTTCACCTCAAGATGGAATCACTAAAAAAGGTAGGATAGATAGTGTTGTCACTGTTGTACTGCTTCAAGGTTTCCTGCCTGGGGTTCTGCTGGCAGAAATTGCTGAGAAGAGCTGGATTGGTGCAGCCATGCCTAATTTCTGGCTGCACGATCTGCTTTCTTTTTAGGCTGCATATTGGAGAGGAGATTGTGATGGGAGTAAACCTGAGCTGAATCAGACTCAACATTTATGCTGGAATGAGATCAGAATCTGACCCATAGCATCCATATTTCACTATACCGCTGTGTCCGAGATCACAATGTGTGTAATGGCATGTTTACTTAGGGAGATTGGGGTACCCTGTAGGCGGTGAGAGAATAGTTCAGCCAGCGTGTTCAAATTTCCAATTGCTAGCTACTCCTCTGAGAGCAAACGTAGGCAATGTGTGTTTGGGGTTTTTTTTACGGAAAAATCCAGACCCTGGAAAAAGGCTTTTGGAAAAAGGCTTTAGGAAAACACTAACATTATTATTTACTTATTTTTATTTATACTATACCCAAAAAACCACTCTGGACACTCTGTAGAACAAATAAAGAACATACAAACTGTTCCCCTAAGAGCTTACAATTTAATCTTCAGCATAATACAATGAATGAGAGTAACAAACTCTGAGAGGGATAAAATACGATGATGTGACCTTTCCTCTCCCCTTATAAAATTCTCCTTCTCCTCCTCCTCCTGCTGTCACAGATGGAGAAGTTTTTCTCTACTTTCCTCCTCTATCCCCTCTACATGCTGTAGTGACACCATCCCATCTCCTGATCTCCCTCTTACTCACTCTCATCCATTCCCTTACTTTTCTGCTTAACCTCTCACTTTCCTCTGGCTTTTTCTTTCACTGACTGTGCTGTCTACAATTGCTGTCTGGAGCTCCTCTCTTCCAATTCCATCCTAGACCCTCTCCAATCTGGCTTTGCCCCCTTGCACTCCACTGTCGCAGCTCTTCCGAAAGTCTCCAATGACCTTTTCCTACACAAATCTCAGAACCAATACTCCATCCTCATCCTCTTGGATCAGTCAGCTGCCTTCGACACAGTCAATCATGCTCTTCTTGAAATCTTGTCCTCCTTTGTCTTTGGTGACTTTGTCATCTCGTGGTTTTCCTCTGATCTGTCCCTCAAAGGATGCTCCTCATTCCCCCTCTAGTTTTCTGAGGTGGTGTCAGGAACCAGGGGTTTGAATTCCTTCAGCTGAGCCTGGAGCTACCTTCAAGCTGGTTAACAAGCCCAGTTGGGCTGCAGCAGAAACAGCCAATTGGATGCAAGGAGCCAATAGACCTGTATGTAAGCTCAGCAGCTGCAGCATGTCTTTGGCTGCTCAAAGCTTAAGCCCTTAGCTGCAGTCTTTCCATTCCTTGTCTTATTCTTAACTTTGTCCCATGCCCGACTTCTGACTCTGGCTCTGACCCTTGTCTCTGTTTCCTGGTTCCTGAGGCCTGGGCTCTGACCACTACGTCAGACTGCCTATATCCCAGTCGCTGACAGGAGGTTCCACAGGACTCTCTCCTTGGTTCCCTTTTCTTCTCTCTTTTGACTATTTGTTCTCTCACTCACTATTGTAATGTGAACTCCCTGCCTTTGATAGATGCTGGCATCATGGGCCTATTGCCTAGTTGTTAAATTTTCAAACAAGCACCTTCAAGTTTTCTCCTGTGCTGCTCCTCATCTTTGGAAGAAACTCCTCATAAACATCTGCAAAGCTACCTCCTGTAAAGTCCTCCATAAAACTCTGCTTTGTGGTGATGTCTACAAAAAAAACTTGACAACAGATAGGCTGTTGGTGTATGGTGACCACTGCCTGTTATGCTGAATATTGTCTAATTATTTCCTGGTACTCCTCTGTTTGTATCCACCTTTTGTCTTATATGTAGATTGTAAGGTCTGTGGGGCAGGGACTGTCTCTTTGTTCTGTGTTTATACAGTATCTAGCACAATGGTGTTCTGCTCCATGACTAGGGCTCCTAGGTGCTACGGTAATAAAAATAACTAATGATAGACAATCACAAGAGGGAGACACAAGGGAACAGGAGGAAGGGAACACAAGGATTATTATAATATTATGACAATTCCTGGAGGTACCCAGGGTTGTGAGGCACCTAGGGTTGTGAGGCACCTTGCTACCACCTGCTCTTATTGTGAGGAAGCCTTGACTGTGCCTGCCAGGGGTCAGCTCCCCAGCTCCACTAGTAACACAAGCACTCCCCTCTGGGCCTAGACAGGCACTTCTCTCTCTGTCTCTCTCAAAAGTTAGTGATAAGCATGTTCCAATCCCCTAGTATCTCCCTGGAGTGTCCAGCCCCTGTTCCACTGGATGCTCAATATTCACAGATATCCGCTTCTTCCAAAGAAGTGGTACACCCCAGGTTACAAGTTACACTTCAAATCACCACTCTGCTTAACACACAGCACTTAAAGGCATTTATAGTGAAAACAACTAACAGTATATTTACCAGAATATAGAAATTCAAGTGATAGCAAGTACACATGTTGGAAACAAATGGTTACATATAAAATAAAATCATAACATGCATTCTAGAGCCTAGACTTACTTAACTAGATACTTTTATGTCTTATAGAGCAGTGCTCACCCAAAGTCCTTCCAGCACTTTACAGCCAGGTTTGGCTGTGGTCTTCCATTCATGAGAAAAGTCACGCTGTCACCTTGCCTTCTTAGTGAAAGTTCCAGGATGTCTGTTGCACCCCTAGATATATCAAAAAAATCCATTGTCCTTATTCACAAACAGGACACCCTCTGCTGGTTGTTTCCCCCCCTGTATTTTCTTGTACATTTGCAATATCTTAATCAGCATCTGACTCAGTATGAAAATAGGTATCCCCGGAGGGAATACAATGCATGACAACCAGAAAGGGAGGTAAGTGTTTGTTACCTCCTGCCTGAAAGAAACCTGTCTGAGACATGCAACAAAGAGTCCTGTGGCACCTTATAGACTAACAGATGTATTGGAGCATAAGTTTATGCTCCAATAAATCTGTTAGTCTATAAGGTGCCACAGGACTCTTTGTTGCTTTTTACAGATCCAGACTAACACGGCTACCCCTCTGAGACATGTCACTTCCTGGTTACCTGCCTTAAGAACATAATTATCAGTATAGACATAACTCTTTAAATATTATCTGTATCTTCATTTGACAATAATTGATGACCAGTGGGCAACTGGCTGTCAGTAGAGACCACACAAGCCATCCTTTGGTGAATTATGATGTATGTATCTGACCCTGGAGATTCCTGTAAAACCCTGTGCACCTGTTGTGCCCTCTACCAGTTGGCACTGGGGTCCCTGGGCACAAATATGTAATCACTTAAGTTTCTTGTTTACACAACTTGATGGTTCCATTAAAAAAGTAGTTATATGGTATAGTATGTTTTATGTGAGTAAAATATCAAAATGTGATGTTTTTTAAAAATCCTGAAGCCTCTGTAAGGAGGGTGACCATTTAGTCTCTTACAAATTGGTAAACTGAGTTACATGTTCAAGTCAGATTATGACTCAGTGGCAGTGCTGGGAATACAACCTTTAGAGTGCCTGTGCCCTGACCTTTGCTGTAACTGATGGACCTAAAGCCATCCCAATTATAGAGCTACAGACCAGAAAACTGAAAAGCAAATTGAAATCAGTGGATAAAAGCTTAGACATAGTCATTGCAATTAAAGTTCTGCAGTGCACAGACTACAACTCAACATCCACTTTTGGGAAATATTTTAGTCAATTTCTGAGAACATTTGCACTCAGGAAGCCTGAACATTGAAATAATTTTAGACTGTGAACATGGAAGGGTCACAAGTTCAAACTAAACGTGATACCTGAAGTCAAATGAATATATGTGTAAAAAAGAAAAAGTCACCGTTTGCTCATCTCTATTGATAACTCAGTTGTAAATATTACTGGATTGCTAGGTGAGAAGTAGTTATTTAAAATACAGATTATATATAAAGATAGCACCTTTACATAAGAATATGTTTTACAGAGATGAAATATCCTTAATAATTTAACCTAATATAAAGAGTTTTAAAAAAAAGCAATTTGGAAGGGATATAAATCTTCCATGCTTAAGAGCATCAACCAACCTCTAGCTCTGGGGGATTAAAAAGAAATTTCTCTTATGCTCAAATTATTCTATAATTGCACTTTTCTTGGTTCCTTGCACCTTCCTTGAAACCATCCGATAGTGGTTACTTGGAGACAGGATACTTAAATTGATGAACCAGTAGTCTGATCCAAAGTAGCAATTAAAGTCTCCATCTGTGGCTGTTTTTATGGCCCCATAGTATCTAAGTGCAGATTTAAGATCCATGTTAGATATCTCAATGTGTAAATAACATGAAGACAGACATCAGTATAACTAATGAGAAATATGTGTAGATATAGCCCAGCTCATTGTGGGCACTAGTACAAATGGTAATGAGACACAGATGGGAACAACAAGGAATGGCTGGGTGAGGAAATACAGGAAAGGATAGGCCCAAAGTCATAAGACCATGGAGTTATTTGGCTGGCTATGTGCATATCTTGGTAGTTTTACAATATATGTACATGCTTATATTCCTATCCTATTTGCAGCATTGTTGTTTTTTAAGTCAACTTTGCTGAGTCAATTTTTTTTGTAATGTGGCTCTTATTTCCTTGCCTTGCTGGTTTCATCCCATGTTTTCCCTTCAACCCTGGCCTATTCATTCATTACTGAGTTCCCACCCCCATAGATTTACCCATTAGCTACCCCCCACCTCAATTAGTCTCCTTTCCACACTTCTCCCCAACAGTGAATCTCCATTTGAAGATGGTCATTTGCTATCCTCTGTGAGATGAATTTGGTTGTTTTGTTGTAGATCCCAGGGAACAGGTGGATCTCTTAGCAAAATCAGTTCTCAGGTGGCACGAATTAACATCTTTGTAATCCTTGAGAGGCTGAGGATGGACTGCCCATGGATAATGTGATCTCTATTGGTTAGGGTTTAGACAACTTGGCAAGGCAGAGTGGCTATAATTGGACTGCTGCTACCTCTACTGTACCTATTATTTGGGTGCACAAAAGACTCAGCAGCTTTCACTAGCACTAAAATTCATGCATAGTACCCTTTTTGAAACTCATTCCACAAAAGCAATTTGAAGATTCCATGTGACTGGTTGGTAACTCACAGTCTTATGAAGTGGAAAGGAGTATGATGGAGGAATTAGAACTTGTATTTAATCAGCTGTTACAGTTTTTTTCTGTGATGTATCTTGAGAAAGGCACCTTAGGGTGAAATGTTGATATTTTGTGACTGCAGCTTCCCTTATATAAATCTTTCAGTTATTTTGAATTCATCGACTTATTTATAGTGCACTGTCGCTTTAAATTTGTACTATTGAAAGCATACATGGTTGATAAACTGCTGCTCTTTCCAGGAGCATGTTCCTTATTAATTTTTATGCTCAGTTAATTTTGAGTACAACAGACTTTTAATATTTACAGTACATTGCTCCTCAAATCCACATTTTCATTTGCTTATGTTGTGTACTCCTGTGACATTGAGAATAGCCCTGCAACCAGGTGCAAAGATTCCCAGGTAAAAAAGGTAGCCTTGTTGTCTGAGTTCTTAAAATTTGTACTGAACTCTTGTATTTGTAATTAATGTCATTAGCATAAATTATTAATTACTGATACAGTATCATAGAAGTGTGGTTCTTTACAGAAACAAACCTATACCCTGAGGAGCTTTCATTCCACAGACCAGATTTAGGAAGGACACTGCATGGTTGGGCAAAGGGGCATGGAAGGAATTTCCTACATGTTTCGTGCCTCTGTAGATCCTGTTGGGAAACATACCACCTGCTCCCTTTTACAGCTACCATGGGCTGTAGTTTTCTGAAAGGGATTGAGGCTGTTTAGCATATCTTTAATTGAAGCAGTGGCTGGAGAAGGTTCCTGGAAGAAGCTCTAGAGTGAATCAAAAAGAGAAAGTAGCTTTGGGAATAATATACCTTTCTTTGTTTCTTACACACACACACACACACACACACACACACACCACACTTTGTTTGGTATTCAAAAAGCGACTCTTATAGTGATTTTTTTGGTCACTTTTGTATGACAAGGGGACAGGGCAGAGGTTGGGTACCTTCCTTTTCCAGGTGTGGCAGACCCACCAGTCAGACATGCACACTCAGGGATCCCATAGGAGGAATATTGCTTGATGCAGACAGGTCCTAGGGAACTCCAGCCACAATGTGTCCCAAGTGCATCCCTTCTATTGCATCTCATCACACTGGGCAGGATCTTGCCTTAAAAGATGACAGTTTCTGCCCTGAGGAGCTTACACTCTAAACTAGACAAACACAGCAAATAATGGCAATAGACAAAGGGGAGGGGGAAGAGAGGGGTTTACAATAAATTAAGGTTGTGATTTGGTTTTATTAGGCGTACTTGTGGGCCTGATGTAATTCTTGCTGATAAGATTGGACGTGAAAGCCATATTAGATCAGTTAAGTGAATAAAATGTATCTGGACTATTTTAAAGTGCAATAAATATAAGTATAGAAGCAACACCAAGAAAAGATACGAATCTATGACTGAAGTTACACTTCAGCAATTGTTAAATTTCAAGGTACTATTTTAACCAGTATTTTGAAGATATTTCAGGGTTATATTAATCCATCCAGTTGGTAGTCAAAAGCAGCAGGGCTTGTGTTTTAGTGCTGTCTTGCTGCTTGGTCAAGCCTGAAAGCTCCAAGATTTTCTCTTCATCGGTACATAAATGCAGTTGGATATAACTCTCAGACAACAGTCATAATACCCTATGCAGAATGAGTAGATGAGGGAGTAAACTGTCACTCTCCCAACCCACACAAAAAGTTTTAGTATAGAAAGCTCCTACATATTCAAAGCTCAGCTCAGTGATTTAGATACTTTTTACTCTGTGTGCTGCATGCTTGGAGAGTATTAAAAAGGGATACAAAACTATTCAAGATAGTTAAGTCCCAGGCAGACTGCAAATAGCTACAAAAGGCTCTCTCAAAACTGGGTGACTGGGCAACAAAATGGCAGATGAAATTCAATGCTGATAAATGTAAAGTAATGCACATTGGAAAACAATCCCAACTATACATATAAAATGATGGGGTCTAAATTAGCTGTTACCACTCAAGAAAAAGATCTTGGAGTCATTGTGGATAGTTCTCTGAAAACATCCACTCAATGTGCAGCAGCAGTCAAAAAAGTGAACAGAATGTTGGGAATCATTAAGAAAGGGATAGATAATAAGACAGAAAATATCATATTGCCTCTATATAAATCCATGGTATGCCCACATCTTGAATACTGCAGGCAGATGTGGTCGCCCCATCTCAAAAAAGATATATTGGAATTGGATAAGGTTCAGAAAAGGGCAACAAAAATGATTAGGGGTATGGAATTGCTGCCATATGAGGACAGATTAATTAGACTAAGGGGGGATATGATAGAGGTCTATAAAATCATGACTGGTGTGGAGAAAGTAAATACGAGAGTGTTATTTACTCCTTCTCAGAACACAAGAACTAGGGGTCACCAAATGAAATTACACCTCTACCTCAATAGATCTCTGTCCTCGGGAGCCAAAAAATCTTACTGCATTATAGATGAAACCGCGTTATATCGAACTTGGTTTGATTTGCCGGAATGCTCAGCGCCCCTCCCCCCCCGGAGCGCTGCTTTACCGCTTTATATCCGAATTCATGTTATATCGGGTTGCGTTATATCTGGGTAGAGATGTAATAGGCAGCAGGTTTAAAACAAACAAAAGAAAATATTTTTTTCACACAACGCACAGTCAATCTGTGAAACTCCTTGCCAGGTCCATCAATGGCTATTAGCCAGGATGGGCAGGGATGGTGTCCCTAGCTTCTGTTTGCCAGATGCTGGGAATAGGTGACAAGGAATGGATTACTTGATGATTATCTGTTCTGTTCGTTCCCTCTGGAGTACCTGGCATTCACTGTCGGAAGACAGGATACTGGGCTAGATGGACCTTTGGTCTTACCCAGTATGGCCGTTCTTATGTCTAAAAAGACGTGGTATACTTAGAGGATTGGTAGTAGGATAAAGACATTTTCACCTATAATTTACTGGTATGCATTTAGTCCAGTTAGCTTGACTGGGAAAGCCATTATTGTGTGACAGGAGCTGGCCTATGTGAAATTAACTGAACTGGTGGTCCAGCCCCAGTTTTATGTGAGCAGGTGTCTGCATAGCAGGACTTAGAAAGGTGAAAAATCACTATTATTTCCATTTTACAGGTGGGGAAACTGAGGTACAATGAGTTGCAGAGCTGGGAATAGAATCCAGGTCTGACTCCCTGTCATATTCCTTGTCCACTAGATCAAATGTGTCTAGGGAAGGTGAAAGAGGAGAGAAAAGTGAAACTAGTACAGAGCTATGAAGTATTGAGTTGGAGCTTGAAACACACTGCCTTAAAATAACTGCATCATAAGAATTTTTTTAAAAAGGCTAAATTTAAATGCAAGATAACACACTGTGTAGCAATGGCATCCTGTTCTCTTTGGGTTTTTAAGTCTGAAATTTTTAGCTGTTGCATGTACTATAGAAATATAATGAGTGCTGGTGGAGTGCTTGAATTTGTTCAATTTCTAAAGTGAGAAAATACTCTTCAAAGACATCACAGTAAGCATCAGATTATCAGAAATGTATATTGAAATTTATAAGTACATGAACTGCATTTCTTGTTGGTTTAGTTATCTTGGAAGGGTATGACTGAAAGATTAATATGTGTGCTATTGCTGTAAGGATAAGAGCAGCATACTGCTGTTAACATAATGTAGGCAACGTTAAAATAATTTGTTACGGTATTTACAGAAGAGACATGTGCTGATGGATTACTAATCTGCAGTGGTAACTCTCTGTTTCTAAGGATGATAGCTACTTTATTTGAACAAAAACATCTATTTTGGTGCTTCATCTTTGAACTGGTGCTAATAACCTCGGTTGGAAAGGCTAAATCTATACATATGAGTACTAAGACTGCTGTTCTTTCTAGGAAGATGACCAGTATCCTTAATACAATATATTCATAGAAATGCTTTATTTCCATTGTTCTATTTTTAGTTAAGGTTATAGTTAAGGATCTGAGGTAAGATTCTGTGCTGTACCTCTTGCACTGCCTGGTGTCGTTTCCTGTTCCCAGAATGCCACCTACACACGTACGTGTGTGTGTGTGTGTGTGTGTGTGTGTGTGTGTGTGTGTGTGTGTGTCCTCAGTGGATAGATATGGCTGTCTTCTGTACTGCCTGCACCAAGAGACTCCTTCCCAAGATGGTTACAGAACTTTCAATAAAACAATATCTAACACAACTAAATTTGTCACTGGCTGAGTACCCCTCTTGGCCACTCACCTGATTGCTATGAGGGAATCCAAACCTCTGGATCCCTGGGTATTTCAAACTTCCTCAGGTCTCAGCAGGCTGCAGCACAATTTCCTCCTTTGGCCTTTCTGGCATATTTCCTGACTCTGTCTCTTAGCCGTTCACACCAACAAAGCACTACAATCCACTTGTTTAGTTCTCCAGGTCCAGAGCTGACTCCCAATACCCCAGTAGCTTAAATACACTGTCTTCCAGAACTCCACCCCAAAGGTGTGAGCCTTTTGGTTTACCTCTCTGCCTGTAGTTCAACACATTGCTTACTCTTTTCTTAATCACATAAGAAATACACAGATCTTTACAAAAATAATGACTCCTACACACATTTCCCTTCACTCTAGCTCACCCTTTCTTTGGAAGTCCTTGGGGGCCATCTGTGTTCAGGTAGGCAGGGTCCTCTCCTGCTCCAAGGCTACTGCTGCAGCTTCTCTCCCCTTAAGCTAGTGAAAAAATGACTGAAGAGAGGCGGCACTAGACCAGCTCCTGCGTTGTATAACCTATCCAGTCCTGGATCAGCCTCCCCTGAGAATCCCAAGCCCCAATCAGTTGATGTTGTTGCTAGGTGACCTCACCCCTGATAAATCAAGTTAGCTTGGCTGGGAGCCAGTCTTTTGTCTGGAGCAATTACATTTCAGTGGTCAGGCACTCAAGTTAACAGCCTTCTTTTCTTATCCCTTTGCCACCAGCCTTTGGCATTCTAGTCCAACATGGAGGTAAATGGGCAACAAAGAAGGTAAAGAACCCAATATTCAGAATGGAGTCTGCAGTCTGGTTAAGATACTTACAGTTAATCTCACACAAATTTCATAAATTGTACAGACAGATTCCCCAAATGGTCACTACTTAACAAATGCTTTGTATCGCTTATATGCTAGGAGGGCTCTGTTTTCTAATATAAATAGCAGAGATAACCACGACACCTATAAATTCTGCCAGCAAAGTTGTCCTTGGTCAGCATCATTTGTGTGTATTAAAAAAAATACTGGGAAGGGGGGAGGTGGTTGATAGGGATGGGGAAGGGATATTTTTGAAATACGTAATCGGAAAAAGAAGATCAGCAGAAGCAAAGGACTCTGAGAGCTGTGGAGGGAAATAATGAGAATAGAAATGGCTTGATGCTACTGCCTCAAGTGGAATGCATTTGACAAGTGTTTCAATTAGTAAAAGGAGAAGCCTTAAATGAGATGTATAGTTGAGAATAGCCTTAAGGAAGTAAAGACTGGTAGCCAAAGAAAACAATAAAACATTTTTAATGAAATAGGTTGTGAAATAGATCATATGTAGATTTCTTTAATTTTAGCTAAGGAAAATAAATTAATAACTATGCTGAATTGTTCACATTGTGTATCATAACTTGCAGTTATACCATGTAATGAATGATTACTTATTGATTGTTTTGCATGCTTGTATAGCTTCTGTTGTGAAAGCAAATAGATATTTATACATTTCCTTCAATGAGCATGCAGAAAATTACTTAATTTTAGTCATGACAAAATCATACTATCAAGCTATTGCAATTATCACACCCCTAGTTGGGAGTCACACCCCAGCGCATAGTGTAGATGTAGGCTTGGGTACAAAAGGCTGGTTACTTCTTAGTAGATCCCTGAGATTGTAGAGGGCATGGTGCTGGATGACACAAGTATATCCTTAACCTTGTAAATCAAAGAGAGAACCCAGGAACCCACAATTAAAACCTTTTATAATTTGGCCAGGTTGAGATTTTGAAAAAGTGTGAGACATTCTGTGATGTTATCTCTGGAGATCAATAAAAGGAGTTATAAAAATCAAATCATTATATTGAATCTGACACTCTCATGCTGTGCCATACTCCTATCCCCCTTCTAATAAACTATTAATCTCTTTAAAAGGTTTGAATAAATACATAACAAGCTTGCCTTCTTGTCCCTGTCATGTAGATTTTGATGTGGCATTTTGAATATTTTTGCTTTACATTAGAAGTAGAAGCTTGCACACTTATGCTGAAGTTTAGCAATCAGATCAAAATAGAATTTTGGTTGATGGGAATATTGTCTAGAGTTTAGATCAGCAGACCAGGAGTCAGGACTCCATGCTCTGGGTGGTTGTAATGAACTCAAAGGATGAAACAGAACTTCAAATCAAACAAAAATACTGATCTAATTCCAACACCTGTATAGCTGGAAAAAAGGAAGCATGCTCTCATATCCGCATCTTGTGTGCTTTTACTTCATTTTCTCTTAGCTCTTTCATCCATAAAGTGCCATACACACTTATAATGCTATAGAAATGATTAATAGTAACATAGGGACTACCATCTGGTGTTGAAACTATGGTCCCTCTAGTTCAGAATTCTGTCTCCAATAATGGCCAGTACCAGATACTTCAGAGGTAGTTGCAAGAAACTTTGAAGTGGACAGTTACAGATTAGTCTGTCAAGAGGGGAAGTTTGTTTCCTTCCCTTCCCCCGCCACCACCACTCAGATCCCTCCATAAGAGGTGGATTATGCTCTGAAGTATGAGGACTTATAACCTTCCAACCTTTAATAGTTTTTTTTTCTGACTTTACTATGGATGTTCTCCATCATCCATATCATTGCCCAATATTTTTAAAAATCCTATTAAGCTCTTGACCTTAATGTTATCTTGTGGATAACAGTACAATGTGTTATAAAGTATCATCTTTTCAGTTTTATATTTGCTACCTTTTTAAATTTCATTGACTGATTGACCCTTTATTCTTGTATTATGAGAAAAGGTAAGTAGGCATGCCTGATATAACTTCTCTATCATATTGTTTGTTTCTCCTGTCCAAAATAAATTGACCCAACCTGTTCAGTCATTGCATAACAAAGCTTTTTCATGCTTGTAATCATTCTTGTCACCTGTTTCTGGACAGGCTGTATATCTACAATACCTTTTTTGTTACAAAGTGACCAGAACCAAACCCAGTATTTCAGGGTTGGGGGTGTGGAGGGGAATATCATTTCATTCTCTCCTTATGCATCCAAACTTCTTGTCAGTTGTTTTTGACCACTGTTGCTTGCTGAGCAGAGGTCTCCATGCTGCTGTTGCTCAGAGATGATAAAGTGTTCTTCCTGACTAGATGCATTTATTTGAGAACCTAGTAAGGCAAATATTCGATTATTCCTTCCAATGTGCATTAGCTTACATTTGTCACTGCAGATTTCAATCTGCAGTTGTGTTGTCCATTCACCTAATTTAGTTAGGTCTCTCGGAAATTATTATAGGTTATATTATTTGAACCACAGAGGGAAATTATGAAAGATAAAAAAACTAAAACCAATGAAAAAGCATTCTTCTTTTTGAGTGCTTCTACATGCATTCCACTGCATGAATCCCATGTGCTTGAGATTTATAAGTTTCAAGGCTAGAAGGGAACTTTGTGATCATCTAGTCAGATCTCCTGTATAACACAGGCCATAGAATTTCCCCAAAATAATTCCTAGACAATATCTTTTGGAAAAACATACAGTCTTGATGTAAAAATTGTCAGTGATGGAGAATCCACCACAAGCCTTGGTAATTTGTTCCGATGGTTATTTACCCTCAGCGTTAACATGTATGCTTTATTTCTATTCCGAATTTGTCTAGCTTATATTTCTAGCTGCTGGATTATGTTATACCTTTCTCTGCTAAATTGAAGAGCCCATTATTTGTGCTTGTAAATACTTAGCTATATCTACACCACAGACCTTACAGTGGCACAGCTGTATCGCTGCTGCTGCGCCGTTGTAAGGTGTCCCATGTAGCCGCTCTATGCCAATGGGAGAGAGCTCTCCTGCTGGCATAACACTGGTCTACAATTTTTGAGAAGTTGTCTGCTTCAGAGATAAAATGTGCTATTTATTATGTATTTTGATGCGCTGAATTCAAATATGACAATTAAAACAACTGATTGGCTACTGTTTCTAAGATATTTAAGTTTTTACATTTTATGTCTATGTATATTGTGTTGAGTTTTAATCATAAATTGTAAACCTAGGTCTTTTCATGTGTTTATGGTTGCTTTACATGATAATATTTCACCTGTCCTGTTTATGTAACACTTTAAAAATCAGCAAAAGGATTCTATAAATAAAATTTATTATGAAACAAAAGGCAAAAAACTAATATGTACATAGTTTAGTCCTATTCAGTGTCTACTCGGCGCTTCTTGGCTTGTCTCTTGTATTCCCAACTGGAGGCACCATGCAGAAGTAACAATTGCTGGTATGATCTGTTGGCTCTCTCCAAATCATTGGCACTGCAAAAGGCATAGATTTCCTTTTCCTGTTCAACTACTGGCGAAGATTTGTTGCACAAGTGTTGCAGCATATGTGTGGGGCCCACCTCTTGTCCTGATCTCCAATTTTGCAGCCAAAATAAAGGTGATAGGCTTTCTTAACCATAGTGGTTATACTGCGCTTTTGTGATGCAAAAGTCACTTCACCACAAACATAGCAGAAGTTATCTGCACTGTTCACACAAGTACGAGGCATCTCTGCTCACTTTGGCTAAACAGAAATGTGTCCCTTTGCAAAATCAAACACTGACAAATAAGACAGCACGACACTGTATGATTTCTAGAGCTGATATAGAGCAATTTGTTCAGCAGAGTGATGTAAGCTTCGTTATGATTGCATCATCCATGACTTCTAGGAATAACATGATGCAATTCATATCATGTATGACACAATGCCAGCTTCAGATTGTATCATTCATCGTTTTGCCTAAAAAGCAAGTACTGTCCAAACCCAGTCATAGATTTATTCATAGATCCAGTCAAAGATGTATTTTAGTCATTTCTGGTTTAAATTGAGCTCCCTTCCCTTTATAACTCACTTATCCTCCGCCATTCCCAAGTCAAGGGTCGTATATACTGACCCAATAGCATATCTTGAAAACTAGAGCCAATCAACAATTTTAAGCATCATTTTCTCTCTCAGTGACCCAGAATTAGTAAAGTTTGACTACATTTATTTCAGAAGCATTTTGGCTGTAGAGCAGTGTAATTAAACCAAGCGTCTCCCGCCGACATAGCGCTCTCCACACCCAAGCTTTTGTTGGTGAAACTTATGTCAGTCGGGGGTGCTTTTTCACACCCCTGACGGACGAAAGTATTACTGACAAAAGAGCTAGTGTAGACAAAGCCTAGTAGACTGTAATCAAGTCACCTCTCAATCTCCTCTTTGTTAAGCTAAATAGCTAAAGCTCTTTGAGTCTATCATTATAAGGCAGTTTTTTTAATACTTTAATAATTCTCATGGCTCTTCTCTGAACCCTCTCCAGTTTATCAACATCCTTCTTGAATTATGGGCCCCAGAACTGGACATGATATTTCAGCAATGGCTGCACCAGTTCTAATACAGAGGTAAAATAACCTCTCTACAACTGCTTGAGATTCCCCTGTTTGTGTATTCATATTAGCTCTTTTGGCCACAGCATCACACTGGGAGCTCATGTTCGGATGATTATCCACTATGACCACACACCTTTTTGTTTTGAGTCACTGCATGCCAGAATAGATTCCCCCCTTGTGTAAGTATGGCCTACGTTCTTTGTTCCTAGGTGCAGGGCCGGCTCTAGGCACCAGCAAAGCAAGCAGGTGCTTGGGGCGGCAAATTTGCTGGGGCACAAGAATCCAGCATGAGAGCTGAGAACCAACCCCAGGGAGCCCTGGGAGCTGTAGTTCCTTGGTTAGCTCCCTCCCTATAGAGCCAGCCCTGGAGCAGGGAAAGAACTACATTTCCCAGCATTCCCTTGGCCGCAATTAACAGGAAAGGGAGGGGGAAGGAGTGTGGAACTGAAACCTCATGCTGCAGCTTGCTGTAAATGGTAGGAACAGAGCCAGCTCTAGGTTTTTTTGCCGCCCCCCACCTCAGCCCTGGGCTCCCCCCGCACCCCTGTGTTGCCCCAGCCCTGGACTCTCCCCCGCCCACACCCCCTGCTGCCCCAGTTCTAGCCCCCACCCGCACCCCCCTGCTGCCCCAGCCCTGGGTTCTCCCCTCACCCGCATCTCCTGCCGCCCCAGCCCTGGCCCCCACCTGCACCCCCTGCCGCCCCAGCCCTGGGCTCTCCCCCCATCCGCACCTCCTGCTGCCCCAGCCCTGGGCTCTTCTCCCCCCCCCCCCGCACCTGCACTCCCTGCTGCCCCAGCTCTGGCCCCCACCTGCACCTCCTGCCACCCCAGCCCTGGGCTCTTCTCCCCCGCCCCCGCACCTCCTGCCGCCCCAGCCCTGGGCTCTCCCCCCACCCGCACCTCCTGCTGCCCCAGCCCTGGGCTCTTCTCCCCCCTCTGCACCTGCACTCCCTGCTGCCCCGGCTCTCCCCCCCCTGCACCTCCTGGCACCCCAGCCCTGGGCTCTTCTCCCCCCCCCACACCTCCTGCCACCCCAGCCCTGGGCTCTCCCCCCACCCGCACCTCCTGCTGTCCCAGTCCTGGGCTCTCCCTCCACCCACATTTCCTGCCACCCCAGCCCTGGGCTCTTCTCCCCCGTCCCTGCACCCGCACTCCCTGCTGCCCCAGCTCTGGCCCCCACCTGCACCTCCTGCCACCCCAGCCTGGGCACTTCCCCCCCCCGCACCCGCACCTCCTGCCGCCCCAGCCCAGGGCTCTCCCTCAAAGAAAGAATTGGGTGGACTAAATTTTTTTTTTTGCTTGTATACCTATTTGTATATATTTCTCATCTTATTGCATCTAGTGTTAGGTTAGCTGTTATTTTAGGAGTTTTAGGAATTTTTAAAATACTTTTGTCTTTTGTACCTGGTACCAGATTTCAGCCCATATGTCTGAAGCCAAGTCTCTGGATGTTAAATATTGTCCCTCTTGTGAGGCTGCTATGCTTCTTAATTAGGGGCACTCAAGGGGTCTGTTTTTGCCTTAGGCTGGGGCATATCCATGAAAATATTCATCAGTGATTGAGTCTCCAAATGAAGACAGAAGGTAAAGGAAGCTGGCCTGAAACTTTTTCTACTCGATAAGGTGATTAGTCTGTCCTCTCTGAGCCAGGTAAACAGGATCCTTCTGGAACTGCGCAATCTTTATCTAAAAGTACTCCAATGAGCTCTGGCTCTGCTGCCAGGTCCAAAGCTCCGGTCTCTAAAAAGCCCTCTTCGGTAATGCCTGCACTCGAGTCCTCATCTACAGAGAGGGGTAGTAGAGAGCATCGCTCTGCTAATGCTTCCAGGGACTTAGAAGGATAAATAGCCTAACTTTACCTCCTTTAAGGGTAGCTCCTTCCCCAGTAAAGGTCCCTTAAGGTGTAACATCAACAGTCCCAGGTGTCACACACTATACTTCAAAAAAGAATGAGATACATTCATGGAGGATAGGTCCATCAATGGCTATTAGTCAGGATGGGCAGGGATGGTGTCCCTAGCCTCTGGTTGCCAGAAGCTGGGAATGGGTAACAAGGGATGGATCACTTGATGATTACCTGTTCTGTTCATTCCCTCTGGGGCACCTGGCATTGGCCACTGTCGGAAGACAGGATACTGGGCTAGATGGACATTTGGTCTGACCCAGAATGGCTGTTCTTATGTATCAGCAACAACAGGCATCTGGTGAGGAGCACCAACAGTCTTCAGAGTTTATTCCAGCTGGAATCTCCTCTTCATTTCCAGACTAGGCTGTAGTTCCTGTTGTGCCGTTTTCACCCTATTGATTATAAAGCCTTTCAGGATCTCCTCTGGCAGATTGGTGAGGTGGTGCAGGAGATATCCCATAAACTGCTAATTATCTTTTACTCCTCCAGTGCCAGAGAGATTTACTATGCCAAGCAATGAGAGCTTGTTGGAGCCACTGCAATGTCTGTCAGACACCAGCATCCATTCCGCCTATATCTGGGAGAGCCTTCATCTGGTTTTGAATATTTTCACACACATCCAACTCCTGACTCTCCGGTTGTGACACCTGCCCAGGAGAGATCAAGACACTAGGGGAAAAGATCCTTAAGGCCTGTAGCTACTCCCCTGCCAGCTTCCAGCTCAGGACTGCCCATTATCATACATTGTCTAAGTATGATATTTTAACTGGCATAAGATGTCTTAGCTAGCAGAGAAGCTTCATCAGTAACCTAGGCAAGAGCTCAAATCTTGAGTTTTTGAAGGTCAGCTGGGTGCACAAGCCTCCCTTCAGGCTCCAGTTGATGCCTCCAAGATTGTAGCAAAATCAGTGGCAATTTCTGCTCTTCTGAGAAGAGTACTGTGGTTGCAAGGCTTGGGATCCCCCAGGAGGTACAGACAATAGAGGATCTCCCCTTCAAGGGCACTGATCTGCTCAAGATTCAGGGCTTATGAACTAACCTGCATATAATATTCTGGAACTCAGGGTGATTGTCTGGCCAGTGTAGCATTCGTGTCCCTGATCCAAGGCATGACAATTCAGGCTATGATAGAACATTGTTGTTGTGTATTATTTGAACAGCAAGTGGGTACTTGATAGTTCCTCCCTGCAAGGAAGCTGCTCACCTGTGGAATGAGTGCATACATTATCAGACCATCCAAGTAGCCTTACCTCTCCCTGGATTACTGAACACACTAGCAAATGACCTGAGCAGACTGTTTTCTTGTGGTCATGAAAGGTCAGTTGAAGACTCCATTACCCATAGCCTCTTTCAAAAGTCAGGTCATGCAGGCATAGACCCAAAGGCGCAGCAGTCCTGGGTGGTGCTCGACCCCAGCTTTACCCCAGGCCCCATCCCCACTCCACCCCTTCCCCAAGACAGAGGTTATTGTGTTGACCAATGGAGAAACTTGTCCATTTGTCTGCATATGTCAATCTTCCATAAAGACTCAAATGCCTCCTATTTTACATAACCTGCCGTCATAGAGCTCACAGATAGCCATGAGTTCTATCAGCATCAACTTGTTGGCAATATCAGCTCACCATCTTTCTATACTGGGCAAGCCATGTTTTCTCACCATACAGCAGCTAGGTTCCTTGAATGCTTACTTCATAAACTTCCTCCAGTCTGGGAACCTCATGAGATCTCAGTGTTGTGCTGGCTAGGTTAATTGAGCTCCCCTTTTGAGCCTTGGCATCATGCTTTGTGCCTCATCTCACTATGAAAATAGAATTCCTAGTAGTCATTACATTTGCCTACAGGATAGAGGAAATGTAGGCACTCCTGGTAGGTCTAGCATACACTGTCTTTCACGAGGACAAAGTCACCCTTAGGTCCCACCCTACATTTTTACCTAATGTAATCTCTGATTTCCATCCAAATCATATGATACCTTTGCTGCCCTGCACCTCCCCCCAAAAAACTCCATGCCAACCAAATGGAGGCTAGACTCTATGCTTTAAATGTACTCAACCCCCTCTCCTTTTACCTTGATAGGACTAAACTATTTAGGGTCTCCTCAAGGTTATTTATCACTTTTGTAGATAGGCTGAAGGAGAAGTCTATACCCACTCAAAGATTATCCAAATGGATAGATTATTAAAGTTATGTTATAAATTAGCTGTCTTAGACCCTCCATTACAGACCATAGTCCATTCTACCACAGCTCTGGCAGCCTCTGTGGCTTCTTTGAGAAGTGTACCTGTGACAGATATTGCAACCACGTGTAGTAAATTTGGAGACCATTGTATTCGATTTATGAATTGTTTATGTATGATAGTGTTCTACTCCATGGGGGAGTGCTACCATAACTCCTCCAGGCACTAAAAACTGGCTGGGTGGGGGATGAGTAAGGCAAGTCATTAAGACTATAAGACAGGTACCACCCCCTTGAGTGGTTTGCATATAGTGGTTTAGACTGGGACTTGCAGAGCCCGAGATACAGAGAAAAAACTTGAATTTGAACATGTACAGGGCCTTTCTTTTGATTCAGAAAATAGACAGGACCTTTGATCCTATGGGGACCCCAACCCTTACTGAAAGGCCTGAAGGGATTTTGGCTCACACGACTCTCCCCATGGGGAAGATGAGTGATTTCTGCTGTGTTTAGTAAGCTTGTAGGAACTTTTATTGTTGATATGCTTTTTTCTGTGACAACTTTATCCTAAGAATAAATGTCGTCTGCTGAGAAAGAGCTGAGTGCTAACTTGTAACTGCTGGCATTCACTGGTCACTGTCCTCAGAGCGAAAACAATGCTTAGGTGCTAGCTGTTAGGTAGACTGGCTTGCTGTGGATATTACAGTGTAAGACGGGGCTGTGCAGCCTTAAAACTCCCAATCAGAAGGGAGTGGGATGTGAGTCCCTACTCAGAGACAGGTGATGGCTGGATAGCTTAGACCTGACTGGGCACTCCTAGAGTGGACCATGGAAGGGGGATATGGGTGCAGTTACCCTGACACTGTGATGATACCCATTTTGAAATTGTGAAGGAGCTATTTGGGAATCAGTACATATATTTTATGAGTCATTACTCCCTTGTGACGGCATTGAGGTTTGATGCCGGCTTTAGTAGAGGTGTCTTGGAATTGTTAAGGTAGTCTCTGAGCACCTTCTCTTTCACATCAGGTCACTGGTTGTGAGTCATCAGAAGTGGAATACATGTGGGCAAGCACTCAAAGAACAGTTACATACCCAACAGTACTAGTGGTTCTTCAGGATGTGTCGTCCATATGTATCCCATGACCTGCCTCTTTCTCCATTCGATGGAGTCCTGTAACATCTGGTTTCTGTATTGGAGAAGAAACTGAGGGATGGTTGACCTTGTGCCATCCTTTATGTTCTTGGATGGGGTGATGGTGGTGCCAGGGCAGACACAGCCACAACTGACACTGCTAGACAAAAAGTCCAATTTTGCATGCAGTTAGTGAGGGGTAAGTAACTACTCTTTCTCTTATATAGTGTCAGTTACCTGCATATTCTCATGTCTCAGAATTAGGTTACGGTTTGAAACTAATAACACTTTGTACTCCTACAATATCTGAGAATCTCAAAAATACTTCACACACACTAATGAAGTAAGGCTCAGAAAAGCCTCTCATAATCACCTCCTACATTTGCTTGTCATTGGATCCAGACATAGCTGTCACCAAGCTCTCTCGTTAGCTAGAAAGAGTGTGACCTGGAGAAGTGATTCAGCCTTAAGAAAACAGAGGTGATGCGTTCCTGCTGCACTCCACTATTCAGCACAGAGGAACTCAAGGAGGGGCACAAAGGCCTTAAACAGCTGAAGGTGAGAGTGTAACTTAAGCTGCATGCTCCCTCTTTCTCCTGAGTCCAATGAAGTGTGTCTGCATGAAAACAACGTGGTTACACTCTGTGTTTGCAGCTGTGTTTTGGACCAGAGGCGAGAAGCTGGAGAGACAGACCTAGGAAGCAACCACTGTTTATGCTAAGGTCCCCTAATAACATAGCAGAAATATTGCTGGAAAAGACAGTAGATATAGTGTTGCTCTGCTCCTTGTGTTCCACCCTTTTTGAGTGGGGACTGAGAGGGACTTCCAGTAAATAAAACTAGGGTCCAGTGAGGAAGCTGTGATGCAATAGGGAAAGAGCACCGAAGTAGCAGGGAGGGGCTGCCACATCCTATGTATGCACTGTGGGGTATGAGTTGTGGACTGAATGCCCTTCAGATTCTTGGTTCTTGCATTATTTGAATGCCACAAACTCCACACTGAACTAAAAAAGCTGCAGAATTTTAGAATTCCTTTTTCTCTTCTCTGAGATCCCACCCTTTCCACAGGAGTATATGACTAGACCCACTGTCTGACAGGATAGGTTCCAAAATGTAGAGTTTGTGGGAATTTAATAAAACCAGATAGAAATATGTTCATGGTACTGTCTTTTACATTTCAAATTCACTGGAAAAAAAATCTAAAATAACTGCAGAGTTTGCACCAGACGCACTAAAATATTGAGCTAGTGCATGAGAACCAGAAAGCCAGACTGTCAGGAAGCAGGCTAGTGAAAGCATCATACTCTATTTTGAAAAATATTTAAACTTTTTGATTTTAGGAATTCAAGATGTTAAAAAAACAGCAAAGGGTTTTACTTTTTTTTCACTAACTCAGTGTCCATATGATGTATTTGGTCTGATCTAATGCATTTGTATTAATTTTTATTTAAGTGCTTTCTAACATTGGAACTTAACAGTTGAAACATTTGTTTTTTCTGGAAACCAATTTAGTGCTTTTAGATGTTCTCTAACTTGTTTAATAAGACATAAATCAAAAATGAGCTGGCAATTTAAAAAAAATCAAGCAAAATGCTTAACTGTATTTTTTGTATTAGTTGGACCAACACCAGATCATTTTTTGATGATAAACCTTTAAAAGGTTCTTTAATAATTCATCAAGCTTTACTCACATTAATTTAAATGCTAGAAATACTACCCAAGCAGATTTTACAATTAGTCTGGTGTTCCTGTCAGTATATGCAGCATGTAAATGCGTTGTCTTCTTCATTGTCTTGGCACCTTTGCAAGAGGCCCCTCGCCTCAGTTTCCCTTGAGTCCTCAGGAAATGCAAATAAGTTTACCCTCTAGTCTATCATAGCTCATTAGCAAGAACATAGTGCAAAAGTCCATAACTGAAAGTCCCAAAACATAGTCCATGTCCCTCAGTGCATATAGTCTTTAAAATCCAGCTTCGTACTTAACAAACTCCAGTGTCTTTTGCCACACCTGGACTCCTGGTCAATCCTTCTCTGCCAGGACTGACACACCATCTCTTCCTTCTGAGGTGCAACCCTTCCCTTCCCAGCAGGGACCACTGTAGCCTCCATCACTCCTCTGGCCCTCTCATTGTTCCTCAAGGCCTAGCTTTCCAGCAAGGAGACGTCGGCAGGTGAGCCCCTCCACGGCTTCTCTTTTCTTTAGCCCTCTCTAGCTTTTGGCTACACCTCTCCATCTTAGAGCCAGCAAGCATCTCCCTCTGCTTCTCTTCCTACTTTCAGCCCATGCCTTCTGGTTTGGAGATGCCAGTCAGCAAACCCCTCTTGCTGCTCACTTGCTTCCAGCTCTCACCGAGGACTCAGCCACTTTCTCTCTCTGGCAGCTCTTATCGTCTGCGCTTCTGGATTGAACCAATCTGCTCTGACTTTTTATAGCCCCCAAATTGATGCCCCGTCATCTTTATAGGCCCATCTGAGAGACCCCTTGACTGGAACAGTAAAGCTGAGCCCAGTTTCATTTAATGGGCCAGCTATCCTGTTACACAGTATGTCACTATTCCAAAAGGATTATCAGATAATAATTCAAATTCTGCATAGAAAAGATATTCTTGATTCCAATGCAAATCCTGATTTTATACAATTCACGTTCTTTAGTCTGGGAGAGCTGTGTTAAAAATGAACTGACTGCAGCCTTGCTAGAAAATGGCTGTATGCAGGATAATTTTGCCTCTGATAGCTAAGAAGTGCAGTACTAACTGATGCTGTGTAGAAATAATTACATTAGGACATGCTGACAGTGCCAATAATTCAAGCAACTATTCACAAATGAAATTAAATTGACTCTAGGCATTAATATGAAGAACAGTCTAGTGTCCTGTTGTCATACCTCTAATTCTCTGAGGAAAAAGGAGTCCAAAGCAATGTCAGATGTTGAGTGTTGGGTAAAGGACAAACAGCCATAATCATAATTAAAATGTCATGGAATAGAGGCATATTAAAATAGCATTGTTATTTTGCGAAGTATTCAGTGTGATAAATGCCACACTGTTACTAATTCTTGTTACATTCAACATATTGTGGATGGTTAATAAACTGAGAGAGATTTCAATGTGACACTTCTGAATAATTGTTAGGCTCAGATATAGACAATGGGGGCAGCTTGTAGCTACTACAGCATGCTGTTAACATTGTTTTTCACAAACCTGGCCAAGAAGCAGATAGAAGTGGTTGACAACTGTGGTAATACCTTTACCAGAAACCTAGCTAAAAGCTCTACTATTGTTCAATTTAATAACCATGATTCTCGGAAGTCTGTGTGTTTTACTTGAGTGTTCAGTTGGGAGATACAAAAGGTGACTATGAATTCAGATTTAGCATTAGAAAAGGGTTATAATGACTAATTTATTAAAGAAAAAACGTTGACATGTTTCATTCCCCCCAGTAAGAGATCTGATTTTGCACCAGCTGTTAAGTGTGCCCCCCATTAAAATAATGATGGGTCTGAGCTACAAAATTCAGCTTTGGATTCAAATTGAAACTTTCTTAAAATGTAGAGGTGTTTAGACTCCGCTTTCTGGTCCATCCCAGTTAGAATGAGAATGGTCTGCCACAAAGTTCAGATCCAGTACCAAATTTCCCAAAGGCGCAGAGGCATTTTGGTCCAGTCTTTGGCATGGGCCCATCTTCAAAATCAAACTGTGATTTGAAGAAGGAGTTGTTAGTGTGGTGACTAGCGATGGGTCGATAATTTGGGGTAAAATAAGAAGCAACCTGGAAAGCTTGTCTAACCAACTCATTCTTTCCCCCTCCGTTATTGAAAAATTTTGTTCACCTTTTCCCTTCATTGCTCTAGCTGGGACTGGACGCATACTGAAATGAAGTGAAAATGATTGTTCTGGAATTTCCAGATCAAGCAGAAACAAGAAGTGCCATAAATCTTTTTAGATTCTGACATCAGGATAGTTAAAATCACAGGTGGAATTCTATTCTCCTTTTTCAGGCATGTATAGCTTTCAGTAAGTGATACCATTTGAGAGATAATCTATATAAATGCTGAGTATGTTGTTAGTAATGTTGTATTTATCATTGTTTTCATTGGTATGTATAATTTTTATCTGCAGTTTCCCCTGCTTGGATACAACCAGGACAGGAAATTAATTTTCTCCAAAGTTATAGAAAGGGCAAATGCTTTTACTTGAAAATAGTCAAAAGGCATTAATGAAATTCTACTTGCTATACTTTCCTGGTGTGCTCTTTTTATCTCCTAACCATTGAGTTTGTCTGCTAGACTTTAAAGATAAGCTTGAAGGTCCCAAGGAGATTTGTTTCAATGAGTGCAGAAATGGAGCACTTATTTTAATAGCCAACATATTTGAGACACTTTTAAAATGGCATGGACCTTTTGTCTGTCACAGATAATATTCTTTTATCAAGCTGTTTCTTTCTTTGAGACCACAGACAGAGATTCAGGCGTTGACGCTTTTAGACATTATCTTCCATCTCATGCAGTGACTGTCACTGTACCATACAACAAAATGTGTGTCTAAAACACTATAAATCAGAGACACCCCCCCCTTCCCCCAAAATCCTCTCGATGCATGCTGTTAAATTTTTCTTCCCAAACTCCACATCACATAAGGAAATGTACTTTGCAGTTGCAGTCAGGGTTATTTTTCTTTTCACAGGAAGTTAGTATTCTGGAGAGCAGTCATGTGACTTTCTCTCTCTATTGGTGTACAACCTGGGGACACCGTTTTTTATAAAAGCATCTGAGAGAAAAGAAAAACACTCATTTTATAAAAACAATCATTAATTTTCTAGTAAACTTAGATCTAAACATAATGTAGATTTTTTTAAAAATTGCTATAATCAACTCCACAACTCTTGGTAGGGCTGTGGCTAACCTCACTGTAAAAGTTAACTAAAGATGGAGAAAAATAAGAGGTATTTCAATGGTCTTTAATAATATCTCTTTCCTGTTTCATATTCCTATTTGTAACAAACGAACTATTAGACAAATATTGTCTATATGTAACTTTAGCGCCCTCGTGGCCAAGATGGAGTCTGCTCTGCAGGCAGCTCTGGCCAAGAGAAGGCATGTGCAGGAATGCAGCAGGAGAAATCCCTTCCACCCCAGGGGCACTTGTTCAAAACCCCCCAGAGTGAACGAACACACACACCCACAGGAAAAGTACAGTGGATATAACAAGGAAAATATTTATTTACAGAGGGATGAGAGGAGAAAAACAACAAGGGGAAATATAGGGGGAGCAGAAAAACAGGGCTGTATTCAAACCAAGGCCCCACGGGCTCGGTGGTAGCACAGTCTGGAAGGGCAGACACTGAGCAATGTGTCTGCACACAGAGTTCAGGAGTCCTGAGCAAAGTTCCAGTCCAGTGGTGAGTTTTGGGTGCTCCTGGTCGCCTTCGGCGCCAGTGAACATTCCCCCAACAAACCCTTCCGGTGCCCTCTTCTGCCGCTCTCTGCAAAGCCACACAGAGCGACCACCTCCCCACTTAACTATCTAGCAACCTCCCTCCTTGTTCCCAATGCAGAGTCAGAAGCCTCAGTATTCACAGCCCCATGCAGCTCTGGGCAGCTGTGATACTGGGTCCAGCTCCGGCCTGTCCTTCTCAGCAATTCCTCCCTGGCACAGTGCTCCTCCTGGCTCCTGTCCTGGGGTGTCCCCGATTGGCCCTGTCCTTCCCAGGCTTCAGGCAGGTTCTCTGCTGCTTCACTTTTCCAGGGCCTGCCGGCTGCTCTCCCTCTCCCTGGAGCTCCAGCGCTGCCCCCCTGGAGTTTCCCTCCTTTTTTCTTACTCTCCCCCTCCCCCTTAGGAAAAAGATTTAAAGGGCCATGCTCTCTAAACCCCAAAGGGGTTACATATGCTTTGTTCAATTTCTATTTTAAAAGATCACAGTGAATGTATTTTTCACATGTATTCATTTTAGTTGCCTAATAACCACTTAGAATGATGGAAAAATGACATCTGTCCTATATATAGATATAGATTTATATATATACACACACACACACACACACTTTGATTGTAAGGCTGGTCATAAGTGCTGCGTTATTTGCAAAATTTGGCCAATTTTTGTCCTTCTGTTAATAATAAATGATTTGCAAAGTATATCCAGAGAGGCAAAGCAAAACCACCAACCAAGATTTTGCAAATCCAAAAAACCTGTTTCCCATATTTGTTAAAAAAATGAAATGCGGCAAAAAACAGTCATTTATTTGATTTCCTCCCACAACCCACCAACTCTGCAAGTTTTACTAGAATGTCACATAGATGCAAATCACCCTTGACTACATGAAACCCTAACCTAGGGTATGCAAAGCCAATCCCATTTTTGTTCTTTGCTTCTGGAAGATCAGTCATCCCCTCCAAGATCTTATTCAAATTAGCATAAAATTGGGGGTAGAGGTTTGATCACTGTGACAGAATTCATGTTTCTTCTTTGAGTGCTGGTCCTCAGGCGTATTTAACATGTGGGGTAGACATGCACACCATATGCCCAATCCAGAGATTTTAACAAGCGGTGTCTGTTGGCCCTCACATCCACAGTACATCATCTTGTGCTCCCAAGCAAGACTGAAAGACAGTGTGGGTTGATACCACTTTAGTTCCTTCTTACCGCCACATAGCCTGAGTCAGAATAGAGTCCTCTCTTGCTTCAGCCTTTCAGAAAACCTGTAAATAAGATCATAAATAGTTATTCTTTTAGTTTAGTATAGTTAGTCTTTGTCTTTGTCACTTAGTGTAGTTTGTTTCCCTAGATTGGGGACTCCATCTCTGTGGTCGGGGACTATGCCCGGAGTCCTGGACTTGAAAAACTGCATCTCCTACCCTAGATCTTACCCTGTATCCTCCTCTGTCAGTGATGAACAGCAGTGCTGCCTCCACTGTCTAGTTGAGACACACATTTCTCTGCAGTGCAGCATTTGTCATTCATTTCCACTGAAAACACAGTCAGTGAACTTCACCTTAGAAAACACTTAATGAAGATAACTATGAGGCCTCTCTCTGATACATTGAGGTACCGCCGCATCTGCCCAAAGAATGCACCACAACCAAGGATGCGCCAGTACCATCAGTGCCGACTGTCAGAACTTCCTGCACGCTGAGGTGCACAGAGACCTACACAGCACCAGAGGATATCTTTCTCCCTTACCCACAGTCTCCCTTCTTCTCTGGACCAGCCCTCCTGAGGGACATTATTAGACTGGAAGATGATAGTACTTTGGTGTTCCAGGAACTGTCTCACTTAGAATCATCAGGCAGAATTGCCCCGGTACTGATTGCTCTGCCATTCCTACAGGCGCAATTTTCAGGTTCAGGGATGATGGTTCGTCATGCCATGAGGTCCCCCCTCAAATGGTTTGCCACTTTTTCTGACCCTATTAGGTATCATGGGATCCCTACACCAGACATCCAAGACCCACCCAGGAATCTTTTCACTCCAGTCCCTTGTGTCAACAACCAGTTCCTTTGTTGTATGAGGAGGGAGGAGCATGTTGAACCAGAACCACCAGTACTGATGGTCCTAACAGGAATCTCCTCCTTTTCCCCGAAGGAGGTGGTGTCTCCTTCCCCATCCCCACCAGATGACCACAGGCAATACAAGAACTTATTATGAAGAGTGGCTAGCGATCTCCAGATATCTTTGGAGGAAGTCCAAGGCCCACATCGTGGATGGTTGGACATTCTGCAGCCTGAGGGCCCAAGTAAGATAGCTCTCCCAGTTCACGAGGCCATATTGGAATCTGTGCAATTGGCCTGGCACATTCTAGCGTCCTGTGCCACCACACCTAAGAGGGTTGAGAGGCGCTATTTCATTCTAGCAAAGGCAGCTGAATTTCTGTTCTCCCAACCTGCTCCCAATTCCCTGGTGGTACAGCCTGCTATGAAATGTAGTAAGTCTCTTCATGCAAAAGGTCTCTTGTTAGGTATCATTACAAAGCTTATAATCTACTGAGTGTGGTCATCCTATTTGTATAAATGTACCACTCTTGTATTTGGGACTAGAAATATAAAATATAACTCTGAGGACCTATTGTAATTATGCAAAGTGTGGGCCATTAATGGTGATTTGGAATCTTAATGGCTCCATCAACCAGGACCATTGACTGGGGCTCTGTTGCAAGCAAGCCTTCCTGTGAGTCAGGCTGGGAGGAATGAAGGCTTGTGATCATGTCACATGAACTGGAATACATCTTTAACCTGGTGCTTTTCCAATGAGGAGGGGTGGAAACCCAGAGAGAGTCAAAGGATTCCTGCCTTATGCAAAAGATATATAAAGGGGTGGAACAGAACAAAGGTGGAGAGCCATCATGAAGAATCCCCTAGCTACCACCTGAGCTGGAACAAAAGCTGTACCAGGGGAAAGAATTGTGCCCAGGCCTGGAAGGTATCCAGTCTGAGGAAAAAACTTACTGAAGCATCTCTGAAGGTGAGATTATCTGTATTCAGTTTGATTAGACATAGATTTGTGCATTTTATTTTATTTTGCTTGGTGACTTACTTTGTTCTGTCTGTTACTACTTGGAACCACTTAAATCCTACTTTCTGTATTAATAAAATCACTTTTTACTTATTAATTAACTCAGAGTATGTATTAATACCTGGGGGAGCAAACAACTGTGCATATCTCTCTATCAGTGTTATAGAGGGCGAACAATTTATGAGTTTGCCCTGCATAAGCTTTATACAGGGTAAAACGGATTTATCTGGGTTTAGACCCCATTGGGAGTTGGGCATCTGAGTGCTAAAGACAAGCACACTTCTGTGAGCTGTTTTCAGGTAAACCTGCAGCTTTGGGGCAAGTAATTGAGACCCTGGGTCTTTCTTGGAGCAGATGGGAGTGGCTCAGCAAGACAGGGTGCTGGAGTCCTGAGCTGGCAGGGAAAACAGGAGCAGAGGTAGTCTTGGCACATCAGGTGGCAGCTCCCAGGGGGTTTCTGTGATCCAACCCGTCACAGTCTCAGTACCTAAGGACCACTCCATCAGACAAGGGCTCCAAGAGACTGGACCTCCTATGTGGGCTTGCAATTGCACATCGCCAATTTCCAAGTATGGAAGTATGACTTTAGTAATTGCTCTAGTCTTGTGACCTTTAGGACAAACTTTCCTCTGAGGACAGAGATCCATTCCTCTCTCTTCTAGAGGAGGGCAAGTTGGTGGCAAAAACGGATCTTCAACAGATACAGCATCCACAAGCTTGGTTACTGGTATTGTTATAAGGAGAGATTTGTGATTGCAATCCTCAAACTTCCCCAGGGAGGTGCAGAATACTATCTAAGATCTTCCCTTTGAGTCAAACCTCTTTAACAAGAAGACTAATGACTCTCTCCATTTGTTAAAGGACTCAAGGTCTACCCTCTGCTCCTTGGGAATCTACACACCAGCCCCAAAAGGCAGACCTATAAATCAACACCCCCACCACCTCCTCCTTATGTATTCTACTACCAGCATCCTGCTGAGTCTCCTTGCAAACAAAATAGTACTCAGAGGCCCTGCTTTTCAGCCCCATTTACCACCATGACCCATTCTTTCCCCTCCCCCACTAGGAGCCATTTTTGATGTTTTAGTCGAGACCCACTTCCCATCTCTGATGCCACCTACCCCATCATCTGTCACCTTTGGGAGCTTTCTCACTCAATTCACTCACAACGGGGAGCTAATCATGATGGACGATTTGGGTCTTGGAGATTATCCATCAGGGATACTCCATAGAGTTCTTCTCCTTCCCCTCTCACAAGCCCCCTTCCCAGTCCCCCTGTGGGAACCACTCTCACAAATTGATTCTTCAACAGGATGTAGAATCCCTATTGCACCGAGGGGCAATAAAACAAATCCCGCCTCAGTATCAAGGAAAACAGTTCTATTCTCCGTATATCCTAGTCCTCCCAAAAAGATGGATTTGGATTTTGGGCAACTCAACATCTTCATTTGAAAGTCAAAATTCAGAATGTTATGTTGGCATCAATAATCCCCTTTCTTCATGAAGAGATGTGGTTCATGGCTCTCAACATGAAGGATTCATATTTTCATATAGTCATTCAGCTCTCCCATAGGAGGTTCCTATGGTGTGTGGTGGGCTGGAAGCACTTACAATTCAGAGTCTTCCCCTTTGAGCTAGCAATGGCACCCAGAACGTTTACGAAAGTTTTCTCCATTGTGGTGGGTCAGATGAGGTATCAGGGCCACTCAGTCTTCCCATATCTCAACAACTGGCTCCTGGTAGTTCGCTCTCAACAGGAGGTCAGGTCAGCTATTCAATTCATTGTTCAAAGTCTCTCAGCCCTGGGAAGTTGCATGAACAGATAAGTCAGTTTTGTCTCCCATGAGGACAATAAACTGTAATGGGGCAACTCTGTTTCCATAAGTGCCATTTCTTCTCTGAGTACTGGTCCCTTACTCTAGCTGGAAATTCTTCGAGATATGTAGTCCCTATCCAGTGGCACCTGAACCGGGGCGGGAGAGGGAGGAGAGTTACGGGAGCTGTGACTGCCCACTTTTTAACATGGGTATAGTTTGGGGAACTGCATTGCTCCCCCAAACTGCAAGCCTCCAGTAAGCATGAAGCAATGTTGGCAGGAGCTGCGTTTTGCGGATAAGGTGATCGGTTCCCCTGCTGTGAAGCCTAGCCCTGCCGGTGGTGCCACCCTCTTCCCTGTGGGAAGGCTGAGGTGGGCCTTAGTGCACCCTCACCACAAGGCCCAGTCCCTCTCAGTGGCCCCGCCCCTGCTCCTCCTTTTCATCCTGAGGCACCATCCCCTGGCCAGACCAGAAGCCAGAGCTTGGCTGTGGTAAGAGCTGCCTGGGAAGCCCCAGATCCTCCACCTGCCCTGGGCAGTGTGCCATAGGGGGCAAGGACACAGGCCAGGGGCTGCTCTCACGCCTCCTGGCCCCCTGTATTCTCTTTCTTTTCCACTACCAGCCCTCCATCCCCTCTGCTTTGGATCTGGTTGGATTTGCGGCAAAAAGAGGAACTGAGGGGACGTCGTCCCGCACTGCCTCTTACACCCTTACTTGGGAGCAAAAGATGATCATCTGCACATAGTGCAGGCTAACAGACACTGCTTGCTTAAATATCTGGACTCAGGCGCATGGTGCACATAGTAATACAGATAGGGAACGCATATCTTGAAGAACTTCCAGTTATAGAAAATAACCTCCATTTTCTAATTTATGTATAAGGTGCCTCCATACCATGGTTAGAGTTACCTAGAAATAATGAGATGTAGCCACCTCATCCATATCTATTTATAATGATGAGAAACTGAGGCTTTTGGCTCTTTCAGTTAATGCTCAGTGTATTTTTGCTAGTGATGGAGTAAATTTCAAGTTGGTTTGGTGCTTTTTAGGTGTTTTTACTGCAGAATAGAGAGAGGGAAAATAGAGAGATTCTTAATAAATGACATCATATTCAGAGTCTTATCAGGCAGTCTCCAATGGTCTACTTTTATTTAAAAGGCAGTGCTGTTTATTACATTACTCATCTCTTTTAGGCCTTTCTGTGGCACCCCTAAGTACAGTATCATTCTACTGATATCCCTCCAGTGTGCAGCTGCATATTTGATTGAAGAAACTTTGTCAAAATTTGATTAAAGGATAAGTTTATAGTCTGACTTCCAATTAATATCATTACCAGAAAATTAAAAGCCATCTGGACTGCAAGGTCTGACTGGAGCTCTTACATTTGAATTGCCTTATCATTCTGTACAAATTAATTTTTCAGTTCTTTAATTCTCCTTACAGATAAAAACAAAACAAAAAACCTACTGAGGTCTGATTCCTACATCACAATAATTGTATCTACTCAAACAACTTAATTTTTTTTCAAAAGTACTCTACTGATTGTCTGTTTTAGAAAATATTTATTTTCATACTTATGCAAAAAGGAGCGTGAACACAGATCTCAGCATTTGTATTAGTAGAAAATAAAGCTTACTTAGGATATGTATTCAGAGTAGGCTAAAAATAGCATCTGGAGGATTATTAAGGATTTAGCACTACCAATTAGGAACAGAAATATTTTATGTGACCTGTGGGTCCAATCAAATATCCAAATTCTCACCGTGAGCTGTTTATAAATAAGCTTCAGCCCAAAAATTATTCATGGAATGACTTGGCAAATAATTTTGAATAACAAATGACGTTGCAATTACAATCTGTTTGCAGACAAATTGTAAATAGGAAAAGAGGGGAAATTTATCAAATTACTATTATGTTTTTACAAATTATTTGTACAGCTCTAGTAATCAACATATTTCTAGTGGCAGGATTCTAACTTAATCCAGTATGGGTTGGTTTTGTAACTTGTGTGTTTCATTTTTTCAAAGTGACTCGTTGCCACAATAGAAATTGTATAAATGAATAAAGGCCCTCCTATTGCATACCCTTCACAAGAGCCAGGCAGAATGCAGTCCCTACTCCTCTTGGTGTGCAGTTTTCCACAAAGGGAAGCAAGATGTTGGGCCATGGCTCCTTGCCACATGTACATGGGCCTGCAGAACTGCGTTGGCTGAACCCCACAAAAGGGTGTAGTACCTGGCATGTAGGCTCTACATGCCTGGAATTCTGTGTGGGCATTTTGCTTCTGTAAAGGGCTGGGGGGGCAAGGAAGCAATATTATGTCTACCTATTACACTCTCCTTCTTCCTGTACCTCAACTTAATGCTGTGCTGAAGTGTAGGCCAGAGTTCTGTCTTTTCAGAAAGTATTAAACAGAGTTCAACTTCTGGGCTATTTTATCTAAAACACCAATAAGTAGGTGTTAGTATTTCAGAGTCAATTTCAAAGAGACAGTACCATATAGTTTTTTAGCCCTTGTCTACACTACAAACGTATTTTGCTATAACTATTTGTGGAAAATCCACACCCCTGAGCAATGCAGTTATACCGACCTAACTCCCAGTGGAGAAAGTGCTATGTCTACTGGAGGGCTTCTCCTGTTGTCTCCTGGCTGCAAAGGTGCAGCTATGCTGCTGCAACACTGTAAGTGTAGACAAGCTCTTAACAGAACAAATATTTAATGAACACAGAAAACATTGGAAATAGTATTTGGAATACTCTGACTCACGTTTAAACAAAAGCTATTAGACAGTAAATCTACTGGTGATTTTCATACAGACTGTTGTTACACGTATTCAAATATAAGATTCCAAGACATCTATACCTCTATCCTTTAGTGCGCGTGCACCCACACCCACATTCCCTTGTTGTCTTCTTTCAGAGATGATTTCTCAGTCATTATAGTGTAACCATAGTATGTGTCATGTGGACTCTTCAGAGCTTGAGAAGAATGGCAGCATCATGCTCCTTTCAAAACACTTCAGAAGCTTGTCAGCAAATGAATGTCTGAGGGTCTCCATAGCTCACACGGTTCCAACCCTTAGGTTAATAGTTAATTGTTCCTCTCAGTGACTGGTGAAACAGAAATCTGTAACCTGTGTCCATTGAGGTACACGTATTGGGATCAGCATGTAAAATATCCATTCCCTGGATTTCCATCAGGCTCTCTCTCTACAGGGCACTGTCTTCTCCTCATAAGCCCAGCTAAGTCAGGTTAGAATATACAAACCCTCACTCAGCACTACCTTTGTTTTCTTTCACTGAGACAGACTCCTAGTTGAAAGCAGTTATCAATAACTAAATGTAAGTTCTGCAGTCTCTGTAGCTTCTAGAGGTGACAGTTGCTCCCCTCACAGCTCTCCTCCTCTAGGTCCATAAAACACATGCAATGGACCAAACAGTCCATTGTAAAGCTATCCTGATGGAAGGCTTCCCTAGTAAGTAAAGCTGGAATAGCGCTCACCTATATCCAAAGTTATACAGTTATTGGGACCCAGCTCTCACAGCAGATGTATCTGTTGGTACTGTGCATCTGCCACCAAGTCCATAGGGCAGTCTTTAACGCCTATATTTATAACCTTCCCCACTCCCCCAGGCTCTGATTGGGTCAGCTCTTGGAGCATGACTGGGGGTGGCCTGGCATGTGCATTGCCCACAGTGACAACTTCCTATACAGCTTCAGAAACAGCTATTGAACATGTCTACTAACTGCCACACCTTGTTTTCTGGATGTCTCTGAGTCTTTCTAGCTGAATTACCCTACCCTGTCCTCCGCATGTGTGCAAAGACAGTATTCCAGTTAAAAAACATGTTTTCTCCCCAGTGCTACTCTACTTCCTTTGAGTCAAACAAAATCAAATGCTGCAGTAAAAGCATACGGATTATAGTTTCCTTGCCAGAATAATTCCCAGGTGACCCACCTTGGAGCAGGGTGGATGTACTCTACCCTTTTAATATGAGCAGTGCTTAATTGGCACCATTCAGCCCAAATAAATAAATGCAGCAACAGAGACTGTAGATGAGTTAGGAAGGAGACACAATGAAATGTTTTCTATGATAACTGCTAATTTTGTGTCTTACACCATGCAAATCCAAATGTTTCTCAGCTGAAACTGTAATTTGTGGAGTAATTAATTCTCTGCAATATTGAGCCCTTAGAGATGACTACCATCTCTTTTCCTTGCATCTCATTTTCACAGAAGAGCCTACTGGAGAAGACTATAATTTAATTAACACCCCCATCCTCTGAAGGTCCAGAATGTTGATGTGGTGGGAAATAGCTTGGGAAGGGGAAGGAGATCTCTGCTGGAAGTGAAAATGGAGGTCTGGGGAGATGCCAGGGCAAGCAGGCCCAGGCAGTACCATGGACAGGACCTGAGGAAGTGTTCTCATGTATTTTCTCCATGCAGATTTGAATGGTCATTTCTGAGAAATGCATCTCCCTCTTTCTAAGGAATAAATGAGCTGCCCTCAGTGTTGTAGACCTTTTGGGGCCATACAATGAGGGATTCAGGATGAAATAAACTTGCAATGATTTGTCTTTAAATATTTATGGATATTAGTTACATTTTGGGGAGGGCGGGGAAGGTGAGAATTTGGTAGATACAGATGGAAGAACTTGGAGACGTTTTCTTATGAACTAATGGTCCAGAAGCTGTGTAATTAAATACTATAAAAGCCACTAAGTCCATATTTTCCCATGGAAACATCACAATTGCCTGAGTCATAACTGTCTGAGTATTTTAACATCAGCTAGCCTAGTTCTGCTCTCATTAAAACCACTTTGCAAAGCACTGAGCAGTATGCAAAAGTAAACTTCCATCTGAAGATTCTCATGCACATGAACAGCAAGTGATTTAAAGTTAACATGCAGAATGAAAAGAAACAGGATTTGAAGTTGCCTTTGATTTTCCCATATGTTCTTATTTACTCTGAATGCTCTAATAAATTCAAATTACAAAACACGTCAGGGGTAGGTGGGTATTACACATTCAAAAGATTTCTTTGAGAGGCAAAAGTGATGTTTATCCAGCATTCCCTCTGTGAAGAGATTAATTTAATGAAAAATGTTAAAGGGTAGGACTGATTTTTTTTGCTTTTTACAATAAGTTGCTTCAGTAAATGTTATGGACTGCCAATGTGGTCCTAATTTTCCATTTGACACAGTATAGATCTTAAATGTGTTTACTCTGGTAGCTCTGGTCTAAAAGAAAGATCATGTTTCATAGATGGCAATAAACCAAGGATATGTAAGAAATTTCAGTGTTAGTTATACTGAAAGCTTATTAATCATATCTTCCTCATTTTCTCTTCTGTTCTGTGTGAATAAATTATAAGAGAACAGGAAGAAAGCTGAATGCTCTGGTTGGTGATGCTTTTACAAGGTAGAGCTAGAATTCTAATATGATGAATCTAAGTCAATTTGCAACAGATCTATCACCAGGTATGACTTCAGTTGTCACCATACTGCCCACAAGAGCCGCTTTAGGACTTTCAGGCAATAGCAGTGAGAGAACTCAGAATCTTCTGCTCCAAAAGCGTATACACACTAGCTACTTCATTCCAAATTCTTCAGCCACTTGATTTCTGCCGCCCCTCCCCTCCTCCTGCCCCTTGTGGGCATGATCTTATTCCATTAAATTTATGCCAAATTCTTCAATGCAAACAAGACTGTCCTCTAAGTTTTCTCAATAGCATTTGCTTGGTAAGTCCAATAATATTTTAAGTAGTCAGACTTTCAAACCCCAGTGTTCAGGAAGGTTTGAACTTAAGCAACTGAAGTTAGGTTCTTTTGAGTGAAGTCTGATGATCCTGTTAAGTTGACATTGAACAGTCTGTTGTACTAATGTTTTTTATATATACATTCACCTGGGGATTTTTTATGTGTATGCATTTTATTAATTTAATAAAAATTATTATAGTGGTCATGAAATGTGCCAGATGAACAACTGTTGCATCTATGCCTTATCATTTATTAATAAAAGTTCATGACAATAACTTCTTCAATGTGTCATATGTTTTCAGTTTGTGAGAGACCAAATTTCTTCTGGTCTTGCCCAAACTACTTATACCCTTAATGTGAAAAAACATATAACCAGCAACAGTTCTTAATATATAAAACATATACATTAAGTATTTTAATAATGGTATAAAACATTAAGATATGAACTGTGAGTAGAAATTCTACTCCAGATAAGGAATTTACCATTAATGACACCAACAATTCACAAAATAAATATAATTTCTTGATTATGACCATTTTTAAACATTGTAGACAGATTGGGCTCTATTGTAGAGCTTGCTGATTTTTCTTATTTTTTGTACAGTATCCATTATATTGATTCTTTGTCTTGTCATGTTTGTATTTGAAATGAAAGGATACATTGTTGCTCTTTAGTGTGCTGAAGAATTCCATTACATTAATGATTAATGTAGCACTTGCTCATTCATTCAGTGCATAAAGTTTTACTGAATACACCCACTTAATACTGTGTGCCACTTAGTGTAGTATCATTGTATTTGTTTGCAGTAATTTTTTTTTTTAAACCATCAGGTACAGACTTGGTTCTCTTGACAAATATTAAGTGTATCAACTCTAAGCAATTGTTTTCTAGAAACATAGTTAAAAATGACATTATTTTTGAGGTGTAGATTCATTTGTATAAGGCAGACCTCAAATGGTATATTTCTTAGTACCCTTAGAAGTAAATGCCTTAGTGTCCATAAAAACCACTGACATTGAGTTTGTTTTGCTGGGAGTTCTTGAATGTTTTTGCTATCAATTGTATGCTTCACATGTATTCCTTCTTGCATGCTGAAATATAGGTTAAAGTATAGAATAATGAATAAAATCAATTTTAAACTCTACCCAAGTATTTTCAGTAGGACCACTCCATATGGCCTGATTCTACAATCCTTTTTCACATTTAGTAATATATTCTAGTGCAGATATTCCCATTGAAATCAATTTACTACTTGTTTGGTAAGGTACTGCTCAGTGGGCCTGATCCAAAGTCTAGTGAAGCTAATGGGAGTCTTTCATTGCCTTTGATGGACTTTGGATCAATCCTAATGTGACTAATGGTGGTAGAATTCACTCACTGTGCAGTATTTCGAATAAACTGCAAGATGTAGCATTTCCTTTGAAACTAACTCTTATTAAATAGGTATGTATGAAATTGAAGCTTTTTAGTGTGAACTTCCTTAGTTTTGACACTTCAGAATATTTTTATTACTACAAAGGATGAAAGAACTATCTGCACATATTAATAGTGTTATATATGTTTTCATAAAACCATAATTTAATAATATCTGTATTCATGTCACAAAAGCATAACTGAAGTGGTCAAAAAGAACCAAGTTACAAAATGCAGTTATAGGGTTTTTTTGCAGCTTATCAATGTAACACACACAGAAATTAATCAGGTAACAATTAAGTTAAAGATGAATAATCAGATAGGAATATTTGATCAAGGAAAATCCAAAGACCTTCCCCCTAAACTTCTGCTTTGTTAGTTAGTTGCCTTTGTCACATTTTCTGAACTTGACTTGTTCTTTGACTGTCACAGATCATTTATACACTTAATCCAAAATTAGAGCAAGAGGTGTGGTCTAGTAGTACAAGCATAAGAAGGAGATTGGGAAATCCTGAGTTTTAATCCTGGTTCCAGCTGTGTCCTTAGTTAAATCACTTCTTTACTTATGTTTCCCCATCGGTAAAATGGGGATAATATTAATAAGGGTGCACATAGGAACAGGTGCGGTAATATATCTTTAGCCTGTAATACTAACAGATACATTGGTGACTGAGAAATCTATAAGTATGCATCTTATTCATGGTGGTGGTAATCACTAGTTGGCTTTTCCTGAATGGTGCCTGTTAAAGAATGGGGAATTTTATCTTCTTTTTCCCCTTACAAAATGTATAAAATTAATTGTAAAGACAAAAACCAAACTCACTCTACTGGAAGTTATGGTCTTTATGCAGGAATTACTGAGTGAAATTCTATGGTCTGTAATATGCTAGAAGTCATACTATATGTTAATGGTAATTTCTTGTCATAAAATGTATAAAAAGCAAGCAAGCAAGCAAACAAACAAGCCCCTCCATTAATGCAGGCAGGAAGAATGGTCCAGTGGTTAGTGTGCTAACCTGAAATTCAGATGACAACAGGTTCAGTTCTTTGCTCTGCCACAGACTTGCATTCCAACCTTAGACAGGCCACTTAGTTTCTTTGTGCCTCAGTTCCCCATTTGTAAAATGGGGGATAACATTACTTCCCTACTTAGAGGGATGTTGTGAAGATAAATACATTAAATGATTGCAAGTAGAATTGTGTGCTCCACAATGTTCCATAGTCCAGTTGTTAGAGCACTCTCCTGAGAGAGAGGAGACCCAAGTTCAAAATCTCTTCTTCCCATCAGGCAGATTGGGCAATTGAACCTGCTTCTCTCACATCTTGGGTGAGAGCCTTAACCACTGTGTTAAAGATTAAAAGGGAGCTGCTACAACCTTCTCATCCAGCCATTTGTGAATCTAGTCCAGGTCAACCAAAATGCTTTTTTAATCAACTTTTTTGATTTCAGTTTTTCTGAATTTCCAATGAAAAATTAGTTATTTGCTCGACTCTAATTGTGAGGTTCTCTGATACTATGGTAATGAGGGCCCTTAGGTAAGGCTTTAAGCAACAAAATTCTGGAAATGCAATTATGCATCATAGAATTATAGGACTGGTAGGGACCTCGAGAGGTCATCTAGTCCAGTCCCCTGAACTCCTTGCAGGACTAAGTATTATCTAGACCAGATCATTTACATTTATTATCATCAGAGAGGTGCAAAATATTCTTAATGAAGAATTTTGTCATTGAAAAATGTTTTGTGTAAGGTCAAAAGCTTTTCATTACACAGAAGTAATTTTATGGTAGCTTGAGATTTTTCAATAGGACAAATTTATTAAGTGTTTTTGATAAATGTTCACACTACATTAGGAATTTCCATCTGGATAGGCTAGTTGTGGTTGGCCTCAAAAGTCATGGTGACTGATCATACCTTTCTGGCTGAGCCTACACCATGTGGCAGGGGACTAGCAGAAGCTGTTTTTACTCACAGACTCCCTAGAAAAATGAAGGGACAGTCTGCAATGGGGACTCCATTATTTCATCCTTTATTATTATTTCTCTGGAGTTCTTGATCTGTCACAGGAGTGCTCGATTGAGTTGGCTCTTTCCATCCTTCAGGGATATCTACTATAGATGTTTACTGGACAAGGAAGTTGCCACATAGTGTATATTAATAGTTGATCCCAAGTAATTTTAAAATAAGCAGTAGTCATTAAGAGCCAGTCTGTCTTCAGATACACATGCACGTGCACAACTTCCACTGGCTTCATTACACACACACACACACCCCTACCTTGATTGAACAATTTGGGCTTCTGCTTGCTAAGTGAAAGATTTACTAGACATGGTAATGTCATTCAGTTCCACAGAGCGGAGCCACCATTACTAGAGCAGGAGGACTAGGGGGAGGTAAAGAAGGAAAGAGTTGGTTTGGACTCTTTTTCTAACTGAGAAAACTAGGGGCCTAAATTATCTCCAAAGGATTTTTTTGTCCAGGTCTCCCTCTGTCTTTGGAAGTAGGGAGTTCAGCTCCACAGCACTCTTCCCCACTGAACACGGCCATCTGAATGGCTCTTCAAAGCAGATCAGCTCAGGGTATGGAGTGGGCCAGGGGATCCGTGTGCTACAGATACTATCTCTGCAGAAGCAAGTATGCAATATTTTAAAAAATGGAAGATTTCCATAATGAACTGAATAAGAATGAGCTCATGCACAAGTTTACCAAATAATTCCAGGACATGTTGATATGAATGAATGGCCCAGGCCCATTAAGCTATTCTCTGTTGGCTTAAAAGGGGGACCAGGATCAAAATACATTTGTGGACATCATATAAATGAGAACTCAATAGTAATAAAAGGTAGCAACAGTGGAGGCTTAGGCTACTGCTGTTTTGTACGATCAAATGCAGATTTCAAACCCTTATATTACTGAGGTATTAGAGTTTTATATTAGAACTTAAAATTTACTATAGTCTCTGTTCTGACTCTGTCTCAATTTGGGATCGCAGGAGTGGCATGTTTTGATTTATATTAAAATGATGGCTCTTAAACTTCGAAGAACAAGTAAGAGTCAGACACGCTGAAAAGAAGAAAATAAAAACGAGACCCTAGCATCATGGTCCAGTTGAGAGCAAGCACAATGAAAGAGCTATCATTACTCTACCACAGCAGCTTCGTCTGAAATCAGCAAGTTGAAATTCAATAAAGGCAAATGCAAAGTACTTCACTTAGGAAGGCAAAATCAAATGCACAACTACAAAATGGAGACTAACTGACTAGATGGGAGTACTGCTGAAAAGGATCTGGGGGTATAGTGAATCACAAATTGATTGAGTCAGCTTTGTGATGCAGTTATGAATAAGGCTGGGGTGTAATGCATCATTCTGGGGTGTAATAACAGGAGTGTCATATGTAAGAGATGGGAAGTTATTGTCCCCCTCTACTCAGCATTGGTGAGGCCTCAGGTAGAGTAGTGTGTCCAGTTTTGGGTGCTACACTTTAGGAATGATGTGGACAAATTGGAGAGAGTTCAAAGGATAGCAACAACAATGATAGATGGTTTAGAAAACCTGACCTCTGTGAAAAGGTTTTTTAAAAAACAAACAAAAAATAACTGGGTGTGTTTAGTCTTCAGAAAAGAAGACTGAGGGGTGACCTGATAAACCTTCAAATGTGTTAAGGATGGTGATCAGTTGTTCTGTGTTGACAGAAGGTAGGACAAGGAATGGCCTTAATCTGCTTCTAAGGGAAGTTGAGGAATTCCTGTCATTGGAGCTTTTTAAGAACAGGTTAGAAAATCACCTGTCAGGGATGGTCTAAATATATTTGGTCCTGCCTCAGAGCAGGAGAATGGACTAGATGACTTCTCAAGGTCTCTTCTAGCTCTACAAGTTCTGTGAATCTATTATTCTAATATTTAATGTTAATTTAATTGAGTAAATGAGACCACAGCCTGAAAATTGGGAATGCCACTTTTTCTGGTCAGACAATCAAATTTGAAGTGTTAGTTGCCATGGACACATGATCAGAATTGCATTTTTCCAACTAATTGTCCACTCTGTGGACCCCTCTATTGGGGTAACGAGATGGCTTCCAGAGGAAGCCCTGGAAGAAACTGTCCATATAGCTCCACTGGAGCTGTGCTGCCACGAGAAAGAATAGGAGGAGCACTGGATCTGACCTTGTGGGCCAGAGGTACTGAAATCTGAACACTTTCCATTCCACAGCATTGGTGGAAAACAATGTGGGGAACTCTGCCAAGGTTTGCAGGGGGTGTTTCCCTGGGAGAGGGTGATATCGCTTTTTTGTTTGTTTGTTTTTCAAGTATTTCATACAGCCACAGCCATCACTGATTATCTTTAGCTATATTAAAACAAATTCTTCCTTGGTTTATTTCCTTTGACTTCAGTGATAGTTTTGAATTTGATCCTCTGACTTTATTACTTCAGCCTTTTCTGGCATCTGTATTCTATAGGAATCAATGTTTTATTGAGCCTATATAGTATTTAAGTGTTATCATGGAAGTGTTTTATCAATAGTAGTCATTTTATTTTCAATAGCCACTTAGCTTCCTTCCACTAACAGTCCAGCTGGTTTGGACTGCTTACAGGTCCACTTGCAGGGTTTTGTGCAGCTCAGCTCAGAAATTCCACTCTGTAGGTATTCTGGACAAGATTTTTGAAAAAGTGCCATTTTCTGTAGCTATAAGCCACCCTAATTCATATTTGCTTTTTAAAAAAATTAAAATGCTCCACTTCTACAGGCTAGATAGGAGTAGACAGTAAGGGTCTATGAAATCATAGTATTTAACACATTCTCATTATATCAGCAAAAACATTGTTCTGTAACTTGGCAGGTTATTTTGAGGATAGTACAGCTATTGCCCCTTCAGCATCCACAGGAGAAAGGATGAAATCCCAGTGGATCACCTCTCATGGTCCACAGGGAGCATGAAAGGGAGAAGTGATGCCTGACTCCTGAATCTTCTCTCCAGGCATCAGGCTGTACTCCCAGGGATGTGGGGGAAAAGGAGAGCTGGAGTGGAGGAAACTCCATGGTGTCATTTGCCTCCCTTCGTCCCTCCAAAAATCTACCAAAACCACAGTACTGGGGTTAATTAATGTACCTACTTACTTCCTTTGCCATCTGTCAAGGCTCTTTCCCTACTCTGAACTTTAGGGTACAGATGTGGGGGCCTGCATGAAAACTTCTAGCTTAACTACCAGCTTAGATCTGGTCTGCTGCCACCACTCCCAATGTGCTAATTCCCTTCCCTGGGTAGTCTTGAGAGACTCTTCACCAATTCCCTGGTGAATACAGATCCAAACCCTTTGGATCTTAAAACAAGGAGAAATTAATCATCCCCCCTCCTCTCTCCCACCAACTCCTGGTGGATCAAGATCCAACCCCCTTGGATCTAAAAAACAGGGAAAATCAATCAGGTTCTTAAAAAGAAGGCTTTTAATTAAAGAAAAAGGTAAAAATCATCTCTGTAAATCAGGATGGAAAATAACTTTACAGGGTAATCAAACTTAAAGAGCCCAGAGGACCCCCCTCTAGCCTTAGGTTAAAAGTTACAGCAAACAGAGGTAAACACCCTAGTAAAAGGTACATTTACAAGTTGAGAAAATAAAGATAAAACTAACATGCCTTGCCTGGCTGTTTACTTACAAGTTTGAAATATGAGAGACTTGTTCAGAAAGATTTGGAGAGCATGGATTGATGTCTGGTCCTTCTCAGTCCCAAGAGCGAACTTTCCCCAAAAACAAAGAGCACAAACAAAAACTTTCCCCCACCAAGATTTGAAAGTATCTTGTCCCCTTATTGGTCCTTTGGGTCAGCCAGGTTACCTGAGCTTCTTAACCCTTTACAAGGAAAAGGATTTTGGAGTCTCTGGCCAGGAGGGATTTTATAGTATTGTACATAGGAGGGCTGTTGCCCTTCCCTTTATAGTTATGACACGCCCCCCAAATCACAGATAGTGTTGGACAGCCGGTTCCACACTGGCTGTGATTTCTTCCTGGAGCTCTAGGAGAAAACAGAGTTAATAAGACATATGCACCTTTAGACGTACTGCTGATTATATAAAAACTAACAATATGTCCCACATTCCAAGAACAATTTTTAACCAGTTGATTCTGGGAAACTTTCCCGGGAGAGTGCATCAGCCACTTTGTTAGAAGCTCCTGAAATGTGTTGTATTTCAAAATCAAAATCTTGGAGAGCTAAACTCCACCGAAGAAGTTTTTTGTTATTCCCCTTGGCAGTATGAAGCCACGTTAGCGCAGCATGGTAGGTTTGTAGTTGGAAATGCCGTCCCCAAACGTATGGGCGTAGCTTTTCCAGCGCGTACACAATGGCGTAGCATTCCTTTTCGCTGATTGACTAGTGGCTTTCCCTCTCAGACAGTTTCTTGCTGAGAAACACAACAGGATGGAATTCTTGATCCGGTCCTTCCTGCATTAAAACTGCTCCCACACCCCACTCGGACGCGTCTGTGGTTACTAGGAACGGTTTGTCAAAGTCTGGGGCCCTTAGCACAGGGTCAGACATGAGTGTCGCCTTAAGCTGGTTAAAGGCCTTTTGACGCTCATCAGTCCACTGAACTGCATTTGGCTGTTTCTTTCTGGTTAGGTCTGTCAGTGGGGCGGCGATTTGGCTGTAGTGTGGTACAAATCTCCTATAATATCTGGCCAAGCCTAAGAAGGATTGGACCTGTTTCTTTGACTTTGGAACCGGCCACTTTTGGATAGCATCCACTTTGGCCTGCAGGGGATTTATAGTTCCTTGACCCACCTGGTGCCCCAGGTAAGTTACCCTGTTTTGGCCTATTTGACAGTTTTTAGCCTTAACACTTATTCCTGCCTGCCTGATGCGCTCAAAGACTTTTTCCAGTTGCCCCAGGTGTTCTGCCCATGAATCAGACAAAAATGACCACATCATCGAGGTAGGCAACTGCAGATTCTCCCAATCCTGCTAGGAGACCATCTACAAGTCTTTGGAAGGTGGCAGGTGCATTTCGCAGCCCGAAAGGGAGCACATTAAATTCATACACCCCTGCTTGGGTGACGAAGGCTGACCTTTCCTTGGCGGGTTCATCTAGTGGTACTTGCCAGTACCCCTTAGTTAAGTCTAAGGTAGAGATGAATTGGGCATGTCCCAATTTCTCCAATAGCTCATCTGTGCGTGGCATTGGATAGTTGTCAGGACAAGTTACAGCATTTAGCTTACGGTAGTCCATGCAAAAGCGTATTTCGCCATCTGGTTTGGGAACTAGAAGCACTGGAGATACCCATGCACTGTTAGAGGGGCGGATTATACCCATCTGTAGCATGTCCTGGATCTCCCTTTTTATAGCAGTTTGGGCATGAGGTGACTCCCGGTAAGGTGGGGTTCTAATTGGGTGAGCATTACCTGTGTCAATGGAGTGGTATGCCCGTTCGGTCTGTCCTGGGGTGGCTGAGAACATTGGCGCAAAGCTAGTGCACAGCTCCCTGATCTGCTGCCGCTGCAGACATCCAAGGGTCACGGAGAGGTTCACCTCTTCCACGCCATCATCACTTTTTCCTTCGTGGTAGACACCTTCAGGCCACTCCGCGTCATCTGTTTCCTGGGCTGTAAACTGGAAAACCTTTAATTCTCTGGAATAAAAGGGTTTAAGAGAATTATCTTAGGCTTTATGTTGGAGGTGGGGGATGCTATGAAATAGTTAACAGCTCCTAGGCGCTCTTGGACCGTGAATGGTCCTTCCCACGACGCTTCCATTTTATGGGCCTGGAGCGCCTTTAAGACCATGACTTGGTGTCCTACTTTGAAGGACCGTTCTCTGGAATGTTTATCATACCAAGCCTTTTGCTCTTCCTGAGCATCCTTTAGGTTTTCTTTAGCAAGGGCTAAAGAGTGTTAGAGGGTGCTTTGTAGGTTGCTTACAAAGTGTAGAATGTTAGTTCCTGGAGAAGGCGTAAACCCCTCCCATTGCTGCTTCACCAACTGTAATGGCCCCTTAACCCCACGGCCATACACAAGTTCAAATGGTGAAAATCCTAAACTGGGATGTGGTACAGCCCTGTAGGCAAAAAGCAACTGCTGCAACACTAGGTCCCAAGCATTGGAGTGTTCATTTACGAATTTACGTATCATGGCCCCCAAAGTTCCATTAAACCTCTCCATCAGGCCATTGGTTTCATGGTGGTAAGGGGTGGCAACCAAGTGATTCACCCCATGAGCTTCCTACTGGTTTTTCATGGTCCCTGCCAGGAAATTAGTTCCCGAATCTGTAAGGATGTCGGAGGACCAACCTACCCTGGCAAAAATGTCTGCTAATGCCTGGCACACACTTTTAGCCCTGGTGTTGCTTAAGGGTACTGCTTCCGGCCATCAGATAGCAAAATCCATGAAAGTCAGTATGTACTGCTTTCCTCTGGGTGTCTTCTTTGGGAAAGGACCCAGAATATCCACAGCTACTCGCTGAAATGGGACCTCAATTATGGGTAGTGGCTGGAGAGGGGCTTTGACCTGGTCTTGGGGCTTTCCCACTCGTTGGCACACCTCACCTCATACTTAGCAACGTCCTTGCCCATTCCCTCCCAGTGGAAGGATTTCCCCAACCGGTCTTTGGTTCTGTTCACCCCAGAATGGCCACTGGGAGGATCATGGGCTAAGCTCAAGAGCTTTACCCAACTCTTAGTGGGAACTACCAACTGTCTTTGAGGATGCCAGTCTTCCTGGTGCCCACCAGAAAGAGTCTCCTTGTATAAAAGTCCTTGTTCTACAACAAACTGGGATCGGTTAGAAGAGCTGAGAGGTGGTGGGGTTCTCTGTGCTGCTGCCCAAGCTTTCTGAAGGCTGTCATCTGCTTCCTGCTCAGCCTGGAACTGTTCCCTTGATGCTGGAGACATCAGTTCTTCCTTGGACTGTGGACTTGGGCTTGGTCCCTCTGGAAGCGATGCAGGTGCTGGGGCTGTTTCCACTGACTGTGAACCGCTGTCCGCTGGTGCACTATGTTGTATTTCAGGCTCTGGCTGAGCCTCTTGGGTAGGGTTATCTGCTGCTTCTGCCAGTTCACGCTCGCTGGTGCACTCTGGTGTTCGAGTTGTAGACGGGTTTGCAAACGCTGTACTCCGTGCTGGCCATGGTTCTGGTGCTGGTTGTGTGGCTGGGTCTCTGGGATTGGATCCACTATGGCTATTGCAGTCGTTGGCAGGGGATCCTGTTCCACCACCTTTGTCTGGGTCTCTGGTAACACAGACGGGGCCTTGGTGGACGGCTCAGGAACAGGGATGGGGGTGAAAGCTTGCTTAGCCTGGCTGCGGGTGACTATTTCCACCCTCTTGGCTAGCTTCACATGATTGACCAAGGCTTCCCCCAGCAGCATGGGGATGGGATAATTGTCATAGACTGCAAAAGTCCACATTCCTGACCAGCCCTTGTACTGGACATGTAACCTGGCTGTAGGCAAGGTTACAGAATGTGACATGAAGGGTTGAATTGTCACCGGAGCCTCCGGGTTGATGAGTTTGGGGTCCACTAGGGATTGGTGGATAATCGACCCTTGTGCCCCAGTGTCCCTCCACGCGATAACCTTCTTTCCGCCCACTCTCAAGGTTTCCCTTCGCTCTGAGGGTATGAGAGAGGCATCTGGGCCTGGGGATCTTTGGTGTGATTGTGGTGTAATGAACTGTAATCGGTTGGGGTTCATGGGGCAGTGGGCCTTTATATGTCCCAGTTCATTACATTTAAAACATCGCCCTGCTAAGGTATCACCGGGGTGATGTTGGTTGGTGGAGACTAGTGTGGTGGGGTGAGAAGGCATCTGGGGTTTCCCTTGGGATGTAGGTGGGGCCTTGGATTGTCCCCAGTGGTAAGAGTTTGTTTCGGGTTGCCCCTTCTGATATTCGCTCCAACTGCTACTAGTTTTTTTCTTTTCTGCCACCTCCACCCATTTGGCTCCAATCTCCCCCGCCTCGGTTACAGTTTTGGGCTTTCCATCTAGGATGTACCTTTCTATTTCCTCAGGACACCCTCTTAAAAACTGCTCCATTTGCATTAGGAAGGGCAACTCTTCTGTAGATTTAACATTTTCTCCTGATAGCCAGGCATCCCAATTTTTCCCAGTGTGGTAGGCATGTCGGGTAAATGACACGTCTGGTTTCCACCTGAACCGCCGACAGGCATGCTCAGGTGTTAGCCCCATTCTGATTCTGGTCTTGTTTTTAAAAAGTTCATAACTATTCATGTGTTTCTTAGGCATTTCAGCCGCCACCTCTGCTAAGGGTCCTCTGAGTTGCGGCCTCAGCTCTACCATGTACTGGTCTGTAGTGATGTTGTACCCCAGGCAGGCCCTTTCAAAATTTTCTAAGAAGGCCTCAGTATCATCGCCTGCCTTGTAGGTGGGGAATTTTCTGGAAAGGGAAGCGGTACCTGGAGAGGGGCTGCTAGGGTTGGCTGGATTATTCTGCCTAGCCCTTGCTAATTCCAGTTCATGCTTCCTCTCTCTTTCTCTCTCCTCCATCTCTTTTTCTCTCTGCTCCATAGCTCTCTCATCAGCTTCTTTCTCGAGTTTTTTTAATTGGAGCAGTCTCTGATGTTTCCTTTCATTTTCTTCTGCTTCTAGTCTGGCCAGTTTTAGTTTGTTAGCTGCTTCACTGGTAGTCATTTTCCTGTTTTCTTGTGCTGGGCCTCACCCCTTTGCAGTTCACTGAAACTTGGATGCACTCAGCTCAGGGCTGCTTAGGTAACAGAGACTTTCTAACTAGCTATCCCCGAGAGGTAGAAAGAAAAAAAACAATTCAGCTTTAAATTCCTTTTGCCAGCTGTTTGCTCACTGCTTGAACCCTTCTGTTAACAAAGACTCTTGTTAAAAAAGCTTAACACCTCTGCATTCAGGCAAGGATAGATAAGATATGCATCTACCTTCAGCTCTGCTTTCCAAGCAGCTAGAAAGGAGAAAAAAAATCTTACTGGCTTTTGGTTTAAAATGATCCTACCACTCTGCCACCATGTCAAGGCTCCTTCCCCACTCTGAACTTTAGGGTACAGATGTGGGGGGCCTGCATGAAAACTTCTAAGCTTAACTACCAGCTTAGATCTGGTCCGCTGCCACCACTCCCAATGTGCTAATTCCTTTCCCTGGGTAGTCTTGAGAGACTCTTCACCAATTCTCTGGTGAATACAGATCCAAACCCTTTGGATCTTAAAACAAGGAGAAATTAACCATCCCCCGTCCTCTCTCCCACCAACTCCTGGTGGATCAAGATCCAACCCCCTTGGATCTAAAAAACAGGGAAAATCAATCAGGTTCTTAAAAAGAAGGCTTTTAATTAAAGAAAAAGGTAAAAATCATCTCTGTAAATCAGGATGGAAAATAACTTTACAGGGTAATCAAACTTAAAGAGCCCAGAGGACCCCCCTCTAGCCTTAGGTTAAAAGTTACAGCAAACAGAGGTAAACACCGTAGTAAAAGGTACATTTACAAGTTGAGAAAACAAAGATAAAACTAACACGTCTTGCCTGGCTGTTGTTTACACGTTTGAAATATGAGAGACTTGTTCAGAAAGATTTGGAGAGCATGGATTGATGTCTGGTCCCTCTCAGTCCCAAGAGCGAACTTTCCCCAAAAACAAAGAGCACAAACAAAAACCTTCCCCCCACCAAAATTTGAAAGTATCTTGTCCTCTTATTAGTCCTTTGGGTCAGCCAGGTAACCTGAGCTTCTTAACCCTTTACAGGATTTTGGAATCTCTGGCCAGGAGGGATTTTATAGTATTGTACACAGGAAGGCTGTTGCCCTTCCCTTTATAGTTATGACACCATCAGATACTTCCTCCCTGAGGGTTCTGGAGAAAATGGCAAGCGGGGAAGTCCCCTGAGAGCATAATTTGGGTATGGTGAGGGCACATGGCTTCTGTGTACTTTGAGATCTGTTACCTTATGGTGGAGGTGCAGCCACTTGGATCTTTCTGCAGAGGGAAAACCTATCTACTCCTGTCAGAGGACTTTCTGGGTAACACAGTAAGAGTTTCATTCAAATTGTTTCATGTCCTCCTGACCACATAGCCTGTGTGAGGGACATCTGGGCTCTGTTGTAAATACATGCCTGTTCTTAAGGAGAAAGCTGCTTAATTGCAAGGTATAAATGAGAAGACAGGAAAAAATTATATTTAGAAAATAAATTGCTCTTTATCAGAAATGCCTAGTAGCTTGGCAGAGCAGTTAAAAATAAAGGCATTAACTGTGAAGACGTACAGTTCTTTTCAGTTCATGTTGTACAGCAGCCAAGGAGCAGACTGTAGCTTTGTCTCCCACTAGCATTTGATAAAAAAAAATCTGTTAGATGAAAACACAAATAGGTGATCTATCTACTTTGTTGTCTACTCAGTGTTTTGTGGCAAATGTCTGCTGCTTTTTACTGCATGACTCACAATATGATAGAAATCTGAGCAGTGGCTTTGCATAAACTTGTGAGTGGGGGGATGGGCGCTGGCTGCAGTGATTGCAGTATTCAAGCCTCGCTTAGTTTATCTGTTCAGCACAGGTCAATAGGCCTTCTGATTTTGAACTGAAATGTGACATGCGGCAGTGGGTGGAATCCGGGGTGATAAAAGGTCTTGATAGAATGAAGAAACCAGACAGTTTTTGATCAAAGCCCTGCAGGTGCCTTACAGGTAAATTGACGTTTTATGGATTGCTTGCTGTAGCAGTTCCTCACTTTTTTTTTAATTATTATTCGGAGGATGTGCTTAACTGTAGTGGCTGCTGATCACAAACCATAGTCAGTCCACCTTTTCTGTAAAAATAGGAAGAAGGTTTTTCCTAATGCCATTCTTGTCCTCTCCATTTGCTAGAGTATTTACTGGTTAAAACTGAAAGTTAATCCTGCTGGGTGAAATGTTGGTTTTATTTCTGACAATATTTGTTTTTCAGTAGTGAAATATTAAGGGCAGATAAACTTGATCATGACCTTTTGCTTCTCCCTAGCTACCATTAAATACAGCTGGATTCACTCAGTTGCTTTAATAACACATAACAGTGGCTTTTTGTTGTATTTTAGTCATTTTGTTAGCATATTCTAAAGTGAAAGCTTACACTATACAATTACAGTTTTCATTCTTAAATCCAATGAATGACTTAAGGAACTGAAATCACAAGTGTAGCTTTATGAATATGTTTAATAACAATTATGATGGGCCCAGTAAACACAAATAGAATCAATCTGTCATTACACCTGCTCATACAGATTTTGCTAAGAAGCTGAAGTTTGGGATAATATTGTGACTGACCTTGAAAAGAGCTCTTGGAAGAAAGCTGCATTACAAGTTGTGGCAAGGCACCCCTTCTGCCTCACCAAACTTAGCACTCCCTCCTCTGGCAGGGACAGGACCTGGGGTAAACCAGCCCCCCACTCTAGAGCGTCTTCCCTCTTCGAGGTTTGTTTCTCAGAGCCTTCCCAGTCGGTCTCGGGCAGGCCTGAGGAGTGCTCCTCTACCAAACAAAGGGAAAAAGTCTATAATGCACCGAAACAAAAGGGGAATATCTTTCCCTGGCCCCCTCCCCCTGACTGGGGCAGGTGTTGTCCTGTCGCTGGCCCTGGGGTGTCAGTCCTTCCCTTAAACAGGCATTGGGTTTGGGGTGTCTCCCCTATGGGGAGGAGCGCAGTCTCTCACACTGGAGAAGCCTATCTTCCCTGCTGCCGCCAGCCTTGCAACAGTTTATCTCCCCCCCACCCCCAAGAGATTTTAACAGGTTTCAGGCAGCCCTTAAGTGGACTCAGGTATCCCTAATTGATCTGAAGTAACTCCTTCCCAGCTTGTTGGAAAAAGGGCCTTTAGCATTCTAGGGCTAATATACCTGTTTTCCCAGACCCTCCTGCAGCCGTCTGGCCTGACTTTGTCACATAGTATAATTTTTTTAAAACTACAGGCTTGATTAGTATGTACAGCTTAAATTAATGTATTGATAGCAGAAAAATATATATTTGGAGTACAAGTTTATGAAGTATTTTTAGTTTTTGTATGTGACTTGCATACACAAACTCTCCCCAACTGTTTAACTATTAGCATTTATTCAAAGGGAGACTTCAGGTTTAAGAAGCAAATTAGCTACCTTAGTCAGAAAAATGCTACATTTAGCAAATATTAGTGAAGCTGGTATGGAGGGGAAAATATAAAAAGGGCTTTGAGAAATGAAGTAGCAGGAATTCTTCCTTCAAACCTTAGCTGAAAATCAGTAGGTTTTTTCTCAGTTCACACTGCCAAAACTCTTGTCAAGGACCTTACTTTATATCTTGTCTACTATAGCTTCCTCTTCACAGTCTTTGACTCTTCCATCTTTGTTTCACCTCAAGTCCATCCAAAACACTACTGCTGTTGAGATCATCTCCCTGGCCTGTTGTGACTACATCACCTCTCTCTGAAGCCTTCCACTAGCTCTCTCTTTTCTCCATCACATCAAATACAAATGTCTTGTCCTTACTTTCAAGAATCTTCATAATTTACTCCGGGGCTATCTACCCAGTTGTCAACCACCTGATTTCTTCCACCAGTGATGTGTTTGTATTAATTTAGATGGAATATAGAGGCCCAAATATGTTAACATAACCCTGTCACATCCAACATTAAGCTGTTTTAACAAGGTTCAGGGTTTGGTATATAGAGACCTCAGACTATTTAATATCATGGCAAACACCATTAAAATCTTTTATTAAAGATACAAAAAAGAAGGAAAAACAGAGCATTTGAAATATAAAGTATTAAATAAGGCTTTCATTTTAACAATATCCCTTTAGCTGGAGTGATTTTTTTAGAAAGAAAAACCCATTTGTTTGACAGTCTTAGATGGTAATAATACTTTTCCTTTTGTGGAAAAAAAAAGTTAGTTAAGGTGGGCTGGAGCTGTTGTTAACATCTGAACTCATTTACTAAAAAAACAAAACCAGACAAACACATACAAGAGAAGGAGAAAAGACCAGTAAAGATAGAAAATGCAGCTCCTGTCTCTGTTGTTGACTTTCATATGCAACCTCACTACTGGAAAAACACAGGCATGACACACATGTACCAGCATTGAGCTATGTAGGGCATAGCTTTCAGTTGCCTCTTTCTGGACACATAATGGTGAAGCTTGCTCCAGTAGCCAAATGTTCTGTCCAGAGTCTCTTTCAGTAAGAACCCAAAAAGGGAGTGATGAGCATAGCTCATCTTCTCATTATTTTGTCCACCACTTAGGGCCTAATTTCCAGTACGCCAATTTTGGTTTATTGATTTTCGGTCTCACGCTGTTTTTGTTTGCAGGCGTGATCTCAAGATAATCCTTCAGTTATATCAGTAGGCCTTTTTTGTTTGTACTTTTTGTCTCCCTTTTGCACCTTTTCCCCATCAACATTTATTGTTACAGGGTATTGTGATGCTTTATGAACTTTTACTCACTTTTTACAGTTGAGCTCAGAATTAGGGTAAATTTGTAGGCCCAATTATCAAACATAATCTTTCTCTTTTATGAACCATTTCCTCCTAGGATTGGACATTTGTTCATAAAATTATGAACAAAAATCTTATTTTAGTTTAAACAGATAGTAAAGAAAAGGGTATTTGATTATATTTTAAGATTTGCAAATTCCTTATCCCAAAATTGGGATTAACAAGTCTTATTTGGTTACTTGTTACTAAAATTACAGTTAAACCTTTTGGATATGAACAAAGCTAAAAAAATACAACTCACTTAATTTGCAGCCAAAAGAAAACTTAAACTGCTGCTGTTTGTGTTAGTAAGATGTTTAGAAACAAACCAGCTCTTACGGTTTGCATACTTCTTTGGCTGTAGGCCCAGAATGGGTAAAGATGACAAAAACTTTTTTGTTTTGTTTTGCTGTGTGCATAGTAAAAGCTGTATATTTACACAAATCATGCAAATTTTATGCACTAGGTGTTAAATTTGCTTACTTGGAGAAAAACTTTAGCTCTGATGGTAATTTTACCGGAGTATGTTACCTGCTTTAAAAAGAAGCAGCAAAATGATGGTCAATCTGTTTTTTTTTTTTTTTAAGATATCTTATCTCCTAGAACTGGAAGGAACCTTGAAAGGTCATTGAGTCCAGCCCCCTGTCTTCACTAGCAGGACCAAGTACTGATTTTGTCCCAAATACCTAAGTGGCCCCCTCAAGGATTGAACTCACAACCCTGGATTTAACAGGCCAATGCTAAAACCACTGAGCTATCCCTCCCCCTCTGGAACCACTTTTGTATTTGAGTCATTTGCAACACCCAGAGGTTGTTCACAGGAATTTTTAGTCTGACAGACCTTGCCTGCCTGTTTTACCCCCAACGTTTCTGAGGACAACAGGGCCATTGTGGCAACTTAGCCCATCCTGGGGAGCTAACCTGCAATACTAGCACAGAGTTGTCTTACATGCACAGAAGAACAAAAAAATTGACAGCAACAACAAAAACATTCCAAAATCAAGAAAAAACATTTTAAAAACCACAAAACAATCACAAAAAGTTGGTGCTGTGACAGCCTGCGTTTTGAAATTCAGTTCAGTCAGTGCAGTGGGAGTCCTGAATTAAGCTGGCATTCTAACAAAAGAGTTACCCAAGATGTTGTTTCCATAAAAGTTTACTTGAGCCACTTCACCTTCAACACTTTAAAATATTTCATTTTACTACTTTTGCTGTGTCTTGAAAATGTTTTTTCATTAAATCTTCAAAATTATTATCAGTTACAGAAATTACAAACCTCAAAATAAGAGAAAACAAAGCATTTGTTAAAAGGTTAAAAAATTAACAATTGCTATAAAATAATTAACATTCTCTTAAAACATTGTTAAACAAGGTTTGGGGTTTGGTATACAGAAACATCAGCCTGCTAGTACCATGGCAATGCATTTCTAAACATTATTCTATCCATTTATTGAAGATAAAGAAAAGAAGGGAAAGCAATTAAAGCATTTGAAATGTAAAACATTAAGTAGGACTTTCATTTTAACAACAACCCTTGTTCCTTTTCCCTTTTGCTGGAAAGAGTGTTTAGAAGGAAAACCTTACTTGTTTCACAGTCTCTTAGATGGTGGTAATAACTGTCCTTTTGGGGTAAAAGAAATTAGTTTAAGTGGGCTGGAGCTGTTGTTAATGTCTGATCCCATTTACTAAAACACAAAACCAGACAAACACATACAAGAGAAGAAGAAAAGAACAGTAAAGATAGAAAATGTAGCTTCTGTCTCTGGTGTTGACTTTCACTTGCAACTTCACTGCTGGAAAAACACAGGCATAGCACACAGTTTTATCAGCCACTCCAAAACCTGGCAAACTAGTACAAGCACTGGGCTTTTTACGGCATTGCTTTTAGCTACCTCTTTTGGCTCACAGGCTCATAGCGACAGGGCCGGCTTTAGGAGATGCGGGGCCCGATTTGACGGGGCCCCGGCAGGGATGACTCACCCGGCGGCACTCCGGGTCTTCCGCGGCACTGAAGGACCTGCCGCCGAAGGCCTGGTGAGTACACCCCCCTCATCTGACCCCCCCCATCTCCTGCCCCCCTCAGAAACTGCAACCCATCAACCCACCCTGCTCCTTGTCCCCTGACCACTCCTTCCCAAGCCCCCCCACCCTAACTGCCCCCCAGGACCGCACCCTCTACCCAACTCGCCTTGCTCCCTGTCCCCTGACTGCCCCGACCCCATCCACCACCACCCTGACAGACTCCCAGGCCTAACCAACCCCCCCCTTCCCCATCCCCTGACTGCCCCCCCGGAACCTCTGCCCGATCCAACAAGCCACCGCTTGTTTCTGAACCCTCCCAGGCTTCCCGCGTGAACATCTGATTCGCAGGAAGCAGGGGAGGGGGAGGAGAAGGGGAGGAGCATTCAGGGGAGGAGGGGGAGGTGAGGTGAGCTGGGGTCGGGGGTGGGGCGGACAGCAGCCGGAGCTTGGGAACCGGCTCCAGCTCACCACTGGGCGCAGGGCCCGATTCAGCAGGGGAATTGGCCTAAAGCCGGCCCTGCATAGCAATGTTGCAAAATATACAGTCTTGGTCGGCTAAGGCAGATTTATTAAACAGAAGGCAAAAGAAAAGAGATAGGAAAGAAGAGAAGAAATAAGGTAGGGGAAGGAAAAGAGTGTGTGTGTGTGTGTGTGTGTGTGTGTGAGAGAGAGAGAGAGAGAGAGAGAGCAAGCCTCACATCCTGGAATCTAGCTGGAGCTGGTAGAGGTGGCAATGTCATCTGGGCCTCTCTCTGGCCTGATTTGGACAACTGCGCTGTTTATTCCTCCAATGTTGTCAGCTTCTCTTACAAGCACCTGTGTGCTGTTTTCCATGTTGTCCCTATGTGTGCAATTCCCTCCCTGATAAATCCATAAAACTACTTTCCCATCCTCCTTCCAATCTCGTCTTAAGATTTTCACTTCTAGCATAATGCCTAGACTCAGAACACTGTTGGCTGGTAATGGCTAGTAGAGATGGTCATAACATGGAATTCCCATTCTTCAGGAAATTCCAGAATTTCAATAATAATACTAATATTGTTCCACATAGGAAAAAAACTTGCTATTTCAACAATTCATGTGAAATGTGTGGGTGGGCGATGGAAGTCAGAAATGTTCCTTTCGAAGAACTGAAACAACATTCCATTTGGACTCTTTCAAAACTAAATTGAGTAGGCTGCCCATCTGGTAGGTCCTCAAGAAGCTGAGAACTGGAAAGTCCTGACTTGAGCTGTTTGCTAGAAGCTGGGAATTAGCGACAGGGGATGGAGCACTTGATGATTACCTGTTCTGTTCAGGCCCTCTGAAGCACCAGGCATTGGCCACTGTCGGCAGACAGGATGAGGGGCTAGATGGACCTTTGGTCTGTTCTTATGGCTCTCAGGGCTTCCAGTTTCTCTGCTATAGAGTGGGAAGCCTGACAGTTCAGAGAGTCCCAGCTCTGTGGCAGCCTGTGCAATGGGTGAGCTGCCAGGAAACCAGCTTCCTTCAGAAGATTCAGCTAAATCAACAGTTCCTGCAAGCTATTTCGATTTGTACAAATCCATATTTTTGGACAGAAAAATGTTCCGTCTGAAAATTTCTGACCAGATTTAACGGCTACTGATCTACTTATTTGCCTCCACCAACATGAAAAATAAATATTAACACAATTAGTTCACACAGTTAATGGTATGAAAATATGTGCTTCTATTAGTGTTACCCTATTCTACTTTGCCCCCAACCCCACTTGGTCATTTCACCTCTTAGATGAAATATAACAAAACTAAAATTGTAATCTCTTTGGACAGGGCAGTCTTTTACCGTATGTCTATACAGCAGCTTAGCACAATGGGGCCCCAACCTGGTTGAGACCTCCTAGAGTCTAGGACCTAGATGGTACTCTAACACAAATAAAAAAGAAGCAGCCAATTTGATTTAGGCTTAGTCATTTTAAACTTGGAAAGGCTATTGAATACGAGTGAGAGAGTTGATTGAATGCTGCATTACGACTCCATTAAGTTTACAGTGTGGGCATCTAGGGAGATGATTAACTAAAGGAATTGCAATACTCAGTATGGCAAGTGATTAACCCTTAGATGTGTGGATATATGTATGCCTATCTCATTTATTTATTAGGCTATAAATATTCCAAGGTTGAGGCAAGATCTAAAGTCAGTGATTATTAATGTTAATTTCTCTGTTGGCATATTGTAGATGTGCAAAGCAATTAGACCAAGTGACAAATGCTTGCTCCTGAGTTTAGAGTCTAAACAAATATTTTAAACTAATGATAAAACAATATAGTTCACAATATGGTAATTCTGAGCTGTCAAGGATCATTGGAAATTAATTTACATTTAAATATGCTAAATTAATGGGAAACATTTAAAAATAAAGGGCCTAGTTCTGCCATGAATATTGAGTAAAAATAGGAGCAACTGCCTATTCTTTGTTGCCTATGATGAACATGCTCACTGGAAGGGACTTTTAATATTTTCATTCTAGACCTATATTTTCCATGGAATTTTTTTCACTTGGGCTTTAAACATGCAACATGTGTACTGTTGATGATTATTACTAAACCTTTTTATTACTCATTTCTTTCAGTGAAAGGATTGTATTGTATAAGCAAAACAGAATAAAATTTAAGTCAGATGAATTATTTGAAGATTTAAGATTCCCTTTGTGCTCAGTCCAGTCCTGTGATATGTGGCATATAGTCAATAGCAGAGCAAGGAAAGAGGCATGGATCTGCCTCCCTTATAAGCTGTTGCTTAGCGGTTAGATCACTCATCAAGGTGTGGGATACCTGGGTTAAATTCCATCCTGTGCCTGATATGGAGAAGTCATTTGAACTTAGGTCTTCTACACTGCAAGAGAGTAGAGAGTGCTCCAGTCACTGGGCTACAGGTTACTGTAGTATGGGGATTTCTCAATCTCGCCTATTGAATCTGTTCTACTTGTATAAATCATCAGATAGTCATTGAAGCGGGGACTTGAACTCAGGACTCCCACATCCTACGTAAGTGCCATAACTACCAGGCTAAAATTATTCTCGCTCTCTTTCCCAAGCCCCATGACTATTTATTGTCATTATGACTAATTATGAATTTCCACTGTGAACCACTGAGCTAAAGGTTGGGAGCCAGGCAGCAGCACCACCACTATCATCACCTTTTCTTCTTCCTTCTGGCCATTTTGTCAAACCTTTGCTTTGCTCTTGTCAAAATGCCTGAAACTCTGAACAAATTTATTTTTCTCTAAACAAAATGTTTCATTTCAATGTTACTGAACTATTTTGAGCTTTGGGGTTCAGTTGAAACTATTCAGTAAATGCAACATAAATTAGCTAATAGTTTTGGTCAATCCAAACCTGCATTTTCCCCCACAAATAAATTTTTGTTTTTAAAAAATTACCCGGCTCTATTAAAGAGTCTGTCCTACCTTTGCATGATGCTTTTGAGCCAAGTAAAGACTTCTTAATTGCCAAAAATTGACAGGGTTTCTGGCCCAGTGGATGGGAGGGAGCTGTAGACGTGATATATTTTGATTTCACTAAGGCTTTTTACACAGTCCACATGGCATTCTCGTAAGCAAACTAAGGAAATATAGTCTAGGTGTAATTACTATAAGGTGGCCAGATTTCTAGTTAGGCACAGCAGGCACATGCCTAGGGGCGCCAGTGTTCTAAGGGCACCTAAAAGTTAAAAGTGGGTCAAAAGTTTCATTTTTTACAGAAAACATGGTCAGCTGTAGGTGGCGGGGGGCACTGAAGATGCTGTGCTTAGGGGCGTGTAAGTAAATCTGGCCCTGGGTGGGTGCAGAAGTGTTTGAGAAACCATACTCAAAGAGTAGCTATCAATGATTCACTGTCAAACAGGAGGGCATATCTAGTGGGATCCCACAGGGGTTGGTCTTGGATCTGGTATTGTTTGGTAGTTTCATAAATGACTTGGATAATGGAGTGGAGAGTATGCTTCTAAAATTTGCAGATGATACTGAGCTAGGAGGGGTTCTTAGCACTTTGGAGAACAAGATTAGAATTCAAACTGTCCTTGACGAATTGGTCTGAAATCAACAAGATAAACTTCAATAAAGACAAATGCAAAGTACATTTAGGAAGGAAAAATCAAAAATACAGTTACAAAATGGGGAATAACTGGCAAGGGAGTAGTACTGCTGAAAAGTGTCTGGGTGTTATAGTGGATCTCAAATTGCATATGAGTGAAAATGTGGAGGTCAGCAGGGAGATCAGGGTTGGGGCGTGGGAGGGGGTTAGGGTGCAGGCCCCAGGTGATGCTTACTTCAGGCAGCAGCATGTCCCTCCTCTGACTCCTATGCGGAGGCACGGCCAGGCAGCTCTGTGCACTGCCCTGTATGCAGAGCCGGTGCTTGGGGCGGGGGCAGCGTGCAGAACCCCCTGGCTGCCCCTATGCCTAGGAGCCAGAGCAGGGACATGCTGCTGCTTCCAGGACCCGCGCAGAGCCATGGCATGCAGGGAGCTTGCTTTAGCCCCACTGTGCCGCTGACCGGACTTCTAACGGCCCAGCCACCAGCGTCCCTTTTTAATAGGGCGTTCCAGTCAAAAACCAGACACCTGGCAACCCTAACCCCAGGAGTTTCAGTTATGGCTAAAACATGGAGATTAACTCATTTCTTGCAAAATTAGGTATCACAGATAATATGACAGGTTTCAGAGTGTTTCAGAGTATCTAGTTTGCATATCAATTCCAGCTCAGCAGTCTCTTGTTGGAGTCTGTTTTTGAAGCTTTTCTGTTGTAAAACTGCTGAGCTGGAATTGATATGCAAACTACATACAATCAATTTAGGATTGAACAAGGACTGGGAATGGCTGAGCCATTACAAATATTGACTCTATCTCCCCTTATAAGTATTCTCACACTTCTTATCAAACTGTCTGTACTGGGCTAGCTTGATTATCACTTCAAAAGTTTTTTTTCTCTTACTTAATTGGCCTCTCAGAGGTGGTAAGACAACTCCCACCTGTTCATGCTCTCTGTATGTGTGTATATATATCTCCTCAATATATGTTCCATTCTATATGCATCCGAAGAAGTGGGCTGTAGCCCACGAAAGCTTATGCTCTAATAAATTTGTTAGTCTCTAAGGTGCCACAAGTACTCCTGTTCTTTTTACAGATAATATGGTATCAGCGGGTCTCAAAGCAGTGGATGATCTGACATACCACTGAAGATGAGATTCAATGCCCAGGTACAAAATGAGAATTCAGGGATTCCAGGTTTTTGTACTTGAGGCAGCAGGGTTATTATTTTGTGTGTGAATTCATTTTATTTCTCAGTCAGCTTCATGGGAATTCATAGGAAACTGTGATAAATCAGTAAGGTAAGGCACTTATTTCTATAAAAGTGCTTTTTTGTTCCAAACCATTTAGGCTGAAGTTGAGTTAAATCATGCAGCTGCTGCTGCTGCTGCTTTTAGATGAGAATATAAATTCCTGTGAACCTGTTTCTGCCACAGCAATATCCCTTATACAGAGTACCTAATGTTTTTTTAAAGCACTTTAACTCATCTTTGAAGGTACCTTTTTTAAAAAAAAAATAATTTTTTCTTTAGTGTTTCATAGTTTTATTTTAAGATTACAGAACTACTCGTAGACTTGGCAGGGTTTTAAACTATCATCACCATCTCAGGAAAAGGACAGGGACATCATGGTGGGCAGTTCAATTAAGACCTCTGATCAGTGTGCAGCTGTGGTCAAAAAAGCAAACGAAATGTTTAGGATTAGAACTGAAAGTTTTCCAGTGGAACAGTTTTCCGTTGGAATATGCTGATTTTAAGAAATCTAAGCATTCTGTGGAAATGGGTCAATTCTATCAAAACTTTTTATGGAAACCAGGCAGACTGACCAGGTCTGTTTTCATACCTGCATGCCACGGCTGCCCAGCTGCTGTCTCCCTGCACTTACTGCCATGATGGGTGGATAGTCTCTCTGACTTCTGTTTTCCCTGGATAGCCCCTGCTGCTCCCTGGCTTCCCAGCTGCCCAGAAAGCTAGCCAGGGAGTTGGCCAGAATGCTGGCTTGCCAGCCTAGAAATTTTCAGAAAGTTCTGTTTCAGTTCTTCCAAAAAGGATTTTTTTCAAAATTTCAGTTCTATCGAAAATTTTGCATTTCCAACTTTTTATTCTGCTTGAGTGAATTTTTTTTGGAAACGTTAAATTTCCATGTCTGGTTCTCACACTGCTCTAGTAAAGATGCACAAGGAGTGAGATGGAGAACAATATAGAAAATATAAAAATGCTATTATGTCAATCAGTAGCTCAAAAGGCAGGGCCAGGGGAGAGGTTGCCATTGATTTCAATGGATACAGGTTTTCACCCCTAGAATGTTGTGTGCAATGCAGGTTACCCCATTTCAAAAAAAAATATTGCAGAATTAGAGGAGTTCCAGAGAAGGCCAATGAGAATAATTAGGGGTGTGGAAAAACTCACATGAGTTTGAGATTGTTTACATTCTTAAGGAGCCAAATAAGAGGGAGTATAATAAAAGTACACAAAATAATGAATGGTGCAGGGAAGTTAGATTGGGAGCTTCTGGTCTTCATAATACAAGAGCAAAGGGAACATTCAACAACTTTGAGAAATGGCAAATTCAAAATGGGTAAAAGGAAATACTTTTCTACACAATGCATAACTAGACTGGGGAACTCATTATCCTGGGATGTTGTTGAAACCAAAAGCTTAAAAAGCTTCTAAGAGGGAATAAGGGGAAATCTTTATTAGACTTTGTCCAAACAGATAAAGAGGAACTGATCCCAGAACTAAAAATTAATGGTAGCTTAGCTACAAGTGATCATGACTTGATCACATTTACAATGTGCAAGCAGAATAAAGGCCAGACCAGTAATATATATATTTGGTGCTTTAATAGGAGTAATTTCATAAACCCAAAAAAATTATTAGCTAAATCAGCTGGGAGGAAGAATTTAATGTTCTAACACTAAAAGCACAAGATGGGGTATTAGTTGGTGTCTGATACAGATTATAACATTATAGATGACAATTTCCAGACTCTTATTTTTACTTTGGTGGTGCTTTGAAACAGCAATGCAGCAGGAACCACCTGAATCACAATAGCATCAAAGCAGCAGCAGGCATGTGTTAAAATAATAGCAAGTTAGATTGCTCTCTCAGGCTTGCATGGTAGGTAGATTTTATTAAAAAAAAAAAAAAGATGTGATGGGATTTTTTTCCAATTTCACAGTTTTAAGAATTATGTTTGGCTGCAAATATTTAAAAAATCTTCCCCCTTATCATACCATAGCAATTCTGAATTACGTCAGATGTTCAGTGCTATACAGTCACACAGATTTGTCCTTTATTTGCCATAGGGAAGCTGCTGCTTCCATGTGTAACATTAAAAGAAAATAATTATTGTACAACTTCAGTGCTTCCTGACATAATCATTATCACTGTTACTTGGCTAACTGCGCCTCTGGCCATTCCTGGTCTCTTTGAGCACACCCCCTCTAGATTTCAGGCTTTGGGCCACTATCAGTTTCTTGGGGTGGAAACATTCATTTCTGACACTCTCAGTCCAGACTTGGGTGACAGTCCCCTGTCAATTGTATCAATTGTGATAATCTTTGCAGGTCTGACTTCGGCTCAGACCCTGCAACTCTATTCTGCCTAGCGCAATGACCATGGTAATTAGCGACCAAACAACTTCCTGGAAGCAATGTATTTTTTATTCAGAACAAAAGCTTTTTCAAGGAAGCATATCTTAAAAACAATAACGCATACTGCAAGCTTATATTGTTCTTCCCTAAGGCTTACCATTCCTAGGATCTGGAAGGCTGAATTCCTTCAGATTCCTCCACAGAGCTTGTCAGACCAAACTGTCTACACAGCTGATCAGAAGTGAAACTCACCCCTGGGAAGCTTTTTAATCTTTCGATCTTTGGTTTTCCAGCCTGGCAAAAAAAAGTTTAAAACATGTTGGAGATAAGTGACAGGATTTTTTAAGCTAACAGTGAGTCCCCATTGTCTTTCTAGTGTTTACCCAGGTATACTTATCTAGGAAACTGCTGTGTTTCCTTCCCGCACAATTCGCACAGAATTCAAGCATTTTAGGCTTAGAATAAACATTCCACTAACCTCAATACAAATTAGATTGTGTTATTTTTGTACAGAGCTTCCTATGATGTTTCTTTCTTGTTAAAGAAAAATGGTGGACAAACATTAAAAAGGGTTTTAAAAAAATCTAGAAGCCCAGTATTAAGAAGCTCTGCTTGCAATAAATAAATAAAATAAAATGGAGTTTAAACAGAGCGTGCTACAATTTAAGAACTATTTATCTAAACAGCACTGAAACCTTTCTTGCTCACCTTAAGTGGTCTGCAAGAGGGACCCCCTTTCATGTGAACCTAGAGAGTTGTGCTTCAGAGAAAGGGGTTCTGTCTAGCTGTGGATGGAGAGGAAGCCTGTTGGTTGATAACCACCAGAGACAAGAGGTCATGACAGCATTCTACAAGTTTGGAAACTGATGAAGATGGGCAGCCTGTGGCCCCCAGAGAGAAGAGGACTAGGAGGAATTCCACACAGGTAGAAATTTCAAACCAATGCCAGGTCCTTAATATGGAAACTATAGAATATACTTCTCAAGCTCCAGAAACTCCAAGGGAACAGAAAGATGTATAAGATGTGTGGATGGCAGTTTGGCCCAACCTGTAAGAACATCAAACTTGTCTGCAAAGAATTCTTCAACTGCCCAAGGAAGACAGATGAACCTTATTGGAAATTCAATACTCAGAAGAATCAAAAAAACATTCTGCAAGAGACAGGCAAACAAGATGGTATGTTACTTTCCTAGAGTCAAGACATGAGATGTCACTTTCTGATTGGATAGGCAAGGATCCATTGGTGGTGGTTCATATTGGCACCAATGACACTTCATCGTGAGATATCTTTCAATGTAAATGTCTTCAGGGAACTTAGAAACCTGTTGAAGAAGAAGAAGAATGTCCAAGCGATCGTCTCTGAGATCCTTCTTGTCCCATGAGCGAAGAAAGACAGAAGGAAATGAACTGTTGGGTAAGGAAGTGGTGGAGGGGTTTGGTTTTGTGGAACATTTGTCCACTTTCTATGGGGAGAGGGAGCTGTATAGTTTGGATGGCCTCCATCTCAGTAGAAGTGGGACCAATCTAACCAGGGATAGGCTGGCTAGAGTAATCAGGAGAGAGTTAAATTAATAACAGAAGGGGTGGGTGAAAAGAGGGAAGATATGAGCACTCAGCACAAATTTGAGATTTTGAGAACAAAAGGAACTAAAGCACATGAAGAGAAGAAATTCTTGAATTACCTAAACACCAATGCTAGGAGCCTGGCTAACAAACAAGAGAAACTGGAATTGCTCATTTATAAACATACATTTGATCTTGTTGTTAAAGAAGTATGGTGAGATGATTCATATGATTTGAATGTTAAAATCTATTTAATAAAGATTGAGTTGGCAAAAGGGGAGGAGCGTGGCACTCTATGTAAAAATGGCATTACCTGTTTCCGAGTCAGTGACAACTTGGAAGAAAATAATCTAGAAAGCCTGTGGATCAATGTTCTAACACTGAAAGCACAAGATGGGGTATTAGTTGGTGTCTGATACAGATTATAACATTATAGATGACAATTTCCAGACTCAAAGAGTAAAAGGGAAATCTTTATTAGACCTTGTCCTCACAGATAGAGGAACTGATCCCAGAAGTAAAAATTAATGATAGCTTAGGTACAAGTGATCATGACTTGATCACATTTACAATGTGCAAGCAGAATAAAAGCCAAACCAGTAATATATATATTTGGTGCTTTAAAAGGGGTAATTTCACAAAGCCAAAAAAATTATTAGCTAAATCAGCTGGGAGAAAGAATTTAATCGGAAAAATGTGGCTGATAATTGGGAATTATTTAAAAACACTTTACCAGAGGCCCCAAAAAGCCACAATCCCTCTAATAAGGAAAAGGGCAGTGGAAATTAAAAAACAGACCTAGTTTGGAAGGGAAGTGAAGGTAGCTATAAAAAAATAACAAATGGAAGAAAGGGGAAGTTGATTACTAATGTATATAAATCAGAAGTTAGGAATTGTAGAAAATTGAGAAGGGAAGTCAAGAAATAAAAGGAGAAATCTATGGCCAGCAGAGTTAAGGGCAATACGTTTTCGAAATATATTAGCAACAGAGAGAATCCTGACAATGTTATTGGTCCATTATTAGACAGAAATGATAGAATTATCAATAATAGTGCAGAAATGACATACATTTCAATAAATGAAAATTCAATAATGACATTTTCAATAAATATTTCAGTTCTGTATTTGGAGGAAAACTGATTATATAGTCTCATATGATAACACTCTTTCCATTTCACAAGTATCTCTGGAGAATATTAAACAGAGCTATTAAAGTTAGATATTTTTAAACCAGCAGGTTCAGATAACTTGCTTCCAAGAATTTTAAAAGAGCTGGCTGAGGAGCTTGCTGGACCATTTATGTTGATTTTCATTAAGTCTCCGAGAACTGGAGATGTTTCAGAAGACTAAAAGAAAACTAAAAGTTGTGCCAACTTTTAAAAAGAGTAAACTAGATGACCCAGGTGATTATAGGTCTGTCAGTCTGACAAAAATCCCAGGCAGGATAATGAAGTGGCTGATATGGGACTTGATTAATAAAGAATTAAAGGAGTGTAATATAATTAATGACAATCAGCATGGGTTTATGGAAAATTGATCCTCTCTTATTGACTTATCTTTTTTGATGTGATTACCAGTTTGGTTGAAAAAGATAATAGTTTTGACATAATGTCTTTAGACTTTTCTAATGCATTTGGTACCTCATGACATTTTGAATAAAAATTTAGAACAATACAAAATTAACATGGCACACATTAAATGGATTAAATACTGTCTGATAGGACTTAAAGTGCAATTGTAAATGGGGAATCATCAATGAATGGGTGTGCTTCTACAGTTGTCCTGCAGGGATTGGTTTTTGGCCCTAGGCTATTTAATATTTTTTATCAATAACTTAGAAAAAAACATAAAATCATCACTGAAAAAGTTTGCAGATGACAACAAAAATTGGGGGAGTGTTAAATAATGAAGAGGACAGGTCACTGATTCAGAGCTATCTAGATCGCATGGTAAACTGGACGAAAGCAAACAATATGCATTTTAATATGGCTAAATATAAATGTGTATATCTAGGAACAGAGAATGTAGGCCATATTTACAGGATGAAGGACTCTATGCTGGGAAGCAGTTACTATGAAAATGATTTGGGGGTTATGGTGGATAATCAGCTGAACATGATCTCCCCGTGTGACACTATGGCCAAAACAGCTAATTCAATCCAAGGGAATGTAGAGTAGGAACAGAGAGGTTATTTTACCTCTATATTTGGTACTGGTGTGACCGTTGCTGGAATACTGTGTCCAGTTCTGGTGCCCAGAAGTCAGGAAGGATGTTGATAAATTGGAGAAGGTTTTGAAAACAGCCACAAGAACAATTTAAAGGGCTAGAAAACATGCCTTATAGTGATAGATTCAAAGAGCTCAATCTATTTAGTTTAGCAAAAAGAAGGTTAAGAGGTAACTTGATTGTAAGTATCTATATAGCACACAAATATTTAATAATGGACTCTTCTGTGTAGCAGAGAAATATGAGACAATGGCTGGAAGTTGAAGCTAGTCCAATTCCGACTGGAAATAAGGCATACGTTTTTAACAGTGAGGGTAGTTAGCTATTGGAACAAATTATGAAGGTTCATGTTGGATTCTCCATCATTGACAATTTTTAAATCATGTTTGGATTTTTTTCTAAAAGATGTATTCTCTGGGAATTATTTTGCGGAAGTTCGATGGCAAATATTATACAGGATGTCAGACTAGGTGATCACAGTGGTCTCTTCTGGCCTTGGAATCCATAAACACACATTGAAGCAGGGCTTTTCACTCGTACATTCATATAACACTCTTGTTGTAATAATAACGGAAATGGAACTAATTCATTACAAAAGACCAGAAATGTTTTTGGATGTTAATTCTTGTTCACTGCTGTCCTTGAGCCAATGTTAGAGGTGAATTGAGCCAATGTTAGAGGTGAAATGCTTCGTATCTGTAACAAACTGTCAGTGTTTGCCTGAAACCCAGCTCTGTTAGCAAGTGATTGTTGGGAATTGTTTTGTTTTTGTGATTCACTGTTGTAGGTGGCTTGTTACTTCAACTGGATATTAATGAGGTAGGAGTGGTTCTCTAGGGAACAGATGTAGGCCAAGAGCTCATCAGTTCTCACAAAGAAACCCTTAGAATAAACAACTCTGGTGGAATTCTTGGGCTGGATTTTATGCTGTTCCATTTTGAGTTCCTTTGTGAATAAAACCACAACCCAGAAAGATAAATTCTGACCCTCTACAACTTGAGAGGACTGTTTGGAGCAGGTTGATGAAGTCACCTGCTCATCAGATCCTATTACTAATTCATTAAATCAGTGTTGCCAACTCTGATGATTTTTGCGAGTCTTGCAATATTGGTGATTTTATAAAAGCTCCAGCTCCTGGAGTCATATGATTACATGTTCTCTCTTTCTCTTTTCTTTTAAAGGAAGATTTTAGCCCTTATGACAGTAGAGAAAAGCTTGAAACATTACCCCAAAACACCAAAACCAGAAGGCAAATAAAAAGAATCCCAAATATATTATTTAAAAAAAAATCTCATGGGTGTGTGGGCCCTGACTTGTGATATTTGAACACTTTGGGTTGGCAGTACTGAAATCATACAAGGCCCCATAAGTTAACTCTGTAAACTGAATTGGCTAAGGAACAAAATTGAAAAAGTAAGTGCTGATAGCTCGCCACCCTTAATGTTTAAAGTTGTCGTCTTTTCTGTTTACTACATATTATGTTATCTTTATACTGTGCAGACTTTCAGTGTGGACAATGTGTGGGGAAGTGTAGTACAGAAGATGACACGCAGATATTTCTCTCAGATGAGCCTCCAAAGTTTTTTTGTGGAATCTATTTATTTGGTATAGCTTCCCTACTGGTGGATACAATCACTTTAAATTGAGGTTAATAGTCAAGGTTAACAACAAGTGTTAGAATATTTTTTAGAAAAATGGATTTGTAGGTATGTAGAAGAAGGATATTCACAATTTCTGATGTTAACAGTTTTGGAAAAAATTATAAAGTTGATGATGTTGTCATTCTCCCCCTCCCATCCCCCCCAGTTACACACAGATCATTATTTGAATTGAGAGACATGTTATTCTCTCTTTAAATATCCTATTTTCAAAGATACCTATATCTACAGGAAAAAATCCACAGAATACTTGAAAATGTACTGTTTTGAGGGAATTTTAAATTACTTGCTGATGAATTAAAAATATAGTTAAATCTATATCACAGTTGTAGTTTGTGGAAAAAACGTCAAAATGAAGCTTTTTTAGTGGTTTAAGCACACTCACAGAGTAAGGGAAATGATTTTTCAGGCAATACTTACATTGTGGTTTGCAACCACAAAACAATATCTGTTCAAGTTTAAGGGAAAACTATTGTGCTTTGTTGGAAAGAGAGCAGACACCGTTATTTCCATAAATCTCTTGCTGACTTTCTAAGCTGCCAAAAATGCCCTCAGAATAAATGTAGGATCTTTGAGATCTTCTACCATATTATTCCTTTTTCACAAGATCACCATTTCCACTGAGAGCAATAACATACTATTCTACTGAGCCAAATGTCTTTTGGTTACAAAAATTGTAGAGATATTGATGTGAAACTGATTCAACGAGGACTTGTGAAATGAGTGTTCATTTTGGTTCAAAACTATTGAAAATTATTAGCTTTTTCAATGAAGATTAGATTAATTCTGCTTGGGGTAGTGGGTGAATGGGCTGGTAGAGGTGGAGATTTCTTCCACAACCCAGGAAAGGGCTATCTGAGTGGATGGAGCCCCCCATACAGCTTGGAATATTGGGGGAGAGAGCTGAGACTTCCCTTCTCTCAGACTAGACCCAAAGCTGCCAAAAACAGGAAGCAGTTCCCTACTTGTAGATAAACTCACAAGTAGGAGGGAGACCTCAAGACTTGCAGTGATGGTCCCACTATATAAATCCATTTGCTGGGGGAGCAGGGTGCTGACAGTGACTGGTCCCCCCACCAGCCATGGGGCACCCTTCCTTCCTGAGCTCATGAAGAATGACAGCAGCATTCTCCTCCCTATTTCACTGCAACAATACAGGGATCCTTCAGAGGTAGGATAATTTCTTTTGTGTTATGAGTCCCTAAGTGGAAGCAAAAGGTAGTATCTTAGGATGTGGTCAGGCTCTTTGGAGGTCTCTGAGCTGCTCTTGTATCACATATTAAAAATAAACAGTTTATATAAAATTTCAAGAGGCATTGAAACTGGAACTACTACAGAGAGGAAAGGAAAGTTTAACTTTTCTCCCTGCCTGATAAGCTGAGCTATTCAGAAGCTGCAGTTGATGGATGCAAAGAAAACCTATAGAACAGTGCCCAGACTGTAGAATAGTGGAAGCAGGATGAAAATAAGGAAAGAAAAAAGGCTATAGATCTTCATAAAGATAAGTAACAGATATATAGGTAGTAAACATAGAAAATGGACCAAAACCTCCAAACCAATTAAGATATAACTGTGACAATATGTCACAAGTGTAGAGAAGATGGAAAGACTAATTCTGTCTGTAAATTCAGTTAATAATGCCAGGAAAGAAGGAAAAATTTGACACGAAACTTTTTTACTTATTGATTGGAAACAAGGTTAGACAAGTGTCTAACTCTCTAAGACCAAGAAAAGAATAAGAACAGCTAAGTTTGGATGAGGTTCTGGAAAGATTGGATAGATATGGAGATCTGAAAAAAGTGAAACGCGGTGAGAGAATTGTTCATAGATTAAGAGCCAGAAGAAAATATTGACATGTATGTTACAGATTTCAGAACATTGGCAGCAACCGGTAATTTTTCTGATCCTATAGATTCACTGATGTGTGACAAAATTAATTTGTGGTGTATTAGATTTATGAGAACATTTACTAGAGAAGTTAGATTTGGATTTAGAAAAAAATTTACACATTTATAGAGCTACTTATACAAACAATGAAAACCTTAGAATAACAGAGACCTTTACAAGGGCTGGGAGTGACACAAAAGAGAATAATGGAAAAAGAGTTCAAAAGAGCTGAGAAATGTGGAACTGTGTAAATTTCAGTGCTCACCATGAGGGAAAAAATCAGAGTTGTGGGACATGTATTGTGTCTGATGCACACTGTAAGAGTTTACAAACAAACAAAAAAATCCCAAAACCAAAATACCAGGAATAAGTCAAAAAGTTGTCATGGTGACAGAAGAAAGAACAGGGTCATCTAGCTTTGAGGCTATCTCATGGGTGTTTCTATATCCTGAAGAAGAAAGTGTGAATATAGTTGAACAATTGGCTTTTATGCATAAAAACAACTCTTTGCAACAGTGAAGTTAAATGATAAACCAGGGTTTCTCAAACATGGGTCGCCGCTTGTGTAGGGAAAGCCCCTGGCAGGCCGGGCCGGTTTATTTACCTGTCCCGTCCACAGGTCCGGCCCATCGCGGCTGCCAGTGGCCGCGGATCACTGCTCTGGGCCAATGGGAGCTGCTGGAAGCGGCGGCCAGTACGTACATCGGCCCATGCCGCATCCAGCAGCTCCCATTGGCCCAGAGCAGCGATCCACGGCCTTTGGAGCCATGATCGGCTGGACCTGCGGACAGGGCAGGTAAATAAGCCAGCTGGGCCCGCCAGGGGCTTTCCCTACACAACCGGTGACCCCTGTTTGAGAAACCCTGTGATAAACCTATACAGTTTTCAGCTGGATGGTAGCGCTAGCTGGCACATAATCCTGGTAACTTTACTTAATCGAGGAACAGAAATAGGAAAAACAAATCAAGTACTAATAATTTAACATGTCAGTGAAAAATGAAACTAGTGGCAAAGTGCAAACGTAAAATAAAACTCAGAAGTCACATAGTTGAGACTATATGAAAGAGGTAGTTTAGTCATATATAAAACTATGATGGAGCAAAAACGTTTGTAACCTTTATGTTGAAATGTTCCCTATTAATATTAAGTTGTTAAAAACATAAAGGTGCAATAAAACCCAACTTAGTTTTCAGGTTTGGGACTCTAGGTCAGTTATAGAACATTTTTATAGTAGGTGTCAAAGGAACCTCTACTCACCGCTGGGGCGCCTCTTTCTGGCCTCATCTGGGGATTATCTCTGCCAACCTGATGCTTTCTTCTCACAGGTTTCAGAGTAGCAGCCGTGTTAGTCTGTATCCGCAAAAAGAACAGGAGTACTTGTGGCACCTTAGAGACTAACAAATTTATTAAAGCATAAACTTTCGTGGGCTATAGCCCACTTCTTCGGATGCATATAGAGTGGAACATATATTGAGGAGATATATATACACACATACAGAGAGCATGAACAGGTGGGAGTTGTCTTACCAACTCTGAGAGGCCAATGCCTCTCAGAGTTGGTAAGACAACTCCCACCTGTTCATGCTCTCTGTATGTGTGTATATATATCTCCTCAATATATGTTCCACTCTATATGCATCCGAAGAAGTGGGCTATAGCCCACGAAAGTTTATGCTTTAATAAATTTGTTAGTCTCTAAGGTGCCACAAGTACTCCTGTTCTTTCTTCTCACAGTTCCTTGGTCCATTCTCTCACTCTCTGACTCTGGCCTCTTCTCGCTAGTCAGGAGCTGCAGCTCCTCTTTTTCGTGGCTTAGCCTTCTGACCAAGTCACATTGAAATCTCTCCCCCTCCCCCGGTATTATTAAAGTCTCCTTCAAAATTATCTCTGGCAGTCCCCAGATAGGCTGTCCCTAGAGTGCTGCTCCCTCAATGGGTTGTAGAAGAACCTGGGCCCATCTTCTACACCGGGCCAGGGGGGCTGGAACAATTTTTATAGTGGGGGTGCTGATGATGGAAATAATGTATTTGGTGTTTGTTATTACTACTTCAAGACAGGTGGTTGAATCCTTAGTTCGAGCACCACTGGACCGGGTTGCAATCCAGGGACCCTTGACCCAGCAGCTCACCTCTGTATTCTCACTCCTTCCCTGGAATGCTTCCTACACTATCTATTACAGGTATCTACTCACCACCCCCCACACCACCACACTGCCACCCTTGTATCAGGGAGTGTGACTGAAGGCTTTCCTCACTGCAAGTCCTCTTGCTCTTAAATCTCTGTTTCCAGCTCCCTGCTTTATAGAAGCCCTGCCTGTTTTTGCCCAGGTGAGCTTCATCCCCAAGTAAGCCTCATTGTGTCCTAGCTCCCCTCCAGATGCAGCCTATGGCTAATTGGCCTCTCTCGCTCCTTTTCACCCTTCCAGGGCTCCTGGGGTTTGAGCGCCCTCTAACAGTAGAGGACCACTAGGAAACACTTAGGCTTGGTCCACACTGGGGTGGGGCAATGAACTTCAGCTACGAGAATAGCGTAGCTGAAGTCGACGTTTCCTAGATCGAACTAAGTTTACTTACTGTGGGTCCACGCAGTGCAGGCAAGCTCCCCCGTCGACAGCGCTTCCTCCTCTCGGCAAAAAGGAGTTCCGCAGTCGATGGGGGAGCGCTTCTGGGATCGATTTATCGAGTCCAGATGGGATGCGATAAATCGATCCCAGAAGATCGATCTCTACCCTCCGAATCAAGCGGGTAATGTGGACCTAGCCTTAGAATGCTAAAAACAAACTTTATTCAAAAGAAAAATGATTAGTTAAGCAAACAGCCATGCCATTACCATTTATACAATACTACAATTATACTTACACTCAAAGATGAAATAGTGTATCAATGGGTGATCAGTCCACACTGATGACAGAATGAAGGACAACCTTACAATCCTGGAGCCTAACAGAAGGTTTCTTTTTTGGTGTTAATTGGAGCTCTCCCTAATTTAACAAAACTACTCCTTTTATAATCGATTCTAATACTAATTAACATTAAACTGCCCCTTACTAAAATATATTTCTGCCTTCTCTCCTCTTTATTGACTCTTTACATTACACATAATTTAAATTAACTTCTGCACCAATGTCCTTCCCATACTATCAATATAGATGGCATATTACTAAAACATTCACAGTTCTCAAAACACTCCTTTAAAAATCCTGTTAAAACCACTTATAACAAAAACATAGCTGCCACATAACTTCAGGGATCATATTCTTGCTAACTTCTGTTTTCCCATCTCAGTGTTTCCAACTTGTCTCTAACTCTGTCACACTAGCAACCTCAATTTCCAATACTCCTCTACACTTGGGCTGACTTAGGCCAAAGGCTAATTTCTACTTAACATTTTTATAGACCACCCATTGCAGGAAATGGATTTCAGCATACAATCTCAGAATATCAACACAGTGAATAGCCTCAGTAAAGCCATAGACTTGCAGCTCAGAGAAACTATAGAGTATAGATACCATCCTAAAGAGGTAGAGTGGTATGTTTCAGGCTGAAGGGCTCTCAGAAGTGAAATACAAATGGGAAGCAGATAGAAGTGTGGTACCTACACAATAGCATAAAAAGTGTGTGCCTGCAAATTGGGTGGTAAGCCTTTAAAGGAAGAGTTATACAATTTAATAGGGGCATAATGATTCCATTGGAGAAAATACTGATTGAATGAACAGCCTGGTGGTGACAACAGAAACTTTCAGGAAAAGACTAAAGACTAGTTTGTCAGACTAAACAAATGCCAAAATATTGTCACTTTGTGATGTAAAATATATGTTTTGGTACTTAGTTAGACTCCTCTTCTAGTACTGTATCTCCTTTTGCAGTTCCCTTTGGAATATATTTGGCTATAAATGCTGATGAGAATAAGACTGGTTCAGGGGCATTTCATCAGAAACTAAACCAACAAATTGAGGACTGCTTTATATCAGAACAATTATATATGACATTCTTGTTATCTGAGCAAGAGGAAATACGGGGACAACAATTGAGGTCTTGACCAGGAAATAAAAAATATTCTTGGTAAAATATATACAGAAAAATATCAAATTGAACCGTGATAAGGCAAAACTGAAACTGGAGGAAGTCCCATATACTTTACATCCAAAGGACTAAAGACTGTCATGGAAAAACCATGGCCATTACAGAGATTCTGCAGTCTACAAATTATATAAGAATAGTGAACTACTTGTTGTAACTTTGCAGTCAGTTGTCATAGAAGTGTGAGCTTTCAAGACAATTAACACATTGGCACTTTGTGACAATGGACAGAAGTACAAGAAAAGGCTTTTGAAGAAATAGAGCGTAAACACTCAAACACTGAAGTATTGTAACTCACAGGAAAAACTAGTCTTACAATATGATTAATCAGAGACAGGCCTTGGAGCAGCATTAATGCAGCTTGAACAGCCATTAGTGTTTGAAAGCGGAGCTATTTCAGCTTAAATGAGGAGGGTATGTGCAAATTGAACTGCTATTCCACACAATATCATGGAGCTCAGTTCTGCCACTTTTTTCTCTGTTACGCATAAATTTGCATATCAGTTTTGAATTTGTGTCACCTTAGGATAAATCCTTTCCTCCCCTCATCCCATGCTAAGAATGAGTAACCGCACTTGGGGCAGGGACACTGTGATTACAAGAGCTGAAGGGAAGGATTCCCCAGTACCACCCAGACTGCCCAATTTAAGGGCAGGAAAGTTTCTGTGCTGTCTGTGCCCCTTGCTCTGCAATGAGCAAAGCCTGTTGGATCAACATGCTTATATCCAGTACCCTCCTTTTGATCTGTGTTTGTACAGCTCCTATCACAGTAGGGTCCTGATTTGTGACTTGGGCTCCTAGGCATTATGGTAATAAAGAAATTATTTTCCTTTCCTGGCCTCAAATATCTGCAGCATGGCAGTGCACCAGCAGATGCCAGGTAGCAGGGCTACATGGTATGTTCAGGTGCATATCCCTGTACAAGCTCCCCAAACCCTACCCTTCTGCACAACTGAACTGGTGTAGTTTCATTGTGACCATAACTTTCTGGGGCCATGGTAGAGGGAAATGACAGGATTTGTGCATAATGCTGACAACCAGATTCACACTTACTATATCTTGGGTTTTTTTTCAGTTTGTAACATGTTCCGATCAACAGACTCCCACAATACATTTTGTTATGAACAAAAATAGATTGACTTTTTACTTCTATCCCAAAATGTCAGGATTACAAAGTAATATACTCTTCAAACTTCCACATGATGAATTAAGGAAATGATAGCAGTTTTTCATCAATCTTAAGGGATTGATTCTGATTAGACAAAATACTGTACATCCTATCTATCTCATTTGGAAACTTTTAAATAAAGACCAAGAGGTCTTTTTATTCTGGCATAAAAATCACCACATCAGGGAAATGAATGCTGAATCATTGTCTCCTGTGAATCTAACTGTAGTTACTGCTGCTGCTGTTTGCCATATTTCTTAAGAATTAAGATACTTCCTCTTTGCTATTGCATACAAGCATAGAATTGTTAAATTACACTGCAGAAGAGTGTGTCCTGCATTCCTGATGCTTTATTATTATTTATACATCGACTGTGTGTGTTTCTAAGGCCTGACAGCTGCAATTTTGAGAGGAAAGTACACTTTCTGTTACAGTGCAAAGCGTTAATAAAGTCACTGATGATGAGTAGGGCTTGTCTTCACTGCCGTGTTAGCTCGAATTATCTACATTCATAATAACGCCTCTCTAGTTAACCTAGCTCAGTGAGAGCAGTCACACTGCAAAACAACACTTGAGCAGCACCGAGTGTTTGTATTAGCAGCACAGAATAGCTGCATCCCAGTTGCATTACTAGCACAAACGTCATTAACACTCAAGTTTCAGCCCACAATCCCTGATGAGCTAGCTAGCTTGAGTTTAAAGCATCCTTTAGCTCGAGCTGCAGTCTTTTGTGTGTGCATGTGTCACAGGTCTGGTCAAGAGCCTCTTCCCCAGACTGCTGGGAAGATGGGGGTGTTATGTTGCACTCCATATGTTTTATGGAAATATGTTTGTAAGTGTGAATATGGTGTAACAGGAATATGCTTCATGCCAAAGGTCTCTTGTAAGGTATCATTACAAAGCTTATAATCTACTGAGTGTGTTCATCCTATCTGTATGCATGTATCATTCTTGTATCTAAAACTAGAAATATGAAGTATTACTCTGAAGTCCTTATTGTAACTATGCAAAGTGTGGGCCATTAATGGTGGCTTGGAATCTTGATGGTTCCCATTAACTAGGACAATTGGTTGTAAATGGCTCTGTTTACTTGTAAGCCTTCCTGTATACGTGGGTGCCAGCCAGTGAGTAATGAAGTCTCATAGGACATGTGAACATGTCACATGATACTGCAATCCATCTTAAACCTAGTGCTTTTCCATTGAGAAGGAAGGGTGGAAACCCAGAGAGAGACAAAGGATTCCGGCCCTGTGCCAAAGATATAAAAGGGGGTGGAACAGTACAAAGGAGGCTGCAGTCATGAGAAAACCCCTAGTTATCACCAGAGGTGGAACTAACAAGCACTGTACCAGGGGAAAAGATTGGGCTTAGACTAAGAAGGAGTCTAGTGTGTGAAAGAAGCTTATTGGAACATCTCTGAGGGTGAGATTTACCTGTATTCAGTTTCTTAATGTATTAGGCTTAGACTTGCGTGTTTTGTTTTATTTTACTTGGTAACTTACTTTGTTCTGTCTGTTATTACTTGAAACCACTTGAATCCTACTTTTTATACTTAATAAAATCACTTTTGTGTATTAATTAACCCAGAGTAGGTGATTAATACCTGGGGGAGCAAACAGCTGTATTCTCAATAAATGTGGCATTTTTGCCTTCTCCCCTATAAAAGATCTCGTGTGCTTTGTATAGCATAACAACCCAAGCCCCACTGCCCAGGGGCTGACAGCCCAGCCTGAAACTGAAGCCAAAGAAGTCACAGAGGTCTGTTAAATCATGGAATCCATGACCTCCATAACAAAATCGTACCCTTAATTATGAACAGCTCAAGAAAAAACACCTGTTGAAATGTGTGCCCAGTGAGGTCTGTCTGCAGCTGATCAGAAGAAATAACAGTTGGTGTTCACACTGCAGCTGGAGGAGCAAAGGCTACTCATGGAAAAGAGGCAGTTGGAGCTGGAAGCCAGGCATCTAAGTGAGCAGTCAGAGCTGGAATGACAGAAGTTTGCTGACCAAACTGGCTTACACAAAAGGAGAGGGTTGAGCCATGCCCCTGAGACACACAAGGAAAGACCTGAAAATTCACCCAATAAGGTGCTAACAGACAGATGTGGGTAGACATCCCTATGATGAACCCCATTACTCTACCTCGCTCAAGCCCACATCAATATGGACACCCAAAAGATTCTGAACTGCTCGCTGTGGGAATATGGGAGGATATTCCTTTTGTTGTGTTATTGGGTAATAAATGCAGTGGGGTTTAGCTGCAGAGCACTTAGATGCAAACCTGGGAGACTCAGTGGCCCAGGGGGTGAACTCTCTGCTTACCTTATCAGAGAAACTGAGCACAGCTGAAGGCTGTGTCAGAATTCTGCTTAGAGAAGGCTGTGAAACTCACAATGCCTGCCAGAGGATGGGAGAAGCACTAGAGGAGTGTGAAACAACTGCTTGGGAAAATGGAAAGCATGGGAAAAGGTTCCCCTTGGCCTCTGATTTCAGGGTGGTCCAGTAAGATGGAATTGAACCTGGGGGAGACAGGGGAAGAAATACAACTTCTCTCTCCCAAGGAGGTGTGAAGAAGAGGAGGTTGGGGAAAAGTTAGGAGATTCCAACTAAGCCTGGGACAGGGACTGCTCATGTCATGGAGGCATTGCAGGGGCACTGCCTGGGCTCAGTTCAGACTCCAAATGTTTTAAAACACATGGGATCCCCGTGTGACAGGTTCGGTCACAGAGACACCATTGGGACTGTCACCTGATGTGCTGATATTACCTCTGATCCCGTTTTCCACTGACAACTTGGGACTCCAGAACACTGCCTTGTTGAGCCAGACACACTAGACTGCTGCAACACAGACCCAGGTCTGAACCACACCCCCAAAGCTGCAGGCTTTAACTGAAAACCACTCAGCAGGTTACCTATTTCCAGCACACAGACACCCAGTTCCCAATGGGATCCAAACCCCAAATAAATCCATTTTACTCTGTATAAAGCTTATACAGGGTAAACTCATAAATTGTCCGCCCTTTATAACACTGATAGAGAGATATGCGTATCTTTTCAGTTACACACACCATGCACACAGTCCTGCCAGTTGATGTTTATAGTTACCAGTCCAGAGTCTGGATCAATCTAGTGGCCAGCCAGATTGGTTGCAGAGGGGATCCAGGCTCTGTCAGTTGCGATCCGATGCTCCTGGAGTGTGGCAAGACGAACCCAAAGTCCCGTGGCAAAGCACTCTGTTCTTATAGTCTTTTTTTCTCTGTTGAAGTATATGGATTTTGCTGTGTCAGTTTATGACCCGTTACTCCTTAATTGGTTTATCTTTTGATGTAAACATTCCAAAACACCTCTGAGAGGGTCATCCTGTCCTGGTTTCGATTTAATCAATTGTCCTGTCTTTAGGAGTACCAGCCTCCACCTCAGGGTCGTCAATCTGTCCTTTCTCAATCATGGATGCGCGTTGATGAACCTTGATAAGTGTCTTCACTCCTCCTTTCTTGACCGTCTGGTTAACAATGGCCTTCACGCCTTATCTTTTCCTGATGCATGCATTCATCATTCACACAAACAGTCTTTTACAGAGACCTTTGAGAATACAAACAGCAGCATTTTATATTGAGCAAAAGACATTGTAAGTTAAGCCTTCCTAAATCTTATAATCAAAACAATTCACATTTGGGCTCAGGCCTTCAACATTCCTCTAATCTACTTAACATAGACACAATACAGGATCCTGTCTCTTACTAACTAAACCTTAAAACAAAGAACTAAAAGGGACCTAGAACTAAAAGGAGCCTGATTTGTAATGCATATGGAAAACAGAATCCCATAGTCCCAGAGGGTCATTCCTTTCTGTTATTCAAAAAGGGTTACTGGCAGGATGAAATCAAATCATACATCAATTCTCATAGTACATTTATAAAATCCTGCTCCTACAGGGTTGTCAGTCCCCTGCCCCCCACAGCAGGCCTCAGGGTTCAGCACTGCCCCACCGGCAGTCATCCCCTTCCCCTACGGATAGGTTGCGGACTTCCATGAATTTTTGTTTATTGCCCGCGACCTGTCCATGACTTTTTAACTAAAAACTATTACCACATGACTCTGTTGCTGGATAACCTCTCCCCTAATAAACCAGTTCTCCTGGGTCAGAGCCAGCTTGTTGTTTGGAACAGTTCCATTTCAGTGGGATCATCCTTAAATTAATGACCTTCTATTGTTAGGCTTATATCACTAGCTGTTGGAATTTTAGTCCAGCATGGAGACAACAGCATAACAGAGAAGGTAAAGAACCACACATCCAAAATGGAGTCTGTAGTGCAACACAGATACGTATAAAGAGCCTCCAATATCAAACAGAATTCATAAATAGCACATACAGATTCCCCAAATTGTTACAGCACAAGAGTTGGACTAGGGCAACACTCAAGTTATACTTCAAGCTAACACCACAGAGAAGACAAACCCTTTTATGGAGAAATGATGTTTTTGAGTTGTTTGTGGAGGCATGCATCTGCATTCATGTTTGGCTTTTTGTTCCATGGTAGGAATGTTTATTCTTCTCTCATCTCACTTTTTCTCCTCTCTTCTGTCTCCCCTCTCTCAAATGTTTAGATATTAAAGGTACCTCTCAAGTACCATAGATCGCTTCAATATAGCTCTCCAGAATCTGTGTTAGGCCTACCAAAGCCTATCATAGTTGTGCCTTTCTGATTCACAATATAGAGTGGGTTACTAAACTCATATTTTCATTTTTAACAAATCTTAATTTATTAATGTTTACAAATGAACCACACTAAAATTCTGAATACAGTGTGCTGCTTGTACTGTTAACATTTATTTTATTTTTATCAAATTATGCCTTAAACATAACAATGTGCGGAATTATATTGTTCCTCTTTATTACTTAAGCTGTTGGAAACCAGAAGATCTAACTTGATCTGAATACTTCTTTTTTTCATGTAATAATTCTGCAGGAGCTATATGTGGTGTTGCTTGTAAGGTTGTTTAATAATTCTCTGAAAACTATCACAAATCATTTCCTCGTCTTTCCTTCTACATGCATGCAAAGTCTTTCAAAATGCAATTTTAAATATTTCTTTCCACATTGACCTGTGAATAATAGAAGAATTGCCTGTATTTGATCTCTCTTTCCTTCAGAAATTCTTCAAATTCTATGGATACAAACAGAGATTTATTGTCGGAAACTAGTCTCTTTCGTTTCCTATGACTGAATATTTTTACATACACTTGTTTACTGCTGTGGAAATAACCTGTGAAATAAAGGCTACTTCTGCATGTTTGCTGAAGTAATCGATTAAACTAATAACTTCATAGCAGTCCACTGGTGTTATTTCAAAAGGTCCTACTATTTCAATAGCAATCCTTCCCAAAAAATTGGATAAAGGAACTAGATGCAATGGTGGCACCACACATACAGTAACTCCTAACTTAAAGTTGTCCCGGTTAACGTTGTTTCGTTGTCACGTTGCTGATCAATTAGAGAACATGCTCGTTTAAAGTTGCGCAATGCTGCCTTATAACATTGTTTGGCAGCCACCTGCTTTGTCCACAGCTTGCAGAAAGAGCAGCCCGTTGGAGCTAGCTGGTGGGGGTTTGGAACCAGGGTGGACCTGCAGCCCCCCTATCAGCTCCCCGCTCCCCTAAGTTCAGAGGATAATTGATGATCTTCCTGAGCAAACTGAATGCACCTTATAATAGCACAGTACATGGTTTCAAAAGTTGATTTGAAGTGTTCGGAAGATACTATAGTATAGTCATTTATTATAAGTGCAGTGCATAAACATCTTCTACAATTTTTTTTCAAAATTAAGCATATGAGCAATTTGTAGCAAAGCTGCAACATACAGTTTGTAGTCAATATCTTCCATAAAAGATTGCCATATAATCAAGTTTAGTGAGTTCACATAGTTCAGAATTCAGAGTAGCAGCCGTGTTAGTCCGTATCCGCAAAAAGAACAGGAGTACTTGTGGCACCTTAGAGACTAACAAATTTATTAGAGCATAAGCTTTCGTGGGCTACTAACCGGTGTTGCGCACTTCAGTAGGCCAAGCTAATTATGCACACCAAAGACTCCATGCATCCCTCCATTCTCACCTACAAGCTCCCCATGTTCCACCCTCCCACCCATGTCTATTGCTGGGATTCCCTGTAACTTTCCCCATCTTCTACCTCATGGCAGGGGCTCTGTGTCCCCCCTCCCACCATGGCAGGGGCTCTGTGTCCCCTCATTCCTTGTGTGACACATGCCAAGGTCCTGTGATGTTTCCAAGTAATCTGAAAGTTGTTTTTTTATTTTTTTTAAAGAAATACATTCAGGGATTTGATGTGACACAACCCAGCTATGTCTGGTTGAGTGGCTTCTTGCAGATGTCACAGTTTGAGTGGATTTTGTGACTGATGTGAGCAACCAATATCTATTGCCACACGTTAAGGCAATATACATATATGTCAGTATCATTCAGGAAGAGGCACCCGCACAAAGAAAATTTGAGAAATGTATTAGCATAGGTTGGAACTAAGTTTTCCCAAGTGTTACTTTATAAAGATACAGTTTTCTTTCATGGGGTTTGTAGTCTTAAAGGCATAAATTTGACCGAGACTGCCTTGTAACCAGGGTCGGCGCTTCCATTTAGGCGACCTAGGTGGTTGCCTAGGGCACCAGGATTTGGGGGAGGCGGCAATTCGGCGGCAGGGGGTCCTTCACTCGCTCCGGGACCCGCTGCCGAAGTGCCCCGAAGACTGGGAGCGTGGAAGGACCTCCCCCCCCCCGCTGCAGAATTGACGACGACGGACCCCTGGAAGGACCCCGACCTAGGGCGCCAAAAACCCTGGCGCCACTCCTGCTTGTAACAGTTTTTCCACTGCATAAACCAACAGACAGGACACTTCATATTACTTCCTGGGACTTGCACCATACATTTCAAGTTATTTGGCTGAGCTTGCAAGGTAATATAAAGTAATGTGATGTCTAGCTTGTGTAACTATGGATCCACCTTCATTCCTTCCTCTCCCCTCATTTTGTTTGTCACATTTATTTGTTGCATTTTGTTTCAAATTAAATTGTAAACTCTTGGGACAGGGAATGTGTCACCCTTGCTCTCTGTACAACATCTTGCTCAATGGGATCCTGATCCTAATGTGGGGACCTTTGGATGCAAATAACTTCTTTACTGGGCTCAGAGGTTTATTCTCTCTTTCACACACACGCACACGACTCAGGTTTGTTTTTTTTTATTGGGTAATTGCAATAGGAGACACGCATTCAAAGTGTCACTTCATTCGATGCTGTAATTCTTTTCTAGCTTTTGTAGTTCTGGGGACATAACTTCCATCACAGATGAAGACAAGTGAGTTTCTGTTGTACTGTGGTCACATCACTTCAGAGATTTATTTTGTATATGAGTGAAGTTATGCAGCCCACTAAGTTATTCAGTGCAATTTGTCACAGTAGAGACAGAGGTAAAAGAAACAGGCTCATTCTGTTTAGCATGCAAGGAACACCTTGTGACAGTTCTCGGGGTGTCCAGGATTGTGTCACCTCCTTACCCCCTGCCTCCAGTGACAGGGAGTCTGTCTTGTGGTAGCTGGGTGTCAGTCTTTCAACCACTCAAGCACTCTCTTCTGAGCTATGCTAGCCCTAATTTTGCTTTACGGATTAACAATAGGTGCACCCCAATCCCTAAGTCTCTTTGAATTGTTCCTATGGGATAGCCAGTCCCTGACACTAGTCACAAAAATTCCAGATCCTGTGCACCCAAAGATGCAGCATACCCCAGTGTGCCAGTTTTATCTTAAACCACTGCTCCTATGTACCACACAGTATTGTGAGCACTTCCAATAAAACAAAAGTACATTAGAACATAAGAATGACCATGCTGAGTCAGACCAATGGTCCATCTAACCCCTGTCCTGTCTCTGACAGTGGCTAGTGCCAGGTGCTTCAGAGGGAAAGAACAGAGCAGTGTAGTCATTGAGTGATCCACCCCTGTCATCCAGTCCCAGCTTCTGGCAGTCAGAAGTTCAGGGACACCCAGACCATGCGATTGTGTCCCTGACCATCTTGGCTAATAGCTACAAATGGTCCTATCCTCCATGAACTTATTTAATTCTTTTTTTGAACCCAGTTATACATTTGGCCTTCACAACATCCCCTTGCAATGGGTTCCACAGGCTGGCTGTGCACTGTATGAAGAAGAAATTCCTTATGTTTAAAATAAACCTGCTGCCTATTAATTTCATTGGGTGACCCCTGGTTCCTGTATTATGTGAAGGGGTAAATCATACTCTCCTTTTTAAGTATCAGAGGGGTAGCAGTGTTAGTCTGAATCTGTAAAAAGCAACAGAGGGTCCTGTGGCACCTTTAAGACTAACAGAAGTATTGGGAGCATAAGCTTTCGTGGGTAAGAACCTCACTTCTTCAGATGCAAGTCATTGCATCTGAAGAAGTGAGGTTCTTACCCACGAAAGCTTATGCTCTCCTTTTTACTTTCTCTGCTGATCTCACAGAAGGCTACCAGGCATCTAAACATAAGGCAGGACCTGAGAATTGTTTCATGATTTTATAAACCTCTATCATATACCCCCTTACTTGTCTCTCTTGTAAATTGAAAAGTCCCAGTCTTTTTAATCTCTCCTCATATGGAAGCTGTTCCATACCCCTAATCATTTTTGTTGCCCTTCTCTGTACTTTTTCTATTCTAATATATCTTTTTTTTTAAATGGGGCAGTCAGTTCTACATGGAGTATTCAAGGTGTGGGCACACCATGGATTTATATAGTGACATTATGATATTTTCTGTCTTATCTGTCTGTTTCCTAATGCTTCCAAACATTCCGTTAGCTATTTCTTTTGACTGCTGCTGCACATTGAACACATGTTTTCAGAGAACTATCCACAATGACTCAGATCTTTCTTGAGTGGTAACAGCTAATTTAGACCCCATCCTTTTGTATGTTTAGTTGGGATTGTTTTTTCTGATATGCGTCACTGTGCCTTTATCAAAATTGAATTTCATCTGCCATTTTGTTGCCCACTCACCCAGTTTTGTGAGATCCCTTTGTAACTCTTCATAGTCTGCTTTGGACTCAACTATCATGAGTAATTTTGTTTCATCTGCAGACTTTGCCACCTCACTGTTTACTCCCTTTTCTACATCACTTGTGAATATGTTGAATAGCACAGGTCCCAATACAGATGCTTGGAGGATCCTGCTGTTTACCTCTTTCCATTGTGAAAACTGACCATTTATTCTTACCCTTTGTTTCCTACTTTTAACCAGTTACTGATCCATGAGAGGATCTTCCCTCTTATCCTACTTTGCTGAAGAGCCTTTAGTGAGGGAACTTGCCCAAGGCTTTCTGAAAGTCCAAGTACACTATATCCGCTGATCACCCTTGTTGACACCCTTAAAGAGTTTTAATAAATTGGTAAATTGGTGAGGTATGAACAGGGCCATCTCTAGGCACCAGCGTTCCAAGCATGTGCTTGGGGCGGCACTTTTCAAGGGTTTTCAGCATTCCAATTTTTCTTTGCTTTGGCGGAGGCACTCTGGCTTTTTTTTTTTTTTGCTTGGGACAGCAAAAAACCTGGAGCTGGCTCTGGGTATGATTTCCCGTTACAAAAGCCATGTTGTCTCTTCCCCAACCTATCATGTTTGTCTGATAATTCTGTTTTTTATCATAGTTTCAACCAATTTGACTGGCACTGAAGTTGAGCTTGCCAGCCTGTAATTGCCAGGATCGCCTCTGGAGTCTTTTTGAAAAATCAGCATTACATTAGCTATCCTCCAGTCTTCTGCAATGGAGGTTGATTTAAATGATAAGTTACATACCAGTTTGTAGTTCTGCTTTTTCATATTTGAGTTCCTTCAGATCTCCTCCATGAATAGCATCTGGTCCCGTTATTAGTTTGTTCAAAAACCTCCTCTATTGGCACTTCAGATTTGTCGCCTAAATAAAATAGCTTAGGTGTGGTAATTTCCCGCATATTCTCTAAGGTGAAGACCAATCCAGATAATTCATTTAGCTTCTCTGCAATGGCCTTCATAGAATCATGGAATATCAGGGTTGGAAAGGACCTCAGGAGGTCATCTAGTCCAACCCCCTGCTCAAAGCAGGACCAATCCCCAACTAAATCATCCCAGCCAGGGCTTTGTCAAGCCTGACCTTAAAAACCTCTAAGGAAGGAGATTCCACCACCTCCCTAGGTAACCCAACGCCTTGTCTTCCTCTAGTGCTCTTTTAGCACATTGATTGTCCAGTGGCCCCACTGATTGCTTGGCAGGCTCCTGCTTCTGATGAACTTAAAATATATTTTGCTATTAGTTTTGTGTCTTTTGTTAGTTGCTTTTCAAATTATTTTTTTGGCCTGCTAAATATACTTTTACACTTGGCTTGCCAGAGTTTATTCTCCTTTCTGTTTTCCTTAGTAGGATTTGACTTCCAATTTTTAAAGGATGTCTTTTTGTCTCTAACTGCCTCTTTTACTATATTGCTTAGCCATAATGGTTTGGGGTTTTTTGGGGGTCCTCTTACTGTTTTATTTTTATTTGGGGTATATGTTTAGTTTAAGCCTCTGTTTTGGCATTTTTAGCTTTCATACAGCTTGCAGGTGTTTCGCCCTTGTGACTGTTCCTTTTAATGTCCATTTAGCTAGCTTCTTCATTTTTGTGTAGTCCCCCTTTTTGAAGTTAAATGCTTCTTTGGTATTTTCTCCCCTACAAGGATGTTAAATTTAACTAAATTCTGGTCACTATTATAGAGCGGCTCAGCTATATTCACCGCTTGGACCCAGGTGCTGTGCTCCACTGAGGACTAAATTGAGAATTGCCTCTCCCCTTGTAGATTCAAGGACTATCTGCTCCAAGAAGACTCCATTAATGGGGTCTAGAAATTTTTATCTCTGCATCCTGTCCTGAGGTGACATGGACCCAGTCAATATGGGGATAGTTGAAATCTCCTAGTATTATTGGGTTTTCTGTTTTTGTAGCCTCTCTAATCTCCCAGAACATTGCACAATCACCATCACTATCCTGGTCAGGTGGTCAGCAGTATATTCTTACTACTATACTCTTATTAGTCAAGCATGGAATTTCTATCCATAGAGATTCTATGATACAATTTGATTCATTTAAGTTTTTTTACTATGTTTGACACTATACTTTTTCACATCTAGTGCTGCTCTCCCACCAACACAACCTACTCTCTCATTCCTAACTATTTTGTATCCTGGTACAATCATGTCCCATTTATTATCATAATTCCACAAAGTTTCTGTGATGCCTATTATATCCATATCCTCCTTTAATACCAGGCACTCAGGTTCATTCATCATAGTATTTAGGCTTGTAGCATTGGTATATAATCACTTTTACTGAAGAAAAGCTCTGTGTAGCTCGGAACCTTGTCTCTTTCACCAGCAGAAGCTGTTCCAATAAAAGATATTACCTCACTCACCTTGTCTATCTAATATTCTGGGATATAAATAAATAAATGGAGATATCCCATCTCCTAGAACTGGAAGGGACCTTGAAAGGTCATTGAGTCCAGCCCCCTGCCTTCCCTAGCAGGACCAAGTACTGATTTTGCCCCAGATCCCCAAGTGGCCCCCTCCAGGATAGAACTCACAACCCTGGGTTTAGCAGGCCAATGCTCAAACCACTGAGCTATCCCTCCCCCCCAAGATAAGCATGGCTACAACTGCAAACTTATAACATTTGTCAATATTTAGTTATCTGTCTTCATGTGATGTAATTGAATGGGACTCTTTTTCTTTTCACTTTTTCTCGTCAGTTCCTACTTGTACTTTATCAACTTCTATCCTACCCTCTTAAAGTGGATACTCTTACGTTCCAATAAATAAATCCTCCCCAAGGGGTATCTCTGTCCAAACTCTGTACCTGTCAGCTTTCCCCTAGCCCTTACATTGTAGAGGTGTTTTAAACTTTTTAATTTTACATGCCAGCAATCTGGTTTCATTTTTAGTTTCAGTGGAGCCCGTCCTTCCTATATAGGCTCCTCCTTTCCCAAAAGATTCCACAGTTCCTATTAAACCTGAATTCCTCCTCCCAACACCATTGTCTCATCCATGCATTGAGACCCTGCAGTTCTGCCTGTCTGTCTGGCCCTGAATGTGGAGTTGGAAGCATTTCAGAGAATGCTACCATGGAGATCCTGGACTTTAATCTCTGTTACCTAGCAGCCTAAATTTTACCTCCAGGACTTCTCTCCTACCTTTCCTTATATCATTGGTATCTACATGTACCACAACCACCAGTTCTTCCCAGGCATTGAACATAAGTCTATCTAAATGTCTTGAGAGGGCTGTAGCCTTCACACCCAGCAGGCAAAACACCATGTGGTTCTCCATCATCACAAACCCAACTGTCTATATTTCTATTGATTGAATCTTTCATTACTATTACTTGTCTATTCTTAATAACTCTAGTCCCCTACCCTGGAGTGGTATCCTCAGTGTGAGAGGATACCATGATGTCTCCTGGAAGGGGGTTTCCAACTATGGGATCATTTCTCTTTGTTCCAGCTTAATGTTCTCCTTCTATGAGACTTTCATCCTCCTCAACAGTATAGAGGCTGTCAGACTGCGAGTGGGAGCACTCTATAGTGTCCATGAAATTCTCCTTTATGTAGTTCTCTGCCTCCCTTAGCTCCTCCAGTTCAGCCACTCTGGTCTCAAGAACCTGTGCTTGGTCTCTGAGGGCCATGATTTGCTTGCACTGAATGCACATACATGCCACCTGCCCATAAGGCAGGTAATCGTACATGCTGCATTCAAGGGAGTATACTAGATAGACCCCACTTTGCTGCTGGACTTCTGCCTGCACTATTTTTACTTTTGCAGTAGGTTTATTTAAGAAAGAATGAGGATTTAACTAGAAGTAAAAGTGATGGAAACAGATGGTCAGAACACAAAACAAGATAATAAAACTCAAACCTGAGTCTACACTTATCAATTGTTACCTTTCCTATATAATAAAGTTCAGTCCAGTGTAAAGCTGGCTAGTTTCACAAGAACAAGAATCCGAACGTTTATGAAAGTCTCTCTTTCTTAGGGTGTTTCCTCGGTGGAAAGATGCAGAGGGCATTTCCCTGCACTCTGTTATACTGAAATAGTCTTTTATCTTTATTCATTGCCAGAGTGATCTGCTGCCTGCTATAATGTTCCTTTTCACCTCCAGGTGGTTTCAGTTGTTTGCATTTATCTTAGATAGTTTTCTATTGACTGTTCTGGGATGTGGTAAGGGTAGACAATAGAACCTTACATTACCGCACTGGCTGACTATGGAGAAGTGACAACTCCCTCTTGCTTGAATGAGTATCACTGAGACACATTACCCCTGGAGACTAATTTCTACTCCACGTCCATAAAGCATACTTTCAATATAAATACATTAGACCTTAAATATTACCCATATGTACACCTCACCGTGATTATGAATCTTGGCAAGTTTGTTATGAGCTTTCATGTTATGCTTTATGGATAAACAGGGCCGGCTCCAGGGTTTTTGCCGCCCCAAGCAGCAAAAAGAAAAAAAAAAGCCACGATCGTGATCTGCGGTGTTTCAGCGGCAGCTCAACCACCGCCACTTCAGTCTTCGGCGGCAATTTGGCAGCTGGTCCTTTGCTCCGAGAGGGAGTGAGGGAACCGCCGCCGAAGAGCCGGACGTGCTGCCCCTTTCCATTGGATGCCAAAGCACTGCTTGCTGGGCTGGTGCCTGGAGCCGGCCCTGTGGATAAATATTGTGTAAGACATATTTATTGTAGTGAGTTTTTCAAATCTGCAGTCAGCTTTGTTTGCAAAGAACAGGGGGTCCTTTGCCAAGAAATTTTTGTGTCACACATCCCATTGTAAGCTGGGAAGTGTTAGAGGTCCTCCATCCCTGGGATGGGGATTCCACCTTTTACCATCTTATGACAGGTACAGAAGTGTTATGTGTCATCTGTGCAGTAAGATAAATAAGCAAAGGAATTGCTTTTTTCAGGTCAGTCACTAAACCTAATCAAGTGTTTTGTAAACTCTGCCTCAAAAATTGCAGGTAAAGTAGATTCAGGCAAGATTCACATCTGAGTCAATCTTTAGCATCTGTTCGATGAAGTCTATCTGTCCTCCAGGGTCCAAATGTCATCATAAGAATACAGTTTTAAAAACTGGATGAGGCTAACTGTAATGATCTACAGGCAAGATAGTAACTTCAGGAAATGACTTTATATGCCTCCTTTCTTGGGTGAAGAATGCAGCATGCTTTAGTAAAATGTCCTGCCTTTTAGCACTAAAGGAGAACATTTTTGTAGAGCATTCAGTACACTTAGCTATGTGCATCATGGATACACAAAGGGACAATATCTCTTATATGATGGAGGATCCTGAGGTACATGATGTTTTTAGATGAGAAAACTACACTTAGCTAACCACCATCTTACTCATCACTGCTATGGCTGTCTTTACTGGAAAAAAATGGTGTTTTTTTTTTTTTTTTTACAATGACATAGTTATGTCAATGTAAAATAAGGCACAGGTAGTTTTATTTTTACCTTGACAAAGCTAATTGAAGTCAATTGGAGACTGTGGTGTTAATGAATGAATTGTTTTAACATACTCGTTCGTTTTCCTGGGAAACTTTAAGTACTTCCATTGCAGACTGTCTTTATACAGCTTTCTGTAACTTCAGCTCTGGTTCAAACAATAATTGCTCAAAAATGTATCATAGAGTGGTCACCATTAAAAGATCAGCATTTGCCCTCCATTACTTCTCAGTGGCATCTGACAGACCACATTTTTTTACTAATTCTAGTGTTAAGTTTTACATGGTGACCAATATTGGTGGGATTCACAAAGCTGTTTAGGTTCCTAACTCTCATTAATTTCCCTGAGAGTTAGGTGCCTAAATTCCTTTATGAATCCCACCATGTGTGTCTGGTTTTTGTTTTAGTCTTGATTAGTGTATATGTAAAATTCCTGTAAAATAGCAAAATACTGGTCTGTAGATATACCCACTGTATAGAAACTGTTGACATTTTTATCATTCTATCACATACACTTCAGGCATGAAAAAGATACACCTCTACCCCGATATAACACGAATTCTGATATAACACGAATTCTGATATAACGCGGTAAAGCAGTGCTCCAGGGGGGGCAGGCAGCAGTGAAAGGCTCCAGCAGCTCCCTACAGCCGAGCCTTTCTCTGCTGCTTCCCCACACCAAAGCCTTTCACTAACGAGTAGCTACACGCATAGTGTGGATGCAGACTGCTTTTTTGTTGTGGCAAGTAGCTACACGTGCCACCAGTGGTATGTAGTGTAGACATGGCCTAAGTGTTCCGCAGAATCCTTTCTCTAACTAGGTAGTTAACTTATAGGTTTCTATTACAGTAGAACCTCAGAATTACGAACACCTTGGGAATGGAGGTTGTTCATAACTTTGGACAAAATGTTATGGTGGTTCTTTCAAAAGTTTAAAACTGAACATTTACTTAATACAGCTTTGAAACTTGACGATGCAGAGGAAAAATGCTGTTTTAACCATCTTAATTTAAATGAAACAAGTACAGAAGCCGTTTCTTTACCTTGTCAAATCTTTTTTTTTTTTAATTTCTCTTAATATTTTTAGTAGTTTACATTTAACACAGTACTGTACTGTATTTGCTTCTCTTTTTTTGGTCTGCTGCTGCCTGATTGCGTACTTCTGGCTCCAAATGAAGTATATGGTTGACCAGTCATTTTATAACTCTGCTGTTCCTACCTCTGAGGTTCTACTGTACTGCCTTGAACATATCTAGTGTCCAGGAGTTGCCTGAAGTTGACATTAGTATAGTGTCTCATAATATTTATCTGGTTTAGTGATCATCAAAGAGGCAGTAGACTTGAAGGCAAAGTAATTGGATTTGACTTCAGCATACTTATGACCATCTTAACCGGACTGATGCCACAGAAGGCTACTAGGCATCTAAACATAAGGCAAGACCCAAGGGTTGGTATGAGATTGGGGGGGGGGGGGACGTGAGGGCAGGGTACATGGGGTTACTTTGGCCTCTAGAGGAACCAAGTAGGAATTGGGGTGGTAGTTCAGGGTGGGAGTGTAATGAGATCCTGAACAATAGTTTTGGGAAAGGTCTCTCTTCAGGTCTGAGTCTCATGTAGTTCCTAGACAAACAGACTTATTTATAGGGATATAGACTACCTTTCACATTTAATTTGGCTAGATTAGTTGCATAATGTAACTAAATTCCATTCTTCATAATAGTTTCCATTTATATAATGTAAACTCCCTTAATTTGAAAACCACTATGATGTTCAGTCTGAGAGCCCAATTCTGCAATCACTCCACACAATGAAATCCATAAAAGTTGCATGTTTTTAAGTATTCCAGAACAGGACAGCAGTGTTTACCCTTTTCACAGTTTGCATTTTATCCCCTTTGTTAAAACCTGACATGCATACTGGTCCTAGAGGTGGTGAAAAATTTTCAACCAACAAATCGGGTTTTGCCAAATGAAAATTTTAACAAGAAAATGTTTTTGACATCATTTTTCTAAGGACATTTCAAATGTTTTTTTTCTTTTTTGTGTTTTTTGTTTAGCTTTCATAAACCAAAACTAAAAGAAACATTGTAGTCAAATCAAAAGGAAAATTTATATTTCAATAAGTTTTCATTTTGATATTTTCTAAATTTCCAGCAAAAATTCAAAACATTTAGAATGAAATATTTTTGTTGAAAATTTTGTGTGAAAAGGGGAAACTATTTTTCATTCTGCTTTAGCTCATAGTATTTTTTAAATTGGGGGACTCATTTTACCACCTGATCACCGAATTGTCCAAGGAACAAATTACTGAATGCCTCAGCAGCCTGTTTTTAAACAGATACAGTTAAAATTACAATACATTTCTAAATGTGTAAATATGTGGTCAGAATTTTCATAAGAACATAAGAAAGGCCGTACTGGGTCAGACCAAAGGTCCATCTAGCCCAGTATCCTGTCTACCGACAGTGGCCAATGCCAGGTGTCCCAGAGGGAGTGAACCTAACAGGCAATGATTAAGTGATCTCTCTCCTGCCATCCATCTCCACCTTCTGACAGACAGAGGCTAGGGACACCATTCCTTACCCGTCCTGGCTAATAGCCATTAATGGACTTAACCACCATGAATTTATCCAGTTCTCTTTTAAACTCTGTTATAGTCCTAGCCTTCACAACCTCCTCAGGTAAGAAGTTCCACAAGTTGACTGTGCACTGCGTGAAGAAGAACTTCCTTTTATTTGTTTTAAACCTGCTGCCTATTAATTTCATTTGATGACCCCTAGTTCTTGTATTATGGAAATAAGTAAATAATTTTTCCTTATCCACTTTCTCCACATCACTCATGATTTTATATACCTCTATCATATCCCCCTTTAGTCTCCTCTTTTCCAAGCTGAAGAGTCCTAGCCTCTTTAAACTTTCCTCATATGGGACCTGTTCCAAACCCTTAATAATTTTAGTTGCCCTTTTCTGAACCTTTTCTAGTGCCAGTATATCTTTTTTGAGATGAGGAGACCACAACTGTACGCAGTATTCGAGATGAGGGTGTACCATCGATTTATATAAGGGCAATAATATATTGTCAGTCTTATTCTCTATCCCCTTTTTAATGATTCCTAACATCCTGTTTGCTTTTTTGACTGCCTCTGCACACTGCGTGGACATTTTCAGAAAACTATCCACGATGACTCCAAGATCTTTTTCCTGACTTGTTGTAGCTAAATTAGCCCCCATTATATTGTATGTACAGTTGGGGTTATTTTTTCCAATGTGCATTACTTTACATTTATCCACATTAAATTTCATTTGCCATTTTGTTGCCCAATCACTTAGTTTTGTGAGATCTTTTTGAAGTTCTTCACAGTCTGCTTTGGTTTTAACTATCTTTAGCAGTTTAGTATCATCTGCAAACTTTGCCACCTCACTGTTTACCCCTTTCTCCAGATCATTTATGAATAAGTTGAATAGGATTGGTCCGAGGACTGACCCTTGGGGAACACCACTAGTTACCCCTCTCCATTCTGAGAATTTACCATTAATTCCTACCCTTTGTTCCCTGTCTTTTAACTAGTTCTCAATACATAAAAGGACCTTCCCTTTTATCCCATGGCAGCTTAATTTACATAAGAGCCTTTGGTGAGGGACCTTGTCAAAGGCTTTCTGGAAATCTAAGTACACTATGTCCAGTGGATCCCCCCTTGTCCACATGTTTGTTGACCCCTTCAAAGAATTCTAATAGATTAGTAAGACACGATTTCCCTTTCATTCTTTTGTACCTGAAGTTAGGTATCTATATCCAGAGTTAGGCACTTTAATAAGTGGCCTGATCATCAGAGTTACTGAGCATCTCGTACATCCAAAGCAGTCAGTAGATGTGATGGTTCCGAGCACCCCTCTAATCAGATCACTTACTGAAATGACTACATATGTATATTGGTGTCTAAAATTTAGGCACTCAAATATGAAACTTTTGGATTTCAGCTTTAACTTTTTGCTTGTACTTCCTGTGATGTTGCACTCCATATGTTTTATGGAAATATGTTTGAGTGTGAATATAATGTAACTGGAATATGCTTTATGCCAAAGGTCTCTTGTAAGGTATCATTACAAAGCTTATAATCTACTGAGTGTGTTCATCCTATTTGTATGCATGTATTATTCTTGTATCTGAAGCAAGAAATATGAAGTATTACTCTGAAGCCCTATTATAACTATGCAAAGTGTGGGCCATTAATGGTGGTTTAGAACCTTGATGGCTCCCATTGACCAGGACAATTGGTTGTAAATGGCTCTGTTTACTTGTAAGCCTTCTTGTGTTCATGTGAGTCAGGCCGGAAAGAATGAATGCTTGGGGTCTCACAGGACATGTGACCATGTCACATGATACTGGAATCCATCTTAAACCAAAGTTTTAAGTGCTTTTCCATTTAGAAAGAAGGGTGGGAACCCAGAGAGAGACAAAGGATTCCCGCCTTGTGCCAAAGATATAAAAAGGGGTGGAACAGAACAGAGGGGGTTGCCAGTCATGAGAAATCCCCTAGTTACCACCTGAGCTGGAACTAACATGAACTGTACCAGGGAAAGGATTGGGCCCAGACTAGAAAGACGTCTAGTCAGTGAAAGAAGCTTATTGGAACATCTCTGAGGGTGAGATTTACCTATATGCAGTTTCTTAAATGTATTAGGCTTAGACTTGCATGTTTTGTTTTATTTTGCTTGATAACTTACTTTGTTCTGTCTGTTATTACTTGAAACCACTTGAATCCTACTTTTTATACTTAATTAATAAACAAAAGTGATTTTTTATTAACCCAGAGTAGGTGATTAATACCTGGGGGAGCAAACAGCTGTGCATATCTCTCTATCAGTGTTAAAGAGGGCGGACAATTTGAGTTTACCCTATATAAGCTTTTTACAGAGTAAAACAGATTTATTTGGGGTTTGGATCCCATTGGGTACTGGGTGTCTGGGTGCTGGAGATAGGTGACTTGCTGAGCAGTTTTTGGTTAAAGTCTGCAGCTTTGGGGGTGTGGCCTGGACCCTGGGTCTGTGTTTCAGCAGGCTAGTGTGTCTGGCTCAACAAGGCAGGGTTCTGGAGTCCCAAGCTGGCAGTGGAAAATGGGCTCAGAGGTAATTTCAGCACATCAGGTGACAGTCCCAAGGCAGTCTCTGTGACCAAACCCATCACACTTCCCTCATGATTTAGGAACAGAAAAAATATTACTAAGTAAAGTTGGGTTATGAAGCGATCATATATTTCTTTGCATCACTTTAAAAGTCATGTGGTGCCATACTCATTTTTTTTCTTGTGAAAAGGGACCGAAGAAGCACTTGCTCATCTTTTGGGCTTTAGTTTTGCAGTTTCTCTTCTCCCAACTTGTCTCTCAAACAGTTACAATTGGCCTATTCCAAGACTGTAGAACTCCTGAAACTTGTCAAAAATTTACAAAATAATGGCACTATTGTGGTTGGACTGTTGTCTATCAACTTCCAACCACTCCCATCAGCTGGCTAAATCTTGTGCAGCTACTTTGAAATATAGTAGCAACTATGTTAACTCTTCGGTACACATGTTCTTAGTCTAGTCTTGTCTCCACATGGTATGGGATTTGAGATTGTTCCTGAACAAGCTCTTCTCATGCAACTGGCAATGTGGCATCAAACTATAGCCAGTTAAGCTTTGTTTGAATAAAGCCCATGAAGTTTAAATCTATACATATGATCTTTTGTTACACATGCGTAGAGAATAGAATTCTGTTGAAATGCTCTCCTGTAGGAAACACATTGTAATCTAAAGATGTATATACACTCACTAATCTGAATAACCTACTTGTTTTTGTCTCATCTGCTTTTTGCCGTCTAATAAACTCTTTTTAAAGAACTCCCAATTTTCATTCAAGTTTTTCTGTCTAAATTCCCCCCTCCCCCCAATCAATTTTGCTCCTAATTTTGCCCAGCTTTGGGAAATTAGCTCTTTTAAATGTATGAAGTATATATATATTTGGTTTGCTCTGTTTGCCCATATTGAATGTAATCAGGTCATGCTCATTGGTCCCTGGGCAACAGCCAACTTCCAGTCCAGTAATTAATTTTTATCCATCATGAGGACCAAAATAGTTACCTCAAGTTGAAGAGGTGAAGCGACTTGTCCAAGGTCATACAGTAAGTCAAGGGCAGAATTGGGAACAGAACACAAGTCTCCTGAGCCTTCTACAGAGTTTTATGCTAGGTTATAGAAATGCCTCTTAGTTCTAATTATGATAGAGAAGGGGAAATAGGAATCCATAGGGAATTTTCTGAACAATACATTAAACTGTTTGGCTGCCTTTTATCTACATTGTGGAAGATTCCAAAACTAATGGAAAAGATTAATTTACCAGTTGGACAGCAACTGTCCAACTTCGCTTATGTGAAGAAATATTGTCTCCCCAGTTGTGCCAGATAAAAATCTGTGCCCTTTCATTACAAGGCAAAGCAGTCTAAAGGTTCTGAGATTCAGAGTCAGGAAGGAGGAAAAACAGCTATGACTCTGATTTGAAATAAAAGTAAAAAATTATGCTTTTTGAGTGCAAACGCTTAATAAAAATCTTTCAGAGTGAGATTCTGACAGGTTTTTAACGCTACAGTGAGAGATACAATCTCATGTTCAATTTGTGTAATATTTCCAATTACGTGATGAGACATATAGTAATTGATTAATTCTGAACACGTTTTCTATAAAAGGGGTATTTTCCTGAGAATGTTTGCTTTATGAGGAAAGAAGTATCTAATCATATAATGGCTAGATTTTATTTAGCTGTGGGATTAAAAAATATGAATCATCGTCATTCTATAGTGCAGATAATGAACAATTGTAAATCGTCTTGCAAAATAACCTGAAAATGATATATGGATAATTTGTCATTTGGTAGCTCTTTTATAAAAAGAAAAAAACAGTGATCGTTTGTTGATTTGGTATACTTTTTCTCCATATATATTTCTGAAGGAATAAATGGTCTTTGAAAGGAAAAAATGTACAAAAGTATGAATTGTAGGGGGAGGAGGTGGAGTACCTGTAGGAGTGACCTGGGGAAGGGATTATATATTTTAAAATCTATGAAATGACACTAATAAATAACATTACTGTATTTCCTGCACTTTCCATAGGTGGGCAAGTATTAGTATACCCACTTTACAGAGTGGGGAGGGGGGGGGGAAGAAGGGAGGTTAAGTGACCCAGGGCAACAGAGCAGGTTGGAGTGGAGAAGAGACCAATAGCCTCGTGGCTCCCAGTCCTTATTCTCTGGATCACACTGGATGCAACTTTTTGGTTTGTTCATTTGTGTCCCACAATTAAGTGGCCAACTCCCCACCATTGCATAGATCCGGAACTGTTTCAGCCATGCAGAGTTGTATTAAGTTCTGCTGCTGAGTGCAGAAAGTTAGCGATGGATCAAGAAGGTTTACAAAAATTCTGCTATGATGCCACCAGTATTCAGACATGAATACTTGTTAAAAAATCGAGACCTTTTATTTGAAATATCCTATTGCCCCCAAGTTTGGAGCTGGGTCTTGAATTTGTGTCAGGGTTGTGCCTTTGTCTTCCCTGTGAAAGTCTGCTCAAATCTGGCCAAGTTAAATGCCTTTGAAAAATCATGGTTGGTACATATCCAGAGAGACATCTTTGATTTTAGCAGCTACAATCTCCAAAGATTCCATCCTTGCTGAGCATGCCTGAGCCTCTCAGAGTTCCTACTGCTGACTAGACTGTGCAGGCACCACCCCTCACAGAGCGACTCAGCATGCTGGATCCCCTCACAGGTCCTACCTATGATTGCACTGTATGGACCATTCCCACAGTGAGCTAGGGGGTACTGAGAGCTAGGGGGGAGGGAAGTCTGGATCAGTCTGAGTGGGGATGCTGGGACTGGGAGCCAATGAAGTGAATGGGTATTGGGGGCTGGGAGCCAGTTGGTTTGGGATGATACTCAGGTCAGACAAGGAGCTGGGGGGAGGAGGAAGACTGGAACTAGCTCGACAAGAACACTGGGATTAGGAGCCAGTGAGAGGGGTGGTGGAGACAGATCTAAGAAGGTGCTGGGGGGAGAGCTGGGACTGGCTATGCAAAGAGAATGGGACAGGAAGTCAGGGAGGCAGTGCAGGGGACTGAGATTGCATAGGAAGACTGGGAATGGGAGCTATGTGGGGGAGAGGGGGAGGAAGGAAGAGACAGACAGGTCAAGGAGCCAGGAATGGGGAACTGGGACAGGCTGAACAAGGAGACTGGGGAAAAGGAGTAGAGGTGGAAGAGGGAGAGTAGGACTGGGATGAGAAGCCTGAAGTGTGACTGGAAAAAGGAGGCAGGGGTGGTGAAGAGAGAGGAATGGCACAGTCTGGAAGGGATGGGGCAGAAGGGATCAAGGTTGGGGGAAATGGGTAGAAGTCTTTCCTCCAGAGCCTGGAATCAGGGGTCCGACAGATAACAGAAGACCAATTCCTGATTTTTACCATTCCTGTAGTGCCAGAAAATATCTATGAAACCCCCTGGCAAAGTGTTTGTGCCATTCTTCTAGTGTTGGTCCACAGAGATGATGCTGACTTACTGTTGCTATCAGTTGTTCTGGTAGCTTAAGTGGCAGAGAGGTCTGTGCAGTGGATCTAAAGGGTCTCCAATGCTGTAGATGTCCCATGTGGGTGTCAGTATGATGCCTTATGAGGGAATTTCTGGGGTGTGTTTTTTTTCAGTTTGGATTTTTTAAAAACCAAGAAAATTACACACACAAAATTGTGTTTAAAAATATTATAAAGATTGCAAAGTCAAGCACTAAAAAACTAGAGAATACCAGAATTAAGGTTGCCTTTGCAACCTTTTTTTGGCCCCCTTGTTCGTATACATTATGCTGTAGTTTAATTTACATGATTACATGATAACATAGTAATTTGTTTTCCCTGAGACCCCTGCCTCATTTAATGCACAGGATGCATGAGCTCTGGGGAAGAATGAGGATTGGGTAGTGAAGAAGACTGTTGTCTATAAGACCCCTGCTTCATTTGCTGCAGAAGCTGGGAAGGGGTGTAGTGAATGAGGCAGGGGATTGCAGAAAGGGAAAAGACGGTGTCATGGTTAAGTCAGTTGAATGCCACTCCAGAGAACTGGATTCTATTCCAGTCTCTGCCACAGAGTTCCTATTTGATGCTAGGTAAAAAGAACAGGAGTACTTGTGGCACCTTAGAGACTAACACATTTATTTGAGCACAAGCTTTCGTGGGCTACAGCCCACTTCATCAGATGCATAGAATGGAACATATAGTAAGAAGATATATATACATACAGAGAACATAAAAAGGTGGAAGTTGCCATACCAACTCTAAGAGGCTAATTAATTAAGATGAGCTATTATCAGCGGGAGAAAAAAAAACTTCTGTAGTGAGACGAATGGGCCATCTTGATTATCACTACAAAAGTTTTTTTCTCCTGCTGATAATAGCTCATCTTAATTAATTAGCCTCTCAGAGTTGGTATGGCAACTTCCACCTTTTCATGTTCTCTATGTATATATCTCTTCTTACTATATGTTCCATTCTATGCATCTGATGAAGTGGGCTGTAGCCCACGAAAGCTTGTGCTCAAATGAATTTGTTAGTCTCTAAGGTGCCACAAGTACTCCTCGTTCTTTTTGCGGATACAGACTAACACGGCTGCTGCTCTGAAACCTGATGCTAGGTAAGTCACTTCAAACAAACTTGTCAGAGATGGTCATTGATTATATGTTCCTCACTTTCTGTGTGCTCAACTTGAGACCCCGGAGCCTGATTTTCAGAAGTTCTGAGCACTCATAGCTGCAACTGAAGTCCATGGGAGCTGTGCTTGAATATATGAAGTGCCATATAATGCTATGTACGCCGAATAATCAGTTCCTAGGCATCCCAAATTAGGCATCCAAAATTATGCTCTTGATCTTAATCTCTCTGCTTCTGTAAAATGAGAATAATGCCCCTTCATATCACAAGGTGTTGTAAAAATGTTTGTGAAGTACTCAGCCACTATAGTGGTGAGTGCCATAGAAAAGCCCTTGAGGAAATTAATAATTGTGACTTCAGAGAAGGATCCAAAAGTGTGCAATATACTCCCCCGCAATACATTCTGAAAAGAAATATGGCAAGGATGTTTATTTTGATTTAGTGGAATTTACCTCTCAGCGGTCTGGATTGTTCCTGGCTCTTACAAGGCTGTGCAATAGGAAGGGCATAAGGAGTCATTCCCCTTCCTTGTGGAGCCTATGTAAGTCCATGCAGAGTTGCAGTCCCTGCATTCAGGAGCATACAGGAATAGCTCTCTCCATGCTCCCCAGGGGCTAGCCATCTTTTATTCCGGCAAACTAAGGTAGCTGAAAAATAGAAGGCACTGCCCAAGGTTCTGGACCATATGGAAAAACCTGAGCAAGAGCTAACATATGGAAGATCAGAGAGTTTCCATGGGGTTGATTGTAAACATTGGGATTGGTACTTGATTAGTAAAGACGTGCACCTGTGTGGGTGAAAAGAACCAGAAAGTGAGTGAAGAGCAATAGAAGCAGTGTGAGTGTAACCCTGCAAGGAAGCTGAGAGAGAGAGAGCACTTCTTTTGTGCAGAGTACTGGCTGGAAAAGCAGCCTAGAAATTGTGAGCAAGGAAGCTGTCTCCTGTTGTTTGTTCCTATGTGTTCAGGGAAACAAGAGGTGGTGTATGTTCTTTGTAAATACACAGGATTTCACCAAAGAAATACTTGTATCTGACTTTTATAATCTGTTTTTCCTCCTAATGGATGCACCCTGGCAAGGCCGCAAATATTTGCTAATCACTCAGGGTATGAGGCAATAACCTAAGTAGTGAAGTAAGCACAAAAATAACCAGGAGCGCCGCCAGTTTTTCTGCTGCCCTAGGCGGCGGAAGGTCCCGCCCCGAAATGCCGCCTCCCACAGAGGCGGCGGAAGGTCCCACCACTGAAAAACCGCCGTGGTCGCCGCCCGCCAAATTGTAGTGCCCTAGGCAAGGCCGCCTAGGTTGCCTAATGGGTTGCGCTGGCCCTGAAAATAACCACCTATTATGAGTTGTTGGGTTGAACCCTGTTAATTTACACAATTTGATGGAAACAAAAATGGCAAAATAAGGGATTTTTCTTGTAACCAGAGGCTAAAAGGAATACATTGTACTGGGAGATGTTTCTTTTATATTTAATGAATTGCCTTTTAAAAACAGGTAGCATTAAAACAAAACAAACCTGAGCTAAGATCAGCTTTTCAGCAGTCATGGAGCATGTCAGCGGCATGAAATAAACAAAGGAATGCACAGTGGGAAGTTTGTGCAAGCAAACATCAATTCTCACCTGTTAGCTTCTGCAAATTGGTTTGCAGACAGCACCAGGTGTGTCATTCAAATGGACTAAGTGTGACATTTTATCCACAGTTTAGAATAATTGAAATGCATTGCACTGAATCACTTCCTTGGCAGCCATCCCAAGCAATGGCATGCCATTTATTTGGTTCTGAGTACCTGGGTTCTGCTGTGTGTTGTAATGGAAAATCCTCATCTTTTATAACCCAAGGCTTGCCAAAGTCATTAAAAATAGACTTTCAAAATTGTATACTAAGGTTCTGTGGTGCATTTTGTAAAATGGCTTTAGAATTAGATACCATTAGTGCTTACTGATGGGCTGTCAGCGATGTCAAAGCCATTTTGAAAATGCTTAACAAATATGCAGAACTAGCTCTTTTATGAAAAATTCCTTTTCATAATATTAAAAAGAAATTCTAGCAATGAATTTTATTGCTAGTATATCTGTGGGGTGAGTAAATCCATTCAGGCCAAAATTTGCCAACTTGGATGCCTAATTGCTTGCACCTAAATCAATGGCCTGATAGTCAGAGGTGTTGAATTAATTCTGCAGTGCCTTCAAATGAAACATCAATTTCGGTGCTCTGGCTCTAGGCACTAGGTTTCAAAAATTTTTCTTTAGTATTTAGCCTTATACATTTTTTTAAAGACTCTGATGGTGCCATATTTGCCAGTGCCTCTTACCTTTTTCATTTTTACAGATGACTCTTTAGGGGCAGTGGCATAATGTATTCACGTTCTCAGTACAACTAGTTTACTCCATTCATTCTTAGCTTCTTTTCTGGGATTTTTATTGCAGTTTTCAGAATTGCAACTCTTTATTCACTAGCAAAAATCTGCTCTTTGTCAATAGTGAACTTGATTAAAAGACCTACAGTACATCATTTTCATCTGGCACCAAATGCAGCAAAATCTTTCACACAGCTCTAGGCCATAATTAACTTTTTACAGTTTTTCATTATTTTTTATTTTACCTCCTCATTAAAAACACACATTAGAAATGGCAAGCCTTAAGTTAAACTTCTCCCTGGACAATTGTAACACATTAGACATTTTTGTGGAGTATTACAGTGATTAATTTCACTGTTGATTCACTTTTGAGCACACCCATTAATACACACCATAGTATAATTCCTATAATTTTTAAATTGCTTTAAGGTTACATTGGCTATTTTTCTTAAATGATTAATTTAGATTTTCTGATTTAAATGGTAATTAGAAATATTTTGCTAAAACTTGCTGATTAGGCTATGACTACAGTTGTAGTTTATTAATATTAGTCCTGAGATGAGTAATGAGAAAATCATTGTATTAATAGCCCTGGGGCTCCTCTCTGTGTACACAGAACAGATACACATGGGCACAGTGTCAGTTTCCCCCACAAAATCCCTGGCCAATATACTTCAATCCTGACCTGAGGGGCCACTCCTAGGATAGAGTGGGCATTTAATCTCTGATGATTCAGCCTTTTAGTTCTATAATGAGACTGCCAAGAAGGGTGCAAGTTTAGGTGATGCTTTTTGTGTTCCTGACATGAGTCCATTGGGAAATGGAATGAGACCACTGATTGATTTAATCTAGGACACTGAATAAATCATTCCAATTTTATCTCATCTCAGCTTGTGTCTCGGAAGCACTTAGAACATGAATCTTAAAATGGTGGACTCATTGAAAATATTTGAGAACTTCTAGCAATGGAAATTCTCCCCTCTGTGAGCCCAAAAGGCTGGAGAATTGGTTTATAAAGTGACTGCCTTTCTTCCGATAAGTCAGAAAACTGTTGCCAGCATTCAGGATAAGTAACTTTGAAAACATAGTTACTGATCTTTGGGCCTTAGATTGCATGAGGTACTGATTATTTTCAGTTGCCATTGACTACTGTGGAAGTTATGGGTACTCAGCACTTATTAAAATCACACCATTAAAAAAAAATTCAGGCAAAGTTACAATAAAATGTTAACATATGACTTCATACGTTTCTTATTCCGGATCAGGTTAATATTTAAAGAACCTACCTAAAGATTTAGGTTTGCTGGCTTGGGAGCCCTTGTCCTCTGAGTATGTTGAAGAGTGACCAAACTTCTAAATACCTATCCTCTTTTTAGCACTTCTCGTGTACATACTTGGTATGAAAGCTTTTCCATTACAAGGACAGTCCATATCTTACTATACCAAAATTTGATAGGAGGAGAAACCACATTTTTCCAATAATATGCAGTACAAAGTCTTGCTGCTAACAATAAAAAAGAAAGTAATTTGTTCTGTTTAAATGTAGATCTTTTACTGGAGCATTAAGTGAGCAGGTCAAGGGATCTCAAGGAAGCTGGAATTTTGTCATAAAATGAAAATCTTTAATAATTTCCCCCAAAGCCATCTAATTCCTAGACACAACCACCTCATGTGCAAGTAGGTTCCCATTTTCCCACAATCTAATAGAGCACCTAAATATGACTGATATTAACTGGAGTCAAATGTGTCATGTATATTATAATTTGTATACATGTTCTTTGAGCTACACAAATTGAAGATGTATATACCCTTTCCTCTTATCAAGATCAACTTCTTTGGCCAAATCTCTCTCCCATCTTTTAATCACATCATTTGTGTGTGTATGTGTCTGAGAGAGATGATTGTTGTTTACAAATAGAGAATTTAAGGTGAATTTTCTCATGTTTTATGTGCAGAAGCCCAGGGTTTCTCTGTAAAGATTTGAAAAACATACACCTTAAGTACTCTTGCATCTGAAGAAGTGAGGTTCTTACCCACGAAAGCTTATGCTCCCAATACTTCTGTTAGTCTCAAAGGTGCCACAGGACCCTCTGTTGCTTTTTACAGATTCAGACTAACACGGCTACCCCTCTGATACTCTGTTTATGTTGGCATGCAACTATTCTCAGACCCTTGTACCTGCCTAAAAGAAAGAGGCTGGTAGGGGATCGAGGGAAAAGAACAAACAATTACAACGCATTGATTTGTTGATACAGATAGATGTATATTGTGACCTTTTTAGGTCAGCCCAGACCACTGAGGGGTTATGTCACTGCCTGCCCTGCAACTCTAGGTGCTTTCAATGCTATGGTTCTATAGCTCACAGCCCTAACAGCAACGGCCAGCATGCAAGCGTGCAGGTCACTCCCTGACTTTCACAACCCAGTTATTTTTTGTAGTTTGACCCTCAACACTCTCCGGTCCCAAATTTAATTAACTAGTGTCTCTTATTCAAATAAGTGTTTCTCACAAAGTCTCTTTTCCTGCATGACTGATCAGACTCTCTGGCCAGGACCCTTCACAGATCTTGGTTCCTTTGTCTCTACAGGTGAATTATGCCCAAATGGCTTTCTGTCTTTGCTTATATCTTCCAAAATTTAATGACTTTGCTCCAGGAAGCCCTGCTGGGGGCTCAGCTCGGTGTGTCCACTAGGAAGCTGAAGCCATGTTAATTTTGCAGTTTCCTCCCTAGCCTCTTAACTATCTCCCCCACTTCCTAGTTTGATGGCTTTGTTTACCTTTTTATGTAAATGTACCTTCATTGTCTCTGCCTGATGACCAGGCTAGTCAGACAAGCAAATACACGTTCCTTTGTTAAAGGTAGACTGGGCTTATGCATTGCTTGCTCATCACATTTTAAAAATGTAATTCTAGAACATATGTATAACTTTGTATACACCCTGTATATAGACCATTCAGTGATTTTTGGGATCAGCGTGTTACCAGTTCGCATATGCTACTTTATGTGACATATTTTAGGTTCAGATTATGACCACAGCGTGTTAGGAGTAGTGAGTATGTCAGGCTTGACAAAAGTTGCTGACAGGGTAGTGAACCACCAATGGGCCTCTGTGTTACATAGATATATACTGAATTGCAGAGTACATTAATTCCTATAAATAGCTGTTCATTTGCTATTACAGCAAAGAAACATCTGTCAATATTGTATTGGTCACTACATTCATCCAAGTTTCTTCAGTTTACCCCACCTAGCTACTTTTTCCACAAGCACGATTCTTTTCTGCCTTTTCTGTTTAACACCTTTGCCAACAGTTCTAGGGCTACCTCAGAGATACTTAATTAATTTTTATTATGAAAAAGGAACTGGAGAGGAGAGTTATGAAATAAGATCTGTGTGTGTGATTATAGATTTCAGAAGAAACACTGCGCTCCAACACTGAAGACGAGGGCCCTTTCCAAGGAATGGAACCCTATCTTGTACGGAGACTTTCCTGCCGCAATATCCAGCTTCCTCCGCTGGCTTTCAGACAATTGGAGCAAGCAGACTGGGATAAAAAGAGTGATTTGGAGACTATACCAAGGCCCACCAGTCTTCCACTAAGGATTCCTCCATTGATTGCCATCACATCTGCAGAGGCCAGCAGGTAAGTGTTGACCTGAAATGTTTTCCATTTTTACTCCTTTACTTTCAATGAGAACTGCCTTTAAAATGGACTCAGAAAATCTTCATAGCTAAAATGTTAGACTCAATACAAAAAAGTAAATGAAGGTAGATTCCCCCCCCTCCCCCCGCATAACTCCAAACCAAGAAATGAAAATGATTGCTACAACTGGAGTAAAAATGTCTGTTCTGTAATGTATGGAACCATTTCGGTAGTGCTGGTAGAAAATATGAACAAAATATGATACAATGTTTTCTAAAATTATGTGACTGAGACTTAGTCATGCTGCGTATACATCCTTGGTCATGTCAAACAGAAATGTTGGAAAAAAGTGACTCACACCATTTGGGATATATTATATTAAGAAAAGAAAGACTGCCAGAGGCTTGGATATCTAGTATTGGTGCAATTTTTGGCTTTAGTATATGTGGAAATATTTCATATGCATACAACTTGAAAACTAAGTCGGAGAATTTTGAGGGGATTAGGTATTTGTTCCTAGTTGTTGATCAATAGATATGTTAGACAGATAGTTGTACGTAATATGTTTTGGCTGTAGTAGTTTGTTGTCCTATTCTTATGGAATTATCTCCTATCTTGTCTGTGACTTCACTCACTCTGTGTGTGGGTGTGTTTTATAGGTAGGGCTGGCAGTGCCATTATTAAGGTTGTGTGACGCTTCCCATTATTGGACCCTGTTTTCAGTTGCTTATAACTTTGCCAAATGTTAGTCATTTGGGATGAAATTTTACATGCCAGATGTCTGCCTCAGGGTGATGATGATGGGTTTTTTTAAGCTTCAACCAAAATGATTTGGCCATTTCAGAGAACAAAGTTACAGAAAAATAAGGGTTTTTTTTTGCCCATGTTAAAATCATTTTGAGAAACTTTAGTGCTCCCAGGCTCTGTAGCAGGGATTTGAAATATGGAGGGGGTGGGGGTGGCAGGGAGGCCTTTGTATCAGGGATGTGCCTTTTGCTTTTCCTGTGAAAATCCACCCAAATTTAGCCGTTATTAGCCTTCGAAAAGTCTCAGTTTGCACATGATCAGTATAGACTTGCTAGAGCTTTGCAGATAATTCCCTGAATATTGTGTCCAAACCGAACATACTCCTTCCTGGGGCTAAGCAGGATTTTCCCTGGAATTGTAGTTCTGCGCTGCTGAGGTTCAGGCATCAGACTGTTACCAGATCCTCCCTGAGTCTTCTTTTCTCAAGACTAAATATGCCCAGGTTTTTTTGAACCTTTTCTCATAGGTCAGCTTTTCTAGACCTTTTATCATTTTTGTTGTTGTCCTCTGGACTCTCTCTAATTTGTCCACATCTTTCCTGAAGTGTTGCGCCCAAAACTGGACACAGTACTCCAGCTGAGGACTTACCTGCACCAAGTAGAGCGGGACAACTAGCTCCCATGTCTTACATATGACATTCCTGTTAATACACCCCAGAATTATATTAACTTTTTTCACAACTGCATCACATTGCTGACTCATATTCAATTTGTGTTCCACTATAACCCCCAGATTTTCTTCAGCAATAGTACCACCTAGCCAGTTATTCCCCATTTTGGAGTCAAATATTTGATTTTTCCATGGGTGGCACGTGAATCCCCAGTTCAGGGAGGCTAACCCCCTGCCCTGCCTCTTCCACTTGAAGCCCTGCCCCCACTCGGCCCCCTGCCCCCACTCTTGCCCACTGGGGCCAGAAGATCCCAGAGTCCCCCACTGCAGCCCAAGCAGGCCAAAGCCATCCCGAGCCCCAGCCTGCCTGCCCACTCGAGCTGCCCTGAGACCCTGCCCGCTGACCCAAGCTGCACCCAGACTATCTGCCAGAGCTACCCTGAGCCTCAGCCAGCCAGAGGAACTCAGAGCCCTGGTTGCCCAGATGAGCTCTGAGCCCCACTGTGGCCCGGCCCTGGGGCTCAGAGCTGCCCATGGATTTTTCTATCCTAAGTAGAGTACTTTACATTTGTCTTCATTGAATTTCATATTGTTGATTTCAGACTCCAGTCTCCAACTTGTCAAGGTCATTTTGAATTATAATCTTGTCCTCCAGAGTGCTAGCAACCCCTCTCAGCTTGGTGTCGTCTGCATCTTGTATTCAGTAATATTCACTAAAGATAATTGTTCCTCAAATGGTAAAGAGAGTGTCGTACAATTGGAGAAAAATAATTGTGTGTGATAAGAAGCAATATATGAGACAGAAAGTTCAAATAAAGAAGTAATTATGAATCTCTGGTGAGTGAATTGGTTCCTGTGTTGAATTCAAATATGAAATAGGGAAGGCAGTTTAAAGTATATTCCAAGTAAATAATAAATAAATGCTGGTTATAATGGATGTAGCCATACTCTTTTTAAATGTTTTTCTACCCAGAAGGAGGTGTAGTATATATGAGAGGTAGGGGTGTGTGTGTGTGTGTGTGTGTGTGTGTGTGTAAAAGAATCTCATGTAGGTGTTAGAGAGAACTCCCTGTCCTGCCTAGAAAGCCTGTGCCTTTCTGCTCTGTGCCTATTAAAATTAGTTTTGAAATTAGGCAATATAAGCTTTATTTGTAAGTAATTGTTTTGCTGTGAGTAATAGAGAAACTGTAAATCCTGAGCCTATTGGGTGAAGCTGCCAGACTGTAAAAACAACACAAACAATTATTATAGTGAACATTTCTTTGGAAATATAAAATCTTTCTTTCTCACAATTTTTCTTTATCTGAAGTGCGCTTATGCTGCTGCAGAGGAATATTGTTTAGGAAATTACAGCTAACTGTTTTATGCCATTTTGCTGCTTGCCAACTCTATCAAGTAGCTTTGATGTCTCCTGTTCAGAATGTTAGTAATGCCTACCAAAAGTCTACAGAAAGGTATGGATGATATCCAAGCTGCCTGTCTCTGTGAAATTACCCAAGTTCAAGATACCTGTTGCTCCTATAGGGACATAGCAGACCTCCCTCACTCTGGTGTGTGAAAAAACTCAAGTACTGTAGGGAATTCTGAAGATTATTACAGGAGATGAGGACTCTTCTCTCGTTGATGAATAGGTGGAGGGGAAAATAATGTACAATTAATAGAAATTAATTATAAGGAGGGAAAGTTTCATTATTTAAAACTTTTTTTAAAAAATCCTAAGAGTGGGATTTAGAAATCCTATATGGCTTTCTTAGTAAAGCACTGTGGAAATTATTATGACTCGAGTTGAAGCACCAGCAGTGTGTAAGACTCACAATGAAGACAATCCCTGCTCCGAGGAATCTGTGATATAATGTATAAATTCCATTGTACAGGCTGAGTTCTATTTTCTCCTTAGGAAGTCTAGGGGCCCATTTCTCTTTTCACACCAGTTTTGTATAAGAGCAAATACCATTAAATTTAACAGACCTGTTTCTGATTTGCACCAGTGTAGATGAGAGTGAAATCAGAACTTGAATGTTCATTGCCAAATGATGAAAAATGGAAAGTTGTCCTCTCATTTCTATGAAGTCTTACTACTTAAGATGTAAAATTGTTTTTTCACATTGGCAAACTATTCCTTTTTATTCCTGCTCATTTTCTTTTGCATGTTTTAAGAGTGTTAAATATATCTAGCCTGTTTCTGATCTCACATTAGTGTAAAGCCAGTTAATCAAGGCCATTGTTGAGATAAAAGATTTGTAGGCTTTATATTAATGTTTCACTTCTAGAGCAGCTAGCAGGAACTGCAAAAAGAAGTGCTTGTCAATTGATGGGTTGAGCATGCTGCTGATAGCAACTTAGTTACATTTATTAAATTTAGTGATTGCCAAACGTTCCATATGGCAGATTAGAAGTAGGCAGGCAGCCTCTTTTAATATTTATGAACGTGCTTATTTCTTAGGGTTATATTTCAACAATGAGCAACATATTTAGCTTGCATATATAATTATGAATGTGGTATATATATTGTAAGATGGAATATCAAGAATAGATTTCTGCATGTGAAGAAATCCTTTAACTTTTAGTCTGTTCTCTTCAAATAACAAGTAGAGAGGGTGAAATTTTTCACATAAATAGTTACCAAAAAATGTAGTTTCAGATTGACTGCACATTTGTATTGACTTCACCAAATAGTATTGACTGAACAAAAAAAGTCAAAACATTTTGGTAATGTTGAAATGAAACATTTTATTTCAACCCAAAAAAATTCATTTAGACTTTCAGGTATTTGACAAAAACAAAACAATGGATTCACAAAGCAGGGTGAGTTGGAAGTGCCTCCTTTATAAGTAGAGTCCTACCAAATTCACGGCCATGAAAAACACATCACGGACTGTGAAATCTGGTCTTTTGTGTGGTTTTACCCTATACTATATAGATTTTATGGGGGAGACCAGAGTTTCTCTAATTCGGGGTCCTGACCCAAAAGGGAGTTGCAGGGGGGGGGATCACAAGGTTATTTTAGGGGGGTCACAGTATTGCCACCCTTACTTCTGCGCTGCCTTCAGAGCTGGCAGCTGGAGAGGGGCAGCTGCTGGCTGGGAGCCCAGCTCTGAAGGCAGAACCCCACTAGCAGCAGTAAAGAAGTAAGGGTGGCAATACCCAGGGCCAGCTCTAGGCACCAGCAAACCAAGCATGTGCTTGGGGCGGCACAATTTCAGGGGTGGCATTCCGGACACCTTTTTTTTTTTTTTTTTTTTGCTTCGGTAGTTGCGTTCCCGGTGTTTTTATTTTATTTATTTTATTTTTGCTTGGGGTGGCAAAAAACCTAGAGCCGGCCCTGGCAATACCACACCATGCCATCCTTACTTCTGCGCCGCTGCTAGTGGCAGCTCTGTCTTCAGAGCTGGGCTCCCAGCCAGCAGCTGCCCCTCTCCAGGTGCCCAGCTCTGAAGGCAGCGCTGCTGCCAGCAACAGTGCAGAAGTAAGGGTAGCAGTATCACCCCCCCCACACACAATAACCTTCCAACCCCCCCCCCACAACTCCTTTCTGGGTCAGAAACCCTACAATTACAACACCATGAAATTTCAGATTTAAATAGCTGAAATCATGAAATTTACTATTTTTAAAATCCTATGACCGTGAAATTGACCAAAATGGACCCTGAATTTGGTAGGCCCCTACTTATGAGTATTAGCCCTGTGGCTAGGGAACTTATTTCAGATATTGGAGACCTGGGTTCAATTCCCCCCTCTACATGATGAGTAGAAGAGATTTGAACTTGGGTCTCTCCCATTGGAGGAGAGGACCCTAGTCACTGAACTATGGGATATTCTCAGACAGGTCTTTCTCAGTCTCTCCTGTTGAAGATCATCCACTTTTTATAAATAAATAGTCATTGGAGGAGGGACATAAACTTTGGATCTTTCAACCTACACATTTACCTGAATTGTGGGTTCAACTGTAAAAAGTATGTAAAAAATCATAAGAACCTGTAATAACAAATGTTGATGGGAAAAGGTACGAAAAGGAGACAGAATAACTGAATTAGCCTAAACAAAAAGCCAAGTTGGTATGGTTTAAAGACAGTGATGAAATTATGCTTGTTAAAAACAGTGCTGTAGAGCCCAAAGTTTAATGAGCTAACATTAACATTGGGGGAGGGGTAGCTCAGTGGTTTGAGCATTGGCCTGCTAAACCCAGGGTTGTGAGTTTAAGCCGTGAGGGGGCCACTTGGGGATCTGGGGCAAAATCAGTACTTGGTCCTGCTAGTGAAGGCAGGGGGCTGGACTTGATGACCTTTCAAGGTCCCTTCCAGTTCTAGGAGATGGGATATCTCCATTAATTCTATTCTAACATGGGTATGTCAGCACTCAGGCCTAGTTAGCGACCAAAATAATAAGGGGATGGGCTATTCCACCCATCATGCCCTCTCTGGGTCTGTAAAAGAAAGAGATTTTTGGTAAAAGAACAAATAGAACAGATGGAACAGACAGACAGCGGCAACAGCTTTACCATCATGGCCCTCACCCTCACTGTTTCCTGGGACCCTAGCCCTTCATCATCCTGATCCTGAGAGTTGTCTTGACCAGAACGAGCCAGCGAGAGAGGGATCCAGATGGCATTGCCACCCTTACTGGCTCCAGCTGAATCCCAAACACCAGCTGGAATGACAGTTATTACCAACTTTGATACCATATAAGAGCCTATAAAAGTAGGGGCCTTTTCCCTTCTAAAATTGGTCTTTAACAACAGAAGCAGCAATGATATCTCCAGCCCATCTCAACTCACTTCTCTTTTCGGCCAAAAGGATGGTTATTACCATCTTTGATGTAATTTAAGAGACTGTCAAACAGGGAGGCAGTGGCACCAGAAACAAGGGGGCCAGGTGGCCATAGCTCTCCCACTTTTTGAAAGTGGATGGACCCTGCACCCTTCCCCTCCTTTTCACCCTCAGGCCCCACCCACTGGCCAGGCCAGTGTGGAGCCCGGCCAGGAAGCTCGGGCAGTTGTGGGAGTCATGCAGACTCTCCATCTGCTCACAGTGTGTGTGGGGGGGGTTTGAGAGCAGCCGCTAGCCTGTGTCCCCAACCCCCAGGCTCTCCACCCGGCCCAGGGCGGGTGGAGGTGGAGGGTTCACAACTCTGTGCCGGCTCACCACAGCTGTCCATGCAGTTCTCCACGACCCTGCTCTGGCCAGGGGGGGCAGGGCCTCGGAGCCGCAGCCCGGCCATGGGAAGAGCTGCACGGGCAGCTGTGGGGAGCGACGGATGTTCCATCTGCTCTGGGTGGGGAGACCAGGGAGCAGGGACACGGGCTAGGGGTTGCTCTTCTTGGGCCCCCTGCACCATGCGGCTCTTATCATGGCCAGGTTGTGGCTCCGAGGCCCCTCCCCCCTGGCTGGAGCCAGGTGTGGGAGAACCGTGTGGGCAGCTGTGGGGAACCTGGGTCCCTCCACTTGCCCTGGGTGGGAGATCTGGGGGGCGGGGATACAGGCAGGGGGCTGCTTTAGGCCCCCACCCACCCCGGGTGGGCAGGGGGCGAGCTCCCCAACCCCACTCCGACTTAAGTTGTTAAAATGAAAGCCTAATTTAATACTTTATATTTCAAATGCTTTAACTGTTTTTCCTTTTTTTCTGTATCTTTAATAAAAGTTGAAAAGGATTTATAATGACATGTTTGCCATGGTGCTAAGCAGGCTGAGGTCTTTGTAGACCAAACCCCATATCTTGTTTAACACTATATCATGTTGGACTGTGATTGGGTTATGTTAATGTCTTTGGCCTGCTTATTTTATCTCAGTACAACAGTTCCCCCATATTCTGGATGAGTGCCCTAAACCCTTTGGGCTGTAGAGTCATTTTCTCTCTTGCACTGGCCCAATGGCTATTTATTGTCATCATGAATTACTATGAATTGCCACTATAAATAACAATGAATGATGATTGGTCCAGGGAAAGGACACTTGAAATGGTCTAGTCTGAATAAACCAATTTGATAGGTTAGTCTGACTAAAAGGCTTCTTGAAATACGATCCAAGAATTTTCAGCCACCCATCCGTGCAGATACTATTGTATATTCCTGTTTCCCGTCCCATCCACAAGCAACATCCATCTGATTACATCATCTCCAACAGATAGATGAGGTGACCAGCTACCTCAAGAATATCTCAATATTAGTTTCAAAGGATGAAGTGCAGCAGCAATCTCCCCATCACACAGAAACCCACCTCCAGATGTTACAGTACCCCCAGGAATGCATCTGAGCCTGGGTAATAGGAGCCCTTAGATTGCTCCTAAAGCCTGACTTTTGCATGACAATGAGGCCAGCTGTCTCAATTTGCAACATTTTTATTATAATGCTTCTGCCCTCTTAATATACAATGTGATTGATGTAATCTGATGTGAAATGTCACATTAGTGAGATGCCAATTCCATAAATGGAAAAGCCTAAATGCATTTGGAGACTGCATTTAAAAAGATATTTGGAACAAAAAATCTTTGGTATTTTGGGGAAAGGATGTTGTTACACAGGCTTCTAATTACATGCTAGCAAGTTTCATGACATTTCACCTGTGTTCCCAATTAAGTGAGCATGTTTCATATGATCAGTTTGACAAGCCCTTTTGTTACCCTAAAAAACTAGGACGTTGTTACATCCGAGCCAAGGATTAATCCTACTGTTAGTTCCAACAAATCCATTGAAACTAAACTTTATCTAGGGGTTCACACAGAAATAAGACCAAGGTACAAACTGCAGAATGTAGCTCTTGTAACTGAGTTGTAACATAACATACATTAACCTGAACTTGGAAGAAATCACATAACTCTTAGACCTCCTAAGAAGTTTTAAACGATATACTTCTCTGATAACTTTCAACTTGGTACATTTTGTTTTGAACCCATAAAGAGGCCTGTTTCCATAGGCTGTTTTGCTAAGATACTTGCATTTTTCTGGCAAACGTGAGTCTGTTTTCCAGCAAAGGGTCTATTTTAGAGTGAAAACGAGTCTCGTGTCCTTGCATGAAATATAGGCCAACATTTGCATTTTCACTTAAATAACTATTTCAGTATAATTGCAAGTAGAGCAAAATTGGGAGATGGATTCTCAGAAACATGCAAATAAAAATGACAGTTTTCACTGCAAAATTCTGAAAATACAAACTTCTGAATTTCACACAGCTGTACTCTCTATATGCTCAAATTGCATTTCCTGTTATTATTTACTGCTTTCTGTGTTGTTCATACACTTACTCCTCAGGCATGAATGTTATTATACTATGTAAGGTTTATTTTAAATTGCTCTAATATTGTTTAAATATATAACCAAGTAAAAAGATTTAAAAAAAAATATTGGTGGCATTAAAGACTGTTGTGGTGACAGTTACGGTGGTTTATACCATAGTAAACTTTTGGAATAGTTTAAGCTCCATGAAGCTCCATCTTTCCCATGCATCTGCTCCAGTTTAGCTAGTTGTTCAAAGATGATGATAATAGAAAAATATTGTAGATTAGATAAGCAATGTCCTATTTAAATCTTTAAGGGTTGATCCAAAGTCCATTAAAGTCAATTAAAGTCTTTCTTCTGACTTCTGTGGGAAGGGATAGCTCAGTGGTTTGAGCACTGGCCTGCTAAACCCAGGATTCTGAGTTCAATTCTTGAGGGGGCAATTTGGGGCAAAAATTTGCCTGGGGATTGGTCCGGCTTTGAGCAGAGGGTTGGACTAGGTGACCTCCTGAGGTCCCTTCCAACCCTGATAGTCTATGATGGATATGTCCATAAATTATTTTAAAGTTGTCCCTACTTCCCTCTCCCCTCTTTGAGATGCAGTAGTTTGGTCATAATCTTCAACTGTTTTGCTAGGTGCAAAATGCCTATGAAACATGGCTAATTTTTCCTCATTTTTGAGAGGAATTATTTGGAGAATTAAGATCGATACTCTAATTGTATAGACTGAGAGCACTAACTACTAACACGGTAAATCCTGGTGTCTGTCTCTGGATCTCCCACTCTTGTCCCTCCTACAATAAGACATTAAGGGCCAGATTTTTTTTATCTTTACTCAAAAGATGAGTTGTATTTTACTCTGCAAGTAGTAAGGTACTACTCATTATGAATAAAGGTGGCACAATCTGGCCCTAAATAACTTATTACTCATGGAAAGGATTTCAAAGAATAATGGAGAAAGCTCTAGCTTTTATTATAAAATTGCCACAATAATTTTACTGTCCAGTAAACTCATATTGGAAGTTGTAACTGTTCCAGGTTATTGTTTTAAGAGCTTGAGCATTGCCAGGGATGATGAAAATAGGGAAATTGGACCATAACAGAGCAGCATGCACTGGAAATGAATCCTGGGAGAAAGCTGCTCTTCAGACGTATAATTTTGCAGCTCAGCAGGGTAGTTTATGCACTGAAAATAAGTGGGAACTACAGTGTTGAAAGAGGGGGGAAAGAAAAGTTTCAGTTTGATTCATTTTCAGACTCAAAATGCTGTTCTTTGGGCCCCCAAGCCTCAGCTGTCTCTAACAGCTTCACAAAGGTTTAGGTTGCTTTCAGCAGAAGCAGCTGTGCACTGACTCACCTGCCAGTAAGAAGAATGAACAGTAACACAATAATTCTTAGCATTTGTAGAGCATACGTCTTTTTTTAAAAAATGTAGTAAACACATTAACTAATTCTCATGTCACCTCTCTGAGGTAGATAAATAGCCATGCATCATTATCCCCATTGCACAGAGGTGAAGTGACTTGCCCAAGGCCACGGACAGAATCAGTGGCAAAACTGGAAATGGAATTCAAGAGCTCCTGGTTGTTTGTGGAGACTGGAAAGAAATTGACAGATATCTTGAGACTCTTGCATCCTTAGCCAATAAGTTTAGTAAGTCAAAAAGAGGTTAGTGAATGCTCTAGTCTGGATTTGCACTGTATTGACTCTTGATCTCATTTAATCCTAGAGGATAGCAGATTGTTAGAAGCAAAAGAAATGGCAAAGTATTAGATTCTACTACAGAAATGTCACGATCTAATCTGCACTTTCAAGATGAGTTCTCCCTTCCTGTGACCAGCACTAGTCTCCAGTGTAGTTACCTATGCTCTGGTCTCACTTTGGATGGCAACTTAAAAATCGTTAATGGTTTTATTGCTCGAAGCAGTCCTTATATGAACCAAATATTGGATAGACTTTAGTAAACTGTGGAGGCGAAAGGTTCATAGCAGAATACCTGGATTCTAGGCTTCTCTGATAGTTTGTGAAAGCATTCCCCTTCCCCCCTCCCCCAAGGATTACTGAAACGTTTGCATTTTGCTGTTAAGCAGAGGACTGTGGTTTAGATTTGGCACACTGCTGGCCTAAACGGCTACTGGATACTGATCCATTTTTGGTCACCTGTAACTCCTTTTTAAAATTTGGAATTTTAAAAACAGCATTATTGTAGATTACAATTTTATTTGACAGCTGTAGAATTTATTTTGACTTGGATTATATTCTTCCATTAATGAAGAGATCATCACTTGTTAGTACCAAAGCTCTTGAAGGACATTGTGTAGACTGGAAACATGTATTGCCATAATCTGCTCGTTTGTGGTTTGGGGAGATAGAGTGTCTGTGTGTACATGTATTTTCTAGAAAAGGGAATATCTGCAAATAGCACTTCAAAAGAGGAACATGTTGCTTAATATATATAACTGATTGTTTGGAATTTATGTGGTAAAATATTTTCATTTTTGGTTATTATGTCTTTGATATATCTCATCAAAATATGGGATTTCTTCATCTGACTAGTCTCAATTTAATTTCTATCGTACTTGTGTTTTCATGCTGTTTAGTTCTGTTGTTCAGGAAGTAGCAGGTGGGATAGTGTCCCCGTTTCATAGCTGCTTTTAGTTATATGTGGGGGTTTGTTTCATGAACAAGTGATCTCTTTAAATCGCTCTTTCTCGCAGTTCTCCCAGGAAGTCTATTTTCTTTTTCTTTCAAGGAGTGAGTATTATATGGTCTTTAATTTCCCATCCACATGCCTACTTAGATGATTGGTGACACCTGGGATGTAAGGCCACAGGGGCTTACTTCACAATGCAGGAGACAAGAAAGTAAAAGGCAGCTTTCTATAACCTAAATAATAATTGCTGTTGGTCAGATCCCTGGTGATGGAAGGAAAAAATTAGTTGAGATCAAGTTCATTTTCTGCACAAAGAGAGGAGCAGAGATGATGTAGCAGGTTTAAAAAATTGATACCTTTCAGGCATAGTCTGTGTTTGAGCACAGTTTTTTAACTTAGTTAGGAAATGAACCAGCCAATCTGGGGCTTGATCGTTGCCATAGTTATCTCTGCAGAAGGGGGGTTCAGCCACGACAAAGGCACCATTGCCTCTAGCCTTGCAGCTCACACATGGACATTTGCAATGGATGGGGATTTACAAAAAGGGGAGCAGTTAGAGGCAGGGCAGGAGTATTATCCCATTCCTCTGCCTCCCAGGGAATCTGCACAAAATCTAAAACAGTCTAAGGCTCTGTTAACTTTCCTGTGGACTGCCAATGTATTATGGAACCACACTTAACTAACAGGGATTCTGGGCAATCCCTAGTGGAGTACAGAAGAGTGGTCATGAAACTGGCATATAAACACAGGACCTCTATGTAGATAATCCTATAGCCCTTGTAAGGAGGTGACAAACCCTGCCCATCCCTATCAAAGAATTTGGAGGAAACTCTTGGAAGAGACCCTCACAGAGTTTGTATTCTCCTATCATCCCTATTATATATGTTTTTCATGGGAGGGGGATCATCAGAGTAGAATCTCAGCAAAGGAGTTTTTCTACCTGTCCAGGAAGCTTCTTGCTTACGGCCTCTCATTTATAATGTTAGGTCACTGTTCAGGTGTAAGGATACTTTATTACAGTGTGACTTCTAATCAACCCAGTCATGGAGATTATTATTCCTTCTCCATTGTATAAGTATAATAGGGGCATTGCCGGCAGATCGAGGGACGAGATCATTCCCCTCTATTCAGCATTGGTGAGGACTCATCTGGAGTATTTTGTCCAGTTTTGGGCACCACACTACAAGAAGGATGTTGAAAAATTGGAAAGAGTCCAGCGGAGGGCAACAAAAATTATTAGGGGGCTGGTGCACATGACTTATGAGGAGAGGCTGAGGGAACTGGGTTTGTTTATTCTGCAGAAGAGAAGAATGAGGGGGGATTTGATAACTGCTTTCAACTACCTGAAAGGAGGTTCCAAAGAGGATGGATCTAGACTGTTCTCAGTGGTAGCAGATGACAGAACAAGGAGTAATGGTCTCAAGTTGCTGTGGGGGAGGTTTAGGTTGGATATTAGGAAAACTTTTTCACTAGGAGGGTGGTGAAGAACTGGAATGGGTTACCTAGGGTGGTGGTGGTGGAATCTCCTTCCTTAGAGGTTTTTAAGGTCAGGCTTGACAAAGCCCTGGCTGGGATGATTTAGTTCGGGATTGGTCCTGCTTTGAGCAGGGGGTTGGACTAGATGACCTCCTGAGGTCCCTTCCAACCCTGATATTCTATGATTCTATCAGCCTTGTACTTTAGGTCATGCTGCTGTAGCTGGGGACAAACCATATTTAAACCCAGCCTTTTCATAGTTTAGATGGGCCCGTATATTCCTGCCTGAAGTGTAAACCTTCTCTCCCCCAGCATTTTCATACTCTTAAGACTGAGTCCTGTAAAAGGAAAACCCTGACCATGACAAATATTATTTTTATTTTAATATGGTGATATGTGGCCTTTCTGCAAGTCTGTTGGTAGAAGATTTGGGGTAAGATTATATGAAGTGCAGCACAGCATTCTCAGCCTTGGGAAAGGAAGAGCTATGGTGTCTTTTAACCACTTTTCAGCTAAAAGCAAATGTGGGCTGCTGTAGTGGCTGGCGAGGGTTCTGGTGTAACTGAGGCTATGGCTAAAATAGAGAGCTTACAACGGTGTAGCTGCATAGGTGCAGCTTCACTGCTGTAAGCTCTCTAGTGTAGCCACTCTAAGCTGACAGGAGAGAGCCTTAGAGAGCCCTGGGGGTCTATATGATATGCCGGCCTCCCTGGGTTGTCCATATATTTATGCCTGTATCTGTAATTTTCACTCCATGCATCTGAAGAAGTGGGATTTTTACCCATGAAAGCTTATGCCCAAATAAATCTGATAGTCTTTAAGGTGCCATCGGACTCCTTGTTGTTTTTTTCAGGAATCTCTGTAGCACTCTGCACTTGCCCCTGCCCCAGCATCCTGACAGTGCTTGTGAGAGTGTCCTCAGGTTCAGGAAGTAGCCTTAGGACTTACTGTGCGGTATCTATGCCAGGGCAATCCTTTCCAGTTGTAACCAAGGCTTTGGGATCACTTTGCACTGCTCTAGCCTTTTAGCCAGCATAAAGCAGCCAGAGCAGGGAGAGGCTCTCACATTTACATTTTATTTGTATTCCTTTTGGGAATGGTAAAATGACAAGCCCTTCTTTACAAGGTTTATTCTGTTAACATATTTGTATGGTCTCAGCTTTGGCCAGTTGCCCATACACAATGTCTGATTAATTGAAAATGCAATATAAAAAAGAATTGTTAAACCAAAGGATCTCACAATATGTACCCCAATGTATTTTGTCACATTAATGCCAATTTAATGCTGACAAAAGAAATCAGAAATCCTATCTAGCCGTAAGCATGCACAGTGTTTATCTCTTACAAAGATTTTTTTATTTTGGAAAATGCCTGTTCACATTAGCCTTTCTTTTGCACTCTTCCTGATTTACATGTAAATCATCCCTACCGATGCAGTTTATAAGTTTAAACCAAAAAATCTACTTGAGTGACACAGGCCTATAAACCTGAGGAAGAGAGTGGGGGATCACTTACAATACTAAAATTAGTTTTGGATGTGACTGAAAATAGTTTTTAAGCATCTGCTATTACTGCTAAAGTTTAGTCACTTTCATCCAATGCCACTCAAAGTAGAGAATAGTTTGAATCAATTAATATTCCAACAAGTTTCAACTAGAAAGTCTTCAATTCTTTCTAGTATGCCCTTCTATACCATGCTCGCAGGACATACAATATATTTCAGTATGTAATAGTATTGGTCATAACTTCAATCTATTAATTTTACTATCATAGTGAGAATATTATATTTTACATTTTATTATAGGAGGAGTTGGTAGTGACCCCTATATTTAAGTTGCCTAGCAACTTAAAAGTTCTCTAACACCCCCATTGTTTGCAACAAGCCTTTGAAATTCATCAGGGATAAAGCCCTGGATCCAGAAAAGTACCTTTTCTTCATAGCATGAAGTTAGGTTCTGGTTTATAAAATACTTTCAAAAACTGTCATTTCCCTTCTATTGCTTGCCTTGTCAGCAAAATTTTGGCAGCATGCCAAAATAATAAATGAGCACAAACATTCTAATCTAAGGCTGGGTTCACACTACCACCACCAAAGCAGCAGCACCTTGTGCATTGGAAGCAGGCAATCCAACTATTACTGGAGTAGCTTTAGTAGATGGCGGGAGAGTCAGGGAGCTAGACGGGACTCCCCGACTTGGATCTAATACATGGTCCCAGTGGCCCACGAGGACACTACAGTATGTGGAGCAGAAACCCTATACCCTCTGTGGGAGGGAAAAGAGAAAGATCTGAGTAGGCCTCATACAGACCACCCCAGTGTCCCATTCTCCCTTTTGGATAAAAGCTTTCTTCTAGCTACTATATTTAGTCCAGTAGGTCAAGTGGTAGCAGACTGTGCTTTAGTGCTTAAGATTTAGGGTTCAAACCCTGCTGATGATTCATGATGGGAGATTATTACAGGTGCACATAATAGAATTTATTTTTGCTTTTGAAAAATACCTAGGAAACTACATAAAAGACCATTATTTAGATTGCAAAGTTGACCTCTGAAAGATAAGCAATTAGGTTGCCCAAGCAACTTGAATTCTGTCCTTCTTGTGAATATGCATTGTGAGTAATTACATGATCACAAACTGGTTTTCTTCATATGATCCTTTCCTCATTTAGTGCACAGGATGGATGCTGCTCAAGAAATGAATCTGAGCAATGTAGTAAATGAAGCTGTTGTCTTTAGGATCCCTGCATTCCTTGCTCTAGACCAGGGGTGTCAAACTCAATTGCACAGGGGGCCAAAACTCAAAACTCACGGGCCGAACAGTATAACCATTTATTTAACAGACTAAATATTTATGTTTTTTAACCATTAATATGAACCAAAATACAGGATATCATTCCAAAATAAATACATTTCAACTTAAAATATTTTGCTCTTCATAAAAAAATATCCTGTCAATACAATACATTCAAAATCTGTACATGCTGGAATATTAAAAAATCTGAAAATATAAATAAAAAATTGAATTTAAAGCAAAAGTATAATCATAACAAATCATAACATTCCATTTTCTTGTCCTATTTAGTCAGAGCCTGATACTTGGAGTCTTTTCTTTGCAACAAGTTCGTTTATGTTTGGGGTTAGGTTCTGTGTTGTGAAGATTCTCAGGATCGATTGCAGGTGTTCATCAGTGAGGCGACTCCTGTGTGACGTTTTGTTAATTTTCATCACAGAGAACAGCTGCTCGCACAGATATGTGCTGCCAAACATGGACAGGATTCGAGCCGCATGTTGGCGGAGCTGCGGCATCGCTTCAGGAATGAAGCGAGTGAACTGTGCTGGCCCCGCAGTGTCGTACTTTGCCTTCAGTGTCCCGTTACATTGCAGTTCTATCAGCTCCATCTGCATTTCTACAGGTGCGGTTTCCACATCGACTGCAAATGGGTTGCGAAGCAGCTCGAAGTTACTTTTCTGTGCCTCAAAGTCACTGAAGCGCCGTGCGAACTCAGTGCGCAGCGCGCTGAGTTTTTCAGCAAAGGTGGCATTTGGGAAAACTGTGGCACTTTCTTGGTTCCGTATTACTTGGCAACAGGGAAAGTGAGACAAGTTGCATTGGTGCATTTGTGTCTCCCATAAGCGCAGCTTCACTTGAAATGCCTTCACTGCATCATGCATATCGGTTATTATGTGCTCCCGTCCCTGGAGTTGAAGGTTTAAAGCGCTAAGATGCGACGTTATGTCAGCCAGGAACGCCAACTCACATTTCCACTTTTCATCCCGCAGAACTGTGCAGTCTTTCCCCTTACTGTCCATGAACTGGCAGATTTCCTCTCGCAGCTCAAAGTGTCTTTTGAGAACTTTTCCCCGACTTAGCCACCGGACCTCCGTATGATATGGCATATCGCCAAACTCGCTATCTATTTCCCGCAGAAAAGACTGGAATTGGCGGTGATTTAAACCGTGGGCTCTGATAAAGTTGACGGTTTGTGTTACAGTGTTCATCACATGATCCATTTTTAGGACTTTAGCACTCAGCGATTCCTGGTGTATGATGCAGTGATACACTGTCAACTCACCGGCACAGTTCTCCTCCCGCATCTTTGAGCGCATCCTTCCCACCAGTCCATTTTTTTCACCACACATAGCAGGTGCGCCATCTGTTGTAAGTCCAACGAGTTTTTCCCACGGCAGTTTCATGTCGGTTACACTTTGAAATACATTTCCAAAGATGTCTTCTCCTTTCGTTGTTCCGTGCATCGATTTAATGTCCAGTATTTCCTCTGTTACGCACAAATTGGAATCCACACCACGGATAAATATCGCCAGCTGTGCAGTGTCAGTCGCGTCAGTAGTTTCATCCACGGCAAGGGAGTATGCAACAAAATCTTTTGCTCTTTCAATCAACTGTGTTTTCAAATCAGTCGCCATCTCACAAACCCGATTAGCAACAGTGTTTCTGCTGAGGCTTACATTTGCAAACGCTCGCGTTTTATCTGGACAAAGGACGTCGCACACTTTCATCATACAATTCTTTACGAATTCCCCCTCGGTAAACGGCCGTCCTGATTTAGCGATCTCTTCGGCCACAATGAAACTTGCTTTCACAGCAGCTTCACTTTGTGATTTTGCTTTGGTGAAAAACGTCTGCTGGGATGTCAAATTCTTCTTCAACTCCTCTACCTTTTGTAGCTTCTGTCCTGCGCTCAGGTTTTTGAATTTGTTCTCATGTTTCGTCTCGTAGTGCCGTCTTAGGTTATACTCCTTCATTACAGCGATATTACTCCCGCAAAGGAGACACACTGGTTTACCTGCAATTTCAGTAAACATATACTCATTCTCCCACCGGCTTTGAAAGCCTCGGTTTTCAGAATCAATTTTTCTCTTGGCCATTGTTGGGGTCTAGCTTTGATTTGATATTAGCGTTGTATACATCAACAGACCGCGAACTTGAACCGCGGCTTGCCGTTGGCGGCAATTGCACTGCATCATGGGATTTGTAGTGTGTGTTATTGGGGCGTCATATCACAGGGCCATTAAAAACAGATATATAAAACGATTTCGCGGGCCGGATATAATTGTATGGCGGGCCGGATGTGGCCCGCGGGCCTTGAGTTTGACACATGTGCTCTAGACGATGGAATTAAACAGGGACTTGTGGGAAGAGAAAGGGTGCTCTGGTGGTTATGACAGGTTACTGCCATGGAGGAGAATAATTCTCTTTTCCTGCCTTTGCCACAGACTTGCTTTTTGATGCTGAGCAAGTCACTGAAACCAAATTTTTGGCAGGTGGCCACTACTTTTGTGTTCCTCATTTTCTGGGTGCCTAACCTGAGACACCTGGAGCCTGATTGCAGAAGTTCTGAGCACTCACAGCTGCAGTCAACAGGAGTTATGGATGCTCAGCATCTCTGGAAGTAAAGCAGTGTGATCTTGAGCATAGAATTTGGAGTTGAAAGGTTTTGAGTTGTAGTCTTAACTCCGTTTCCAGTTCCAGTTGTGTGGCCTTAGGCGAGTCTCGTTTCCCCATTTTAAAATGGGGATAAATAATGCTTTTTTATCTCTGAGTGGATTGATAAGTATGCTGATGAGCACCCTAGACAAGGCCCTGAGGAAAAGAATAATCCTGTATTCATTGCACTCTTTGAATAGTGTGCGGTAAATAAGACAAACATTGAATGGGGTGGATAAAATGAAATACTAAACAGCTTCCTTGTTGCCTGAGGACTGTCCATCCTGGGCACTGAATGAGACAGCAGTTCTATGGAAAAAAAATAAATATATGAGCATGTAATGAAAGAGTGTATTATAATATATATGCACTAGGAGGCAGAATTAAGGTTGCAACCTAAATGTTGTCATTTCCTAACTTTTCAGTGCATGATTTTGTATACTAAAGTAATGTTATGTATATAACGCCTTTTCATCCAGAGTACCATGCGTAGGGGTATGTCTACACTACGAAATTAGGTTGATTTAATAGAAAGTTCTGTTTGTTTCTCCTGGATGAAAACCCACCCCCTTGGTTCACTCTACTTCCCTGTAAGCCAACCGCCCTCCCCTCCCCCCTTTGATCTCCACTTGCAGAGGCAATAAAGTCATTGTTGTTTCAAATTCATGCATTCTTTATTAATTTGTCACACAAATGGGAGGATAACTGCCAAGGTAGCCCGGGAGGGGTTGGGGAGGAGGGAAGCACAGGGGTGGGGTAGTTGTAGGGCCACCCCCTAGAATTGCAAGCAGCTCATCATAGAAGCAGCATGTCTGGGGCTCTGACCCGGAGTGGCCGTTTGCCTCTCTGGTTCTTTGGAAGGCTTGCCTGAGCTCCTTAAATTTCACGCTGCACTGCTGCGGGTCCCTGTTATAACCTCTGTCCTTCATGCCCTTGGAGATTTTTTCAAATATTCCTGCATTTCGTCTTTTGGAACGGAGTTCGGATAGCACGGATTCATCTCCCCATACAGCGATCAGATGCAGAACCTCCCATTCGGTCCGTGCGGGAGCTCATTCAGAAGTTCGCGGGGCTTTTCCTATCTACCTACCCAGTGCATCTGAGTTGAGAGTGCTGTCCAGAGCGGTCACAATGGAGCACTCTGGGATAGGTCCCAGAGGCCAATACCATCGAATTGCATCCACACTACCCCAAATTCAACCCAGCAGGGTCGATTTCAGCGCTAATCCCCTTGTCAGGGAGGAGTACAGAAATCGATTTTAAGAGCCCTTTAAAATGACAAAAATGGCTTCGTCGTGTGGACGGGTGCAGGGTTAAATCGATCTAACGCTGCTAAATTCGACCTAAACTCGTAGTGTAGACCAGGGCTAAGTGTAACAAACTTAAGGGCTGAGTATGCTGCACATTTAGCAATGGTAGTGCAACACTGCAGTATTCTTCAAGGGTCCAATGTGGCAAACGTATGCCAATATATAGTCCTTGTTAGTATTATCTACACTAGACTTTTGTCCTTAAAATTTCCCAACAACTGCTACCATTGGTGCAGTTTCACTAGTGGTGGGAGCTGTTTTAACAGTGTTTTAACAAATCTGTTGTCCAGACCTGCTTTGAGCATGGTTAGATGATGCAGCAATTAAAATACCAGCAGTGAGTCTATGCTAGTATTCCTACTGTTGCTAACACTGGTGATAGAACCAGCAGGACATTTTAAGAAAACGGTCTAGTATAGATTTAAATACAAATATGTGTACGTAAATAAGTGTAATCAGAATCAACCTAGTTTGTGAAAATGATAATTTGGCTGCAGCTGGGAGGATTTTTCAAGACAGGGACTATAGATATCTCCAGATCTTTGTGGCTTCTTTTCTAAAGGTCCCTGCACCTTTGGCTGTAGATGGTGCTGAGTATAAGATGGGTCCTTCCAGCTTCCTCTCCATAGCAGACTCAATGGAACCCACCCAGGATATCAGATCTGGAGGCTTTTCTTTCTCATCCCTCCGCATGGGAAGCAGCAGCAGAAGCTCCCTGACATGATCACCACCACCCTTCAGCAACCTAACTTCACTCTTCTGGTCCACTATACTTCACACACACTCTTCTCAGAGGGAGGAAGAAAGTAGAAAGAAGAAAGAGACCGTCCTTGCCACCTAAGAGCTTACAATCTACATAGGCAAGACAGACAAAAAGTGGGAAAGGAAGAAGAGACTCAGAGAGGTGAAGTGATTTGCCAAAGGTCACACGGCAGGTCAGGAACAGAATTAGGAATAGAACCGAGGTGCTTGGAGTCCTTGTCCAATGCCCTGTCCACTACAGCATGCTGTTACTCTTGTCATCTTTCTCTTGCTCAACACGTATGTAAGGCCATTAGGGATGGGTGTCAGCAGCATACTCAAGATCTTTTAACCTTTGCTTCCTTGGTAACTCTCCGAGGATATGTCCACGGGGGCCGGGAGGCACATTCCCAGCTGCAGTGTAGGCAGAATTGTGCTAGCTCGTCTTGACACAGCACACTAAAAATAGCAGTGTTGACATTGTGGCTTTGTGGGGAGCAGCTCGGGCACTCAAGCCCAGCTGACCTGCTGGCTCTGCTCTTGGGTGGCTACCCCAAGTTTCCACCAGAGCTGCAACATCCAGACTAGCTTTAGCACACTAACTTGAGCCCTTCTAGTGTAAACCTGTCAATCCAGACTGGGAGGTTTGTTCCCAGCTGCAGTGTAGACATATCCTAGGAAAGTTACCAAGGAAGCAAAAGTTAAAATGTCTTGAGTATGCTCCCGATACCCAGTTGTATATTTATCTCCTCCAGCAGGTTAGCTTAGTCAAGTATCTTTTTCCACACTCTGCCAGAGATGAGGTATGATCTGGATGAGGCTCAATCCAGATAAAACAAAGATAATATTGGTATGCTGGGCAAGGTAAGATGTGGCAGAAAGTTATATATAAGTTTCCTGGGAGTCCGTTTAGATTTCAAAAACCTTTGACTTTTTAAATTTAATGTATGGGTAGGAGATTGTGGTATGTTCTACTTGAGACTACACTTCAAATCTACTTGGAAAATAAAAATAGTACAGAATACAGCAGCCTGCTTGTTAAGTAGAATATCCCATTGTGAGCATATTACCCCAGTGCTCCATGATCTTCACTGGTTGCATATGGACTTCTGGGTGAAGTTTAAGCTGTTAGTATTTCTCTATAAAACCCTAAACAGCCTGAAAGCTGCCTATGTGAGTTGAGGTATATAGGTACCAAAAAAGAGAGGGCTGCTGGCAGGGCATTCTCCATGAAGACCCTTTTCCTTTTCCTCCACACCTCAATCTGAAATAGCCTGAATCTGTTGACCCTCATGGCATGTTGCAGGCTGCCTTGACAGGGACAGCTGCTATAAGTAAAGCTACATCTATTCCTAAATGTTTGCAGGATTAGCAGGGGCGGCTCCAGGCACCAGCGCAGCAAGTGCGTGCCTGGGGCGGCAAGCCGCGGGGGGTGGCCTGCCGGGCGGCAGTCAGGCTGCCTTCGGTGGCATGCCTGCAGGAGGTCCGCCAGTCCCGCAGCTTCAGCGGCGGGTATGCCGAATCTGTGTTACCAGCGGACCTCCCACAGGCATGCCACCGAATCCACGTTACCAAGTGGACTGCCTGCATAGAGCTGCCCCTGAGGATTAGGACCTTATTTTTCACACCTGGCTGCTTCTTGTATTGCTTATGTAATACAATTTCTTACAATGTCAACAATTCTGTTTAATTTAAAAAGTATGAACAATATGATGGATAACTTTGGATGTCACACCAGCAAGAATATATAATTATTAATTTGCCTATATATAGTGTTAACTGAATTTATCACAGATGGTTTCTTTACTTGCAGCATTCTGCAGCGATGACCTTCAACAAATCTTTAGGTGACCTTGAGATAGCATTTTCTTCAAATACAATAACTCAACTCATCTTTAAATATTAAATAGTACTTACCTGAAAGCTCACTGTAAAGATAAACATAGATGGTGCATTCCTCCTTAACCTAAATATTAAAATACACACTCCCATTTTCTTGCTTTTCATATTTTCCTGTTATGTAGGCAACTGGGTTGAGTGGATACAATTTAGAGCTAAAAATTGAGCTGCTTATATCTTTTGAACATGTTTCCATTAGTATTTTAAATGACTTCCAAATGTTAGTTAATGCAGAATTCCAAGGTCACTGAAGAATATGTTAAGAAACATTAAGGGATACTATCTAAATAGTGTACAATATCAGTTCCAAGTTTAGAAAGCACATTTTAATTGCCAATTCAGTCAATGCTCTTTTTAACTTTTTTTGCATGCAAAAATACATGTTAAGTTCAAAATTAGAATTGGTTGAAAATTTTCCAATAGCACATTTTTCTGTCAGAAAATACTTTCAGCAAAATTGAAACATTCTGTGGAAATTTGTTGGTTTTGGTGCAATTGTGTTTTGAAAAAATTTGAAATTACATGTTTTGATAAGTTTGAAATGAATTGGAACATAAGGTTTGATTTTTTGTTTGTTTTAAAACAACTTTTTGTTTTGAAATTGTTATGAATTATGACATATAAAAAGTAAATTAGAAGGATGTGTTTTGATTTTAATCAAATTAGAATGTTTGGATTGACCAGAAATTTTATTTTTCCAGTACTATAATTTCACAGGAAATTTTCATATATTTTGTTTGTGTTCTGAATCAGAACAAAAACAGATTTCTAAATCATGGAATTTCATGCCAAAAGTAAATTTTGGTACCTGCACAACTCTATCCAAAATGATGTTCTAAAGAAATCAAGTACAGTAAATATTTTTCAAATCCACATTTTGCATTATATAGATTTTGTAAGTATAGATATTAAATATACTCATTTGCCTATGTAATTTTCATTTGCTGTGTCTACTCTGCATCCCCAGACATTCCCTGGGCATCCTCCAGTTAGACATGTAGCTCAAAACTGCTTACAGCTTATGTTAAAGGATCTGGTTGTTAAGATCAACAACTTGATGTGTGTAATGAACACTTCTTTCTCCCCTCGCCCCCATAGTGAGTTCAGACAATAGGTCTCTGGGAAGCAGAGCCATTCAAACAGGCAGAATAATTAGATACATCAGTCATTTGTGTGCTGTTTAAATAGAGTAATCCTTCTAAATAAAAACCTATCTATACAAAGAGAAAAATAGAAAATGGAACAAGGAGCAGTTAGCTTCACTACAAAAATACCTAGGCAGATTATTAAAATCTTGATTATCACAAAAGAAATGTTGAGGAATAGAAAGGCTATAACAATGGCTTATTCAGATATAGAAATCATTGTTCCTGCACCCTTTCCCCAAATAGCTTATTCTCCTGAGCTGTTTTTCATGAGGTACATGCCTTGTGCTTTTGCGTGGAAATAGCTGACTTACCATCCCATGTGTTTTGGCGTGAGCATCTGTTTTCATCTCCAGGTGGTGGAGTGCCTTGGCACCAACCAAGATTAGGGTCTCATTGAGCTAGGCAGTGGTAGAAAGTCCCTGCCCTGAAGAGCTTACACTCTAAACATACAAAGAAGACACAGGGCAGGGTACAGGCATAGAACATACAAATAAGAACATCTAACCTCCTGTCCTCCACACCCTTGCCTCTCCATATGCTAACACAGATGTAGACCTGCTAGTCCTTACTCATGCAAGTGGTCTTATTGATTAAATTGGCTGCTACACTCATTAATAAGAGCTAGCAGTCTTAGACCTGTATACCTTGACTATTTATTCTTGGTTGGGATGTCAAATATTTCCTGCATTATTATAAATGTCTTTAACAATGTATTTTTGAAGGAAATGGAATAAAATTTAATTGGATTTAGTCTATAACTCTAGTCTGGGGATATCCCCAATATTAACCCATTCAACCAGTAACATTTACATAGAATCATAGAAGATTAGGGTTGGAAGAGACCTCAGGAGGTCATCTTGTCCAACCCCAACTAAATTATCACAGCCTGGGCTTTGTCAAGCCGGGCCTTAAAAACCTCTAAGGATGGAAATTCCACCACCTCCCTAGGTAACCCATTCCAGTGCTTCATCACCCTCCTAGTGAAATAGTATTTCCTAATATCCAACCTAGACTTCCCCCACTGCAACTTGAGACTGTTGCTCCTTGTTCTGTCATCTGCCACCACTGAGAACAGCTGAGCTCCATCCTTTTTGGACCCCCCCTTCTGGTAGTTGAAGGCTGCTATCAAATCCCCCCTCACTCTTCTCTTCGGCAGACTAAATAAGCCCAGTTGCCTCAGCCTCTCCCCATAAGTCATATGCCCCAGCCCCCTAATCATTTTTGTTGCCCTCTGTTGGACTCTCTCCAATGTATCCACATCCTTTCTGTAGTGGGGGACCCAAAACTGGTCGCAGTACTCCAGATGTGGCCCCACCAGTGCAGAATAGAGGGGAATAATCACTTCCCTCAAACTCGTTCCATTGCACTATATTATACATTGTAAAGTTGAAACATGCTACAAATAAAGAAGCAAAAATGATGAGGTGATACTGTCATGAATCACTTAACATTCATATATAGCTCTTGAGTGTTCCTTTGATCATTGGGTTGTCCTTCATATTTTTGTTCCCCACTATTAGGATGTTTCTGAAATATCAAGTAGATAATTCATGGTTTTACTCATACAAACTAACATAAAGTAAGTATTATTATAAAACCTCTAAAATAAGCCAAAGATAAGCTTAGATAATGTCAACCTTGACCTTTTTCAAGATCCAAATAGTAAATTATTTAAAAAATAATCTTAAAACAATTTTTTTCCCTAAATGTTGTACTACTTACCAATGAAGACTAGACAGAAGGCCCTGATTTTCAGAAGTGCTAAGGATCCACAGCTCTAGTTGAGGTCAACAGGAGCTGCAGTGCTCAGCACCTCTAAAAATGATGTTAAAAAAAATGTCCAGGGAGCTGTGTGAAACTTTAGCATTGAAACCCAACACCAGGTGAAATGAGTTTGAGTGTGTGTCATTAACTCTGTTCAGGCTGGACAAACAGTCTCTCTTCACCCCAGTGAGACTGCCCCTCCCACTCCTCTTACCCACCTTTTGACACTTTTTGTATTGTGAAAAAGGCCTTAGTTCTAGATTCCTCTGCAAAATATTCAGTGGCACAGCATCAGCCTGCATCTCTATCTCATAATCATTTCAAGTGGCCTGGTGGCCTGCTCCCCAATCAGCTGCCTTCCGAAAGGCAAGTAAGTGTGAGCCTGCCACTGGATGGTAACGCTACTTACCCCCAATTCTGCACCAGCTGGGCAGGGAACAGTCTTGTTTCCTAATATCTCCTTCAGTAAGACAATAGGGCCAGGGAAGAACTTGTTGACAGACACTCATGTCGCTTAGCTAGAAGAATTAGAGGGAAGCAGTTCACAACCCAATTCCTGTTTCCAACAACTTGGTGCCATGCAAATTCTAAAGTCAGTCCTCTGATTACTGTGAGAAGAGGAAAGAACCCCCACCCCTCAAGACCACCAAAAGTTACTCCCCCACACACTCATTTGTTCTTCAGAAATGTTTCTAGTCTACTATATTGGGCACAAAATCCTTGTTTCACCACCCATATCTTGTTCCAGTTGTTTGTTTGTGCTAACATTTATTATTATTTATACATGTGTATGGCATTTTACAAACAAAAGACAGTCCCCCAAAAGCTGGATCTCAAGCAGTTTCTTGCTTTGCTTGTGCAGAGACCTTTCAAACAAAGTTAAGCCGTAACTTGGTAAGTGATGATAAATACTGGGAGGAAGGGAGGAGGAAAATATTGGCAATAATATTAAGCAGGTTTTTTTGGTTAGGTATTCACATGTTGTGAAATCCCATTTTTTAATTTTTTGTTACAGCCAAAGCAAAATACATTCTATCTTCTATTTAAACTTCAGTTCTTCTATGCTTAACCTAGAGTACACAGTACATCAGGGCAGTGATGTCGTATAGGGATTTGTGGGTAGGATTAGGAATAGAATCTCAGCTGCAACAACCAATAAAAGGACACCAGTGGTCGACTGCGAGCTATGATAGCTAACTCAGATATTTGTATTAGAGTTTGCTCTTGCTACTGGATGTATTGTGAAGCTAATCATACAACAAATGCTTGCTATTTTGGGTTGATTTAGGAACTCCATTAACCTAGCCAGTCTAGCAACAATACCGAAGATACTCCTTTCCTCCAACAAATATTACTATGGTCTATTATGCACCCAGAAACCAGTTCTTTTTTCTGACTAAGGGCCCGATCCTACAATATTCCATTTGAGATGGGAATTTTGCTTGTGTAAAGACCGAAGGATCAAGGTTTAAGATTAAAAGTCTCCAGTTCATGGCATGACTTGTGCAGTTCTGAGGATAAAGATCAAAATAACTTAATGAGCTATCTTTTGGGGTGAGGTGAGAATCCAAATTCAAATGTCATCTTTCATTTCTGGCCAACTGGGTCTCGGAAACTGAATGTCTTCTGTTGCCTAACAATGATCCTTCTATGTGAATAGTCTTGAAGGCTTCATATGGATCCATGCTGAGCCCTGCTTCCTGGCAAGACAAGCAACATGGATCCCTATGGGAGAAAGGTAACAAAGCATGTACAGAAAACTTTAACATCTACTGTACTTAAATTAACAAAGATGCTACAGAATATTTCAAGAATGTAGTAATAGCAAAGTTAAATAACTTTTACCTATAATAAGAGATTTTAATATACCTGACATCAATTCCCTAGGACATGATATTTTAATAACATTAATATTTTACCATCTTTAAGGCACGAGTACACATTCTGAATTTTAAACACTGAAAGTTGCAATTATACATGTTCTGTTTATGCAAGAAGAGTTTGATGTGCGTATCTGACATTCTGTATACAAGCGACTCAATTCTGAACTCTCTTACATCAGTTATACACAGCTGTAATTCTCTTGACTTCAGTAGAGTTACTCCTACGTGCCATGGTGTTAGTGAGGTCAGAATTAGGTCCAGCTTATTTTTAGTATATGTGAGTTCTGTAAAGAAATTTATGTGAGATTCTTAAATAAAACAGATGATCTTATGAATATGTCCAGTGTCTTACTAGTACTTACATCTTTGAGATTATGGGGGGATTGAAAAGATATGTATGTTTTGTTGAGAAATAGCCTTTCTGTAGTTAGTTACGAGTGATCTGAATTTTACATGACATGTAAACATAGATGAATACAGTTCTGGCCACCCAAAATGAAGCACTCCTGGCATCTTTTGTATTAGTCCTCACCCTCTCCCAGATATGTAATCTTTTGTTAAATTTCTTTTCCCCTTTACAAAACAAAAAGTGAACAAAACAGGACAAAAATAGATCTAGAAAATGGAGATTGGTAATGATATCTTCAGAGGTGTTTAAAAAGCTATACGATAAGACACTTGCTAAGGTAAATCTATTACTTAAATGTCCACTTCCTTCAATAGTTTTGTATTTTTAATCTTTTTGGGTTGATATGTCTATCTTTAAATGACAAAACTATGGAAATTAGAGATGGAAAAGACTTATTAGCACACCAGTTAATTTTCCTGGCACTGCAGAATTATTCTCTACAATGTGTTTTCTTCTAATTTAGTTTTAAACCTCCCAAGCAATGAGTCTTTCACCACTTCCCTTGGGGAAGCAGATCTAGAGACTTAAGGAACCCACTATCAGAAAGTTTTTCCTAAAAGTTACCCTAACATTTCCTTTCTAAGTTTAATCCTACTATTCCTAGTTTATGCCATCCTATATGATTCATCTCCTTCTTGGTGTTTATGCCCTTATGATACTTGCAGATTATCACAACCCCGCTACTCCCCTCTAAGTCAGATGTTAGCTTATTATACCTATTTATCTTTCCTAGCATATCACCACAAATAAATTGCTCTATCCCCATTATTATTTTTGGCATTTCATTTTTCCTTGTGGGGATGGGTGGGGGGTGTGAGTTGAACCTACTGTATTTTGGAGTTAATACCTCTAGGCACACACATGACCAATGGGGAATGATGGATGGATGCATCTATCCAGTTATTTATACTACTTTAATCACTGTTGTATCTGAGCCCCTTTATAATGATTAAATCACATAATTTTTTACATCATTATGGGGAAAAACTGTTCAACTTTTTTTTTTCTTGGATAGCTCTTAAAATGTGGGTGTGAATGCCATGGGAAACTCCTTGTGATATAGAGAAACCTGCAGAAAATTATTTAGGTAATTACCGATAATAATAAAATGTAATATGTCCTACAGATAATGTAGTTCCACAGTCTAAAAGTTAATCTGATTGTGTGACAGCCAATGTAACACACAGAAGCCTTAACCCTAAAAGTTTCCTTGAGCTGTTTCATTTATTGTGTATGACTGAATTGATAGCAGTTGCTTCTTTCCATCAAAGACAAATGTGTAATTGTACTTTTGATTTATAGTTTAATTGCTATAAATTGGCCGATAATGACTCTTGTTTCATCTTTGTGCCACTAAGGCTTCTTAATGTAGAATATATTTATAGGGCCAGATCCGGCTGCAATTGAAGACTAGCAAAATCCCATTTAATTAAGTGGGAGCAGGATCCAACCCACACATGGATGCTAAAAGCTGTGTGAGAGATTAATGTAGAGTCATCAGTAGCCTGGCATTTCCTCTGGAGACTACTCTGTAAATCTATCCATAATTGAAAAGACAGAAAATCATGATTTTAAGACTTTCACTGTTAACAGTAAACGACATGGTAGCTCAGAGTAAGTAGCAGTAATTATTAAAAAGCTTCTAGAATTGTAATGTTTTTCATTATTGTAATGGAGGAAATCAACAACATTGAAGTAGCCAAAGCAAAAGTCTTCTTAACATACACAGTATTAGGATGGGATGGTGGGGGAGAGGGGTTTGAAGCAATGCTGATTTGCTGTTAGTTTAAAGATGTTCAACCTCTTCATTAAATTAAATTACATTTGAAGAGATAGTTTTGATTGTCTGACCAATTGGTCTGATGTGTGAGAATGTTTTATTCTTTGGTACTATGCTATAAGTGATTCCTTTCAAGAAAAAAACTATGCAAATAGAATACGTTGTTACTAACTGAAGAAAACACAGGAATTGCCATATCATAAGAGACTAATGGATCCTATAGTCTGGTAATCCAACCCCAACATTGGTCAGTACTGGATATTTATTTATGGACTTGTCTCTAGTTCGCACTACAGTATCTTCACATATTGATGAATTTTATCCTTGCCACTACTCTGTGAGGTAGAGGAAGCCTAATTATCACTTAGTCACTTTACAGATAGGAACTACAGGCCAGTCAGCCTCACCTCAGTCCCTGGAAAAATCATGGAGCAGGTCCTCAAGGAATCAATTATGAAACATTTAGAGGAGAGGAAAGTGATCAGGAACAGTCAGCATGGATTCACGAAGGGGAAGTCGTGCCTGACTAACCTAATTGCCTTCTATGATGAGATAACTGGCTCTGTGGATGAGGGGAAAGCAGTGGATGTGTTATTCCTTGACTTTAGCAAAGCTTTTGATACGGTCTCCCACAGTATTCTTGCCGCCAAGTTAAAGAAGTATGGGCTGGATGAATGGACTGTAAGGTGGATAGAAAGCTGGCTAGATCGTCGGGCTCAACGGGTAGTGATCAATGGCTCCATGTCTAGTTGGCAGCCGGTTTCAAGCGGAGTGCCCCAAGGGTCGGTCCTGGGGCCGGTTTTGTTTAATATCTTTATTAATGATCTGGAGGATGGTGTGGACTGCACTCTCAGCAAGTTTGCAGATGACACTAAATTAGGAGGCGTGGTAGATACACTAGAGCAGGGGTGTCAAACTCAATTGCACAGGGGGCCAAAACTCAAAACTCGCGGGCCGAACAGTATAACCATTTATTTAACAGACTAAATATTTATGTTTTTTAACCATTAATATGAACCAAAATACAGGATATCATTCCAAAATAAATACATTTCAACTTAAAATATTTTGCTCTTCATAAAAAAATATCCTGTCAATACAATACATTCAAAATCTGTACATGCTGGAATATTAAAAAATCTGAAAATATAAATAAAAAATTGAATTTAAAGCAAAAGTATAATCATAACAAATCATAACATTCCATTTTCTTGTCCTATTTAGTCAGAGCCTGATACTTGGAGTCTTTTCTTTGCAACAAGTTCGTTTATGTTTGGGGTTAGGTTCTGTGTTGTGAAGATTCTCAGGATCGATTGCAGGTGTTCATCAGTGAGGCGACTCCTGTGTGACGTTTTGTTAATTTTCATCACAGAGAACAGCTGCTCGCACAGATATGTGCTGCCAAACATGGACAGGATTCGAGCCGCATGTTGGCGGAGCTGCGGCATCGCTTCAGGAATGAAGCGAGTGAACTGTGCTGGCCCCGCAGTGTTGTACTTTGCCTTCAGTGTCCCGTTACATTGCAGTTCTATCAGCTCCATCTGCATTTCTACAGGTGCGGTTTCCACATCGACTGCAAATGGGTTGCGAAGCAGCTCGAAGTTACTTTTCTGTGCCTCAAAGTCACTGAAGCGCCGTGCGAACTCAGTGCGCAGCGCGCTGAGTTTTTCAGCAAAGGTGGCATTTGGGAAAACTGTGGCACTTTCTTGGTTCCGTATTACTTGGCAACAGGGAAAGTGAGACAAGTTGCATTGGTGCATTTGTGTCTCCCATAAGCGCAGCTTCACTTGAAATGCCTTCACTGCATCATGCATATCGGTTATTATGTGCTCCCGTCCCTGGAGTTGAAGGTTTAAAGCGCTAAGATGCGACGTTATGTCAGCCAGGAACGCCAACTCACATTTCCACTTTTCATCCCGCAGAACTGTGCAGTCTTTCCCCTTACTGTCCATGAACTGGCAGATTTCCTCTCGCAGCTCAAAGTGTCTTTTGAGAACTTTTCCCCGACTTAGCCACCGGACCTCCGTATGATATGGCATATCGCCAAACTCGCTATCTATTTCCCGCAGAAAAGACTGGAATTGGCGGTGATTTAAACCGTGGGCTCTGATAAAGTTGACGGTTTGTGTTACAGTGTTCATCACATGATCCATTTTTAGGACTTTAGCACTCAGCGATTCCTGGTGTATGATGCAGTGATACACTGTCAACTCACCGGCACAGTTCTCCTCCCGCATCTTTGAGCGCATCCTTCCCACCAGTCCATTTTTTTCACCACACATAGCAGGTGCGCCATCTGTTGTAAGTCCAACGAGTTTTTCCCACGGCAGTTTCATGTCGGTTACACTTTGAAATACATTTCCAAAGATGTCTTCTCCTTTCGTTGTTCCGTGCATCGATTTAATGTCCAGTATTTCCTCTGTTACGCACAAATTGGAATCCACACCACGGATAAATATCGCCAGCTGTGCAGTGTCAGTCGCGTCAGTAGTTTCATCCACGGCAAGGGAGTATGCAACAAAATCTTTTGCTCTTTCAATCAACTGTGTTTTCAAATCAGTCGCCATCTCACAAACCCGATTAGCAACAGTGTTTCTGCTGAGGCTTACATTTGCAAACGCTCGCGTTTTATCTGGACAAAGGACGTCGCACACTTTCATCATACAATTCTTTACGAATTCCCCCTCGGTAAACGGCCGTCCTGATTTAGCGATCTCTTCGGCCACAATGAAACTTGCTTTCACAGCAGCTTCACTTTGTGATTTTGCTTTGGTGAAAAACGTCTGCTGGGATGTCAAATTCTTCTTCAACTCCTCTACCTTTTGTAGCTTCTGTCCTGCGCTCAGGTTTTTGAATTTGTTCTCATGTTTCGTCTCGTAGTGCCGTCTTAGGTTATACTCCTTCATTACAGCGATATTACTCCCGCAAAGGAGACACACTGGTTTACCTGCAATTTCAGTAAACATATACTCATTCTCCCACCGGCTTTGAAAGCCTCGGTTTTCAGAATCAATTTTTCTCTTGGCCATTGTTGGGGTCTAGCTTTGATTTGATATTAGCGTTGTATACATCAACAGACCGCGAACTTGAACCGCGGCTTGCCGTTGGCGGCAATTGCACTGCATCATGGGATTTGTAGTGTGTGTTATTGGGGCGTCATATCACAGGGCCATTAAAAACAGATATATAAAACGATTTCGCGGGCCGGATATAATTGTATGGCGGGCCGGATGTGGCCCGCGGGCCTTGAGTTTGACACATGTGCACTAGAGGGTAGGGATCGGATACAGAGGGACCTAGACAAATTAGAGGATTGGGCCGAAAAAAACCTGATGAGGTTCAACAAGGACAAGTGCAGAGTCCTGCACTTAGGACGGAAGAATCCCATGCACTGCTACAGACTAGGGACCGAATGGCTAGGTAGCAGTTCTGCAGAAAAGGACCTAGGGGTCACAGTGGACGAGAAGCTGGATATGAGTCAACAGTGTGCTCTTGTTGCCAAGAAGGCTAACGGCATTTTGGGCTGTATAAGTAGGGGCATTGCCAGCAGATCGAGGAACGTGATCGTTCCCCTTTATTCGACATTGGTGAGGCCTCATCTGGAATACTGTGTCCAGTTTTGGGCCCCACACTACAAGAAGGATGTGGAAAAATTGGAAAGAGTCCAGCGGAGGGCAACAAAAATGATTAGGGGTCTGGAGCACATGACTTATGAGGAGAGGCTGAGGGAACTGGGATTGTTTAGTCTCCAGAAGAGAAGAATGAGGGGGGATTTGATAGCAGCCTTCAACTACCTGAAGGGGGGTTCCAAAGAGGATGGAGCTCGGCTGTTCTCAGTGGTGGCAGATGACAGAACAAGGAGCAATGGTCTCAAGTTGCAGTGGGGGAGGTCCAGGTTGGATATCAGGAAAAACTATTTCACTAGGAGGGTGGTGAAACACTGGAATGCGTTACCTAGGGAGGTGGTGGAGTCTCCTTCCTTGGAGGTTTTTAAGGCCCGGCTTGACAAAGCCCTGGCTGGGATGATTTAGCTGGGAATTGGTCCTGCTTTGAGCAGGGGGTTGGACTAGATGACCTCTTGAGGTCCCTTCCAACTCTGATATTCTATGATTCTATGAAACTGAGGCAGAGAGAGATTGATTTGCCGAGGGTCACACATGAAGCCCATGGCAGAGTCAGGAATAGAACCCAGCTCTCCTGAGTTGCTGTTCAATTGTAACTGGAGTTTCAGTTGTACAAGTGGGCGGGAACTCCCCTGCTTCTTTTGGTACTGCTGGAAATGTAGTTGGGTTTAAGTAAGGCATGCTGGGAGAAGGGTTGATGTAAGTCCTGCATTTTTCTTGAGTTCGGATTTACAAGGACGTGTCATTCCATTGTTCATATGCTGTTGTTCATTGTTGAGACAATCTGGGATCTAACTAGAAAAAGGACAGTGCAGCATACTAGACAGACCAGTGCTAAAGACTGGGGAAGGAAAATGTCCACTTTGAAACAAACCCTCTAGAGTGAGGAGTTCTGCCAATTTAAAAACTGTGAAACAAAGCCTCTGACCGGAAATGCTGTTTGTTTTGAAAGAATTCCATGACCAGTGGTCTGACTGAGAGACTAGCAGTTCTGCAATGAGAAGATCTGTCTGAGTGTACCCATGTGCCTTTGTCCCATATATGCAAGGACAATAACAAGAGACTATATTGCCAGCTGTGGTGCTAGCAGGGCTGGCTCCAGGTACCAGCTTGCCAAGCAGGTGCTTGGGGCGACCGCTCCGGAGAGGGGCGGCACGTCCAGCTATTCGGCGGCAATTCGGCGGACGGTCCCTCACTCCCGCTCGGAGCGAAGGACCGCCCGCCGAATTGCCACCGCAGATTGCGATCGCGGCTTTTTTTTTTTTTTTTTGCGCCGCTTGGGGTGGCAAAAATCCTGGAGCCGGCCCTGGGTGCTATGAGTTGGAGTTCAGGCTTCTGCATTAGGGGGTTCTGTGACAATAACCTGCCTGGGTCAATTAAAAATATGTATTTTAATACTCAGAGGCCAGAAAGGGTGTTGATAGGTGAGGTTGTAGAAGATGTCCCAAACACACACAAAAATACTTGAGGATATGTGGAGAAGTCCCCTCACCCTGCACACAATGGAGAGGAGTTGAGGTTATAAACCAAAAAGGCAGCTGGGGGTAACAGGAACTTGTGACAGGCAGCATTGCATAGGCAGGGAAATCACATATTCCAACTGTGCTAGCAGCTTTACTTCTAGGGTATGTCTACACTATAGCTAGAAGCGAGCCTCCCAGCCCAAGAGGACAGACTCATGCTAGCTCAATTCCAGCTGACACACTAAAAATAGCAGTGTGGATTTAGCAGCTCTAGCTCCAGCAGAGACTTGTGGCTGCCACCTGAGCCACAACTTCCACTCTGCTATCCCCCTATGCCTGAATTCCCCTACAGTCATGGCTAGTTTAGAACATATGCACAAAATACCTGTCAGGGTTCCCTCCCCACTCTGAACTCTAGGGTACGGATGTGGGGACTCACATGAAAGACCCCCTAAGCTTATTTCTACCAGCTTAGCTTAAAAAGTTCCCCAAGGCACAAATTCTTCCTTGTCCTTGGACAGTATGTTGCCACCACCAAGTGAGTTAGACAAAGATTCAGGAAAAGGACTACTTGGAGTTCCTGTTTTCCCCCAAATATCCCCCCAAACCCCTTCACCCCCGTTCCTGGGGAGGCTTGAGAGTAACCAAGGTGAGCACAGAGCAGACCCTTGGGTTTTTGGGATACTAAAAAGCCAATCAGATTCTTAAAAACAGATCTTTTATTATAAGGAAAGAAAGTAAAAGAAACCTCTGTAAAATCAGGATGGAAGGTAAGTTTACAGGGTAATAAGAATTCAAACACAGAGGATTTCCCTTAAGGCAAAACTTTAAAGTTACAGAAAAACAGGAATAAACCTCCCTCTTAGCATAGGGGAAATTCACAAACTAAAACAAAAGATACTCTAACGCATTTCATTGCTATTACTTACTATTTATGTAATATTAGATGTATCATTTCAGTAGGAGCTGGATTACTTGCTTGGTCTCTCCCTTTGTCTCTGAGAGAACACCCACAGAGCACAAAACAAAGCCTCCCCCCCCCCCAGATTTGAAAGTACCTTCTTTCCCCATTGGTCCTTCTGGTCAGGTGCCAACCAGGTTATCTGAGCTTCTTAACCCTTTACAGGTAAAGGAGGGATTTTATGCTACCCTTAGCTGTCCGTTTATGACAGTACCACTAAAACAACAGTGAGTATCCTAGACCGCACTAGGATGAGACAATTGTAGTTGAAGGATTTAAATAATCCTCATTTCTCTTTTACTTTTATATATCACCTTCTACATGAAAGAATCTCAATGTATTCTACACTCTGTGTGTGTGTGTGTGTGTGTGTGTGTGTGTATATATATATATATATATATAATATGTAGCACTACTGAAACATAAACACATCTGTCACAGCTTCCAGCAGAAAGGTTTGTGCACAGCATACTGAACAACTTCTGGGGGAGGGGAAATTGTTTTTCCTTCTAACATATAATATTAAATAGTATTAACCAAGCTAGTTTAATGCAGTCTCACATGCAGTTTCAAACAGTCTCAAACCATGAACTACACAGTAGCACTTGATGATAAGCCACAAGTCTCATATTTGATAAAATTCCAGTTCAGAATTTGCAGTTTTGTCCTGTATATTTTTTACCTTCACTTACCTTTTTTTTTTTAACAAAACAACATAACAACACATTGAATACTTGCAATTTCTTCCTTATTCCCCCAAGAATCCCCCTTTCAGTTTTTATGCCATGCTGCTCATTACCACCTGCATCTGAACTTAGGAAGAGGAACTCTCATAAAAGTGAGTCAAGCTGTGTATATAGGAAACATTTCCATAAGATTGATGGTGGACTGTTAATTTGCTACATGTCTTGATACTGCTTTCACTAATGTTTTGCAGATTTTCAAATGTTCCCTCAAATCATAAAAGTATATCTTTGTTTTCTTTTGTTTAAATATTATATACTGATGTTTCTATAATGCTCTTATTTATAAATTTCTTTAAAAGTCTAGACCACGTTTGTTTGTTGTTTGAAAGCATTTCCAGAAAAATATTGCCATGTTTTTGGAGTAAGCTGTAGTGTTCTGGACTGTAATTATATCATTTGGCATTTGGACTATTACCATCATATTGTAGTATATTTTTAATATGCAATAACTTGAGTATATACATGTTCATGAAAATAATTCTTCAATTAGAAACTCAGAGGATTCATCATCAACTGTTGAATAAAACAATAGTTCCAAGAAAATGCATACTGAAAAAATGGGATAAGGTGGAAATGTTACTATAACTGCACTACTCTGGTATATGAGAGGCAGAAGCATGCACTTCATTTCAGGGATATATCCTTCCTTCCCTTCCTTGCCAACCTTACTTGAGGAAGCTCTCATAACTCTTTAAGTGTCTTACAGAATTTTCTATCTTTAGCATAATTTGTGCAACAATAATTACAGCATATTTTTCTTTATTTTTCTTTTAATATTCCCCATCCTCTTTTTCAGTACTTCAAAATACTATGAAATTCAGATAGATTGATCATGTCAAAGCTGAAATATTCTACGCATGCCAAATATGCAATTTAGTTATCAATTATTTCAGTATTTTTTAAGTGTGAATAGGTTATGCTTTCTCCTTAATTACTGTTGCTTAATCATAGATGGCAAAAACTGCTGAAGTACTGTATTGGTTTCTTGTAATATTTTTCCACTACAGACTGATCTGAGACCACCTTGCCTTTTCGCTTAAACATTAAATGATTTTAAACTGTCTGTCATGACCAAGATTTAAAGTCAGTAGTTTCTTTGCTTACACTACTCAGGAGGACTCACCTATCTCCATAAATCATGACCTGTTTTCTCAGTTGCAGTGCAGAGAATCAAATTTAGTTTTATTTGTGGTAGTTTTCTCCACATTTGCCCAAAATCTTGAGAAGAAGAATCTTCAGTTAACCTATAATTCTGTAGTTGTTTGTTGCCAGATTACTTGCTTCCTGCAGAGACCTAGGTTAGAAAGAGAGCTTGCTAACAGCACTCAGGACCAACTTTTTACCTGCATAGGAATAAAGGATCAGTGATATATAGCTGAAGAACATTGTATTGAAACTGAAGATATTTACACAGCTTTTATCAGTAGACTCAACAGTGTAAAAAAAAAAAAGCCGAGAAATTGCTTTAACTCAAATATTAGAGTCAGTAGACACTGCCAGATTGAGTGCAATAGAAGATCATATTTACCTGGATTTAGATATGCGTGATAGATAAATGTGAGAACACATATAATAAAATGGCAGATAGTATTTGCACACAGCTCTGAAAAGATTCCAGGAAATGTTGTGACCAGGGCACATCCACAAAAGCCACTGCAACTTGCGGTTCCTGTGACTATCTAAGTTATTGGTGTGGTGTGTGGAGGTGAGGGGTGTCCAGAGGAGCTCAAGATTGGGAGAGTGCAGTGTACAGGTGGATTAAAGCCATTTTAATTGCTCTCCTCCAGGGTGCAAGGTGTTGGGGTTTTTTTAATATCACCCAAGAGACTCCATAATGTTTTTGTTTGTTTGTTTTTGCACTGGTCCACCTTGGCAGCAGCATGGTGCTGCATTGTCCCAGCAGGAGCTCTGGGAGGCAATCATTTCTGAAGCTACCAAACATGCAAGAGAAATGTGGCCACTGTTGTGCAACTTTGACAGGTGTATTATGTGCTCCCTTCTGAGGTCAACCAACTCTGCTGACCCAGTTTAGATGGTAGGTGAAACCATAGTATGCAAGTTAGCTTTGATTTGTGAATGGTATAGCAGGGGATGGATTCTTTAGCCATACCTCCTTGTGCATCCACATCCTGGGCAGTCAGAGTCTGGCTGAGCTCCCATTTGGGTCTTGTAAACCTATGACATCCTGCTTGTACCCAATATATAACTTACAGAATTTTTATTTTACTGTGTATATAATTGTCTTGCTATCTGATGTTCACATGGGTCTCTTGAGGACAGTACTATCTAGCTGCAAGGTAATATATCTGATAAATGTTAAATAATTTTCATCCAATGGATTTTATATTTTCAGAGTATAACTAAAATTGATATATAGTATTATGCAGGCTCCAGGCTAACAATACAGTTCAAATAAGGTTCACTTACAGCTTATAATAAAAAATGGGCTAGGCAATTCAGATCCAAGTGGAATCAGTGACAAAACTACCATCAGTTTTAGCTGGAACAGCATCAGGCCAAATGTGGGCCAAATTCAATCAATAAAGTCAGTGAAGTCACACCAGGAATTTTTTCCTAATATCTGCAGCACAAGTAACATTTGACAGTTTTCATAAATAATACTTTAAATATGTTTTTATATCTAATGCTTGACATCCCTCCATAAAGACCTTTAATTAGGAGGATTACAGATGGAAAGTGGAATTGATAGTACTCATAATAATTAATCCACATTAATGAATATTACTTTCCCCTCTATGCTTCATTTAAATAATAGTTACCAAATTATTTTCTGCTGTTCAAATCTTTAATAGATTTTGATTCACCAAAAGCAATTACTTTTTTTTACTGGAAATATAATTTGTCAAAATCTATTATTTATTTATTTTTTTACTCACGATTTATTCTGAGTGTTCCCTTTCTAATGAAAGTACCTCCTGGTGATATGTTGAAGGTGTCTTCAGTCTGACTAGATTGAATACTTTCATCTTAGTATGTTTCTATCTAAAATAGAATAGGTATATTTTAGTTACTGTCCAGTAATAATACAAATATTAATACACAAGAATTTCATTTTCTTCTTAATACAGTTCCCAAGGAAATAAATTTGTTATGCTTGGTTTATACCTCTCTCCCAAGGAAGAACCGGACCACTAGTTCCTTAATATTATTTTTCTATTGCTTTTTTTTTTTTTTTAAGAGGCTTTGAGTGTTGCTAACTGAACTGTATTTCTTTGAGGTACTCTGTATTGCTGATTTCTAACTATACTCTGTGCCAATCTTTAAAAATAATTTGGATGATATTCCTGTTGGGCTCTTCTAGGAAATTGTTTTAGTTACCTGCTCTGAAGTGGTCATTCTCTGCTACACTTATATATATATATATATATATATATTAAATCAAATTTCTTAGACTGGGGAAATCCATAAACTTAAAAATTACTATGAGAATCTTAAAGAATAAGGGCAAGTTGAGGAATGAATGAAACACAGTTGTTTAATTTTATCCAAAAATGTGTGGAGCTCTGTTTTCACTGCTAAGAAAACTTGAAAACCATGGAAGTATCCATGCATACTCTGGAAAAGACCTAATAGTGTTTTTCAGAGTGTGGAAAATATGACCTTGTTTATAAATCATATCCCTGATTAGACAAGGAGAGTATCAAGAATCAAATATTTATTGGGTAATATAAAGCAGTTACTTTCAGAACTGCCATAAGGATCTGAATGTCCAGTACCTGTTAGATCCCTTATGTAGCTTTGAAAATCTTTATCCAAGTGTATAATTCCTGAAAAGTAGAACTGGTTGAAAAATTTTCCATCAAAATAGATTTGATTGAAAATGACTTTTGGCTAACTAAATATTCTCTCTCTCTCTCTCTCTGTCTCTCTCTCACACACACACACACACACAATTTTATTTCTGGGGGGAGCAGAAGTCAGGGTGGTAAATCACTTCTCAATCAACTTGATGAAAACCCAATTTTACTTCAGTGGGCATTGGATCAGGCAAGAAGCCATAAGAAACCGTTGACCAAATTCACTCCTTGTGTAAGTACAGCTCCATTGAAGTCAATAGAATTTCATCAGGAATGAATGAAATAGCATGGATGAACATAACTCCATCTATTTAATGTTTTTATTTATTAGTTTTAAGCATTGAATTTTATGTTTAGGGGAAAGTCTGATAGATGAAAACCAAGGAGCTGGTGTGCTTAGACAGTGCCCTCTGACTGGAGTATGATATAAAGACGTATTGGCAAAATAGCATATGCAGGCCATAACTTGCAGTGTTAGAAGAGAAACTGTCTCTTGTGCAGTCATACACGTTGCTTATTTGGGGGGAGCAATATCTTCCCTACGCAAACTACTTCCTCATAATTATTTTGTCTATACTGCATTTTAATAATGCTGATGAGTTTACTAGTTTATTCAAGATGTTAGTGCTGAAATGTGAAATCATGCAAAACACACCTGGTTTGGGCATTTCGTTAAAAAATAAAAACTCAGCCTTCTTTTGTTGAAAGTTTCACTAATGTGAATCTAGGACAATTTATGATTTTCCATTGAAATGTGAGTGAAACAGTAGCTTTGAATGTGTTTCACTTTGAATTTTTTTATTTCTTTGAACATGAAACTCAAACTAAAATTCAGGGGGTGCAGTCTGGTGTGACTCAAATGTGAAGGAAGTGCTCCATGAAACTCTGTGAGCTGAAATCAACAAGGTTCACACAATTGTAACATTACTGCAATATTGTGAGACTAGTACACACAGTCTTCCATTTTAAGTGGGCAGAACAATAATTCAATGAATAAACTGGAGAAGAGTCCAGTAGTTCTTGTTCACATGGGGCTAGACTGTCATTTTGCAATTTTCTCTGAGCAAGAGGCACCATATAGTTGTACTATCCCAGGAGCTGCCTGTGAAGTAGTTTGTGACAGACCAACCTGCCTCCTGGTCTTCCCCTTGCTTCTGCAGGAAGTAAATTCTGTTGGGCCTATCCCTGGCAAAGTGTACATCACATAGTGTGCCAGCAGAGGTAGCTATACTGCAGCGGAGTGTGGGGGGCGGAGAAGAAGTGGGGAGCTCAGCCTTGGCTGTGCTCAGTCTTAACCCCTCCCACTCCAGTGCCACTCACCTGCACTGGTTAAGGAAAGTAGAGGCTCTGCAGATCTGGCTTCCTCTCCCATGCTGCAACTCACAGTATGGGTAGCCCATATAAGGGAGTATGAGGGGTGCCTTACTCCCCCTTACTTCTTTGTGTGGCTATGTAGGGCTAGTGATGATCCTAGGACTTCTTGTTGGCTAGATTGCACCTATCCTCCTAGCCCTGACTATGGGCTGCATGGAGCTGTGGTTGTCTAGGAGCATGTGGAAGGAATTTTGTGACTCAGGTCACTAATCCTTCCATGCTCCTAGAAATAAGTAATCTGTGCCACCCCTTTACAGAGTGCAATTACCTCTTTCCTCGTGTCAGCTCAGCTCCGCTGGTGTGTTAGGGGAGGTGAAGCGAAAGCTCTGTTGCACTTTGCCCAGTTATTTGAGGGAAGGTAGAGAACTCCAGAACTCTTCCTCACACCTTAACAGAGAGGGAGGCTGACAACTCTTTTGTGTGGCCACAGTGGGATGAGTCACATTCAGGGCTGGAGTATGATAAATAAGGTTTGTAAAACTGGGCCCCAAATGCTGAATTACTCAGAAATAAACACAAACTGTACATTATGGCACTTGGGGCCTAGTCCTGCAAACCTTATTCATCCAAATGAATAGGAAAAACACACAACAGAGAATTTTTTGTGTATTCAAAGAAACACTCCTTTAGCATACAGAGAGAGTAAAGTATGAACATATGTAACAGGCTGGAATTAAATAATTAATTTGTATGAGCTGTTAGCTCATAGGGAATTATTAGCTCTGCCTTTTGCTTCTGAGTGATTCAGATTTTCAAAATGTAATTGTCAGCTATGTAATACATATTTAAATGAATCTAACTTTTATACTAAAAGTTGAGTTTGGTATTTGTACAAGACTGGTTTGGAAGAAAGCAGCTCTTTAGATTAACCAGAGCTCAAACCAGGGAAACAGCTAACAAGATGCAAGAAATGTCTAGCATATGTAGATAGAAGAATAAATTCAGTAGTTTTATTATTCACCATTGTGGGATGCACTGCAGTGGGTGCTAATAAAATTACCATTATATCTGTGTAAACTAGGAAATATATTTTGTTTATCAGCATCCTCTCCTACAATGGGTGCCCTACATAGCTAATGAACAAAAATCTTTGCCTATATGTTGCAAAAAGCAAACCAATCTGATCAGTGGTCAATTTCAAACTTGAATAAGAATAGTTTTAGATTACTTATAGTTTTTACAACTATAATGTTAACTAATTTTAGCAGAATCAAATGATTAAGAACATCCCATAATTAGATAGGCTATTCAACAAAAAGCCTATTGATTGTTAATTTTCTCTCTACAATTATATAGCGTTTTAGAATGTATATTGAAATTGACACATTACCCTTAGCCTATCTCACAAAGTACTTGTGTTTGCAATGGAAAATAACTTTATGATTAATGTAAATTCATTCTGCAAGTGGATTACGTGAAACTTATATTAGTGAGCATGTTCTTGTAATACTGTTTTCTCTTGCTATGATTTGTAGTTTCTACATCTAGCTATGTCTTTTATATTTAATCAGACCTCTGCGCTTTTAAAGCACTTGCTTTATTCTCTTTAATAATTCATATTTTCAATTGATTTATATAATGATTATCTACTGAATTATTTTTCCATTACCAGCAGCAGGAATGTGCTCGTGCTTCATGAGTCAGACATGATAAAAATTTTGATATGAACAATTAGCTCAGTGAGTTTGTCCACTGTATCTTGATTTTACTTCAAACACAAACTCATTTGACTTTAAAAGATTGAGTAAAGCTGAGGAAAATGTACTGACAAAACAGAGTTTTGTCAGCAATTACTAGTTCATTGGAAATATCTTGCGAAAGCAAGTTGGGTTTGATGAATTTTCATCAACTTTCAGGCAGGATTCCAAGGGAACTCTGCCTGGGTAGCTGGGCTTCAAGCATCTCTGGGGCAGCCCCACCATATGGATGCCAAGTTGTTGGACCCTGGGGAAGCCCCTCTATGCCTAGCATTCCAGAATCTAGGCTCCCAGCTCCATAGCAGGAAACCTAGAAGCCATGAGACTCCTGGCTCAAGCTGGGGCTTTTTGGGCTGCCAGACTCCCTGGCATGTAATGTTGGGAGCCTGGAGGTCCTGAAATAAGCTTCCAGGGTCTGTGGCTATGAGGCATTCATACCAGGCAGACTGCCTCAGATTCAGGGACCAAGGGCTCAGGGCTTCCAGACTCCCAGGTCAGCTGGCAGTCTGGAAGCCCTGGGGTCTCTGGCTCCAGAACAATCTGCATGGTGGGACTGCGGGAGACCCTGGAAGCCCAGGAAGCTGCTTAGTGAAACTGATATAGTTGTCAGTTTCATGGGTACTATGCACCATGTGCTGGTGCTGTTTCCAAAAGTATTTGAAGGGGGAGAGGGAGAGATTTCTGGTTTGTGTGAAATTTAAAATATATATATATATATATATATATATTTTCTGTCAAAATCAGACTGAATCCAAATTTCCACATTTTGACATTTCTGCTGAAATGGAAATCTTGAGTTTTGGCTGGCTCTACTCAAGTAAAACTGAATGGTCACCTGGAAAATACTGTATAGTTTCTTAAATGGCATTGGAGATTTGCTTTAATGTAATGTAACTTGAATGGAATAAAGAATCTTCTTTTATATGTGGGATGGGTAGATATTGTTATTTACTGGATTAAATCGCTAAATAAATGTTCCCTCTTTTGATTATCATATACTAGTTATCGGTTTAATACTTACAGTTATGTTTCTAACTCAATTTGGAATTGTTTCTATTACAACTGAATTTTCATTATACTCTTTATATTTACACAAAAGGAAAAAGTGCAGTAGTTTTGTGGGCTGCCCATTATCATCATGTCAGGAAATGGAGACACAAACGATAATATTCCCAGTATTTCTGCATGATAAAAATATTCCAGTTTCCATGCACTCAATCAGAAAAAAACAAAAGCAAATTACTTACCTTCACTATTTCATTTGATGTTAGTGCCATTCTGAAGAAATACGAAAAGAATACACCAGTTTATCTGCCACACTATTAACAGCTGAAGTGCTTCAGCTGAACAAATTCTTCTAAAGATATTTTCACCCTGGTCTTGTGGTAAACAAAGACAGATGAAAACGCATTCAGAAAATTTGCATTTTAGCTCTCTTGTTTTCATCCAGACCTTGGATTCTGTCCATTTTTCTACATAGTTCTTTTTTTTAGGCATGCACAAGTTTTTAAAAAGAGATGGGAAAGGTTAAGAATCCTAACTAATTAAAAATGGCATTTTCCTCATGAGTTGAAAATGTTATGTTTTATTTTATGGATCACTGTGCATTTAGCTGTGATTGATTAAGAGAACTCTAAGATGCTTATGCACATACTAATGGATCGGTATGTCTAAGGCAACATTTCTCATATTCAAGGCTCACTTCACCAAGGAGGTTTCAGTCTCTTCTGGGATGGCTGCAGTAAATTCTGGGAAAATGGAAAAAGGAATATATTTTCAGTTAATCATTGTCAGTTACAACTCTCAAAAGCAGAACGCTCTATATGTCTACTGAATGTTCAACAGACTTACTACCTTTTCTGTGTCTAACATGGAAATGGCCAGGCAAGAAAAATTAAAATAAGTCTGCCCAGTCTATGTGTCTAATATACTAACAAAAAGGCATAATCACTTACGAGGCGAGGTGGCGCAGGCCTGGGCCCAGAGATGAGGCCAGGATGTCAGTGTCAAGGTTCAAGGCTGAGCTGAAGCTCCTTGAGTTCACCTTCAACAAGGACCACGAGTACTTCTGCATCATCTCCTGGAAGCTGGATGAGCTGCACTGCCAGTTTGTGCTACTGCCACCACTGCCAGGGAGCAGCCCGCAGCCGCCACTGCCGATCACCATCCACTGCAATGTCACGGAAACTTATCCCCCTTCATCACCAATATGGTTTATAGAATCAGATGACCCAAATCTGATTTCAGTGTTAGAGCGATTATAAGATATTAAGAAGAGCAATACTCTGCTTCTTCAACAACTGAAGCAATTGATATGTGACATCTGCAGATTATACAACCTTCTTCAGCATCCAGATGTTGAGATGTTAAATCAGCCATTACCAACAGGACAGAATGCAATGACGGAAGAAGTAATGTCAGGAGGAGGAGGAGGAGGAAGAAGATATGAGTGAAGACATTGAAGACCTAGATCACTATGACATGAAGAAAGAAGAACCTGTTGATGGAAAGAAATCTGAGCATGAAGGCATTGAAAAAGAGAAACTTGCAATTTTAGAAAAAATTAGAAAGAATTAAAGACAAGACCACCTAAATGGTGAAGTGTCTGGGTCAGTCCAGGTTTCAGATCGACTTATGAAAGAGCTCAGGGATATATACAGATCACAGAGTTATAAAACAAGGATTTATTCAGTGGAACTTGTAAATGACAGCCTGTACGAGTGGCACATTAAATTTCTAAAAGTTGATCCGGACAGCCTGTTACATAGTGATCTTCAAGAAAAATAAGGTGTAGAGAATACTTTTTGCTCAACTTCTCATTAAAGATGAAAGCCTCCACAAATTAATTTTATCATTTTTTTATTCAGTGCCATAAGTATGGCTGTTCTTATGTAGTGTATAAGACTGCAAAACGTATCATACTGAAATTTTAAAATAACTGTATGTGAAAAAATGCTGTCTTGAGCTGAAGCTACTGTATTGTAAATTTCAGCGGAGTGATTTTTCTACAGGCAGTTACAAACTCCTGAAACTCGTGGTTTATAATGGAAAAGCTTGATTCAGCCTTCACTCCAGCAGCAGGCACAGCATCGCTATAATTAAACCTTCCTCGCGTTGATTCACAGCCAGGATTACTCTCAGAGAGAAGAGAGAGCTTAATCATCGGGGAAGAAGAAAGACGAGGGGAAGATTCAAAGTGGGAGCAGAGGACTTCTGAGCCTGATATGGAAACGATTAAAATATAATATAATGGCGAGAAGCGAAGGAGTTAAAAGCCTACGGTTCCATTTTTACCCAAAGTCAATTTAGCAGCGACATCCACTCTGTGCTACTTTGCTACCTGAAGTCACTTTCCATTGTCAGCCCTAGTGGGAGAGAAATAGAAGGCAGACAAGCAGCAACATGCTACCTAATTGCATGCTTACTTCGCTTGGCTTCAAGAAGCAAGAGAAAATCTCCAAGGAGCTTTTAAAGGATGAGAAGAATCAGAGAAATTAGCAATAGAAACTCGTCTTAGGTCATATCTAGTCCATCCCTCTGCCTGGGCTGGGCCGTTAGTAGTGTATTCTCCTCTGCCAGCTTCAGTCTCACAGATTGATCTAGCTGTAGAGCGTGCTCCAGTCTGTTCTGCGCTTTGTTCTCCCCAGCGCTCCAGCCCGGCTCTCGGTGCTTAAAGCCACGAGGCTTCATCATAATCTCCCTGAGTGACCCGGGGTGTTTTTGCGGGGTGGGGGCAGCAGCTTTCGGTCCCTGCGGCAGTTGCTCCTCGCGGAGTGAAGTGAGGCAGGAGCTGTCCAACTTTTCAGCGCGGTTTCCCCGCGGCGCTGCTGAAGGGGAGGCGGCAGCCTGCGGAAAGGGCTGCTGAGCAGCTCCCTGCTGCTCGGGAAGCAGCAGCAGCCGCCTGCAGCGCGGAGGTGCCCCTGCCGGCCCGCCCGAGGCGAAGGAGCGAGCATGGAGGCAGAGGACGGCGGCAGCTGCTTATCCGCGCTGGCCAACAGCGGCGACAGGGCCGGCGGCGGGGGGAGCCTGAAAGCCCCCAAACATCTGTGGCGGCACGAGCAGCACCAGCTCCGGCAGCCGCCGCCGCCGCCGCCCCTGTGCCCCCAGCCGCCGCCGCCGCCGCCGCCAGCCTCCCGAGGCCGCTACTTGGCCGGCAGCGGCAGCCGGGTGAGGCACCGCGGCTACTCGGACACGGAGCGCTACCTGAACTGCCGAGCCATGGACCGCGCGTCGTACGCCGTGGAGACCGGCCACCGGCCCGGCTTGAAGAAATCCCGGATGTCCTGGCCCTCGTCCTTCCAGGGACTCCGACGGTAGGAAGGGGCTGGGGCGCGCTGCCTGCGGGCGGAGAGCTCCCGCTCTCCCTCCATCGCCGCTTCCCCGTTCCCCCTCCTGGCTGTGGGGGGCTGGCTGCATTGGGGTGCCTGTCAGGGGTTCCCGCCATCTTCGCCCACCCCCCACCCCTTCTGTGCCCCCTTCTGTGCCCCCGGGGCTGTTTGACAGGAAGGGCCGTTGCTGCGGGGGGGGGGGGGGGGGGGTAGCAGGGCAGTGGCGAGTGGGGGAGGGGGTAGCAGGGCAGGGGGTATAGTGAAGGAGCAGGATGACAGGAAGGGGAGCATGGGAGGGTTAGGTGGGGCATTGGGTAGGGGACGGCAGGACAGACGTGAGGGGAGGGGGCGGGGAGGCACCAGGGCAGAGGCGAGACTAGTGAGGGCTTTGGAGAAGAGGGCTACTGGGGGCAGCAGGACACAGGCGAGGGGGGCGGTAATGAGGGCATAGCTGCGGGGGAGAGGTGTGTGCTGTGCCCAGGCACCTTGGAATTGGGGGCCACTTACTTAGTAGCTGAGTCCTGAGAGAGTTGAATGGCCAAGAGGAACCGAGGAAGAACTTGCGTCTCTTTATCATACAAACAGGGAAAGACTTTTACACCCCTCCACCTCCACCCAAAGCAACCCACCACCAAACACGTGGTTGACTTGGGAAAGTTTGAGAGCAAAATGAATAATCATCTTCCCCAGAAACGTGCTATGAACCTATGTAATGAATGAACACATCACCCACCCACCGCAGAACGCCTAGCTTAGCGGGAAGGGACCCCTTTCCCATTCTCCCTGCTACTCGCTCCTCATTAACGAGAATATAAAAGATGCACTGCTGCTTTCATTACAGTGATATCTTAGGAGTATAAAATGTTGGCACTGAGAAGGGGAGGGAAGGATGAAACCTGTGCTGTCAACATAAGGTTCCAATAATAACCGTTTTGTGTGAAGGTGAGCAGTGTAACAGATCCAGGGTTAGAGACTTGCTAGGATTAATGGGTTCGATGGAGAAATGGACTAATGATTTTTTAGCCAGAGGGAGGAGTCCATCATATATTAGTCTATTGTCCCCTATTAAGTGAGCTATATTTTATTTTGCTGTGTGCAGCTAAATGGTGCCTACTTTGCAGCTTATGGGCTATAGAGTGATACCAGTTTTTAAACTGAACTCTCTGTTACAATCAATGGGTAGTTTTGCTATAAAACTGATGGCAGGATGTAGTTCAATTTATGATTCTTCATTTGCAGCAAGTGGAACCACTTCCTTTAGTTGGAAAAACCACACCTTTGAATCTGAATATTAGGTGGACATTGTGAATAAAGGGCTTGTAGGGAGAGAAACTTACTTAATAGTACATTGAACTGCAGTTAAATATTGATAAGGGTTTTTTTTTTTCCTAATTTGAATGGTCAGAATCTTACAGTGTGGTATGCTTTGTGAATAAATACCAGAGAATTACTTTGTGCATACTAGAGCTCTACAGCATGTGACCTTGTGCATGATATGATTGTACCTCTCTGGTAAACTGTGAGACATATACATAGTCTCTTGCACTCAGTTACTCTGTTTCTGCACAACAGTAGCCCTAGTCTCCATTTTATAAATAGTACATAAAAATAATTTCAACAACTACAATTTAGAATTGTATTTTTACTTAGTCTGTCTTTAATATCTTTTGTTTCAAGTGACAGTTAAATATTTGTATCCCTTATGTGAGCTTGTGCTTGTCCATAATTATTACATTGATTTTAACACTGAGAGATTTAAGAGAACAAATAATAATGTATAAGAATGAACTATTTTCTATTTTAATAACCATTTGAATAACCATTACAGAATTTCAATAGATAAAAACATTCACTATACGCTTTAGGATTTTAGTTTTCAAGAATGAATGTTGATGTTTTACTTGAAACAAGTAAAGAAGTGTAACTGGTGTGAATCACAAAATGATGGCATGAGTATTCAGCATTTTCCCATATTGTGACCGATCTAAACACATTCTCAGTGTTTCATGTATGTAGTACTCAACTAATCAGTTAGTGAGAGGTTGAGAAGCCAAGAAAAACTGCTGCTATTGCTTTTTTCCTTCTTTTTATATCATTTTGGAGTTTTTAGTAACTAATCCTTATTCAGAATAGAGAAATGTGTAGGAGCTTAAAATTCTCCATGAACATTGTGTTAATAATATTGTTTTGACTAAACAATGCTACTGTATAATTCAAGGGTTTATAGTGGTTATTTCCATCTTGTGTTCTAAGAAACAAATGCTTCAGATGCATCTATTTTTCCGAAGTAAGGCAGTAAAGTGGTGTAAGGAAGTTTAGCTAACTGGTATTTGTTGACAGCATAGATGAATACACAAAATAAAATATTCTGATTGAAAACAAGTAACTATTGAATGTAAAAACAAAATGGACTGTAACAAATTCTATTTAAACGTTTAAAGATATTAAAGAATTTTCAGAAAGATCAGGTTCTAGAGCTTTGATAGGTTTTCACTTTCAACTTAAATCCCAAGTGTTGCTGTTTGCATTATAAACAAACAAGTACCTGTAGCAATAGTATTTCTGTATAATTTGTATTTTGCACAAAATTTTTTGAAAATAAGTTAAGTCTTTAGGAGTACATCATTTCATTTTTGGTGACCTTTGTTTTAATTTGTGTTTTTAGTACTACTAGATAATTTAAGCTATTTTTCAGAAGAACTTCTCTTTAAAAATGCTTCATGGATGGATAGATTCCCTATGGACATACTGGCTAGTATGATGGATGTATCTAATTTTTTAAAAAATTATAATAAAATCAGAAAATAGGACACAACCTGTTTATAGTTTCTATATAGAAATGGGTATCATACCATATTGTATTAAAGGGATACAGTTAAATAGTGTTGACTCAAAATTTAGATTGTGTATAAGAGTTTTTATAAAATGTACTGGAGTGCAATTTGAAAACTTGGTCATGATTTTTTAAACCCACTCAGTGAAAACATTTGTAAAATTTCCTCTGTAGTGTTTTAAGATTTACCTACAAAACATTGAACATGAGAACAAGAAAGTGAATTTGTTAAAACCAAAATCAAACAGACCAGTGTAGTTTTAATATCCAAATTGAGGGAAATGAAAAATTAAAAACAACTTCCCCCCAGCCCCCAAGAAAGCATAAATGGCAAAGGGAATTAGGTGTTTCAAAATGCAGTGTGTTTATAATATGTTACTGTTATTTTTATTAATTATATTTATTACAGCAGTGTCTAAGGCCAAAACAAGAATGGGGCCCCATTGTGCTAGACCCTTTACAAAGAGAGTAGCAGACAGTTCCTGCCACAAAGAGTTTACAATCTAAACAGACAAGACAGACACTGGGTGGGGAAAGGGGTAGAACACACATGCAAGTGAACAATGTGATAGTGAAAATGGCGTGTTAGTTCCATGTATTTTTTGGGGGGGGGAGGAGGGGAACTAAGGGAGGCTTGGGGGAGTTGGTTAGGAGGGGATCAACTAAAAGGAGAACACAGAAAAGGAAATATTGTTTATAAACATAATTTTAATGCAGTGTCTCTTTATAATTACCACTGCAATTCTTTAAGAATAATTCATTATAGTACACTATTTTTTTCAAGAAACCCAACGATATTTCATTACATAGAACAGTACATCAGAATCATTGTGTCAGCTCTTCTTAAATGGAGAATTGTCCCCTGTATTTTAAAATTTGAAGGTCATCTTGAATTCATGTACACAGGAAGGCTAAAGGAGTAGTAGTTAGTTGGGAACTAGAAGTCTGGTGACCTGGGATCTTTTCCTGACTTTGCCACTTGCTCACTGTGTGGCCTTGGACATGTCAATTAACCTATCTGTGCCCGAATGTGGTCGTGTAAAAATATGGATAGAAATACAGCAATTACTAACCTCTGTTAAAGTGTTCAGAGATAATTGAATGAAAGGCATGATATGTAAGTGTAAAATATTACTGAGCTGAACTTCACCATGTGGTATTTTCATCTCCAGTTTTTCTATTTGAAATTTGTGACTTCAGAAAGGTGTATGATGGAGCTGATGATGTAGTAAGTAAACACCAGGATACATCTTACATATACAACTTTTCAGTTTACCATTGGGGCTAGTTGCCATGTCTCTACATAGTATTTCTGCAGCCTTGTAAACCACAATCTAAAGGGCTACAGGTATTTGTACGATTATTGTAATATAAAAGAGGTCTGATTTGTTTTGCAATTTTATTACAAACATCTCTTCTAAATCTACTCTATTTACCAGTCAATCATATTGAAGGCAAATAAAGGAATGTGAAATAAATACAGGTTTTTTGCAAATAACTGGAATACCTGCTCCATTTGGTGAGTTAAATGGTTTTATGTTAGTAATAGGAAAACCATTTGACTCAGAGTATTCATTTGCTTACCACTGTTCCAAAACTTTGTGTTCTGGATTCCTGTTCTCACAGACCCAGTAATTTATCTTCTATTAGACTCTAGAACCAGCCCTTTTTACAGTAAGAGATTTCTGGACAGGGTGTTGCCCAGGTGTTTAGAGCTCTGGGTCATTTCAGGCCAGATTTCCCTTTATACTCTGAGGGCTAAATGACCAAAAAGTACACAGTATAATTTATGTGTGTGCATATTGTCATCATTTCAGGGTAATTGCACCTGTATTTCCCCCTCAGTGGTTCACCAAGGACACCCACTATTACTATAAGTTTCTGACTCCCAGATGTCACCTCTCATGGGCAGAGACCAGGATCTCACTCCCTTCTGACTGGGGATTTTAATGCTGCACATCATACAGTGCTCCCTGTCATACACCATAATATCCCCAGCAAGCCAGACTGCCTAAAAATGCCACAGTCTCTGCTTTGCTTTCCCTCCAAGAGCTATGTCTATTGCCCACAGTTTTAAGTTACCACACAGATCCCAGTAAGTGAGAATATTCGTTCTTAAGGTAAGAGCATTACTGTGAAAACATATAAAAAAATAAGTTTCTACACGTGCTAAAAAGTCTACCAGAAGTCACTCCCAACTCCAGCCTAGGACTGGATTTTCCCTGTGATTACAAGTTCACATCTGTCTTAGAACCAGAACAAAAGCTGAGCACATCAGCCATTTATTTATACAGCTCAGGCCTTTGACCTTGGCCTTCTGTGGTAAGTAATCAGCAGATGATGACCACCTCCTCAGGACATAGCTTCAAAAAGGTTTTTGTATAACCTGAGCTGGGGAATTTGCATTAACATCTTCCTCAGGATTCCCCAGGAGTGCCACTTAACACTTAGGGTCTCCAAAGTCCATAGCTGTCTGACACATTTTCAGTATAGTCTTTTGAATTCCCAGGTTTCACATCTGTGCTATATATCCCCCCTCCCTCCAAAGGCTGGATTCTTTAGTGCAAATAGATCGTACATAGATTATGTACAATCCTGGTTACATAAAACTTAATACAATAATGTCTTTGAAGGATATTGCAGGAAACTGCTCAATCTGTGTCACTGTATCTGCACAAAGGTGATGCAAAGCTCACCTTCGCACTCCTATGAGCCAACGGCTAGTCTTCCAATGTAAAACAGAGTAACCTGTGAGCTCAAGGAACTAGAATAGCAGCCGTGGATCACTGCAGCATGAGGTTATCAGGTGACACCTCTTTCCTCTAACAAATAGATCGTACGTTGGCAACAGGGAGAAGAGTGGTGTAGATACTTATATACCAGTGGAGGATCTTCCTGACATTGGAATGCTCCCCCTGAAGCTAGATATACTGGCTTCGCTGCCAGACTCTGCTGGTGGAGTGGTGTAAAGCAGCTGTATTTGCACTAAAGAGTCCAGCCTAGAATCTTTAGGAAGGCACAGAATAGCTACTTCTCTATCTCCATCTCAGGCTTGTCTTTTGGTGACCTAGAGGCTATCTTCTCCAGGAAGAGAAGGAATGAGTTCCATTCTACTATTGTCACTAGTGAACTAGTGGTATGAGATACCTCATCACCCCCTTCTAGCGTAGCTAATGAGACCCAAGGTTTCTGTGGCTACAGCTCTAGGTCCTGGAAAAAATCATTATCACTTCACAAATCTTGGCAAAAAACTGATTGATAGCTCTAACTGAATGCAACATTCTTTTCATCCCAAGTCACACCTTTGATCTTTTGCTCAGTTTGAAACTTCTCTTTTGATCAAGTATCAGAGGGGTAGCCATGTTAGTCTGTATCCACAAAATCAACGAGGAGTCTGGTGGCATCTTAAAGACTAACAGATTTATTTGGGCATAACCTTTCATGGGTAAAAAAAAACCCACTTCTTCAGATGCATGGATTGAAAATTACAGATGCAGGCATAAATTCTTTTGATCAGTTATTCACCTTATTTATGCTCTAAGAACCTCCATGCAACCCAAGACAAGTGAGGGCTATGGTATTTTCAAACTTGACATACCAACAAAAACAGCTTTTCAGAATGTGGTGATAGCCTGTATAACAGCAATAATGTTTAGGAGATTTGTCATTTACTTGTCTGGCAGCTGTTTATTGCTTTGTTTACTACTAAATTCTAAGTGTTATTGGCACCTAGATATTGTAATGATTGGGGTACTCTGTATCCATGAAAGATACAAATACTTTTCTGAACTTAATAAATATTGTTGGACTAATGTCCATTATGAATTGTCCATAAAGTAATTTAAACAAATTCATATATATTTCAAAATTGAATTTATATAAGTGACTATAGCATCCTACTTTTAATTTTAATTTTCCTTCCAGTGATTGCTTCAGTTTTACATCTTCAGATTACTTAGTTATGTGATTTGAAATGCTCTATGACTACAAAGAGCTAAGTTTTATGATGTATGAAATTGTAAGAATAAATATTGACTTAAAATGAGGGTATTTATATTTGCACAATATGTTTATTTGAGGAACATTCATTTCATTGCATGTGGGTGTTGGTTTCCTACTTTGTTAGATATAGGAATGTGATATTTCAGTGTCACATGTTCATCTTAATCAAGTAAAAGTAAACTGGAACAATTTATATTTAACAGACAGTACCTTATTCCTTCTGACCTCTTTTCAAAATTTATTACAATAATTATTTAATTTATTTCATAATGGAAACTGTATTCTCTAATAATTCTTCAACTCTAATAGAAACAGAACAATTTAAAATAGGTTTCAGTGTAGTCATGTTTAAATGTTAGTCGAGGTACCAGTTCAAGGAATAGATGTACTTCTTGTAAATAAGTTAACATGAGGCAATAGTGCAGCTCTCTGGTGTTTTTTTCACCTTTCAGCTGACCTTCCATAAGCTGGAAGGGTCAGATCTGATGGAACATCCACTCTCTGTGTACTTGTTGCCCCTCCAGTTCCTACCCCCTGAATCCTACTGGAATTTCTCAAGCAAGTTAATTTTGATTGTCATCAACTTAGGTAGGTTTCTTTTCTGCACTCTGAAACCTCCTTCAGGGGAGAGATCCTGGAGGCAGCAGCTGGTGGGGAAACCTGTGAGAACAAGCCTATTTCGGAGATTTTTTGCTATGTGACAAGTGCATATATGAGTGGAGAGGCAAGAAAGGGCAGGTCTGAAACATGTGCAGAAACACAGGACTTTTGTGCAGATGGCTTTACATCCTGGTTCTGGGATGTGGGAAAGGTGTGAGGAAAGGATAGCAGACAAACCCCATTCTTTACAACCTAAAGAACAATGTCCACAGATCCACTACAATGGGTACTTTATTCTGCTTATAGGTTGGTGGCAGAACCAAACTTGTCAGTCACTGGTAGCAAGAGAATACCACGCCTTTTGAAGTTCCCTCCAGTTTTATATGCCTGGCTCAGCCACACCTCCTTGCTGTAGAGTTTTTTTTTCTGAGGGAAATGCTATAGTCATAACCTAAAAATTAAAGTAACAGTGGCTCCATGTCTCCATCTAATTTTTATCTGTGTCCTAGGGCTCCACTTGCCTTTTTTGGGGGAGATTGTCCTCTGAGCTCTGCTTTCCCTTCTGGGGACTCTACACTGCAATTAAACACTCCTGGCTGGCCTGGGTCAGCTGACTCGGGCTCACGGGACTCGGGCTAAATGGCTCTTTAATTGCAGTGTAAATGTTCAGGCTCAGCCTGGAGCACAGGATCTGGAATCCTCCTGCCTCATGGATTCCCAAAGCCCAGGCTCCAGCCCTAGCCAGAATGTCTACACCACAATTAAACGGCCCCTTAGCCCTAGCCCCAGGAGCCTGAGTCAGCTGCCACTGGCCAGCTGCAGGTTTTTAATTGCAGTGTAGACATGCCCTCAGGCATTTTCAGTGGCTTGTGCTCCCTCAGGCTGCAGGGAAAGAGCTAAGCTGAGAAAAGCGAGAGGAAAAAGGAAGGGTCTTTGTCCCCTTTCCCACCCTTGAATGTTTTGTTGGAGAGCTCAGCCTTCGATTAGGGCAAAGGAAGTCCCTCCCACTCCAGCCTAGACCAGGCATGGTTGCACGGGCCTTTCTTTCTGGGCAGGAAAAGAGGCAAGCAGGATTGGAATAACTGACTTTGGGGGCAAGCATCTCCATTAGGCAACTGTTGCCCGAAGGAAGATTGTGCCTAGATCCCACACCAGTAACCACATCTCTTACAGTATAACTCAGCCACCTACTCCGGTTGAGTCTCAGAAAGAGGGCACAACAAACAGGGTAGAAATTGCCAATACTGGAGAAGTGGAATAAGGGACCTTTGGGTCCAGTCCCTCCCACTGTTGCCATCTATATAATAGACCTCCTAGAGGATCTCTACTCCTATCCCAAGCTGTGGGGAAACATAGGTTTATCTGACCCATATGGACTTCATACAGTACAAATGGATAGAGCCTCTGGGAAACCCATACTTGAACCCCAGGTTAGTTGCTTCTCTGAGAGAGACAAAAGCTGGATTAAGCAAAGTGGAATCTGCACGCAGAACTATACTATATCATTGAAAGTCAATTAAATGAACTGGCAATTGATCTCCTTGCACCTGTAAACAGCAATAAAATACTTTGTGAATTCTCCATATGTCAGGAGTTAAGATACAAAGTTTGAATTATCTCTTGCACAGTAGGGCAAGGTCTCTGCTATATTCCTTCTCACCTATTCCATTGTTTCTTTGGGGCATACAAAAGTTAGCAAGGAGAGAATACCAGTGAGATACTGTTTGTTTTGGGATGAAGCTGCTATGGTCCTTAGGCCAGATTAACCTAGGATTGGACCTTCCTATGTCAGTGTCTCACAGAAGAAATATGTTGTTGCAAAAACCCATCCTCCATACAGCAACAGACATGTTCAAAATGAATACTTTGATCAAGTGATTATTGCTGTCATGGATCCTAGAAAGAACTTAATGAATACCTGGCTGAAGCAAAATCTCTGGTTCAACTGCCACTTCAAACAAGTGAAACATAGCCTTTAATTCCTCCAGGATGACTCTGTTGTGAGTGTATGAGTGTCCAAGCCACAAGATCAAGTCTTTGTACTTTGATGTTCTCAGAATGTTCATGAGTAGGAAGTTTGTATAAACCCTGACATTTAATGCTTCTTTAGGAGCATCTAGCCTGATTCCAGCTCCATAAAGTTACAAAGCATGATCTTGGAACCTCATTCTGGTCCTAATAGTAATATTTTAAGTGAATCCCCATGGGTCATATCTCCGATCCATTAGGGTAAATTTTAGGAGCACTAATAATCTCCAGAAAAGTCATATGTCCTGTAACAAGATCTGCTAGCTTGCCATGTGGCCATCAATACATAAATTTACCAAATTCTACATATTGGTCATAGTCTTCTGTCACAAATGGCATTGGCTAAAGACTTTTTCATGCTTCAGTGCCCAATGGATGATCTAGGATTCCTAACATACCTCGTTTTGGGATGTCGATATGTAAAGGATTATCCTTCTTCCCACCTGTCACAGGGTCTGCACAGGTTTCTGCCTTCTCACCCTGTGCTTAGGCTGGTAAAATAAGAGTTCTCACGCCTTCTTCTGGTGTTTCACCCTTGTGCTTTATTTTACAGTGCCACTGTGCAGTCCCCTTTATCCCCCAACAGTTATCCCCTTTCTAACCGATTCCAGGGTCTCTTGGCCCTTAAGGCTCCCTTCCTGTGGTGAGGAGACGGAGACAGAGCTGGAGCCTCCTGTCCCCTCCCAGGCTAGCCTCTCAACTGTTTTGTCCAGGGCCTCTATAGCCCGCCCAGCCTTCAGCCCAGCTGTCGCTGCTTAGCTCAGTCTATTGCAGTGAGCCAGCCCTTCTTAGGGCCCACAGCTGGTCTCCCTGCTGGCTGCTTTGAGCCTCTGCCCCTGGCATCTCTGCCTGAAAGCAGGGCTTAGCCAGCATTTTAGCAGGGCATTCAAGGGGTTTCACTCTGCCCTGCCATATCACCCTAGAGGCACACTGCTGTGAAAATCTCATTGCAAAAATTGATCTCAGCAAAATGAATAGGAACATTTATCGATACTTGCTTGAAAATTGTTTCTTTGAGTAAAAAGGGCCACATACCTGCCAACCCTGGATCATCCAGAATAGAGTTGGAAATTGGCATACAAAGATTCAGGTTTATTTCATTTGGGAAAATTAATCCCCACGCTCTGCAGCAGGAGAAACTGTCATACTTTTCCTTTACAGTATAGTTAACACAATGTGTATTTTAGGATAGTAGAATGAAATCATCTTGGCTATTTGTCCTGTAGTTGTCTCAACTACAGAGAACTTCACAGGTCCATTCCCCTGCTGCCAATGACTGACAGGTCTCGTTCTGCCTTAAACTGCAAGCAGGTGAAACACCCATTTTAAAAGATTTGAGGACCTTAGAATGAAGAAAGGAAATTTTCAGGTAAACACAGTTAAAATGCTCCAATTTTAAATTTCATAGAAGGATAGAATTAAATTTCATATGGAGGATAGAACTGATCACTGTTGCTTACTCTCAAAGATTCAGCATAATTCATTTTCACTAAATCCTGAGTTTTATTCGATTTTGATCCACAAGTAGAAACTATAAATCTCCATATATTACCAACAAAATGTTGTCTTAGTAAGATTTATATCATATTTATAGGAAATTGTAAAACTGGATTGTATAGTGTGCAATTTTGGAAAATGATTTATTTTTTAAAATTCATGAAAATTTATGAAGAATAGTAATTTTGGTCTGCATTTGCTTTTCAGGGAGTAAAAACCAGAAGCTTGGACATGTATAATAGTACCTGTGAGTCTTAGCTACTTTTAATAATAATTAGAACTGAGAAAAAAATGTGGCCAGTTTATTCACCAAAAAAAAAAAAAAATGCAATTTCAGGTCAACAAAAAATATTTGTGAATTCAATCCAAATTTGCAAAAATAGTTTTCGCCAAAAAAAAAATCTTTTTTTAAAGTTAAAACATTTTATTTAGAAATTTAGCTAGCTCTATTTAAAGAAACAAACAGAATCCCTGAAAATAAAACAAAGTGAAAAGATATTAATTTCATGTCAGACAAAACATTTTGTTTGACCCAAACCAACATTATTTTGGTTTTTCATTTCAGTGAGGAAAAAGAAATTCCATTTCAGGTCAATCCAAAATATTTTTTTTAAACTCCTTTTGTTCAGCCACCACACTGAAAAATCATTCTCTCAGCTCTAATAATAATACTTAGTTCTTATATAGCACTTTTTATCTGTATATTATTTAATTTCACAGCTGGTTTATGTGATTCTGTGGTTATGGGATTTATCCATTTTGGGCTAAATTAAGTGAATTGCTGAATGCTATCAGCATTATTGTAGTCAGTTTGAGGTGAGGATTCTCATTACTATGCAGAATCAGGCCCTTTATAATGCTTCCCTTTGTCCCTCTTCTACCATTACCAACAGAATTTTTCAAAATGTTTGAGAAATTATTACAGTCAAAAAAGGATTTTTTTTAACTGTAGACTCTGATAATCAAATGAAACTGCTTACTGTAGTTTTGCTCTTCAATATGTGCACCCAAATTTTTCTTTTCTCGGTGACAAGTTCTCAAGTTCCTTTCTGTATATGAAGTCTCAATTCCACAGACACCCAATCTCAGGTGATGAGAGAACAATGTCTTCAAAAGCTACTAGACATTGTTTCTTACCCTTAGAGTATAATCAGCCAATAGTTTGTTCTTATGTTCTACTGTGTCTACACACAAAGTCATCAAGTGACAAACTTTATTTCACTGGTTTTATTGCCAGAGAGTTTTTGGGTGAAGTTCTATGAAAGGTCATAGAACCCTGTCTCCACCAAGTGCAGTCTGATTATTAAACTCAGGCCTGATCTACTCAGAGGCTGATGTAGCTACATTGCTAGTTGCATATTAGGAAAATCAATTTGGAATCTATATTGCAAGAATTATTTGCTTTAGTATCTTCTATTTTATTCTAATGACCATAGACAATATAAGCATACAGTGATTTTTTTATTTGATTACAGAATTATGTTAGATTTAATGCACTGTCTAAAAGACTTCTGTATTTGAAGTGGCCTCTCAAGCCTCATTCTGATAAGTCTGTGGTCTCATCATAAACTATGGAGAACAAGGCTTTTATTGTGAAAGTACATTGTCAAATAGTCCATGAAAGTCATAGTTATGTTGGATGATGGAACTAAGAGGTTTACATTCCTTCCACAATATGAGCTATTATGAAATGTGCAGGTAGAAATATCTACTTTTGCTTTCACTTGACTGGAGAGGTATGCTGGTGTTTAAAAGGTCTCTACTTCAGAATGGAACAATTAGTTTTCAATTCCAAATAACTTCCTACAGGAAATGATTACTGTATTTTTTAACACATGTCCATTTTCATGACATCACACTTTAAGATGAGGAGAAAAGTTTAAAGTTGGGTATACAAAAGACAGACATTCCTTACTGAACACAGAAGTTCAATGTGGATGGAGAAATTTGGTAGTATATTTTTATTAATGAGACAGGACTAGAAAAAAGGAATTTTTCTTACATGAAAAGCATTTTCTAGTGCAAGTTCTTTAAAGAAGCATTATGTTCAGCCCTGGCAAACGTGTCACTGTATATTACAGAGACAAAGTGGGTGAGGTAATATCTTTTATTGGACCAACTTCTGTTGGTGAGAGAGGCAAGCTTTCAAGATCACACAGAGCCCTTCTTCAGATTGTTTAGCGTAAGTAGTTAATACATATTTCAAGGGACCATTCAAGGTGAAGTGAACCATTTCCTCCCTATGAATGAAGGGGTATTAAGAAGATGGGGGGAAAAGCAGCTGGGGGGGGGGAGCGTTAATGGATTATAGATTGTTGTAATAAGCCATACATCCAGTGTCTCTATTCAGTCCATGATTTTTAGTGCCTAGCAAAGTTATAAATTTAAGCTCCCAGGCTCATCTTTTGAAGGTGTTGTGCAGGTTTCCTTTGACGATGAGGACTGAGAGATCAGATATAGAATCATTGCTTTGTGAAAAGGGGTCACCCACAGGTTATATGCTGTTTTTGGCTTTTATCATTTTCCTGTGTGAGTTCATTTGAGAGCATAGTGATTGTCTATTTCATGGTGCTTTTTGTAAAGCATTTGTAGGTAAGGCAAAGCTTCTGAGTAGACTGGATACAGCTCATGGTACATGTATTCAATGCCCTCCATGGTATATTTTCAGTGATGGGCACTGTATTAAGATTTTACATATCAAGGGACAGATCCAAATCCTATTAAATATCTATGGAAGGACTTCTGTTTATTTCTGTGACAGATGGATTGGACCCCAAGAGTGTAGATTCATTTAAATACTTTCTATTCTTAGAAAAATCTTCTTGTACTTTTGTACATTTAAAATGTAATAGAAGTACCCTCATTCATTTTCTTCTGCAATAAACATTTTACTTGCTCTTAGTTATTTTATCCCTTTAATAATTTCAAAAAGGGTAAAGGAAAGTGTTAAACCCTTTCACTATTACTCTTAATTTCATTAGTACTCTTAATTGCTCTGACTCAATGAAACCTACCACATAACTTTCCCAAAAGAATTATGTATTAAGAACCATGCAGTATGACTTATGGATATCAAAAGTGTAACTGCCGCACATGTAGACATATCCAAGATAGCTGTGATCTACCTAGTTTGAATAACAATAGCAGCAAAGCCGCAGTGTCTTAGGCTGGGTCTACACTACCCGCCTGAATCGGCGGGTAGAAATCTACCTCTCGGGGATCGATTTATCAAGTCCCGTCGGGACGTGACAATCGATCCCCGAATCGACGCTCTTACTCCACCAGCGGAGGTGGGAGTAAGCGCCGTCGACGGGAAGCCGCAGAGGTCGATTTTGCCGCCGTCCTCACAGCGGGGTAAGTCGGCTGCGATATGTCGAATTCAGCTACGCTATTCACGTAGCTGAATTTGCGTATCTTAAATTGACTCCCCCCTGTAGTGTAGATGTAGCCTTAGGCTGTACTACCCCATTCTTTCTCGCCCCCCCATCCCGAATCCTGGATATATATCTGAGCTGCTATCCCGTGTTGCTGCAGCTTCACTACCATTATTACTCAAGCTAGTTAGATCAAAGCTGGCTTGGGTATGTCTATGTGTGCTGCAGTCACATCTCTGATTTCAGTGTAGACATACACTTTGTGAAGCTTGATGGTTTCAGTGTGTAGGAATGTTGTAAAACTTTGTGGTTTTGATTCACAAGTGACCTTATTTCTTGTGTTTTGCTTTCAGTTTTGTTTTTAAATGAATTTAAAAATTGAAAACAAAACCAAACCAAAACCACAGACTTGAATAGTTTCCAGGGGGAACCATTTCTTAGTCCAAGTTTATTCAAAATATAGCCCAGGTTTTCTTTTAATTTGATTTGAGCTCTGGTTCTATAATGAAAATTTTACAGAATTCTGCAAATGTCTATTCATTCATTAGATGAAAGTTAGAAAACAACCTTAAATCTTCCAAATTATGTGGAATTTGTATTTGTTTACAATGCTGTTAATTAACTTCAGAAGACTAATAGGCTAGTCATAGCATCTAGATCTGTTCCATGCAATGTAAATGAGATTTTTTTCTTCATTTTTACATATTGCATGTACAGTCTTAGAAGTTGTTAGTTTTATTATTTTGACTGATTTTTATCTCAAGTTCATTCAACAATATACTTCTGCAGGGGTGATACAGTGCTATAGAGAGAGGCTAGAGGTTTGCTATGGTGGGGAGGTGTAAATGTACTATACTTGTGTGTATGACAGGATGCAGAGATCCTATTTGGTCATGGCCAAACTGAGCGTTAGCTCTAAGCTCACTTTCTTTCTCTCTCTTCCGCCTGACCCTGACCCCCCTCCCCCCAAAAGGCCTAAGGAAAGATGAGGTAGGGCTGGATATTACTGGACAACACTCAGGGTCTCCAGGAACAAGGAAGGAAAGTCCATAGGAGTAGCTGCTTGGGAGACAGAAAAAGAGAGGGTGTGTTGAAGAAAGAAGGTCTCCACACGATCACTACAGGGCTGAAGTAACTACTAAATCAAAATACTGAGCATACCAAGGATCATTTACTGTCAAAGTTGTACATAGTTTAGGTTAACTTGAAAATTATAATATGAAATAATTCAGAGATACAAAGAAGCAGCCTTTTTTCTACATAAAATAAATAATGTATAGTTCAGAAGCTGGAGATATTACATAAAATATTAATTCAGAACTTGCTGGATTCCAGTCCCTGCTCCAAAGACTATTCAGATGTTTCATATGATCTGGAACAGTTTCAAAAGAAGAGATTGAGAGTCAGATACCTCAGAACACCCCAGAGGCCAGTGGTTAGGACACTTTCTTGGGAAGTATCAGAGTGCAGAATTTAAATCCCTGCTCCACATCAGACAGAGGGGAGAATTGAATCAGATTCTCCCACATCCCAGCTGAGTGTCCTAACTACTGGGTGAAACATTATAAAGAAGAACAGCAACATCCTATTCCTCTGGCTGTTTTGTGAATGGTACCAATGTCCCCTTCTGAATTTAGCCTGAAAATTTATCTTTTTTGGCTAAAATCATTTGGCAAAACTGTCAAATTTGCAAATAGTTTCAGATGGACTGAAACTGTATTTCACAATTGCTTATTTAAAATTTTTTTCCCAGATTTTATTTAGCGAGATACCAAAGTAAAACAAACTAAGGCTGCATCTTAAAATATTTATTTGGGTAGCATACAGAAAATTAAATTATTAATTGTAAAATACCTATGTCAATTTAAATAATGTATAGGAGTGCAGAACAATCCACTTGAATGAAAGTAATTGGTTATTTTTATCCCTGTGCAGATGTACCCTGCACATATGGAACTTCTTTTGATATCAAAGGTAGGTGCTATGCATATAAAGATTACAGAATATTAAAGTAGAGATTTGCTATTTAGGCCATAAAGGACAGTTTTGCTGTGAGACAAGGTGGGTGAGGTAATATCTTTTATTGGAATAACTTCTGTTGGTGAGAGAGAGAAGCTTTCGAGCTCTTCTTTAGGTCTGGGGAATGTACTCGGAGTGTCACAGCTAAACACAAGGTTGAACTGATTGTTTAGCTTAAGTAGTAAACACATATTTGCAAAGGGCTTTGGAGCTGTGCTCCGGCTCCACTCAGCTCCAGGCAAAAACCTGCAGCTCCGCTGCTCCGCGCTCCAGCTCTGTGCTCCACTCCAAAGCCCTGCATTTGAAGTAACTGTTTAAAGTGAAGTAGCCTATTAACACCTCACCCATCATGGTGGCGAAGGGGGGGTGTTGGAGAAGTTGAGGGGTTGGGGGGAATGGGTTATAGATTGTTGTATTAAGTCATAAATCTAGTGTCTGTACACAGTCCCTGATTTTTAAGATCTAGCAAAGTTATGAATTTAAGATCCCAGGCTCATCTTTTGAAGGTGTTGTGCAGGTTTCCTTTGAGGATGAGGACTGAGAGATCAGATATAGAAACATTGCTTGTGAAAAGGGGTCACCCACAGGTGATATGCTGTTTTTGTCTTTTATCATTTTTCTGTGTGAGTTCAACATCTTCATTAATAATCTGGCCGATGGGATGGATTGCACCCTCAGCAAGTTCACAGATGGCACTAAACTGGGGGGAGAGGTAGATATGCTGGAGGGTAGGGATAGGGTCCAGTGTGACCTAGACAAATTGGAGGATTGGGCCAAAAGAAATCTGATGGAGGTCAACAAGGACCAGTGCACAGTCCTGCACTTAGGACGGAAGAATCTCATACACTGCTACAGGCTGGGGACTGACTGGCTAAGTGGCAATTCTGCAGAAAAGGACCAAGGGATTACAGTGGATGAGAAGCTGGATACGAGTCAACTGTGTACCCTTGTTGCCAAGAAGGCCAACGGTATATTGGGCTGCATTAGTAGGAGTGTTGCCAGCAGATTGAGGGAAGTGATTATTCCCCTCTATTCAGCACTGGTGAGGCCACATCCAGTTTTGCCCCCCACTATAGAAGGGATGTGGACAAATTGGAGAGAGTCCAGCGGAGGGCAATGAAAATGATTAGGGGGTTGGGGCACATGACTTACGAGGAGAGGCTGAGGGATCTGGGCTTATTTAGTCTGCAGAAGAGAAGAGTGAGAGGGGATTTGATAGCAGTGAAGGAATAAAATGGACACCGTGTAGAATCGAGCACGTGGGTGTATTACGCACAGCACTGGTGGCGTGTCACTTTGCTTATTAGGCTCAGAGACACTGCCAAGCAGTTGATTACAATGGATTATATGGAATCTTCATGGGCAGAGGGAAGTGACAGGGTGGGAAGTCCCGAGCCCCTGGATAGGTCTAGCAGCAAGACAAGATAAGCACAGTAAGCCAAAGTCTAAAGATTACATAATGTCTCCACCCATGGTTTCAGATTAATATATAACATATTGTTAGTACACAGGTGTTTTCCTTTAAACAATGTATAAAGTGTATAAGTATAAAATATATATGTTGAATTCTGATTTGGGGTCCATAGGAATGAGGTAGCTCCTCTGATTGTCCAACAGGTACATTCCTGGGGGTTAAAGCAAAAAGACTTTGAAAAGTACATGGCAATAGAAATTGTTTTTCAGGTTACTCATGTTTCTAAATGGCTAACATTGGCATCTGGGATGGAGGAGGTGCACCAATTAGAAGAGGGAAGGCATATCTCATACTGACATACTTGGACCTTTCCATGAACTCAAGGTTGGTATGTAAGGGAGGTGTCGGTATCTCTTCCTGCAGAAGGAGTGGACATAGAGGCCCCTTTCAATACCTTGGTCTCTTTGCAGCTTCAGATAAAGACACCAATTACTGTTCCCCATCTGGCGTTTTGCTGACCATGCTTATCTTAGTAAAAAAACAAGGTTGTCTCTTGTTTGTTCTGCTTCTCTTAACCAATATTGTTCACTGTTTGCTAGGCCTCTAGACCTCTTTGACCAAGCTCTGGACTTTGGGCCTATGAAAAGCTGATGACATAGCCTGTGTCAGGATTTTACGTACACAGCTCATGGATTTTGGCCCTTCAGCATCTTTCAACTACCTGAAGGGGAGTTCCAAAGAGGATGGAGCTAGGCTGTTCTCAGTTGTGGCAGATGACAGAACAAGGAGCAATGGTCTCAAGTTGCAGTGGGGAAGGTCTAGGTTGGATATTAGGAAACACTATTTCACTAGGAGGGTGGTGAAGCACTGGAATAGGTTACCTAGGGAGGTGGTGGAATCTCCATCCTTAGAAATTTTTAAGGCCCGGCTTGACAAAGCCCTGGCTGGGATGATTTAGTTGCGGTGGTCCTGCTTTGAGCAGGGGATTGGACTAGATGACCTCCTTAGGTCTCTTCCAACCCTAATCTTCTATGATTCTATGATAGTGCTTTTCTGGTTTCACCCACATAATTGCTATGGGGGCATTTAGTGCACTGGATGAGGTACACCACATGTTGTGATAAGCATGTGTAGGACCAATAGATCTTCAAAGATGTGTTGTGGGGGATGTTAATCATCATTGCAGTGGAGATATGTCTACAGGTTTTTCATCTTTTATTCTGGCAGGTGCCGTTTGAGTTGGTGTGTCCTGGTTTGCAGGGAGCTTGCTTCTGATGATGAGCATGGAGAGGTTAGGGGTTGTTTGAAGGCCAGAAAAGGGAGTTCTGGAAAAATTGCTTTCAGAATGTGGTCCTCTCTAGTCTGGGTTTTAGCTGTTTGATGATACCCGTTATGGGTTCTAGTATGTGGTGAGAGGGGGTTTTATTTGTGTATTGAAACAGGTTGTTTTGGGGTATTTGAATGGTTCATTCCATGATTCAATCTACTTCTCTGGTGGAATATCCTTGTTTGAAGGTGGTTTTAGGTGTGTTAAGGTGTATATCCTGGACTTTCTCCTCTGAACATGTTCTGTGGTATCTGAATGCCTGGCTGTAGATAAAAGATTTATTAGTGTTTTTGCTGTGAGTCAGTAGCACCCCAATAAAAAGAACTGAAGTCTAGAAAAATAGAAATTCTTCGGCCAGATGTGTACTTACTGCCCTCCCAGCTATATAATAATTTTCTGTGATGGAGTGAGGGGAGAATATAATTGCCTGTCAATTATTTTATGTCAAATTGCATGACAATTTCTTTAAATCTTGATTTAGTTTTAGAAGCATCACACACATTATTTGATGAATGCAGATGTAATGTGAGGGGTGTGTGTGTGTGAGAGAGAGAGAGAACCTATTCAATGTCAGAATTTTAGTGTACTTATGGCCTCCACAGACTTTTCAAAGAGATGCTGCCAAAGTTGAGAGGGCTGGAATGTTGTTTCCTGCTCCTTACATTTTTATTATGTATGATTTTAAAAATCAAAAAAACTTGTCCCTCAGCATGAAAATGTTAAAATTCCTTGCTGTCAACCTATCAATAAAAATGGACCACCCACAGAAAAAAATTAGTAGGTGCTTAGCACTCACGGTCAGCCAGCTCCCCCGCTTACCCTCCAAGCACCTCCCGTCCACTAGTGGCCCCGTGGATCAACTCCTCCCTCTCCCTCCCAGCGCTTCCCGCCCACCATGATCAGCTGTTCTGAGACGGGCAGGAGGCACTGAATGGGAGGAGCAGGGATGGGACGGGGCGGAATTGGGTGGGAGGGGGTGGGGTGGGGGTGGAGGATAGAGGGAAGGGGTCAAGTGGGGGTGGGGCCTGGGGTGGAGCATGGGGGTTGAGCACTCGCGGGTCCCAGAGGAAGCTGGTGCCTGTGACTGGAGTGCTGAGTTACTTGTAATTGAGGACATGTATATGGCATAAACATTTTGTACATTTCTCTGTTCTGCCTAAATGTCTTGTTCTTATAAACAATATTGAAGATGACAAGAATCTAGGTGTTGAGTAAGGCAGGGAGTGTTTCTAGTATGGTACTGGGAGTCTGAACTTCAAGTTAAGTTCCCAGCTCTTCCACAGATTGTTTTGTGATCATCTGAAATTTGTTTGACCTCATTTCTGTATTTGAACAAGTAGGATTGTAATTTCTACCTTTATATTATATATATATATATATATATATATATATATATATATATATATAAATTAATGGAGATATCCTATCTCCTAGAACTGGAAGGGACCTTGAAAGGTCATTGAGTCCAGCCCCCTGCCTTCACTAGCAGGACCAAGTACTGATTTTGCTCCAGATCCCTAAGTGGCCCCCTCAAGGATTGAACTCACAACCCTGGGTTTAACAGGCCAATGCTCAAACCACTGAGCTCAAACTTTGAGCCAATGCTCAAACCTCCCCATGAGTGTCCTAATGAATCACTGTATAGTGCTTTCAGATCTTCAGATGAAAGGCTTGATGCTCTGACTGATGTCAATGACACAACTACCTTTGACATTAATGGTGCTGGATCATGAATTATTAGTAAATGCCTAATTATTACATTAATACTATTGACAGAGCAATATTTTTCTTAATTTCAGTATCTTCTCAGCTAACAAGAACAGAGCTTTTTTCAAAATCTGCTTGCTGATGATAGGGGTGGGGTTTTACATTGAGGGCCAGTATAGTATGCTGGATTGCGCATTGGGGTGCTAGGCTGGATACCTAGGTTAAGTTCTAGACCAGGGGTCGGCAACCTCTGACATGCGGCTTGCCCGGATAAGGCCCCTGGCAGGCGGGGCCAGTTTGTTTACCTGCTGCGTCCGCAGGTTCGGCCAATCGCGGCTCCCACTGGCCGCGGTTCGCCATTCCAGGCCAATGGGGGCTGCGGGAAGTGGCGCGGGCTGAGGAATTTGCTGGCCGTGGCTTCCTGCCACCCCCATTGGCCTGGGACGGTGAACCGCAGTCAGTGGGAGCCACAATCGGCCGAACCTGCAGACTCGGAAGGTAAACAAACTGGCCCGGCCCGCCAGGGTGCTTGCCAGAGGTTGCCGACCCCTGTTCTAGACTCTACACCAGGTTATGTCTCAAATGTGCTTAGACTCAAATTTTGATAAGTCTGCCAGTTTTGGGGCACTCTGATTTTTTGAATGCCCAACTTGAAAAATGACAGCCTACTTTTGAGGGGTGCTGAGCACCTACACATTCAAGTGAAATCAATAGGGCTGCGGGTGCTCAACATCTCTGAAAATCAGCAGTTAGAGTGTCTGAAGGTGAACACCCCAAAATAGAGGTGGACCCTTGAAAAAATGTGGGTTTTAAACACTCTGGGGCAGATTCTCTGATCTGTCAAATTAGTGGCACAAAGCAAACTTCCTGGCTGGAGATTTCCACAGAGAAATATCTGCCCCTGGGTTATGGGGAGTCTTCACTGGTGTAATACTAGCAAAGACAGCAGCTGCTGCTGCTCCCACACTGGTGTGAAGAGGCAGGCTGAGGGTGGGAGGAGGCAAATGAAGCTAAACTGTACTATACTTGATCCTCACTTATGCTAGTAAGTTAGAGTACCTTGGACATAGTGGAGAATCAATTTCATTGTACCACAATTGCTCAATTTGGGAAAGGAGAGAATAATACATATCACTATGTTTAAAGTGCTTTGAGATCTATACGTGCAAAAAGCGGTGGGGGAGAGGGGGCAGAAAAGTGATGGTATTGCTATTTGCTTTTTGAGCCACTTTGCCATGGTAATGTAATGGAAGAAGATTCTGCATAAATTCTGGATGTTTATCATGTGAATAATCATTATGAACAAAATGGGTGATGAATTTTGATATGTATATAAGCGTTTCTACTCTGCTAAAGTGCACATTATTTTACTCTGTTCTTTTATTTATTCATTTATTTTTAAACAAGTCATGTATTGAACATACAACACCCTCTTTGACTGCAAAAAGACCTTAAAACATTATTGGGTTAGGTATTAGAAGGCTATTTTATTTTTTAATGAGAATTATATTAACATTAAAGAAATTGGCTGAAATAAAATAATATGCTGCTTTACTATGCTTTATTTCCTGGCTGGAACCCTGGGCTTGAGCTTCACTTTTGATTATATTAATCTCATTATATTTGGTGACTGTTTGTTTGCTATTTATGCACAGTTAAATATGATTTTATGACTTCTTGTTTCCTGATTTTTATTACATGATCTTTTAGGAAATGAATCCTATTTTTATAATGCTATTATTCACTCTGGAAAAAGTGATACATTTAATGCTTATTCTAAGTAAAATAACTGGCTCCTGGGTAACTGCTGAAGCTAGATTTAATAAAATCTCAATCTAGCTGCAGCACTGAAATAATTTGTGGGGGGTTGGTGGGAGGGAGTTGGAAACAGGCCAAGGAAACTTGTAGAGTCTTGTGTGATGTCCTCACAATACAAATTAGCGTTTAATTACATTTTATCCATTCTAATTAATTACACAACTTCTTTTCTATTTAGAACTGATAAAGTTACAAAATACCTTAAGACTAATAAGAAAATGATTATTTGTTATCAACTAGTTTCTGCTAAATCAAGTAAATATTAGATTTTACATAGTTTTTTTAACTTGTTACAGTGTAGTGATTTGCTTTATTAAAAATAATTAAAATATGTAAGGTGTTTTCAACTTTGAAACAAGCCAAAAATGCTATCTTGTTTCTTTGGAAACATTCTGACTTCCAATATGCACAGCAAATTGTGTATATGAAAATAAATTGTTGAGCATATGTGTACAAATACAATAGCTGGTTTTCCAAGATATGTGAATGCAATATTGTTCCGTTGGGGCACAAGTTCAAACTATAAAAAGACAATAAAATAGTTATTACCTTTTTAAGCCACACCAACACAAGAAGGATATTGATCCTGATTCTATCTATCTGAAGTGCTTATTATAATTTATTTGTATTACCATAGCACCTAGGAGCTCTAGAGATGGATAAGGATCCCATGTTCAGAACAATAGATGATCCTGCCCCAAACGGCTTACAATCTAAGTATGAGACAAGAGACATCAGATGGCTATAGACAAGCTGGGTGACTACAAGGAAACAATGAGACAATATTGTTCTGCATGATAGGCAGTGGTGTCAGGACACCAGCAGCCTAATCATTGTCAAGTATTTTTTAGGCAACATAGAAAAGAAAAGTTTTAAGGAGAATAATGACTTAATTTTGAAGATGTTTACAGGGACCTCATCCCAAGTGTGAGTGGCTACATAGGAGAATGGACCTCCTTATCAGAGCACCTCATAATGTTTAATGTATTTATCCTTACAATATCCCTGTGAGGTAAGTAAATATTGTCTCCATTTTACAGATCGGTATATGACACACAGAGAAACTAAGGGTATGTCTACACTGGAGTTGGGAGCATGCAGCCTTGCTCAGGTAGAGAGACATGAGCTAGATCCACTCTAGCTAGTGCACTAAGAAAAGCAGTTTAGGAGGTGGTAGCATGGGTTAACCACCTGAGTGCAAACCTGCCCAGCCCCACTGGGTATGTACTCAGGCGACTAGCCTGAGCTGCCTCCCATACTACCTTTGGCTGTGCTACTTTTATCATGCTGGCTCAAGCAGAGCTAGTGTATGCCTGCCTACCCTGCTGAGAAGCATGCTCTCAGCTGCAGTGTAGATGTTTTCCAAGTGACTTCCTCAATGTCACACAAGAAGTCTGTGGCAGAGCAGGGAATTGAACCAAGGTCTCCAAAGTCCCCGACTAGTGCACTGGATCGTTCTTCCTATCCTTTATCATACCAATGTGTTAAGAGGATTTGATAGCCTATTATGGAAGCCCTTACATTCCTTTCTCACCCATCCAACTCAAACAACTTTTTTATGGTTCTAAATTGCTGGACATACTGAGAGGGGGAAAGTTCATGCAGATGTACTCTAGCTATCATGCGTCCAAAAACCTTTCAAACTCATGGCTGTGAAAATGTAGAGAGGAGTTACAGCCATTTGAGTTTTACTTCATATGGATATAGGCTAATGGCCTCTCTTCCCTCTCACACGGACCATGAGCACTGATCCTCTACCAGATCAAGAAAGATTCCAAGAACTTGTCACTGGAGCCCTTTTACATATATTCAATGGCTGAATTTCCATTCAGCTAGACAAAGAAGAATAGATTCCCCTCATGGGAATCTGTACCTCATTATCATTCTCAATGGGTTGAAGTCTGGGACTCTCTTCTTGAGAAGGTGGCATTGATTAATTCCTAATTTGCTTGCAGCAGTAGAGGAGTTATTTATCCCCAAGAATCATGATGTGCTCTCCATAGCTAGGGAGCAAAGGAGACTTACAGGGCTACTTTCAGCCATGTCAAGCTCTTAGACTATTGTCTATTTTCAATGTATATTGAAGAGCTATATATCATTTGGATTTCTTTGGGAGGTTTAGTAGATATAAAATCATATGTATTGTATTCTGGCACTGTAGTATGTGATATTTGTCTTTATTCCCCAAATGCTAAGATATTTTATCAGGAACTTTCTTACATGATTTGCCCCAATTCTTTGACATTTTAGACAAATACACAAGTTATTTAACCTTTTGTGTATTATGTAAATTAAATATGAAAATACACTGGTTGGAGGATTGTTCCGAGGACATTGAGGAAGTGCCATATTAGTAATGGAGAAAAGTAGTCACAAAGTGACTTGCACTAGCTGTACCTGTATGTTCTGTTGTTTAGGGAAAAATCGTTCATGTTCAGATTGCTAAGAAGGTCTGTTTATCCACTGATGCGTGGGAGGTTTATATGCTTAACAATCCCACTCATCAGTGGGAAATAAAAGCTCATACATTAATACATTTCACCAAATTATGGCAAATCCTCTCTTTATTATTTCAACAACATAGTCTCTTGTAGACTGTTGCTTCTCCTTCACTAACATTAAGGCATTAATAATCAGAGTGAGTAAATGAGTTGGATTTATCTAAGGGAAACAGAGAGGTATTTGTCCAGTTGTAATGAATAAAAGGTGATTGTTTCTATGTTTGTTTGCAAATGGTGAAAAGCGATATTCAATAGTTTTAATGATGGTTCTGGATTTTTCTTAATAATTGAAAACAAGTACTTCACAAGTACTGAATCAAAAGTATCAGCTTTCTCTAAATAAAATAATTCAATAGTATAAACACACATAAATAACATTTTGTCCCTTATTCTCTAATCTTCTATTTTATTCCTGTTTAACAAACTGGAATAAACGGTTAGGCTAGTGCTATGCCTGGGAAGAGGGTGGAGGCGAAGGAAGGGAGAGGGCGGAGAGAGGCACAATACAATAAGTTAAAGGACAGTTTCATACTTAACTTTGTGTATTTTATGTTTTGTATTAAGCCACTCTCCTTATACTATTTTGAATGTGAATTATTAACTAGGACTGGGATTTTCAGAGGAACCTATGGGAACTAAGCAACCCAGTTCTCACTGAATTTCAATTAGAGTTGGGTACCTAACTCCCATAGATTCCTTTGAAACTGCCAGCCCTAATAAATAATTCCTACGAAAAGGTACAGTAACATAGTGTCAGGAATGTAGCTTAAGAACACAAAAACTAAGTTATACCAAGTTAAGATTGAAACTCTGTCCTTAGCTTAACCTGTTGTCCCTGTGCCCTAGTATTGGAGCTCATATGGCATATCAAGTCACATTAACCAATATTTTCAAATTTTGGTGCCTAAATTTTAGGCATATAAATGAAATTTTCAGAAATGCTGAGTGCTCACGACTCTCATTGAATCAATGGGAGTTGCAACATCAGCCACTTATATTTCTGTGCCTTTTTTTAGATACGTTGAGAAGACACCTACCACAGACACCCGGACACTTCTTTAAAATAATCTATAGCAAAACGGCAGCCATTTCTGCTCCGCCCCCAAAATAGCAAGTCAGGAAAAATCTCCCCCACCTCAGTCACCACAACATATTTCAAACCCCAGGTTTCCGTCTTCCCCAAAAACTCACAGAAAAATATAGGCCTTGCAGCGTGGCACCAGTGTGACCAAATCTGGTCACAAACGAGAAGGAGTGAATTCTTAAATTAAGGGGCCCTTGCTGAGAAGATGTTGCCACAGCAGTACCTTGTTTGAAGCCCCATCAGATTTATAATCATGATTGTCATGTGTCAGACTTGATGTGTCAATGATTGTCATCATTGATCACAAATGTGAAAGTATTGTATGGGAAGAGAAGTCCTCTCTTAAGCAGGTAGGTCCAAGAGATTTAGATTTTAGTCATTATGGTGTAATAACGCACCCATGTTTTGGCCTTATTGATTTAAAATCACTCAGTATAAAACACCATATGCTTAGACATAACATGGAAAGGATAAAGTCTCATCCTTAACTCTGAATTACTTGGCCTTTATAGATTTAAGATAGACTCATAAATCAAATTTAATTTATTTTCCATGTACATTATTTTAGTTAATATTCTAAATAATCTGATAAAGTTCTAATTTTCATATATTCACATATAAAGAGGCACAACATTTCCCTTTGATGTATTGCATGTGCTCTGACTCATAGCAGAGATTGAAATTAATGCTGGAACAATGCCCCACATCCTTATGGGGCGAGCTGGAGTATGGCCTATCATATAAGAGCCCCCCTCTAGCTGTCTCAGGAGTGGTGATAGTCCCATCCTTTGTTATAAGGATTTTGACCAAGAAAACAAATAGCTGTTAGAAGGAAGGAGTTATAAAAGCATGAGAAAATGCAGATGTCAGGATTTTGACAAGAAAATGCACATCCCCACTCCAAACTGGTAAAAACTGGAAATAGCTCTTTACTCTTTATAACACACACTGCGGTGTAAATGAACATTAAAAGACCGACAAAAAAGAAAGAAATCAGTTTTAACCCAATAAATGACAACAGTGTTTCTGTTGTAGCCATTCTGGCATATCTGAGTTATTAGGAAATTATAAATACGTGAATAATTCAGTCCATCCATATACATACCTACACATACCCCATTATAGAAATGCTGTTGAAAAATATAAACCCATATTTGGCTAATAAACTACAATGAATATTCATCCCAAATAATATCCTAATCTTGCAAGGAGATCCACAGTAATTAGTAGAATCAGGGCAATATTCTCCTCAGCAGATGCAAGTTTCAATTCTATTCAGGTTACAAATGGAAACTTGGTCTCTCACAAAACCATTACACAACTTGACATTAGTGGCTGTCTGTTCAAGAGATATCTAAGCCTGGAATAACGGGGTGGTTACAAATCATTGGTAGAACTGAGTGACACAGCTTACACAGCATCTCCTTGCACTGTTTGATTTTGAGCACTAATGTTGTTTCATTTTCAGGAGTACTACATTCATCCAAAGAGCTAAACAAAAAGTAGGTCAGAGTTTTTAGGTTGCTTTTTCTTATGCATTCAAAAGCACTTGTCTACCTTCTGAGCTAACATTTCAGTATATAAAATTAGATTTTGAAGTATATAATATCTGGATATATAAGCCTGGCTGGTAGATTTCTTTCTTTATATCATCTGTTGTTAATAGTATAGAGTGTGTGTGTGCGCACATGACAGAGAGAGAAATAATTATATTAATGGATGAATGAGAGAATGTAAAGAGACATTATACTATAAAATGACACTAATTGCATCTCTAACAGTGCACATAGCTGGCCTATGTTGAGCATGAATGTTCATTGCTGTTTCCCTTGTCCTCCACATCCCTCCTTTTTGCTATTTTTGTTAAACTCACTCTTATGACATATCCTAAATTAGATTGCAAGCTCTTTGAGGCTGGGATTGTCTTCATGTCTCCATATAAGAATTCTGATGAAAATTATTTGCTCAGCAGGCATAGTGAATTTAAGTGTAAGTTACACAATTAATATTATTGAGGTGAGGACTATCTCTTACTCTTTATGTATATGCTACTTAGCACCATATGGCCCCAATCTTGATTTGGATTTCCAGGTGCTACTGTAACACCAAAAAACCCAATCCCCTCAGAACATTTGAAATAAAATAAACCAATTGCCATTTTATTAAAACACAACAACAACAACAACTAGTTATGGATTGAAGCCTGTCCAGTTTTTTCACTGACTATAATTTTACAGATGAAGTCTATTGCAAAGTTGGTTATTACAAACAAAAGACGCATGTTAAAGTGTGTAAATTGTATTCCTATTATCACAGTCTTTTGATGCATTAGTCGACCCTGCCTCCTTTTATGATGAAGCATACTCATTCTACATATGGCAACAGTTGTCCCTTAGGGCTACATTTTTAGAATTGCATATGTTAAAATGCACAAATATAACGAATTCATTAAGATACCTCAGTTGCACATGCTAATGATGAGTTGAATGTCTAATTTATCAACTACACTTGCATTCAATAAGACTGCAGTAAGTTTATTGGTATATTGTGATTTTGAGCTCAGAGTTCTAACTCTTGGCTCTCAAAGTGCTGAGCAAATAATGGTTTGTCAGCCTTTTCAATAGTCTCACCTGTAACCTTAAAATATTAATGGATCGCTACATGCAATAAGGACCCTTCAACATAAATAGCATATGGCCTTTCAAATTTTTCCAAGCATCTGCCAAACTAGTGATTGTTTAACTTAGACATGGCCTGCCACATATAGGTTTAAATGTGATTTTCAAACTATGCCTCTGTTTTTGGTGGAATACCTATGTGTTCACAATTTGTGTGTGTGTTCCCTGACAACTCATCGGAGATGCAAAATTGAGCTTTTTAAAATAATAATAATAAATAAAAAGTTCAATTTGAAAATCCGCATCTATGCTTTTTTCTTCTGTTCTGTGCCTTGTTTTTCTGTTTTACGCGCTGAACTGAATCAATGGTAATTTCTTCACAGAGCATGAGGATTAGACCAATATATTAACTAGAGCTAAGTAAACCAAAACAACCTTGACAGTTTGTAAAAGAGCTTTTTACTGGATGTTCAGAGGCTCACAGTCATAGGTTATTCTACAAAAGTTCAGCTGTAACTTAGGTTCACTGCAATAGGCACATTACTGCCTGCTTCAGATAATTTGAGAACAAGGTAGAGGTTTGGTCAAACAGTCTCTCTTGATTTTTTAAGGTATACAGTTCTAATAATAATATGCATGTAGTTAGGTGTTCTGTGTGGTATTTTGAAAGGTTTAGGGAAGAGACTAGGGAACCTCTCAGGTTCTGGAGATTGGACTTCACTGACAGGAATTCTTTCCTATTGCTTTGCTTTCTGTAAAATCTGATTAGCTCCCACGTTATTCAAATGAGAGAATTTCTGTAGCTCTCTTGTGAACAGCTAGCTAGCTAGCATTCCCATTTCCAAGGAAGATAACCTCTGCCAGAAGCTGTCTTCAGGATTAGATAGTCAGCCTTAGCACTATAGTAGCATTTTGGACATTATGAACAGCAGAAATACCAAGTAATGAAATCTTTGGGACGTCCCATCTCTTTATTTATACATCTTGTAGAAAAATATGAAAAAACTAAATTTGTAAAACAAAATGTAGCTCTTTTATACAGGCATTTTTATAGCTTTAACCAAAATAATTTTGGCAGTAATTGCATGTATTATATCAGAAGAATAATGTGATTATTTTAAACTAAGTATTGAAAAATATGTAATATAAATGGATAGTAAAATATATACAGTTTAATCTCATAGGGCTATAAAATAATAGATTGTAGTTTTTAAAGTTCTAAACTCACATATGTGTTTCTGTAGTAGGTAATCCATCATAAACTTGATTTAAGCATTCAGCTCATATGTTTCCCTAAAGGGCCGAGGGGAGGTCTAAAGCAAGAATTCTGTCTCTGATTATAATGAGAGTGCAGAATTATAATTTGCATTTAAGGTTAATTTAAAGTAATCTTTTATCCTAGCACAATTTAGAAATCTGAGTACCTAGAGATTAAGATACCTTAAAAAGAGGTATCTTGAGTGATGATATGATATAAATAAAATATAGTTTCAATTACAGGTAATTATCTTTCATAAGTGAGAAGAACGCTGATATTATAAGAACTTTTATGTATGATTTGGTCTCTTTATAATAATTCTCACATGTGAGTTATTCCTTTTATTAACTTGATTTAAATGGTATTCTTAAATCAATATGAATTGTAGTGTGTTTGAGGCATCTTCAGTTGATTAGTACTTAGGGGTGTATTCTAATCATTTTTATATCCATTTTCATATTTTTCTAGATTAGATTTGATTTTTTATTAAATTACACGTTTGGCAAAGATAAGTGACATACTTAAAAACTCTGTAAGGTATTTGACTTAGTACTGTAAGACATTCTGATTAAAAAGTTAAAACTACAAAATCTGTGTAGCACATATTAAATTTAAAAGTGATTTAAATGTTTCTAACTGATAAACTCAAAGTAATTGTAAACAGAGAATCAACCCTTCTGGCTGTTTCTAGTGGGATCTGTGACACAAGAGGGCCAGGGAGCAGTGGTAGAGGGGAAATATATAATCCCTAAGCTAATTAAGGCCTGTTCCCTGTAGACTAGGGAGGGTTGCTCCAGGTTAATTGGAGCACCTGTAGTCAATTAAGGCCCTGTCAGGGACCTAATAAAACCGCCTGCTTCAGGCAGTCAGGGAGGAGGAGGAAGGAGAGAGGACTGGAGCTTGGAGGTGTGTTGTGAGATTTGAAAGACCAGCGAACCAAAATAAGGGAGACTCCGCCCCAGCAGGGCAGGGAGACTCCGCCCCAGCAGGGCAGGGAGACTCCATCCCCCAGCATCTATGGACTGAGGGTTACCCCACCCAAAGAGGAAGAGGGTAAGAAACCCACAGGGGTTGAGAGGGGCTGGGGCTCAGAGTGAGGAGCAAACTCAGACCCCTCCCTCGTTTCCCTCCTCTACCACCTTCCTGGGCCACTAGTGCACCCAAGAGCAGGGGCAAGGAGTGGCATCTTAACCCCCCACCCCAAGAAAAGCATGGGACCCACCATACTAACATTGGCTATCTTGTCACAGATCCCACAGAGATCTGTTATTGGCTCAAAGCTATTCATAGAATCATAGAAATGTAAGACTGGAAGGGAGCTCAAGAAGTCCTCAAGTCCAGCTCCCTGCACTGAGGCAGGACCAAGTAAACCTAGACTATCCCTGGCAGATGTTCGTCCAACCTGTTCTTGAAAATCTCCAATAATGGGGATTCCACAGCCTCTCTTGGAAGCCTATTCCTGAGCTTAATTACTTTTTTAACTATAAGGGAGGTTTTTATATAGTTAGAAAGTTTTTTATAATATCTAATCTAAATCTCCCTTGCTGCAGATTGAGTGTATTACTTCTTGTCCTACCTTCAGTAGACATGGAGAACTGATCACCTCTTTATAACAGCCCTGTGATGGAGTGGACCAGGCCCAGCGGCCCCTTGCTGGAGCCCTTGTGGTCCTGCCACACCTGTCCCAGGAAAAAAGCAGTAGAGAAGTCCTCCAAGTAGCCTAAAGAAACTGGAGGAAAGCTGCCAATCCAGGGGAGGCTGCAAGGGGCTAGTCAGTCATAAGGTTGCAGGCTAGTATACAAGAATCTGCAGCACAGACTGGAGGCAGTTCCTTGCTGGAGCCAGAGGAGTGTGAGGCTACATCCTCATTAGGGGGCGGGGGGTCGATTTAAGATATGCAAATTCAGCTACGCGAATAGCATAGCTGAATTCGACGTATCCGAGCCGACTTACCCCGCTGTGAAGACGGCAGCAAATCAACCTCCGCAGCTCCCCAGTCGACGGCGCTTACTCCTACCTGCGCTGGTGGAGTACAAGCGTTGATTCAGGGATTGACTGTCGCGTCCCGACGAGACGCAATAATTCGATCCCCGAGAGATCGAAATCTACCCACCGATTCAGGCGGGTAGTGAAGACGTAGCCTAAGTGGTGCTCCTGGCTGGCCAAAGGGAACTGCAGCACCATGGACAGCTCAATGATGGCAGGGACTTGGGGAGTGGGGGGGCTTGTCTACACTTACCGGAGGATCAACACTGCGGCGATCGATGCATTGACAGTCGATTTAGCAGATCTAGTGAAGACCCGCTAAATCGACCGCTGATCACTCTGTCACCTCCTGTACTCCACCTGATCGAGAAGAGTAAGGGGAGTCGATGGGAGAGCGTCTTCCGTTGTCATCGTGTAGTGTGGACTCCACAGTAAGTAGATTTAAGCTACACCTATTTGAGTTACGCTATTCATGTAACTCAAATTGCATAGCTTAGATCGACTTTTCCCTTTAGTGTAGACAAGACCTAAAACAGAGCTACTAGGCCAGAGCATAGAAGAGCCCTGAGGTAAGTGTGAAGCACTGGTGAAGGCTGCAGCTGTGGGGAAGTGACCCAGGGAACTGAAAGCAATTTAGTTTAAGGGACATGGTGGCATGTGGCTGGTATTCTTAGGGTCCCTTGGCTGGGATTCATAGTAGTGAGCAGGCCTGGGTCCACCCCCATAGGCCACTGGAGAAGTGGCCTACAATTGGACAGCAATAAACCCCCAAAACGGGATCTGAACTACTTAGTGGCCCAGCTGGAGAGCTGGGTCCAGAAGGGCTCAGAAACAATGAAACTATTCCCTCCAGGAAGGAAGTCTTGGGGGTACGGCCTGATACCATGGCTGGGACTGTTTAAAGACTACAGACACACCCAACCAGAACGGAATGCTTGCGAGAAGTGGGTGCCACACCATTACAATCCCTTAACGTGTTATCAGGTTTCCGCTTTTCAGTCTTCTTTTCTCAAGACTAACCATGACCAGCTTTTTTTTAAAATGTTTAACTATTCAGTATCATCATCAATGATCTGGAAGAAAATAAGTAAAGTTTGCAAATGACACAGCTCAATCTGGACACGTGGCAAGGGGGGTTCCCTTGAACAACATACATTTTAATTCAGCAAAATGCAAGGTCATATCTAGGAACCAACAATGCAGATCACATTTATAAGATGGAAGATGCTGTATTTTGGAAAGCTATGACTCTGACAAGGACTTCGGGGTTGTTATGTATAATCAGCAGGACTTATGCTCCCTATGAATGAATCTGAGTTTTTCACCACTGAAAGGTGTGGAATCTGTGGAATATTTTGTTTTCAATTCCTAGAAGCATTGCTGGGCACCTACAGCATTTTAACAGTACTACATTTTAATCATAATGGTAATCTAATGAACTCCATGTGGCCATTTCAAAATAATCAGAACCATTATCAGTGTTAAGCAACTCAGTTTTTGACTTATAGGTTTACATTTGCAATCTCTTTTTAGAGTGCAGCTATAGACTATTGAACTGCATGAAAACAATACAGCTTGGTTGTAGTTGTTACTTGCTGTAGCTTTTAACAGAAAATAAAGAGGTGAAGAAATATGAATCATTAGAAGCCAATTATCAAATTCTTAATCAAAACGAAGACATAGATATGTGTGCTTTTTCAGTGTTGCTAAGAGATGGCCAAACCTCTACTCAATTTTGTGTCTCTTGGGTTCCTATATTTTTTCTATATCTGAAGCAAAAGTGGTGCATCATCATTTCTCTGTGCAGGATTAATTTCCCTAACGTTTTCATTGTAATATCTGGTGACCAACCTGTGATTTTGTTGACAGAACTGGACAGTACAAATAGAGATACTTTATCATTTGCTGTAGGTAAACGGAACCAAAACTGAAATATTGTAACATTAATGTCACCACATTTCTGCACTTTCTCATAATTAAAAATATTTCTATATCCTACAACATCAATAGATATTATTTTTCTTTATTAGTAACTATCCACCCAACCTGTCTAGGAGGTTGGAACATATTGCCTGAAAGTGACAGTGTTGTTTGGTTTCCAGCCACTGCCAAACATAGAACTCTCTTTTCTCGGTATTAGAAAATGAACAAGATTGAGTTTAAGAAGTCATGTAAGAGGAGGCAGAGAAGACTTAATCTATTTTATTTTGTATAGATAGTCTCATGTCTTTAATTTGTCCTTCAGTCTACTGTTGGCTGCCTTTACAACACGTTAGTGACCATATATACAGGAATAGGAAATACACCAACAATAGGAACACCTACACTCTCAATATTTCTATATTTGTAGCTTAAAGATTAACCTATTTTAATAACCTCAAAATATGTTTCTCATACTCCTAAGACATTTTACAGCAGAATAATAAATAACTATAATTGTCTGCTCAAGGAAGAGAATCAAACAGAAATGAAGTTTGTAACATCAACATTTGATATCTCCTTTTTTAACGTGGAAACACACACTACTATATTGCAAGACCACTGCACCTTCACATGCTTTGAACATGACTGTGCTGTTCCCAAATCCTTAATATTTTTCTCATATCAGGAGACCTTAAGAAACAGTATTTGAAATTGGCAAAAGTTGGTAAGGTAAAGTAGTGATTTTGACTGGGCTCCTGGACCTGTTAGTAATGAGGGTGAATACTGTATTATCATTTCTAGGAGAGATACACATCCTCCTCCTTACTTTTTCTCTCACCCTCAAATGTTTGAGAGAGAGAGAGAAAAGTGGACCCTAAAAAAATCTAGGATCATATTTTCTAAAGAGGGCAGCTTTCAACAGCATCCTGCTGAAGTTTTCAAAAATGCTCAACATCCAGAAGCTCCCATTGAAAATCTGATTTAATGGAACATATTTTGCAAAAAGATTCCTGCCTCTCTCTTCATGTAAATCTATTTCAAGTCAGGCAACAGGTGAAGACTGGTTGTGGCACACAACTTAGCCACATAAATGTCTCTCTCCTCTTGTGGGTTCCAGGACTACTGCTCCAAGAAGCATTCATTTAAAGTGTCAAGAAACTTTATCTCTGCATCCTGTCCTGTGGTGACATGTGCCCAGTCAATATGGGGATATTTGAAATCTCCTATTATTAGTTTTTTATTTGTATAGCCCCTCTAATCTCCCTGGGCATTTCACAGTCATTATCACCATCCTGGTCAGGTGGTGGCAGTATATCCCTACTGCTATATTCTTATTGTTCAAGCATGGATTTACATAAAGATTCTATGGTACAATTTGGTTCATTTAAGATTTTTACTTCATTTAACTCTATGCTTTCTTTCACCTATAGTACCACTCCCCCACCAACATGACCTATTCTGTCCTTCTAATATATTTTGTACCTTGGTATTAATGTGTCCCATTGATTATCCTCATTCCACCAAGTTTCTGTGATGCCTATTATATCAATATCATCACTTAATGCGAGGCATTCATGTTCACCCATCTTTATCTATCTGCCATTATGTGATGTAATTGAATGGGACTCTTTCATTTGACTGTTTCTCATTAGATCCTACCCATATAATCTTCCATCCTCTCCTCCTTACTGGGATATAGAGAATATACATTAATAGTTCCTCCCTGTCTGTCCAAACCATGTGCTCCTCTGCATCTGTCGGCTTTCCCCCAGCACTTAGTTTAAAAACTGCTCTATGACCTTTTTAATTTTACATGCCAGCAATCCAGTTTCATTTTGGTTTACTAGAATCATGATCAGTTTGATCATCTAATGCGTCTCTTTACCAATCCAAGAGTGTCACTATTCTTGCCTACTATGTCTAATATTAATTATGAATTGTAAATGATTTAGGAGGGACAGAAAAACAATAGAGGGCATGCATCTTAAATTATAAAGGATTTGTAGTCATTTAACAGAAGGCATTAGGGAGACATTGTAATGGTGTAGAAAATAATATAGACTGAGTCTGGAGAAGTTTCAGAAAATAAAATCATTACTGACAACTGACTAAAAGAATAATTGATGTGACTAAGGAATGACTAAGAAAATGGGAAAAAATATGTAAAACAGCCAGAGTCGCAATAATGGTATATTTTAATTACACAGATATTGACTAGAATACATCAAATAGTAGAAATAAAGGTGGAGGCAAATTTAGGAATCAAAAGAATTATGTTAGCAGTGAGTTAAAACATAATCCTTCATAACAAGGAAGGGAACCAAACAATAATGCACTTCAATTTTGAAACAGTTATAGAGGTAAGAAAAAGGCTTGGAGGCAAAGATTGCAAGCTCAATAAATTTAAGATTACAAAGTAACTATAACCATGTTCCTGCTGGTCTGCAGTACAGGAGTAGTTATCAGTAGACTCTAGCACCATGCAGTACAGTTGGCTGGGAAATGGTTTCCCCATCCTGTGAAAACTTTTGCAATTTCAAAAGCTCTCCTGTTCCAAACTGGGATGAAACCAAAACCTTTCAATGTGTTTCATGAAAAAACAGAGAGAAAGAGAGACAGATACCCCACCTCAGAATAGCCCAGTGAGTAGGGCATTTGCCTGGGATGTGAGATGCTCTGCCTGATTTAGATGAGGGACGTGAAACGGTCTCTTCCACATCCCAGGCAAGTGCTGTAACCACTTGGCTAATGTGCAGTGGAGGTTTTCTTTCTCTGACCAGAGAAACTTTACAATGTTTAAATGAATCAGCACTTTCCAATGAAAAACCAATAAGTCTGTTAATCTATAAGGTGCCACAGGACTCTGTTGCTTTTTACAGATCCAGATTAACACGGCTACCCCTCTGATACTTGACAGTTCTTTGGAAAATTCTTGATCAGCTCTACCAGGGAGTAACAACTATGCTACATATTATATTAGCAGGTATAGAATTAGATTCAGAATTGCTTTCTAAAAGTAAATTTAGAAAATTCATTTTTTCTTGTAATGGGGAGATGGAGAAAGAACAGAGGAGTGGGAATTGGTTCAGGGATGGGCATGGCTTCCTAACTCAAAGCCAAAAACTAAAAAAAAATTGAAGTTTGTGTGTGTGAGCAGGAACAAAGAGGGTCTAGCCAGTTTGGGTGAAGAGAAATCTCCCCATACATATATGATTCTCAAAAAGAAAATATATAAAAGATTTTTCAGACTACAAGAACTGACAAAGATGATCCGCCTGTTGAAAATATCTGTGACTGAAAGATTTAAAAAATTCTCTCTCACATGCTAGTCTCATCCAGTAGTCTGAAATTTACGTTATCAGAGTGTGTAATATGTGTATTATTGTGGCCTAGTTCCTCTCACCATTTTACACACATCCGAAGAAGTGGGCTGTAGTCCACGAAAGCTTATGCTCTAATACATTTGTTAGTCTCTAAGGTGCCACAAGTACTCCTGTTCTTCTTTTTACTGGCATTTTTATCTGTTTGAATAATCGAAGTGGTGCTTTCCGTGCCTTCTTGGTCGCAAAGATTTGAACTGCTTCCTGAAGGTCCACAGTCTGGGGCAGCTCATGCTCTATTGAGATGGTTGCAAGGCCAACCAGCCTCTCCTGTGACATTGTAGAGCGTAGATTTGTTTTTATTAACTTCAGCTTGGAAAAGCTGTGTTCTCTACTGGCAGCTGTTACAGGAAGTGTTAGAAGTATGCACAGAGCAACAAAAGCATTTGGAAAGAGGGTGGTCATCTTATTTGTGCACATATATTCCAGAACAGCCTTTGGAGTTGATCCTGCTGAAATGTATCTTGAAAGGGCTTTCAGTTCATCACGTAAATCACTTGCATCAATATCGCGCATGTCATGTGTCAACTCTTCTCTAGTGCCCTGCATTGCTGGTGTTGGTCTTCTTCAGGTATAGTGAGGAGTTTTGGAATATCCTACAACATCCCAAATATACTGCTGTGTTCCTTGAGCTACATGAAATGTTCAACTGACTGTATTGCACAATCTAGCACCTGGTTAAAGAATTCAACTTTGAATTGTTGTTTGGGGTCTCTTATGGGATTATCCCGTGCCTTGTAATCAAAATGTCGTCTTCTTTGGTGACTCTTGTATTCTTGAATGGGAGGGAAAATAGCTTCAGTATGAAGTTCCTCTGTCAACTTCTGTGCACTCTTCAGAACATTTTGAAATCCCTCATCTGACCAGTAAGACTGTAGGTATGACTTTGCTTTGTCCAGTTGTTCCATTGCTCCAGATATATCAAGGTCAACACCTTGGAGTCTCTTGCTTACAACGTTTATTTGGAGTTTGGGTGGTGGAGAAGGTCTGGGGTAGGGGATTGGGGTGCAGAAGGGGTGAGAGGTTGGGCTCTGGGAGGGAGTTTGGGTGGGGGAGGGGTTCTGGGAGGGAGTTTAGGGGCTAGGGTGTGTGTGGGGGAAGGGGGTGCAGGCTCTGGGAGGGAGTTTGGGGGCAGGAGGGGGTATATGGGGAGGGGGCGGGGGGGGCAGGCTATGGGAGGGGGTCAAGGGTGCGGCACTTACCTGGGGCTCCAAGGTGGGGCAGGCTGGGGGGCCTTCATGTGCTTCTGCCCCCAGGCACTGCCCCTGCAGCATCCCATTGGCCTTGGGATGCAGGGAGGGGCCGGCAGCCACTGGAGCGAGCAGGCAGATGCCGCTCAGCTCCGCTGCGTTGCCGGGACCCCTGAGGAGGGAGTGCCCGGGGGTGGCAGGTGGGGCCAAGGAACAGATCCGGCCCCAAAATGGGGGGGCAGTAGCTCAGTGGTTTGAGCATTGGCCTGCTAAACCCAGGGTTGTGAGTTCAATCCTTGCAGGGGCCACTTAGGGATCTGGGACAAAAATCAGTACTTGGTCCTGCTAGTGAAGGCAGGGGGCTGGACTCGATGACCTTTCAGGGTCCCTTCCAGTTCTAGGAGATAGGATATCTCCATATATTATCGGGGGGAGGGACAGCTCAGTGGTTTGAGCATTGGCCTGCTAAACCCAGGGTTGTAAGTTCAAATCCTTGAGGGGGGTCACTTGGGGATCTGGGGCAAAATCAGTAGTTGGTCCTGCTAGAGAAGGCAGGGGGCTGGATTTGATGACCTTTCAAGGTCCCTTCCAGTTCTAGGAGATAGGATATCTCCATTAAAAAAAAAAAAAAAAAAAAAAAAAAAAAAAAAACTGTTGGAGCCCCGCAGGCCACATTGGGGAGGCTTGCGGGCCACAGATGGCCTGTGGGCCGGGAGTTTGAGACCCCTGATTTAAATGAAGCAAGCACAGAAACAGTTTTTTTTCAAGCAGTGTCCCTATGGGTGCTCCATTGTAGATGCGCTTGCTTCCCTGCTCTGCCCATCGGAAAACTTTGGTAGAAGTATCTGTTAGGCTCGCACATGCGTTGTCTCTCCTCGTGCCCACCACAAGGCTAAGCAGCACACGTGGGCTAATTCCCCTTGCCACTCAGTTCCTTCTCAATCGCTGTCGGTTAGGCACAAAGCAATTAGCAGTCCATTTGCAACAGGGGCAGCAGGTTTGTATAATTTTTGGTGGTGCCCAGAATGGGTCCAAGTCCCCCCCCCCCGCCCCCACACACACACTCCTGCCTAAGGCTCGGGAGAGAGTTTGGGTGCGTGAGGGGTGCGGGCTCTGGGAGGGAGTTTGGGTGCTGGGTGCAGACTCTGGGCTGGGGCAGGGGGTTGGGTGCGGGAGAGGGTGCGGGGTGTAGCCTGGAGGGAGTTTGGATGCGGGAGAGGGTGCAGGCTCTGGGAGGGAGTTTAGATGCGGGAGGGGGGTCAGGATCTGGGAGGGAGTTTGGGTGTGGGAGGGGGTGAGGGGAGCAGGCACCAGGAAAGAGTTTGGGTGAAGGAGAGGGTGTGGGGAGCAGGCTCCGGGAGGGAGTTTGGGTGTGGGAGAGGGTGAGGCGCTTACCTCTGGCAGCTCCTGAAAGTGACCCACACACCCCTCTGGCAGCAGCTCTTAGGCGGGAGGATAGGGGGGTGTCTGTGCACCACTGGCCACAGGCACCACCCCCGCAACTCCCATTGACTGCAGTTCCAATGGGAGCTGCAGAGTCGGTGGTTGGGGCAGGAGCAGTGCATGGAGACTGCCCCCCAACCCCGGAGCCGTAGGCATTAGACAATGTTATCAGATTCACAATGTGACACCTCCAGTTACTATTTGCACATGCTCCATGAGGTAAATCTCCTCATCCGTCACCTTTTTCAAGATTGTCCCTATCTCAAAAATGTAGAGAAGCGATGTGGGCATCAGTCCATATCTTTGCAGATCACTTTGAGATTATTGGAGACTGCCTCCAATGCCAGCTTTGGCTCCACAGTACTGCCATCCGTAACTGACTCGACTCCAAAGCCCCAGCCCTCCAGTAGGAATACTGCTCGGGTGTCATCTATAGTACCCATAGGGACACTACTCGAAGAAGAAATTACTTGTGCAGTGATGATGGTTCTTCGAGATGTGCCCCCCAATAGGTGCTCCATGACCCACCCTCTTCCCCTCTACTTCAAAGTTTTTGTCAATGACTCTGTGGTAGCTGGCTAGCCTTGTGGCAGGGCATGAGGAGATATAGCGCATGTGTGGGCCTAACAGACACTGCTACCAAAATTCTCCCATCAGCAGCGCAGGGATGCAAGCAGACCTACAGTGGAGCACCCAGAGGGGGACACATCTAGAAGAACCATCGTTACTGCACAAGGTGAGTAAATTTTTCCTTATCAAGTCAAATTTTTTTTTAAACTTTCCTTTTCTATTTATTGTAGTTTACATTTAACACAGCACTGTACTCAGGGCTGGCTCTGGCTTTTTTGCCACCCAAAGCAAGGGGTGCGGCCCGGGAAACAAACCTGCCCCCGGCCAGAGTGGCGGGCGGGGGGGACGACAAACTGGCCCACCTGCCGGAGCGGCGAAGAAAAGAAAAAATAAAAACAAACAAAAAATACCTGCGGGGCGGTGGGAGCGTGGGAGCGTGGGTGCAGGGGGACTCCCAGCCCTGCAGACCCTGGGCAGCGGAGTGCGCACCCCGGCTAGCGGAGGGTGGAGGGGGAAGAGAGAAACGGGGCGGCCAGGGCTTCCTTAAGCGGGGCGCTTGCCTCACAGTTCCTCTGTTATACCAATAGAATAAAAACCCGCAGGATCTTATTAAGAGGGATAAGGCAAAGATGCCACATTTATTGTAAATATAATGATAAAGCAAAAGATAAAAGTAAACAACGTTGTTTGACTACTTACTTCTTATACACACACACACACACACACACACACACACACACACATATATATATATATATATATATATATATATATAGCAAGAGAGAGATTCATTCACACAATCATTCATTCAAGTTCTGTATAGGTGTTCTAGTTACCAGCCTAGAAGTTGCTCATGCCAAATTACTGGCCAGGTATCTTGGTCATGAGGATGGAGCTGAGTCTGTGTCAGGTGCACCTGATGCTCCTGGAGGCTGGCAGCAGAACCAGAGACTCAAAGTCATCAGTCTTTAGAGTCCATTCTTATAGGAATTAATTCCTATGTTAGTCTATGGGAACTGTTTCATCCTGCTGTTGCTGACTCAATCAGCAGATGGCATATTCCTGTCCAAAGTGGCACATTCCTGGTGGCTCCACACTGTCCAAAGTTTGTTTCTCTCATCCTTCCAGGTGTTGGGGTGGATCCCAGTTTACCCTCAGGGGGTTGTCTGGTGGTCCTACTCGACACATTCTTCAGCCGATGGATACTCCCTTTCTACACTGGCACCTCCCTAACCATCCATGTATATCAAGCATTCATCAGCATACATTCCATACCTTAACCATATTTTAATTTACTGTCTCCACCACTTTCAGAGTGTGTGCTAATTCATTTGTGTGCTAATCCCAGCCCTTTAATCACGGGGGGGGGGGGGGGGGGGAGGAGGGGGTCTGTCCTAGGAGCCCTTGAATGAAGTGAAAGTCACTTAACAGCTTATAGTGTTTGTTTACCTTGTATAAATTACTTCAAGAACAAAGTCAGTTAACTTGTTTGTAAGTTTTACATAGTAATAAAGTATCTTTCACAGGATAGATATAATCAATGGTTTCTAGGGACAGTAGCTTACAAGTTCTAAACAGAAGACCCAAGAGATTTTTGTACTTGGTGAAACTGTCGGATTTTAAAGTGTGGGGGACAAATTATGAGGGGATCACTGTCACTTGGGGGAATCACTGTTAGTACCTTCTTTAATATCCCTACACCTCCCGCTGCGCCGCCTGCTGGGAGGGCTCCACGCCGCTCCATTCGGCAGGCAGGGAAGGACGCGGGCTGCCCTACCGGGCTTGATGCAGGGCACTCCCCTCTCCGCCCCCTACAGGGCGGTGGAAGCAGTAAACCAAAAAGAAAAAACCTGCAGGGGCGGCCAAAGCGGTGAAGCGCAAAACAATACAAAACCAAAAAAAAAAAGAAAAAAAAAAGGATTAGATAGAATGCCGCCCTTTGAAATCTGCCTCCCCAAGCACGAGCTTGCTCAGCTGGTGCCTGGAGCTGGCCCTGACTGTACTGTATTTGCTTTTTTTTCAGTCTCTGCTGCTGCCTGATAGCATACTTCCAGTTCCAAATGAGTTATGTGGTTAACCCATCAGAGAATATTAGGGTTGGAAGAGACCTCAGGAGGTCATCTAGTCAAATCCCCTGCTCAAAGCAGGACCAACACCAACTAAATCATCCCAGCCAGGGCTTTGTCAAGCCGGGCCTTAAAAACCTTTAAGGATGGAGATTCCACCACCTCCCTAGGTAACCTAGTCCAGTGCTTCACCACCGTCCTAGTGAAATAGTGTTTCCTAATATCCAACCTAGACCTCCCACACTGCAACTTAAGACCATTGCTTCTTGTTCTCTCATCTGCCACCACTGAGAACAACCATGCTCCATCCTCTTTGGATCTCCCCTTCTGGTAGTTGAAGGCTGCTATCAAATCCCCCCTCATTCTTCTCTTCTGCAGACTAAATAACCCCAGTTCCCTCAGCCTCTCCTCGTAAGTCATGTGCCCCAGCCCCCTAATCATTTTCATTGCCCTCTGCTGGACTCTCTCCAATTTGTCCACATCCCTTCTGTAGTGGGGGGACCGAAACTGGACACAATACTCCAGGTATGGCCTCACCAGTGCAGAATAGATGGGAATAATCACTTCCCTCGATCTGCTAGCAATGCTCCTACTAATACAGCCCAATATGCCGTTGGCCTTCTTGGCAACAAGGGCACACTCCTGACTCATATCCAGCTTCTCATCCACTGTAATCCCCAGGTCCTTTTCTGCAGAACTGCTGCTTAGCCAGTCGGTCCCCAGCCTGTAGTGGTGCATGGGATTCTTCCTTCTTAAGTGCAGGACTCTGCACTTGTCCTTGTTGAACCTCATCAGATTTATTTTGGTCCAATCCTCCAATTTGTCTAGGTCACTCTGGACGCTAGCCCTACAGTCCAGCGTATCTACCTCTCCCCCCAGCTTAGTGTCATCTGCGAACTTGCTGAGGGTGCAATTCATCCCATCATCCAAATAATAAAGATGTTGAACAAAACCGGCCCCAGGACCGACCCCTGGGTCACTCTGTTTGATACCGGCTGCCAGCTAGACATCGAGCCGTTGATCACTACCTGTTGAGTCCGACAATCTAGCCAGCTTTCTATCCACCTTATAGTCCATTCATCCAATTCATACTTCTTTAACTTGCTGGCAAGAATACTGAGAGAGACTGTATCAAAAGCTTTGCTAAAGTCAAGATATATCATGTTCACCACTTTCCCCATATCCACAAAGCCAGTTATCTCATCATAGAAGGCAATCAAGTTGGTCAGGTATGACTTGCTCTTGGTGAATCCATGCTGACTGTTCCTGATCACCTTCCTCTCCTCCAAGTGCTTCAAAATGGATTCCTTGAGGACCTGCTCCATGATTTTGCCGGGGACTGAAGTGAGGCTAACCGGTCTGTAGTTCCCCAGGTTCTCATTCTTCCCTTTTTTTAAATATGGGCACTATATTAGCCTTTTTCCAGTAATCCAGGACCTCCCCCGATCGCCACAAGTTTTCAAAGATAATGGCCAATGGCTCTGCAATCACATCAGCCAACATCCCTAATGGGATGCATTAGATCTGGACCCAGGGTCTTGTGCATGTCCAGCTTTTCTAAATAGTCCTTAACCTGTTCTTTCACCACTGAGGGCTGCTCATCTCCTCCCCATACTGTTACCCAGTGCAGCAGTCTGGGAGCTGACCTTGTCTGTGAAGACCGAGGCCAAAAAAGCATTGAGTACTTTAGCTTTTTCCACATCTTCTGTCACTATGTTGCCTCCCCCTTTCAGTAAAGGTCCCACACTTTTCCTGACCACCTTCTTGTTGCTAACATGCCTGTAGAAACCCTTCTCGTTACCTTTCACATCTCTTGCTAGCTGCAACTCCAATCGTGCCTTGGCCTTCCTGATTACACCCGTGCATGCTATAGCAATATTTTTATACTCCTCCCTAGTCATCTGTCCAAATTTCCACTTCTTGTAAACTTCCTTTTTGAGTTTAAGCTCACCAAAGATTTCACTGCTAAGCCAAGCTGGTAGCCTGCCATATTTGCTATTCTTTCTGCACATCAGGATGGTTTGTTCCTGCACCCTCAATAAGGCTTCTTTAAAATACAGCCAGCTCTCCTGGACTCTTTCCCCCTCATATTAGCCTCCCAGGGGATCCTGCCCATCAGTTCCCTAAGGAAGTCTCAGTCTGCTTTTCTGAAGTCCAGTGTCTGTATTTTGCTACTCTCCTTTCTTCCTTTTGTCAGGATCCTGAACTCAACCATCTCATGGTCACTGCTGCCTAGGTTGCCACCCACTTCTACTTCCCCTACCAATTCTTCCCTGCTTGTAAGCAGCAGGTCAAGAGGAGCATGGCCTCTAGTTGGTTCCTCCAGCACTTGTACCAGGAAGTTGTCCCCAACACTCTCCAAACACTTCCTGGATTGTCTGTGCATTGCTGTATTGCTCTCCTAGCAGATGTCAGGGTGATTGAAATCCCCCATGAGAACCAGAGCCTGTGATCTGGAAACTTCAGTTAGTTGTCCAAAGAAAGCCTCGTCTACCTCATCCTTCTGATCCAGTGGTCTATAGTACACACCCACCATGACATAACCCTTGTTGCTCTCGCCTCTAAACTAAACCCAAAGACTCTCAACAGGCTTTTCTCCAGTTTCACACTGGAGCTCTGAGCAATCATACCGCTCTTACAATGCAATTCCTCCACATTTCCTCCCATACCTGTCCTTCCTGAACAGTTTATACCCATCCACAACAGTGCTCCAGTCATGTGAACTGCCCCAACCAGTTTCTGTTATTCCGATCACATCATAGGTCCTTGATTGTGCCAGGACTTCCAATTCTTCCTGCTTGTTTCCCAGGCTTCTTGCGTTCGTGTAAATACACCTAAGATAACTAGCCAATTGCCCTATTTTCTCAGTATGAATCAGGAGGCTTCCTGTCTTGTACCCTCCTCCTTGTGTTTCCTCCCAGTATCCCACTTCCCCACTTACCTCTGGCCTTAGGTCACCATCCCCTGACGAACCTAGTTTAAAGCCCTCCTCTCTGGGTTAGCAAGCCTGCCTGCGAAGATGCTTGTCAGTTTGTAACTCTAGTGTTCATAATGCTGAGATTCTACTGTAACTCCATGCTGAGTTCCTGAATAGAATTGGAGAAAATTTATCCTTTTCTGACTCCACAAATGAAGAACCTAAATGGTGGAACTGCAGTTTCTGATCACTACTGTTTGGGTGTGTCCCTCCAGGATGATTAATTTATATATAGATGTGGTCAGATCTAACACTATTTCAGTATTCCCTTCCTCCTACCATCCAGACACTCTGCCATAAGAAAAAATAGATAAAGAAACATATAAATTACCCAAGGATATTACAGAAAGATAGAACCTAGAGCCTATGCCTATCTGTTTTTCTATTGCTCAAAATATAGTACATTTTTAAAAGAAGATGGAAGCAAAAAGTAAGATTTAGCCAAATAAGCTTATTCTAGTTGTGACGGGTTGGATCACAGAACCCCCCTTGGGAGCTGCCACCCGATGTGCCAAGACTACTTCTGCCCCTGCTTTTCCTGCCAGCTCGGGACCCCAGCACCCTATCTTGCTGAGCCAGACACACCCGTCTGCTCCAACAAAGACCCAGGGTCTGAATTACTTGTCCCAAAGCTGCAGGCTTGACTGAAAGCAACTTACAGAAGTGTTCTTGTCGTTAACACTCAGATGCTCAACTTCCAATGGGGTCTAAACCCAAATAAATTCGTTTTACCCTGTATAAAGCTTATAGAGGGTAAACTCAAATTGTTCGCCCTCTATAACACTGATAGAGAGATATGCACAGTGCTTCATCACCGTCCTAGTGAAATGGTGTTTCCTAATATCCAACCTAGACCTCCCACACTGCATCTTGAGACCATTGCTCCATGTTCTGTCATCTGCCACCACTGAGAACAGCCTAACTCCATCCTCTTTGGAACTCCCCTTCAGGTAGTTGAAGGCTGCTATCAAATCCCCCTTCATTCTTCTCTTTTGCAGACTAAATAACCCCAGTTCCCTCAGCTTCTCCTGGTAAGTCATGTGCCCCAGCCCCCTAATCATTTTCATTGTCCTCTGCTGGACTCTCTCCAATTTGTCCACATCCCTTCTGTAGTGGGGGGGACCGAAACTGGACACAATACTGCAGGTATGGTCTCACCAGTGCAGAATAGAGGGGAATAATCACTTCCCTCGAACTGCTAGCAATGCTCCTACTAATGCAGCCCAATATGCCATTAGCCATTTTGGCAACAAGGGCACACTGCTGACTCATATCCAGCTTCTCATTCACTGTAATCCCCAGGTCCTTTTCTGCAGAACTGCTGCTTAGCCAGTCGGTCCCCAGCCTGTAGCGGTGCATGGGATTCTTCCTTCCTAAGTGCAGGACTCTGCACTTGTCCTTGTTGAACCTCATCAGATTTCTTTTGATACAGTAGATACAGTAGAATGATCAGTAATCCCAAGCACTGTCACAGGACCTTCCAATAAACAATGAAATTCATCCATTGGCAGGAGTTTGATTTAAGTGCCCTATTCCATAAAACCCCAGCAGTACTCCTGTGTTGGGGTTATTGGTATGGATAAGTAGCTACATGTGGAGATTTCTGCACTGGAGGGTAAATACCAGACCAGCACCAAATGTGCCAGAGAAGAAGGGAGTAGCAAGTTGTAGCAGATTTATGAATCTGAAGGTTCTTGTATATTAACAAACGATGGAAAAATATATTTAAGAAGTTTCACAAAAACGGCAAGTACTGTGTTTCTTTGCTTTTCATCTATCTTCTTTTTGGACATGTTCATTTGGGAACAAAGATATTCTTGTATATTTTGGCAAACTCAGTTTAGGCCTGGTATTTAATTCATTTTGTTTTTACCTTCTATATGTGCTGGAATATAGTCAAATGCCAAAGTTAACCACCTTGAGGACATAGGTCCAAATTCATTCCTAGCATATGTAAGAATATCACTATTTTCTCAGCACAGGAAAACAAAGAAATGAGTTACTGCATGTATTGTAACAAAACACAAAAAGAATGAACTTTTTTTTTTAAAGGGAAGTATATAACAGAGTTATATCTGGTTACACAAAGACTACATTTGGCCCATTATTTGTATTATCATAATCAAATATATTTTTGTTAATGCTGTATTAAATGTTGTTTTTAAGGTTACACTCCCTGACAAGGCTTAGGGCCTGATCCAAAGTCTAGTGAAAGCAGTGGAAGTTTATACATTGATTTAATGGATGTAGGATCATCCTTTAATGACTCAATGTATAAATGTTAAAAATAAACTAGACCAAATCTTCAGTTGTGTAAATGATTTCAATGGAACTAAGGTTGATTAAATCAGCTGAAGACCTGACTCGCTAAGAACTGAGTGGTAATTAAGGGAACTCTTGTTTTCTCCTTCTCACACTACAAACAAACAAACAGAGGATGGGCAAAAGCTGTGCCACATACCAGACAACTTTACTTTCACATTTTTCTATCCTACTAAGCTTAAATATTTCAAATGTTTAAAGTCATAAAAAGACAAAAAAACTAAACATGGCTAATGTCCTTTTTTCTCTGTTGCACGCTGGGGAGAGGAGAGGGGCAGGAGGGAGGGGATGGGAACTTAAAGGATGCCTCTCACCTAAGGTAATGACATAAAGACAATAAGTACCAGGCTTGCACCACTAAGATGTTCTGATTACATCAGGCCCAGACTTCTTGCCTGAGCTGCCAGTCATCTGTCCTCTGCTCTTACTCTCTGGAAAGGGATACATAATCTACAGGCAGACTGCAGGAGAAGAAAGAAGAGCAGAAAGGTAATGCTATCAGCTAAAATGATCACGTATGGCAGAACTATTAAAACATTTTCAAAAGTATAACAAACAGTTGCTTTACAAACAAAATAGATCTATGAAAATCAGGAGAATCCCACCAAAATCAAAATGCATGGTTATCAGCCAGGAGCTCATCATCATTGAAAAGGTTTCTATTTAATGGTCTGTATATGAATTGAGTGTTAATTTTGGTGTCAGAATTGTTTATGTAAATTTAGTTTGAGATTTCCATACTCTGTAATATTTATGTTGATGTTTATTAAACCACTCTAAGTTTTCAATTACATTTAACTACCTTAAACAGAAGCTTTTAAAAATTGAGTTAAGTCAGTTCCTTTGTAATAAGAAATATACTGATTGTTATAATGGGATCCATTTGGTGATTTATTATTTTTATATTTGCTTTAAATTAATCTTTAATTGCATTTAAGTCATTTCTGAAATTCGCCACTAGAACTTCAATGAAGCATGACTGCACTAAAGACAGCTCACAACAAACTACAGGGTAATATGCTAAAAATGCATTAGAAAGAGTTTTCAGTATAGAACTAATACTAAAGAACTTTCTTCCCCTTAGCAAAATCAGTAAGGATAACACCCTAATAAGTAAGAATGTTAATGAGCAACTGTGAAAGATTTCAATTCAGTATGAAAGGCAGAAGTTACCACCCCCTGGAAAGCTAACTTGTCACATGTAATACATTCTAAAAGATATTCATAAGAGGGATTCAAATTTACAAACTGTCCCATAACACTTTGGGAAATTTGTAAATATTTTACATTTTGAATCATCATGATGTTTTGTGAAGTGACTAGTATGACACTGTACCCCATAATGCTTTATGGGAATATGACATAACTGGAATATAATCTACTAAATCTATGTAACATATATGTAAAGGTTATAATTTACTAAATCTATTAATTCTATCTGCATGCATGCATTATTTTTGTATTCGAAGTTATAAATATTGGCTGTGTACTGGCTTGATTTCTAAATAACCTTAGTAGAGCATTTGGTCAGTTCCTGGAGAAAGGAATGTTGAAATTAAGTACCTAATCAAAAAACACTTAAAGGACAATTAATCTCGGAATGCTCCAATCCACATAAAAAGTCTACTTAAGAACGTTCAAGGTAGCATGTGACCCATGGCTGCTACCTGGTAAGAAACTGTAAGTCATGCATGAACATGTGACATGCCCAGGTGACTCCAGAACTCCATCTTGGATCTGGACTTTGCATAGGAGAGAGAGGAGGGGGTCTCCACCCACAAAAAAGGTCTATTTAAGCCCATGGGAGACCCCTCCATTTTGTCTTCAGCTGGCTAAAGAGGGAGCCTCTCCACCCTCCAGAATACCTGAAAGAAGCTGGAACGGAGGATGGTGACTGCGGGGGGTATAGGTGATTTCTGGACCCAGACTAAGAGGAGATTGGTCTGTAAGAGGGAGCATTCTGGAACTGGTGAAGATCTTATCTATATTCAGTTTGATTAGATATAAATTTGCATGTTTTATTTTATTTTGCTAGGTGACTTACTTTGTTCTGTCTGTTACTACTTAAAACCACTTAAATCCTACTTTCTGTATTTAATAAAATCACTTTTTACTTATTAATTAATTCAAAGTATGTGTTAATACCTAGGTGGGCAAACTGCTGTGCATATCTCTCTATCAGTGTTTCCTGCAAATTTCTGGAGATTGGCATCTATCTGCATTATGTGTTTGAGGATTTTGGATGTTTGTTCCATCTCTCTATTTAGATAGTTGTAGTAGTGTTCAATACATAGAATGTGCACTACTTTTTCAAAGAATCGGAACTGGTTTCTAGTTTGATTTTTTTTTTGTAAGAAGTGAGCCCCCTCTACTGTTAGTTAGGAGTAACTGCTGTAATTTCACATAAAACATTTTTTCTTGTTATTTAACAGCATGTATAGAGAGGAAATTTGAGGGTGGAAGAAAATCCAGTGGCCAAGAGCTATATTGAACTTGTTCACTCATAATAAATATAACAATGAATATATATGTGGAGGTCAAGCATCTCTTTCATTATACATGTAGACATCCCTGGAATTCTATAAAATTTCAAGGCCAACTCTGTGCCAAAAGAGTTCTGTGACCTGACTGAACAAATGCATTCACACCTCTTTTTCACATACAGAACTAGTCTGCAGTTGTATACCTGCATATACCTGGCTGCAGAATTTCAGGAACATACTGTTTTTTCCATACTTTCAAACCCTTGACATCACTCACTGGACACATGGAATTCATTTAACACTTTGGGGCCTGTAAAGGGGCAGACTCCTCCCTGCAGCACCTCCTGCTGGTCTCTTCTGGGAATTAGCTCTTCCAGCATCCTGGAGCACCCCCTGCAGGCCAGTGATCCACCTGTCCTCTGGCCCCCATGTCTCTCCCAGACCCCAGTGCCCTTGTATCTGGGGTGCTGCCCCCTGGCAGTACACCCCTCAGTACTAGGGTCTCCCCTCCCTGGAGAACCCCCACCCACTATCCCTACCTCACCTCAGAATAAGGCCACTGCCAGTCACCAACTAGCCCCTGCTCCCTAGAGCAGACTGCAGTATAGGCCACTCATCACAGGCAAGGTTGGGTTTGGACCTGCTGCCTTGGCCTACCCATGGGCTGCCCTCTGCAACCCCCAGTACGCCTTGGCCTCCTACTAGGCCGCAGCCTGGGGCTATCCAGGCTGGAGCTCCCCAGCCCTGCTCCACCCAGGTACTCTGTCTTGGCTCCCTGCAGCCATGTCCTTCTCTGAGCACAGAGAGAGACTGCTGAGTGCCTGGCTCCCAGCCTTTTTATACAGGCCAGCTATGGCCTGATTGGGGCATGGCCCAGCTGTGGCTACTTCCCCAATCAGCCCAGCCTTTAGAGCTGCAGCCCTCTTTATTATTTGGGTTATTTAGGGCTGTTTTAAGCCCTTCCAGGCAGGAGCGGGGTAACCACCCCCCTACAGGGCCATATAAGTTTTCATAAAATACGTTCAGGTTAGTTTTTCGGTGAAACAGAGAAGATTTTGAAAATTACTCTCATCGTATAACACAAAGTACAGCACAGAGAGTATGTCTTCACTGCATCTGGAGCAAGCCTCCCAGTCCTGATCCATAAACTTGTGCTAGCAGGGCTTGCTCTAGGACATGAAAAATAACTGCATAGACATGGCTTTGACATTGTGGCTCAGTCTAGAGCTTGGGCTTTCAGTCCTACCCCTCCTATCCCCACTCTGTCTTAGGCTTGAGAGACCAAACTGTAAAGTCCAGGGCCAGTGCAAGGATATTTTGCACCCTAGGCTAACCTTCCACCATGCGCCCCCTCCTCCTCGCCTCCCCCCTCCAACCTCTGAAAACTAGTAAACTTAGCATTATAAACAGCCTATCAGAATGGGTAAGGGCTTTGTAATGTTTTCTTTTTTTTTACCTTTAAGGCTTTTCAATTGTTTGCCATTGTCTCTGATGGTGTCCCATGCAAAGTCTTACTATTGTGCAAAGCTAAACAATTGAGTCTTGCATTGCATCACCATCCAGGTTAGGCAGGGTGACAAATCCCCCTTGCCCAAAGGGCCATTATCCCCAGTGACTAATTTCTACTCCAAGTCTATAAAGCAGACTTTTAAGGTAAATACATTATTCCTTCAATATTACCCATGCACACATCTCACAAAGATTCTCACTCTTTACAAATTACCAGCCTTGTGTACATCCCTTCCACATTCCTCTTTGTGGGTAAGTGCCCTGTAAGACACATGTGGGGTGCAGTGAGTTTGTCAGGCCTGCGGTGACAGCTGTATGTGAAGATCAGGGGGCTCTTTGCCAAGGGGTCCTGGTGTCACAGTGAGCTTGGGGTGGCTGACAGTATGGGGCAGGGCACTGAGGCTGGTAGGGCAGGTAACACTCTCTGGGCTGGGAAGCAGGTGGTGCCGGGATGGGGTAGGGGCAGGTACCTGTCAGTCTCCAGCGCTCGGGCCACACAAGCAGCCTCTTCACCTCGGAGTCTCCCCCGCTTGCCCGGGGGCCACTCCTCCTCTTAAGCTCCCCAGAGCGCTGCCGTGGAGGAGACGCAAGGGGCTGAGCTCGGCTGGGGCCCCGCACCTGCTGGCCGAGAGCAGCAGGAACCAGGCGCCTCTCGGGCCCAGGGCGGTGGTAGCCTCCGCAGCGGGAGGGGCAGGGGCAGGAGCAGGCGGGGAGTGTAGCCCGCCATGGGACAGGAGAGGCCGCTCTGCTGCTGCTGTTTCCTGCCTATAGCCGTCCTTCTCCTACGACAGGGAGCCGCAGAACCCAAGTGTGGTGAGAGGGAGCTGGGGGGCACGCCTGCCCAGGCTGCGGCCCGACACCCCCCCCAGGGTCTCCTGCAGCAGATGCATGCGGGCGGCAGCCCCCGTGTACCCCCCCCCCCCGGTTCCCCCCTCGCCGTGTTCGGGCTCTGCAGCTCCCGGGAGTGTGAGCCACCACTGCTGCAGCCCCTCCCAGGGCAGGCTCAGGGCCCTGCGCCCCGGCGGTGGCTCACATGCCTGGGAGCCACAGAGCCCGAGTGCGACAAGGGGGAAGCTGGGGGGTACACGGTGGCCGCTACCTGCATAGCATCTGCTGCAGCCTGCAGGAGCCCCTGGGGTGGTGGTGGTGGTGCTGGGCCGCAGCCTGGGCAGGAGGGGCGGGGGATGCGGCTACTCCCTGCTAGGGGTGCCGCCGCCTTTGCAGGGCTGCTGCCCCCTCTGCACCACACCAGCTTCTCCATGGCTGGGGCTCGCTGCCCCTGCAAGTCGACACTCTGGCTCTCTGATCCTCCAGAAGGCGGCTCCTCCCTGCCGAGCCAGGGCACCGCTTTTTGGTACCCCCATCCACTTGGTGCCCTAGGCGACCTCCTAGTTTGCCTAGTAGTTGCACTGGCCCTGGCAACGTCTATACATCTATTTTTAGCATGCTACCATGAGCCCCACTAACATAAATCTGTGGACCCAGGCTGGGAGGTTCACTCCCAGATGTGATATAGGTATACCCAGAGCCATAACTGGCAGCTTCATGTTAGTGTGTTACACTGACATGTAAAACTGGAGTCCTGATCTTGACTTGCCTGTGCTGGTTACTCAACTTCTGAAGGAAGACTGAGTGCAATGTGTCATAGTCTAAGGAGCAGTGAGGAGGAACTCTGACAGTAGTCTTGTTCAGACTTCAGTTAGATGGACATATTAATTACAGTGATTTGGAATGAGTTTTAAAGTGATGAGAATGGTAAGGGTCCTTCCATTAATAGTAACCAAAGAATTTCCTGTGCTCTGATGGGTTTGTGGAGGAAAGCTATTCATGGAAACTATTTTCCAAAATTATGGCCAAATTTTAAATCCCAGTAAATACAAATTTGCCCAGCTTACTTCTTTGTGACTAGATATTGACTTCCTTAATATGTGACTAGATTTTTCACATAAAAAACTGGGATATCCATGTAAGGCTGTATCTGTGACAACTAAAGGAAAAGATGTTTGCTTCTGCCTGTCACCTTTCTTCTTGTAAGTATTAATACCTAGTAAATGTTTTGTGATAGAGCAGGAGAATTTATACTGCTCCACTTGTCTCTTTATTGTAAACATAAAACGGATATTTCCAATTTTAACCCAAGTATAAGGTTGTCCAAAATCTTGCATCACAGAGCAACAGGCCATTTTGGCTGCTCACAGGAAACACACAAGAATCTAAAACAACAGTGTGTGAAGTGCTTTCAAAGGACTTTTAATGATATTTCTATATTTTTAACATGCTCATTTAAAAGCTTTTTAAAGGGCAGATTTCTTTTCTCCTGTCATGCAGTGCTTTCTTGGCTGGCAATTATGGGAGTATGAAACAGGTCTTTAAAAGGCTTTAGTTTGAAATGGTGTTATGAAAACAATATAGCACCATCATTAGGAACCTTTAAAAAGCCTCTGCACTTCCTGAAGGAGGGGTCTTTCTTTTTTAGAAGTTTCAATAAGCTTTTTTTATGCAAGTACACAGGGTAGATTTGCTGCTGGTATACTTTTTTCTTAAAACATTTCCTTTACTGTTTTCAGTTCCAGATGAACATCTGAGTTTGTTTGGCTTATTTTTAAATCTACTCTCAGTGCAGTAGAAACTGAGGACAGCCAAAATGCAACACCTTTTTAGGAATAAGGCTTATTTTTTAATCAATTTTACAATAACTCTTCTTAAATACTCTGTCACTTACCCAATTTGAAAACAAAAAATTGAGCTTGCTTTTCCTCCTAAACTCTGTTCACTTCTTCCTTTCTCCATCTCCCCTGACTCCCCAAGCCCCTCTGTCTTTTAGGTTTGCAGCCTTGTGGTTATTGTCATTCTCAAATCTATGCTTTCTCAAAATGTTACTTCTTTATAAAGCATGTTCAAATTCTACCCTTCTTCTCTTGTCTCCGCAGCCAAAACTGATTCTTACCCTGGTGTGTCTTGCCTGGTCTACTGTAACCTTTTTCCTCATCCTCCCCAGTTTTACTCTCTCCAATTTAGTCAAAACACTGCAGCTAAACTAACATGTTCTTCTTCGAGTGCTTGCTCATATCCATTCCATTAGGTGTGTGCGCGCCGCGTGCACGATCGTCGGAAGATTTTTACCCTAGCAACACCGGCGGGTCGGCTGTGGAGCCCCCTAGAGTGGCGCCTTCATGGCGCTGAATATATACCCCAGCCGACCCGGCGCCCCCTCAGTTCCTTCTTACCGCCCCTGACGGTCGTTGGAACTGTGGAGCGCTGCTTAGCTGTTCTCCACTCTCCCTAGCTTAGTTCGTTATTCGCAGTTATAGTTATAGTTATAGTCCTAGTGTTTATAGTTAAATAGTTCAATAGTTTTAAGAGTTGTCTAGTTGTTATAATAGTTCAGGGGATTAAGGGGGTCGTCTCCCCCTTTCTCCCCCGGCCGCGGGGCCGGGCTCATGCCTAACGCTCCCGGCTTCAAGCTGTGCGCCTCCTGCGCTAAGCCTATGCCCACGAGCGACCCGCACGATTCCTGTCTGAAGTGCCTGGGAGAGTCCCATCAAACAGATAAGTGCAAGATCTGTAAGGCCTTCAGACCAAGGACCAAGAAGGAGCGGGACTTTCGGCTCCGGCAACTCCTGATGGAGGCGGCACTTAGTCTGGACGCTCCATCTACAAGTCAGGCCCCGGCACCTAGCGCCTCGGTGCGCAGTGCCCCGGCGGCACCGGCCATGACGACCACGCGAGTGGCGTCAGATGAGCCTTCCCGGCACCGGACCTCGTCGGCACCGCAAGCACAGCAAGTGCCTCGGCGCCGGTCATTATCCCCAGGGCATAAGAAAGCCCATAAGACGGGGACCTCCGTGCCGAAGACGCTGGCTCCCCCAGTGCCGGGGGTAGAGCCGCGTACGCCGGTGGAGCACCGGAAACAGGTGCCTCCAGCACCGTCGACTCCGGCGCCGAGGCCGTTGAGTCCGGTGCAGACGGCGTCTCCACCGAGGCCGGCGGTGATACAGTGCCTCCCGTCGACGCCAGAGACCTTCGCGGCGGCGAGAGACTTAATAGCTCTCACGGAGCCGGCACCGCCTCAACCACCGGCACCGATGGCACCGTTGCCTCGCCCGGTCCAGTCGAGGGGGAAACCTGCCTTGATGCGCCCTCCATCGCAAGGGCTGGAACCTCGGCACCGATCCAGGTCCCGAAGCAGGTCCCCACGCCGCTCGCAGTCCCGGCACCGAATATCACCTCGGCACCGGTCGTACTCGCGGCCAAGATCTTCTTCGCGGCACCGCTCTACGTCTCGGCACCGCTATGATCGTCGGCACCGATCAACGTCGAGACGTAGTTCTCGGCACCGCTACGGTCGCCGCTCGACGTCGAGAGGCCGCTCCCGGTACCGGGCATACTCCAGGTCCTCGTCGAGGTCCAGATCCGACTCCCGGCACCGACGAGGTCATCGGCACCGGTCGCGGTCCCGGCACCGATCGCCGGCACCGCGTGGAGATAGATCATCTCCAGACCGGCACCGTGCGGCACCGCAGCCCACGGGAATCGTCTCGACGCTCTCGGCACCGCCATGGCCATCGAGATCGGGGTCTCGCTCCTCGGAGGACCTCTCGAGATCGGCATACCCCCCTCAGGGGCAAGCCGAAGAACAGGACTTGGGCCATTGGCAGAACATAACAGAGGACCATTCTCATGGCCCATCTCACTGGTCGTTTTGGACCCCGTGGGCGTACCATCAGGCGCAAGGGGCTCCAGTTGCTTCGACCTCTCGCTCCGGTCACTCTGTTAGAAGGGCCCCGGAGTCCACCATCTCTCGGCCTCCGCCAGGGGGCATGGAGGCTTCCGTGTCCGCGCCACCTGACGCCCTGGACTCAAGCGCAGGTGATGCTCCGGCCCAGGAGCAGGGAGACCAGGACCCTCCCTTGGATCCTGTTCCACCGGAGGCATCTTCCTCTTCCTCTCCGGATGAGGCAGTGGCGGGCACATCGTGCACAGGTCCACCTCCAATAGATCTTCGGGCTCACCAAGATCTTCTGCGTCGGATGGCCCGTAATATGGACCTGCAGGCGGAGGAGATAGTGGAGGTGCACGACCCCATCGTGAATATCCTCGGAGCGGATGCCCCATCGAGGGTGGCGTTACCCCTGATCCGCACGATACAAGCCAATGTATCTACGATATGGCAGACTCCTGCCTCTATCCCACCCACAGCGAGAGGGGTGGAAAGGAAATACTTTGTCCCGTCTAAAGACTACGGGTACTTGTATACCCACCCCCAGCCGTGTTCACTGGTGGTGGCATCAGTGAACGCAAGGGAGCGCCACGGTCAGCAGGCCGCAGCGCCCAAATCGAAGGAGGCTAAGCGCCTCGATCTATTCGGCCGTAAAGTTTACTCAGCCGGAGGGCTGCAACTTAGAGCGGCTAATCAACAGGCGCTCTTGAGCCGCTATAGCTTTAACTCCTGGAGCTCTATGGGGAAGTTCAAGGAGTTGGTTCCCCAAGAGTCCAGGGAGGAGTTTGGAGCCCTGGTGGAGGAGGGTAAGAAGGTGGCTCGGACCTCCTTACAGGCCTCCTTAGACATAGCGGACTCTGCTGCGAGAACCCTGGCCTCAGGTATCGCTATGCGGAGGATCTCCTGGCTCCAGGTTTCGGGTCTGCCTCAGGAACTGCAGCAAACCCTGCAGGATCTGCCCTTTGAAGGACAAGGGCTGTTTTCAGAAAAGACGGACTCTCGCCTGCAGAGCCTCAAGGACTCCAGGACGATCATGCGTTCCTTGGGGATGCATGTTGTGGGCCCTCAGCGCAGGCCATTTAGACCGCAGCCTCAGCGCTTCTACCCCCCCCCGCCTCGTCAGAGACAGGACTCGACCCGGAGGCGAGGGCGAGGTGGTAGAAGAAGGTGGACCGGCCCTCAACCTGGTCAGAACCAGGGGCCACCTAGACCACCTTCAGGCCCCAGGCAGAACTTTTGAAGGTGCGGTCGAGGACGGCGCCCCAGTCATCCCACAGGATCCAGCCCCATCCTTTCAGGATCGCCTTTCCCATTTCCACCGTGCCTGGTCCCTTATAACTTCGGACCGTTGGGTCCTTCGCACGGTGGACAGGGGATATGCTATCCAGTTTTCTTCAATTCCCCCCTCCTCCCCCCCTTCCCCGTCCCTCTTCAGGGACCCTTCTCACGAGCAACTTCTTATACAGGAAGTTTCCACGCTCCTTGCTATGGGGGCCATAGAGGAGGTTCCAGTGGAGTTAAGAGGCAGGGGATTCTATTCCCGTTACTTCCTCATTCCCAAGTCCAAAGGAGGTCTGCGACCCATCTTGGACTTGCGCGGACTCAACAAATTCGTAGTAAAGTTGAAGTTCCGCATGGTCTCTTTGGGGACCATTATCCCTTCCCTCGATCCTGGACACTGGTTCGCCGCCCTCGACATGAAAGATGCATACTTTCACATCGCAATTTACCCGCCTCACAGACGCTTCCTGCGGTTCGTGGTAAGCAAGGTGCACTACCAATTTGCAGTCCTTCCCTTCGGCCTATCCTCGGCCCCAAGGGTATTCACGAAATGTATGGCTGTCGTGGCAGCGTACCTTCGTCGGCAAGGGATACAGGGGTTCCCGTACCTAGACGACTGGCTGGTACGCGGTCGCACCAAAGAGCAAGTTCGAGCCCACGTCCACATAATAGTGCACACATTCAACAAGTTGGGCATCCTACTCAACAAGGACAAATCCACTCTAGAACCTACCCAGAGAATAGAATTCATCGGCGCAGTTCTAGACTCCAGGCGTGCACAAGCCATCCTGCCAGACAACCGCTTTTGCACCATCACGAGCCTCATTCAAGGGCTCAAGGCCTTCCCAGCTACCACGGTGAGGTCGTGCCTTACCCTGCTGGGTCACATGGCTTCCTGCACGTACGTAACCAGGCATGCCAGACTTCGGCTTCGCCCACTCCAGACCTGGGTGTCATCAATATACCGCCCACATCGGGACAGCCTGAATATGGTGGTCACGGTCCCGAACTCGGTCCTGACCTCCCTCACCTGGTGGCTAGATCGCAATGTGGTTTGCGAGGGGATGCCGTTTCACGCCCCACAACCCTCTCTGCACCTGGTCACAGACGCTTCATCTCTGGGTTGGGGCGCCCATCTCAACGAACACCATACCCAGGGCCTGTGGACTGCACCCCAGCTAGCCCTGCACATCAATGTTCGGGAACTGATGGCGGTGCGCCTGGCGTGCCAGGCATTTCTCAACCTCCTACGTGGCCGCTGTGTGCTAGTTCTCATCGACAACACCACGGCCATGTTTTACATCAACAAGCAAGGAGGAGCACGTTCGTCAATTCTATGCCAAGAGGCCATTCGCCTGTGGGACTTCTGCATCGCCCACTCAATCCATCTCATGGCATCGTTCCTCCCTGGAGTCCAGAACACTCTGGCGGACCGACTCAGCAGGTCCTTTCAAACACACGAGTGGTCTATCCGTCCGGACATCATACATTCCGTTTTCCAGAAGTGGGGGTTTCCCCAGATAGACCTGTTTGCATCTCGAGACAACAGGAAGTGCCACGTGTTCTGCTCCCTGCAAGGTCGAGCTCCGGGCTCCCTCTCGGATGCGTTTCTCCTTCCCTGGAAAGACCACCTGTTTTATGCCTTCCCTCCGTTTCCTCTGGTTCACAAGGTACTGCTCAAATTGCGCAGAGACCAGGCACAGGTGATTCTGATCGCCCCAGCGTGGCCGAGACAACATTGGTACACCACGCTGTTGGAGCTCTCGGTTCGGACACCGATCCCGCTTCCATTATGCCCGGATCTCATCTCTCAGGACCACGGCCGCCTGCGTCACCCCGACCTGCAATCACTCCACCTCACGGCGTGGCTGCTCCATGGTTCACCCAGGCAGAGCAGCAGTGCTCGCACTCTGTCCAACAGATTCTGCTGAGCAGTAGGAAGCCCTCAACACGGACCACATACTTGGCCAAGTGGAAGCGGTTCTCCTGTTGGTGCGAACAACGAGCCACGTCCCCGTTACAGGCACCTATTCCTCTCATATTGGAATATCTCCTCTCCCTAAAACAGCAAGGGTTGGCGATATCTTCAATTAGAGTTCACCTGGCCGCTATATCGGCCTTTCACCCAGGGGAACTCGCGTCTTCGGTATTCTCTAACCCGATGGTCGTTAGATTCCTCAAGGGCTTAGACCGGATGTACCCACAACAACGTCAGCCCGTTCCGACGTGGGACCTCAACCTGGTTCTCTCCAAGCTCACAGGTCCTCCATTCGAGCCACTGGCCACCTGTTCACTTCTGTACCTATCCTGGAAGACAGCCTTCCTCGTAGCCATCACCTCAGCAAGGCGCGTTTCTGAACTCAGGGCGCTTACATCCGAGCCCCCTTACACAGTTTTCCATAAGGATAAAGTGCAGCTCCGCCCACATCCTGCCTTTCTCCCTAAGGTGGTTTCTCCTTTTCATATCAACCAGGATATATTTCTCCCGGTCTTTCATCCTAAACCACATGCTACTCGCCAGGATCAACGTTTGCATTCTCTGGACGTACGCAGGGCCCTGGCCTTCTACATTGACCGCACAAGGCCCTTTAGAAAGACGACGCAACTCTTCGTTGCAGTGGCCGACCGAATGAAAGGCTCACCGGTCTCCTCACAACGCCTATCCTCCTGGATTACGTCTTGCATCCGGACTTGCTATGACCTGGCAGGTGTCTCAGCACCGCACCTCACCGCTCACTCCACGAGGGCCCAAGCTTCCTCGACGGCTTTCCTGGCGCAAGTTCCGATCCAGGACATTTGTAGAGCTGCGGTTTGGTCATCAGTCCACACGTTTACAGCTCACTACGCACTAGTGCAGCAGTCCAGGGACGATGCTGCCTTCGGATCAGCAGTTTTGCACACAGCAATGTCTCACTCCGACCCCACCACCTAAGTTGGGCTTGGGAGTCACCTAATGGAATGGATATGAGCAAGCACTCGAAGAAGAAAAGACGGTTACTCACCGTTGTAACTGTTGTTCTTCGAGATGTGTTGCTCATATCCATTCCAAACCCGCCCCCCTTCCCCACTGTCGGAGTAGCCGGCAAGAAGGAACTGAGGGGGCGCCGGGTCGGCTGGGGTATATATTCAGCGCCATGAAGGCGCCACTCTAGGGGGCTCCACAGCCGACCCGCCGGTGTTGCTAGGGTAAAAATCTTCCGACGATCGTGCACGCGGCGCGCACACACCTAATGGAATGGATATGAGCAACACATCTCGAAGAACAACAGTTACAATGGTGAGTAACCGTCTTTTCATGCTACTCCAACCATGTCTCTTCTGCTCCACCTCCCCAAATACTCTCTTTAATCCATTTATTTGCTCCCTGTTTCATTATACATCAATTTAAAACTAACCTTCAAAGCTCTCTGTACAGTCCACATCTCAGCCCTCATTTTCTACAAACTCTCCCACTTACACATTACCAGAGTCTTGTGTCTTAACAAACCCTTTGTCTCCTTCTTTCACTCTTTACTTCATGTTTTGATGTTGCCCCTGATAACTAAAAGCACCCCCTTGCTACACTGCAAATAACCCTTTGCTCTTTCAAATCTCTCCTTAAAATTAATTTGATTAATCATTATTCTCTTTTTAATGTTTTAGTCATCTTTCCTGTGTTATGTGCCTGAGCCTAACTGTTAAAATCTGAACCACCAAAAAGTTTGACATTGTCATCACTCACTGTTCTTCATAATTTTTAAGTTGTAAGCTCCTTGTGGCAGGGACCTTATCTTATTTTGGCTAATTAATTATATTAATGATCCATGCATATCACTTACATAATGTGTTACCTGTTCAAAGTACTGTGCATACATTAACTTACTATATTATATTTACAGTTCAAATTTGTACAGCACTTTGAACACATCAGAAAACCTTATAAGTACTGAATATCACTATTGTGCATCTGTAATGTGCCCTATAAATCTATGGCACTGTTCTAGTCATAGATAAAAGAGTATATAAACTTTTGAAAATGTGACTGTGCTTTGAGAAGTAATTCATATATAAGAATGGCCATACTGGGTTAGATCAATGGTTCATCTAGCCCAGTATTCTGTCTTCTGATAGTGGCCAATACCAGGTGCTTCAGAGGAAATGAACAGAACAGGCAGTCATTGAGTGATCCATCCCTTATCGTTCACCCCTAACTTCTAGTAATCAGAGGCAAGGGATACCCAGAGCATAGGGTTGCATCCCATACCATATATTTATTTATAAATCCATGTCATGCCCACATTTTGAATACTGCGTGGAGATGTGGTCGCCCCATCTCAAAAAATATATTGGAATTGGAAAAGGTTCAGAAAAGGGCAACAAAAATGATTAAGGATATGGAACAGCTTTCATATGAGGAGAGTTTAATAAGATTGGGAATTTTCAGCTTGGAAAAAAGATGATGAAGGGGAATATGATTGAGGTCTATAAAATCATGATGGGTGTGGAGAAAGTAAATAAGGAAGTGTTATTTACTCCTATTAGGGAGTGAATGGGGAAGTGTTATTTAACACAAGAACTAGGGGGTACCAAAAGAAATTAATAAACAGCAGGTTTAAACAAACAAAAGGAAATATTTCTTCACACAATACACAGTCAACCTGTTAGCCAGGATGGTGTCCCTAGCTGCTGTTTGCTAGAAGCTGGAATAAGCAACAGCAGATGGATCACTTGATGATTATCTGTCCTGTTCATTACCTCTGAAGCACCTTTCATTAGCTGTCGGAAGACAGGTTACTGGGCTAGATGGACCTTTGTTGTTGGACCACTATTCCCGTTTTTATGTTCTTATGACCATCTTGGCTAATAGCCATTGATGGACCTATCCTCCATGAATTTATCTAGTTCTTTTTTTGAATGCTGTTATAGTCTTGGCCTTTACAACACCCCTGTCAATGAGTTCCAAAGGTTGACTGTGCATAGTGTGAAGAAATACTTCCTTATGTTTGTTTTAAACCTGCTGCCTATTAATTTCTTTGGGTGATTTCTGGTTCTTGTGTTATGTGAAGGAGTAAATAACACTTCCGTATTCACTTTCTCCACAACATTCATGATTTTATAGACCTCCATCATATGCCCTCTTAGTTGTTTCTTTTCCAAGATGAAAAATCCCAGTCTTTTTAATCTCTCCTCACATGAAAGCTGTTCCATGTGAGGAGAGAATAATCATTTTTGTTGCCCTTCTCTGTACCTTTTCCAATTCTAATATATCTTCTTTGAGATGGGGTGACCAGAACTGCATGCAGTATTAAAGGTATGGACATACTATGGACTCTTGATCAATGATATAATCAAGCTTCATTTTATTCTCTCTCAGTGATTTCCATGTCTAATGTGCTCAGTATACAAGTAAAAAGATGGATTTTTCCTTAACTTTTAGCTCTACAAACTGTAGCCTGATTTAGGGTGTACTGATAATATTAATTTGGATAATATGGGAATTTAATTTATTGATTTAATTTTATTTGATTTTAATAATAATTATTATTATCATCAATATTAATTAGCATAGGTTTTAGGCTCACCAATCTGTTTGTTCAGAAGATAAAAGTTCTTGTCCTGAATCAGGCTCCACAGAATTTATAAAGGACCCTCGGGGGTATGACAGGAAGCTCACACTGAGAAAGATATAGCCTCAAAGACTTTTTATTAAAATTAATAATAGTAAGTAAATGGTAAAATACCCAGAGTTACAAAGTTACAATTGCATTACTGCTATTCAAAAGATACATATGATAATATAGTATTATATGCAACAATGCTTTGGTTAATATACTCACACCCTTCCTTGATAACCTGGTGGTAAGAGACACAGGAACAGTTCAGGTTTCTCAATTCTTGAGTGAGGGATGCAGTGCTTAGAAAATGCTAAGAGCTATCAAAGCTGACTAGGGTTTACTTGACTAACTTAAACTTAAATCAAAACCTAATAAACAAACTAAGAATAAAACTTAGGGAAACCAAGCTTAGCCTAGTTCCTTTGAAACTTTAAGAAGAACAAGTATAGCCTGCTGATAGTAGCAGTCATCATAGATAGATAGAATAGATAGAGTGGAGGAAGTAAGTGAGAAGAGAGTAAAGTGAGAACTGGAGATGGAGTTAAGTGAGAATTGGAGTCCCTCTGTTGAGGTGGGTCACCTCTTTTATAGGGCAAATGCTGGAAATTCTTCCTCTTATGTCAAAATTTCATTCCTCACCCAAAGAAGTGTTAGGGTACACTTACCCCATAGGCTAATATGTATGTGCGTATTGATGACAGGTATGTCATCTTGTGATGTACTTGTTAAGTCTGTGGGTACAACATTGAACCCCTCCCCATGCCATTCTCCATTGTCTATTGGTCTAGATAAAAGGTCATAGACATAGGCGTGGGTACTCATCTATTTAGATTACAAGCTACAGGTCAACTTTGCTTTCTGAGTAAAAGGTCTTAATATAGATATGCTAACTTTGCTTTAGCTTAACATACAGGATATGGCCTGTAGGTCTCTTGCATTACAGCCAAACTTATTTTAATATAAATCTATAAACCTATTACAATAAACCAAATACTTAAACTATAAGAAAAAAATATATATATATATAAGCAAGCAGGTTCGTCCTATAGGCTACAAAACTCAACCTGAGAATCAAAATGGGTTTTTCCTTCTAATGTATCACAACCAGCAATGAAAGTTCTGCAAGCCATACTAGGGCCCTCACACTTATCCTCATGGATGTCCGTGAAGCCCTATTGCCTTCATTGAGTTTGCACAGATGTAACTGTTTGGAATTTAGTAAATAATTATGTGGACGATGCACAAAAACAAACAGAATATTGCTCCATCTTACATAGCAGTGTTGGCTTCACAGAATTAATAGAAATGAAAATCAGTAAAAAAAATTAATTTTGAAACTAAAGTGAGCAGTTAAGCCTCTGACTGCACCAAGGGAACAGATCTCTTGAATAAGGTCTGGTCTCCTGTATAACTATATTTTTTTAAGGAGGGGTGATTTTTTTAACCAATACAGTTATATCAGTGCAACCCCTAGTCTGAATGCAGCAATGTTAGCTATCCAAGTTTAGGCTGGTGATCCAATTGATTGCTTCGGGTGATGTGGCATGGATATTATTGTTTGGGACATTGATTGATGGGTGTTCTGAAGACTGGAGTTCATTTCTACAGTCACAAATCGGATTCTGTCTGTCCCCATTTATGGAGAATGTGGAAGCAGCTGCCATGTGATATGCAGATGTGGTTCAAGTAGATCATATTTTCCATGGGAGTGAAAAGCCACACTGGGTTCTTTGGCTGGGTCCTTGATGAGGTGTTTAAGATATTGGCATCCTTCCATCATGCTTGCCCATTGATCGTAAGGGTCAAACCCTGAATGGTCGAGTTCTTGTGCTACAAGCCAAAAAGGTTTTCTGGATTTGTGTCAGAATCTGAGTATATTATTTCTGTCTTCATGTGCTGGAAGATTGTTTTTCGCTCAGACACGATGGAACTCTTGTAAGATTCTTATGTCATGACGAGTCAGGTGGGGTAGATGTGCACCAGACAGGAAGCCAGGGTTGTGGAACTGATTTTACTGTACTCATAATAATCTGCACAATGGTGTTGAGATGAGAATTGAGAAGTGGTATGTGAGAGCTGTGTTTCCAGATAGGTGAGCAGTATTCTGTGGTAGATACGGGTCAGTGTAGATGGCCATAGAATTTTTTCACTAGTTGCCAGGTCATACTGACCAGTTTCTGGATGCAGTTATACAGGTATAAAAGAGCCTTATGCTGGTACAGCTCATTCCCCTACTGCTACTGGAATAAGTTTAACAGTATAAGCACATTTATAATTGGCTTCACACTATTGGGGGTTGTACTGCTTTAACTATGCTGGTATAGTTAAAGCAGGATGATTTTTCAGAGTAGACAAATCCTAAAAAGGTGCCATTTATATATAGTCACATTTAGGAATATAAAAGCACTTTAACAGTGATCAAGGTGCAAAAAATGTCCAGGACTTTAGAGAGCAACTGAGAAGAATTAATGGCATAATGTGCAGTTGATGGGACAGTATTAACTTCAGCCAGTCATCTAAAAAAATCCCCCACATTTTATTTGTAAACTTAATTGGCACACTAGAAAAGATATTTGTCAAGGCACTAAAAGTAACCATTAATAAGCAGTTACTATAGCATCCATTAACTCAGAAAGCATTGAAGTTCCATGACTCCTCTTCTTTAATGGGTGCATCTGTCAGCTGATTGCCAGTATTAGTTTTCTATTCTATGCAGTCTGGCACTTGGCACCAGAAATCACTCTGAGAAGATCATATGTTTGATCCCACTTTCAATTCACATGGCAGGCCTTAAAGTTGTACTAGATTTTTTTTTTTTTGACTCGCCCTTAATCTGTGTCCTTAGTTCACATGTGGCCTACAATATCCAAGGAATTCACCAGCATACTTTGATCCTTCTTGCCACACTTCTTGTCCTTGCTGTTCAGAAGGTAGAATACTCACTAGTTCTCTGTAATTGGGTCACATATGGCCTAGGCCACATTTTTCACTACAGGGTCCCTAATGGAATCTCTGGGTGTTTGCTCATATTGGATGGCTCCGTTGTGCTTGTTGTTTAATTGTTCACCTCTTGTTAGAAAATGAAATGGTGAACTGTCATTTACATGTAAACAAGTCAAATATCCAGCACATTCCATATTTCTTATAGCAACTGTAACATGGAACAAAATCTAGAATTCTTTTGAAGTATGCATTTATTTTTCTCAATTTAGCTGCTCCACAAGGCACTGACAAACATTTTGCCTTTCCTTTATTGACTGGAGTTGTTTGATTTAAAGGTTTACCATGATTGTATGTATTTGGGATCAAATTGTGGCTATTGCTGCAGAGAAAAGAGAGGGCCCAAGGAGCCTCTTTCCTTCAGAAGGAAATAGTTTCTGTAGAGAACTGTTTCAAGGAAGCAACCAGTGCTCTCAGAATTGGGTGGGTAGAGTTGAAGAGGCAGTTTCCATTGCCAGTGGTACTGCACACATCAACAAGGCAGCCCAGAGGATTCAGGGGGCCTGGGGCAAAGCAGTTTTGGGGGCCCCTTCCATAAAAAAAGTTGCAATACTATAGAATACTATATTATCGTAGGGGCCCCTGCAAGGCCCAGGGCCTGGGGCAAATTGGCCCACTTGCCCCCCTCTGGGCAGCCCTGCACATCAAAGGGGATTTGACTGAGTAGGATGGACTTGCATAGGGTCCTATATCTGCCCAGTACTTGGAGGCCACCTGGGGGGAAGGGCAAGGGAGGGAATAGCAGTACATTCTTCATAGTAGCTGCTTTATCTAAGCATGCTTTTTTCAGAGGCACTAGAATAATTATATTTGCCTTTACACAGGCACAATACAGCACTCCAATGATGCACTTCCTCTCTCACATCTTCCCCTTTGGATGTAATACCTCTTAACTTCTGAAAAAAATCCTTTTCAAATATATTACTGACAGTGAAATGTCATATTTCAGGATGTCTATACTATAATTACCTTACTAGATAATGTCTGTTCTTGGCAACCTCTTAATTTGATCATCTCACCAAAATGGGAATATCTATAATTTGATAGTTGTAAAATAGTCCACCTAGGAAAGTGGGTGTTCAGTCAATATGTCAAATCAATAATGTAAGTTTTCAAGAATCAAGTTGCAGCAATCTTATTTCTGTTCAAACTATTAGAAAAGATTAGGTAGCTTCAGCTACATAGGCAGATAGCATCGCTGTTATTTTAGCTTCATTCACTACAAAACTGAATTAAATCCTAGAACTGATCTGACTGAAGCAGGAGTCCTGTGGACAAGTAATTAGCAACCAAATGATAATGTATATGCACAAAGGTGCTGCATTAAAGTTTCATAGGCAACCTTAATTCTGGCATATTCTAACTCTTGAGTGCTTGACTTTGCAACCTTTAACATTCTTAACATATTTCAGAGTAGCAGCCGTGTTAGTCTGTATCCGCAAAAAGAACAGGAGTACTTGTGGCACTTTAGAGACTAACAAATTTATAAGAGCATAAGCTTTCGTGGACTACAGCCCACTTCTTCGGATGCATATAGAGTGAAACATATATTGAGGAGATATATATACACACATAGTTTTTTATGTGTGATTTCTTAAGTGTTGAAAAAATTGAAAAAACAGGAATCCCAGTCTATGGATCCATATTGACCCTTACATGGTCATCAACAAGATTAAAGTCTTTAGAGCCATAGTACAGACCTCTACCATTTGAGCTAATAGATAAACAGGTAGAATTAGAAGCCTGTTATCCTCTATTTAGACCTGCCACTAGCAGGAGAAGGCACACATTTGGTTGGTGAGTTCCACAGCTATTTACTAGGTGACCGAAGAATGTTAGGATTACTGAGATCTGGATTCAAGGTTCTGGAGATGAGTGTCTTCTAGTGGCAATAGACCCACATGTTGCTGCCCCCTCACTACTGTTATCTTCCCCTTGATGCCTGTTCCTGTAATCTTATCTGCACCTGCCAGTACCTGTTCCTGTCCTCTCACTGCTCCTATCCTCACTGCTCTACTTTGAGTCAGATTGTTTTCTCCTGAGTGCCAGCAGAGGGAGCACTGAAAGTAGAACTGAGTGACATTTTTCAGCAAAAACCTTTTTTTGGTGAAAAATGCAGATTCAGTGACAACAAAACATTTCTCAAATTCATGTCGGTTTTACTGAATTGTCAGTGTTGGAAAAAATGAAAAAAAAATCTGTAAAAGTCTAAACAATTTGTTTTGACATTTTAAAAATGGTGCATTTGGATTTTTTTTATTTGAAACACCTTTTCATATATATAAATTTCCCTCAATTTTGTTAAGACCATTTTAAAAATCATTCAAATGCTCTAAATTGAAGTGAAATGCTGCTGGGCAATTTCTGCATGTAGACAAGACCTTAGTATGCATTTATAGGGTTAGAATGCTACAAATCTTTTATTAAAAATATAATTGTTCTTTTTGAAAGGTGTCATATACATGAAGTTATTTGGTTACCCTCAAAACACTGACAGCACAATGCAGTGGCAATGCAGTCTTCCTTATACTGTCACACTGATGTGCCTTAACTGAGTTCTGCACGGACCATCTCAATGGGTGAGAGGGTAGTTAAATCATTCAATCCTTGGCCGTGATTACAAGCAGGGCTGAAAACTAGTGCCAGTGCCCGTGCTCTAATTCTTAAAGTGTTTAAAATATTTTAACCATGAAGGGCAATCAGTTTGATTTATTTTCTATACAGTTTTATTTTAGTACTTTTCTCCCAGTCTGTTTAAATTGTAGTATAATACAGAATGATTTTAACTTATGTGTATATGTTGTAACTGGATGAATAAGTTTATTGTGGGTTTTTTTTTGTGTGCCTTATTCAAAGGGTACTTTCAGGGGAAAAGTGTTTAGTTATGGTATCCTGCATTCTTAATTGAATGAAGAAGTGAGGTTTTTACCCACGAAAGCTTATGCCCAAATAAATCTGTTAGTCTTTAAGGTGCCACCAGACTTCTTGTTGTTTTTGATACCAATGTAGTTAAGTAACAGTGATATCAGGGACCTAGCCAGTTCCCATTGAAGTAATTGACTTCAATGACAGCAGAACTGACTCCAGATTAACATAAAACCCAATCTTATTTATATTGCATCTTCCTTACTAGAGAGGAAAAGAAGCTTGGCATTGTAACATGGTTTGTTCAATAGGAAAGATAAAGACAAATAACCACACAATTTCTGGCATCCTTGTGGACACATTATAATAGGGATATTGTAATGTTCTGATACCATGTAATATATACATATAATATTTTTTTGTTTATTGCAGGGGTGTGTCCTGTATACATTAGTTCTTAACCCACCTCATCCTCCTAACCCATGAACAAGTATGTCTACACAACAAAAAAGAGGTGTGTTCTTAACTTCTGTTAGCTCTGTTAAAATAGTAGTGATGGCATAGCAACTCAGGTTAGCAGCTCAAGTTCAATCTGAGGCTCCCCTACAGGCTTTAACTTGAGCTGCTAACCTGACTTAAAAGCCAACTAACTGTGTTTTCACTGCTATTTTAACCCAAGTTAGCTAATTCAGGTTAGCTAACCTGAGTTAAGAACATACAGTCTTTGGCAGTGTACACATACCCAGAGAGAGACAGGCAGAGAGAATCAACCTTGGTGGTGGCATGCACATCTTTCAAAAGAAGTGTATCCCAGATAAAAATAAGAATGTATAAAAAGATATAACTGCCCCTATGGACAGTTAAAGAGAACTCAGAAGACTATCTGTAATAGTACTGTTGGGTAACTCAGGAATCTAACTGGTCTGGTTGCTTTTAAGTCTGAGATTAAATTTAGGTTATTAGAAAAAATGAGGTACCTGCCTCTTTAGATCTCAGCAATGTATAGAGTTCACAAGTGCCTTCTTAGTATTTTTAAAAGAACATGCACTTGTGTACATATACTTTTTACAGAATGATGGTTTACTAGATAAACCAATGGTTGAATTTTGTATTAGGCTGTTTATCAGACAGACTGTTTTGCAAACACATTACTGTTTCACCACCAGCCTGACTGTTACTCAGGCCTGTAACTTGGGTGTCATCTTCAACTCAGATCTCTCTTTAGGTCCTCATATCCAGGCTATGTCTAAAGTTTTCAGATGCTTTCCACATAACATGTCCAAGATACGCTTTATATGTCTGTCTGTATAGTTAAAACTCTCATCCAGGCTCTCATCATCTCACATCTCGATTCCTCAACATCCTTTTCTGTGGCCTTGACAAATGCAACATTGTTCCACTCATATCCATTCAGAATGCTGCTGCAAAGACTACTGTCCTAGTGTGCCACTTTGACCATGTCACCCCTCTTTTTGCATCCTACTACTGGCGTCTCCCCCTTCTGTCTCATCAAACATAAGCTGCTTGTCTTCGCTTTCAAGGCTCTACACAGCTTATACCCACTATATGTACCATTTCTTCTTCACTATCGAGATGTTGACTCCATTTTGTCCTCTACTTGTTACATTTGTGCTTTCTTCTATGTTGCCCCCCATACTTGGGAGTTGCTACCCATAAACTTTCACAAAGCTACTTTCCTCCTTCAAAACCCTTCTCCACACTCTCCTTTTCCATGATGCATAATTCTTTACAAATCAAATTTAGATTAAAACTATTTAGCTCAGAATTAAAAAAAATATTTCTCTGAACATATTTCATGCAGCCCAAACAATTCAGCTGTAGTTGTTGTTTTTTTTTTTTTAAAGATTAATCCGAATCTACTCTAGCTTGAGGTTAATATTAATATCCCTTCACAGGTTTTTCTACTCTAGTTCTTCATGTCATCCACTAGAGGGGGTGCGCAAGCCTCTATTTCCACAAATTTTGTTTCAATTGACTGTCAAAGTTTGAGCACTTTTCAGTTGTGTGCACTGCAGTTTACTTGAACTTGATTTTAATGCACATGGTACTTAACACTGTTGTTTTTTATGTATTTATGTCTATTTAACACTTCTAGAAGAACACCTGCTTCTACATAATCAGCAGTACACCTCTACCCCAATATAACGGGACCTGATATAACACAAATTCGGATATAATGTGGTAAAGCAGTGCTCCGGGGGGGTGGCTGTGCACTCCGGTGGATCAAAGCAAGTTCAATATAATGCGGTTTCACCTATAATGCGGTAAGATTTTTTGGCTTCCAAGGACAACTTTATATCGAGGTAGAGGTGTACCAGGAATTAGTTTTTCAGTAACTACTCCCTTCAGTTCAAATGAAAAGGATGTCCCATACTGGTCCTTGCAATTAGGCAGATGCAGTCATTGATTGATGCAGTCTGGTCTCCTTGTGACTTTATCTTATTTCATTGTAAGCCTTTCACATGTGACAGTTATGCTTTGGCAACGTTTTCTGCCATAGGCTTACACCTTCAATTCTTTCTCTTCCTGACCTCGCTTTGGATTAAGCATTTATCTTAGTCATTACCAGAATCCCAAAATAGTAATAAACCTCTTTGTGATGTCCATAACTAATGTAGCTTAGTCAATGTCATATTCTTCTTGGAAACTTTCCTGAACCTGTTTGATTTTTGAAACAGGATCAGTTACCTATGTGAATTCTTATCAGAGACTCCTTTAATTAAAAAACTGTTAAGGTCTACTACCTTTCAAGATGTTATCCCCTTCATCAACACTCTCTCAGATCCTGATCACTACTGGTTTTAGACAAAAAATTAATTCAGTCCTCAGAATCATGGATATCTTGGATCTGTTCAATTTTAAAAGAATTTTCCTTAAGTTCACCCTCTCTTCCTCTCATCTGTTTCTTCTGGCTATACCCTATCCTAGATAAAAATATAAAGCCATATTCCTCACCTGCGTGCCCATTTGTTTCAGCCTGCTGTGAGACCCATTCTCCTAAATTACAATTATCACTTCTTCAGACCCTTTCCCACCTAATCGTACTCCCCCCTACATTACTGTACTGGCCCATTTTCTGAGTTTTGCCAAGATCCCTTGTACTAGATCAGTGGTTTTAAAACTTTTTTTCTGGCGACCCAGTTGAAGAAATTTGTTGATGCCTGCGACCCAACAGAGCTGGGGATGAGGGGTTTGGATGTGGGAGGGGCAGAGGGTTGGGGTGCAGGGGTGAGGACTTTGGGGTGGGGCCGGGAATGAGGGGTTCAGGGTGTGGGAGGGGGCTCAGGGCTGGGGCAGGAGGTTGGGGTGCAGGAGAGGGTCAGGGCTCTGGGCTGGGGGCACAGGCTCTGGGGTGGGGCCGGAGATGAGTGGTTTGGGATGGAGGAAGGGGCTCTGGGTTGTGGGGGGCGTGAGAGCTGCAGCAGGGGATTGGAGAGTGGGTTTGGTGCATGGGTTTACCTCTGGCGGCTCCCGGTGAGTGGCACAGCCGGGGTGCAGAGGCAGGCTTCCCCTCCTGTCCTTGCACCGCAGACTGCACTGAGCCCCGGAAGCGGCCAGCAGCAGGTTTGGCTCCTAGGCGGAGGCGCGCAAGCGCCTGCGCGGGGCTCTCACCTGCAGGGGCAACGCACAGAGCCCTGTGGCCCCCCTGCCTAGAAGACAGAACTGCTGCTGGCTGCTTTCGGGGTGCAGCATGGTGTCAGAGCAGGTAGGCACTAGCCTGCCTTAGCTGGGCAGCACCGCCGACGGGACTTTTAACATCCCAGTCAGCGGTGCTGACCAGAACCGCTAGAGTCTGAGCAAGGCGACCCAGTGCTTTACATGCCGCGGCCCAGTACTGAGTTGCGACCCAAACTTTGAAAAACACTGTACTCGATGTTCTCCTACCTCCTCATACCTTAATCACTTTCCTTATCACTTTACCTGTCCTTACTCCAAATAAGACTGTCTCAGTCTTGAAAAGATGATTCCTGCAAACCACAGGTTTCTGGCTGCTTTGCCAAGATTCAGTGTCTGACCTTTTCTTCACCATTTTTCTCAAGTTCCTATGTCATCAGAGCTGGAGGTCCCATTGGACAAATATATCTTCCATCAATAACTTGCATGAGTGTGTGTAAATGGATTAAGAATAATAACGGATGGAGGTTTCCTGTGGAACAGGAGAAAGGAACCAGCAAAGTGTCCCAGTCAGGGCTATGTTAAATGAGTCTACACGGGGCTGAATTAAGGCAATCTTGTGCCCTGCATTCACAATTACATGCGAAACCCCACAGCACTGCCTGTGCACCATAGCCCTGCCAACCTCTTGGTGTGATGGAAGCAGAAAGACTCCCTGCCCCTCCCAGAAACAGGGGTAATGGCAACGGGCCCCTTATTTCCCACTCCCTACTCCAGGATTGGAAGCAGCAAACCTTGTCCCCTCAAGAGCTGCAGGCAGGGCCGGCTCCAGGCACCAGCAAAACAAGCAGGTGCTTGGGGTGGCACATTTCTAGGGGCGGCATTCTGGCGCTGGCCATCGTAGATGCTGACTCCGGGGCATGGGGAAAAAGTGCCACCTCCACCTGCTCCCCTGAGCGCGCCACTGCCACTCCGCTTCTCCCCCCTCCCTCCCAGGCTTGCCGCACGTGAAACAACTGATTCGCAGAGCAAGGCTGGGAGGAAGGAGAAGCCGAGCGGCGGGGCGCTCGGGGGAGGTGAGCTGGAGCGGGGAATGGTTCCTCTACCACCCTGTTACTTACTGCACCCCCGCCCACCCTAGCTCAGTTCTGCTCCGCCTGCTCTCCCGGGGGTGCCGCTGCTCCGCTTCTCCTCCCTCCCAGGCTTGCCACGCGCGAAACCACTATTTCGCGCAGCAAGGCTGGGAGGGAGGAGAAGCTGAGCAGCGGGCACTTGGGGGAGTTGGTGGTGGTGGAGCGGAGGTGAGCTGGAGTGGGGAGCGGTTCCTCTACCCCCCCGTTACTTCCTGCACCCCTCTCACCCTAGCTCACCTCCGCTCCACCTGCTCCCCTGAACGCGCCACTGCTCCGCTTCTCCGCCCTCCCTCGCCTGAGAGAGAGGGGGAAGAAGCGGAGTGGCAGTGCGCCCGGGGGAGCAGGTGGAGCGGAGGTGAGCTAGGGTGGGAGGTCATGGGGGGGCCCGTAGGAAGCAATGGGGGGGAGAAATGCGGCACGCCAGGGGAGGAGGCGGTGCTGGGGATTTGGGGAAGGGATTCAGAAGAGGTGGAGTTGGGGTGGGTGTGGGGGCAGAGGGGCACGAAAAAGAAAGGGGAGGCGGCCAAAATTTTTTTTGCTTTGGGCAGCAAAAATCCTAGAGCCGGCCCTGGCTGCAAGGACAGTATTGGGGAGCCCCACAATATTTTCCCCAGCAGTGTGTCTCTCTCTGCTTGGGCATGTGAGTGGGCTGATCTCTCTGCCCCTTTCTTCTGCCACACTCTACTTAGATGGGGCTGGCAGCGCCCTGCCAGATCAGAGGATCTTGAAGTTAACACTCCATTGAGAGAGTATGGGGCAGCTCACCCCTCTCAGAGCTATTGTGTCATGCTGTCTACCAGCTCAGGCAGAAGACCTTACATCACCTATACTCAGTTCATGTTTTCAAGCTTATCTTTGCAAGCATAAAGTCTAGAAATTAAAAATTAAAAATAAAATTAAATCTGAGATTCTGATCTCATCATGTAATTCTCAGAGCTGAGGCCCTAGGCACAGCATTATAATGCTTATATCTGAATCCAGCCCTTGACACACTGATTCCCTAGGGGTCTCAAGTTATTGTTATTGCAGAGCTCTCAATCAGTATGAAGTAGCTTGTACTCTAAATCCAGTAATACTGGAACCCGAGCAGGAAACATCAGGATGGAATTTCAGCCTTGTTCTGATATGGCAGGCCCCCCATGAGCTGGGTGCCCTATTCAGCTGCTTGTTCGGCAGTATTGGCTGAACCAGCTCTTCAGTCCTGTCCCTCGTATCTGCTCATACTGATTCTGCTATTTGCTCGATCTCCAACTTTTCACTCAGGTTATCTCCAATTGCTCTCCCCATCCACCTACGCACACATGCATGCACGCACTATTCCACTCCTAGGGTCTTTGTTTTCCTGCTGTATTATAGAGTGACATGATGAATGACTCATTCTTTGTCTGAGTAATCTTTTTCACCTCAAGGATGGAATAATATGATTCCAAGAACAGTAGTTCCTTTGCCTCTAGGTTCCTTATGTCTGCTGTATCTTCTCAAGGAAATATGCAGGGCAGGAAGCAATTTCTGGACCCTGAAAGATAATGAATTCAAATTATTTTGGAGAACTGGAACTGACAGTGGACAGTATATTAAATGTGAGTTACCAGCGCAGTAAGGAACAAAAAGGCCACTTCAAGTTTCAGTTGCTTATTACTACCATTTGATATTTTTATCATGCGAGTACCCAAGAAGCACTATCAGAATTGTGGCCCAATTAGGCTAGAGACGATACAAACACACAGGAAGCCATGGCCCCCTTCTACACAGAGCTTTCAGAAAACACAAATGAGCGTAACCTAAAGGAAGAGACGGGAGATGTGGGCAATTGGTAATCAGAACGTTTGTTTGTATATATGCTTTCCATGTACATAACTTAATGTTTCTGGTCATATACAATTTTTTTCTGTCAGCAGTCTTGTCTAGCCCCACTTATCCATTATCAGATAGAAAAGCTTCATGTCACAGAGCAGCGAGGCCATCATCCTTTAATAAGGCTCTGTTTTTGTTGCACCTTGGAGTACTCTTAGCATCATATTACCGGAAAGATACTGACAGATTGGAGTTCACATGCAAGCAACAGGAATGATCAGATTGCTGTAGAAAATAAATGAGTGAAAGCACTATACTGTTTAGTAAAGTGCAATTAATCTAAACCATATAAGGCAGAGGGGCAGGGAATGTTAAAAACAGGAAGAAGTTGGATAGAATTAAGAATATCAAGACTGAGTCTTGATAGCGAAGTCTATTAGGCTATGGAACAATCTCCCAAAAGAAGTGATAGAAGCCCCATCACTTGGAATGTTTACACTAGATTGGACAAAAGCCTTGCAAGTCTGCTGCAGTGAAAAATCCTACTCTGGCAGGGAGATGGATTAGGTGACCTAACAGATCACTTTCTGCTTTAGTATAATCCTAAGAAACTAAGTACCTGGGGGAGAGAATAAATCTCCATTTTAATGGCCTGAACTATGTTTATTTTACTGATTGTCAAATGCACATTTTAATTGTATAGTGATGCATTTCTGTATTTAACCTCACATCTTTTTTTGGGGGGTGGGGGGTTATATGTAAGGAACTCATTTATAGATATTTCAGTTTGTTCAGGCAGTCCTCCAGGCCTAGAAATCCAGATATCAGCTCTTTTTCCCAACCTCTTTAGAGTTTCAGTGGAATTTTCATTTCCATTTTGGATTTCTGTGCAGGTGAGCTGAGTAGACTGGCACAACAACACTCATTGATCTATTTTTTTCTCTCTATTTTTTGTCTGAGTGAGGGCTCTTGCATTAATATATTTGTTTTGAATATAGTGTCTACTTTTCAAAAGTATGTCCACGATCGTGTGTGCAGAGGTCAAGCCAGGCAGGTATGGTGTTTGTCTACAAATTACGAGAGAAATCAGGTGGTGCAAAAAATATTTTGGGGTGCATGGGGTAGGGGAAGAGGCATGGTTGCAGACACAAAAGTAAGTGAACCAAAACTGTGTTATTGATTACAGCTTGGGCAGCAGATAGCAACAGCTTTATTTTTAAAAGTGCTCAGGGATTAGGAGGCTGGCTATTTGAGGCAAGTAGAATTAAGGGCCCCATCACACTACTGGAGGATAAGATGACAAAGGTGTTCACAAAATGCTGAATTCTTGGCCGAACTAGGCCTGATCAAGGAACAATTCATTTTCATGTCCGCCAAGAAGGAAGTGGCCCTACAAATACAGTGACAAATAGGGCACACTGGGAAACAAAAATGAGGGAAAGGTAGTTGTCTACTGCTCAGATAGAGTGCTGAAAAATGGGATTCCTTGAGAGGAACCTGTATAAAGGATCAGATGGTAGACCAAATAGCCAGTAAATACATCTGACATAATGACATATCCTATAATGTGTACTATCGGCAAACCTGACAACAGTTTCCATAGGTCTAATGAGCCAGTGAAAGGCATATCTGGTTCCAACTGTAAGAGGCGCATTTTCTGATACAAACTCCAGATGTGCTCTGTTGAAAATGCCATGACAGGCACATTTTGGCAGTGACATTTCCACCATTCACTTATTTATTTTATTTATTATTCTCTTACTGCTAGTCACAATCCGGCAGATGCTAATCATAATCTGGCAGATGGTATTTATTTTTTGATTTCTATAGGGATGTATGTCAGCCAGGTTCTGTTGTTGCTGATGGAGTGACTGAAGATCCTGGGTTAGTAAGAATAGGGTCACTGTATAATGCTAGTCTTGATGCTCAGGTAGCTGAGGTTTTGCGGTTGCTTTTATGTTCATATTCTTAATGTCATAGTTGTTAATAACAACAACTATGCAGGAACTGTAATTTCTGTTCTATGGGAGATTTTGTATTTCCAAAAAAATGTCCTTCCAAATTGGTTTTCAAAAAATTCAAAAAATTCTGAGCAGGAAGCCAGTGATCTAGACAAACAGCTGGGAGCCAGTCTGCTGGCTAGCCAGTTGGTGAGCGGGCTGGCAGGAACCTGGCCAGGCTGGCCCAGTGCCTGTCTACACTACCAGATTTCCATTGAAACTTTTGATAGAACTGATATGTTCCCATGGAATATTTTGATTCTGCTAAATTGGGATTTTACAGAAAATTATTCTGTCTGAAAATTTTTGAACATCTCTCTTAGTAACAGTTAATTGAGTCACTGGATTTCTATCCCCCCCCACCCCCGTTGTTTTATATTATCCAGGCATCTACACTCAAGATGTTGTAACACTATCCCCAATTAGTGGTTATATAAAAATCTTCTAAAGCCACTCCATAGGGTAATATTAGTGGACTTAGCACAGTATTTCTTGCACTTTGTTTTTTTTCAAGAGCAATCTTTCCACCTCCTAAAACACCCACACTTCAGTGACCTCCTTTAGGAGGAATTTTGAGATTGAATATTCCCAAATCCCACCTCTTTGTTTAAATTTCTGTAAACATGAGTTCTGTGTTTGTACAGCACTTACCACAATGGGGTCCTGGTCCATGACTGGGACTCCTAGGAATTACAATAATACAAATACATAATAAAAAGTATGATTTAATGTAATTAAGTTGTAAGATTCTCTATACACATAAGTATTTTGATGTGGGTTATTTTCACAATCTGCTTTGATATCATCTGAGAATTCATGCGCTTTCTCTAGTGTGCCCTCTCAAAGAGAGTATCAGAGGGGTAGCCATGTTAGTCTGAATCTGTAAAAAGCAACAGAGGGTCCTGTGGCACCTTTAAGACTAACAGAAGTATTGGGAGCATAAGCTTTCGTGGGTAAGAACCTCACTTCTGCAGATGCAAGTAATGGAAATTTCCAGAGGCAGGTATAAATCAGTATGGAGATAACGAGGTTCGTTCAATCAGGGAGGGTGAGATGCTCTGCTAGCAGTTGAGGTGTGAACACCAAGGGAGGAGAAACTGCTTCTGTAGTTGGATAGCCATTCGCAGTCTTTGTTTAATCCTGATCTGATGGTGTCAAATTTGCAAATGAACTGGAGCTCAGCAGTTTCTCTTTGGAGTCTGGTCCTGGAGTTTTTTTGCTGTAAGATGGCTACCTTTACATCTGCTATTGTGTGGCCAGGGAGGTTGAAGTGTTCTCCTACAGGTTTTTGTATATTGCCACTCCTGATATCTGACTTGTGTCCATTTATCCTCTTGCGTAGTGACTGTCCAGTTTGGCCAATGTACATAGCAGAGGGGCATTGCAGGCACATGATGGCATATATAACATTGGTGGACATGCAGGTGAATGAGCCGGTGATGTTGTAGCTGATCTGGTTAGGTCCTGTGATGGTGTTGCTGGTGTAGATATGTGGGCAGAGTTGGCATTGAGGTTTGTTGCATGGGTTGGTTCCTGAGTTAGAGTTGTTATGGTGCGGTGTGTGGTTGCTGGTGAGAATATGCTTAAGGTTGGCGGGTTGTCTGTGGGCGAGGACTGGCCTGCCTCCCAAGGTCTGTGAAAGTGAGAGATCGTTGTCCAGGATGGGTTGTAGATCACTGATGATGCGTTGGCGAGGTTTAAGCTGAGGACTGTAGGTGATGGCCAGTGGAGTTCTGTTGGTTTCTTTTTTGGGCCTGTTTTGTAGCAGGAGGTTTCTGGGTACACATCTGGCTCTGTTGATTTGTTTCTTTATTTCCTTGTGTGGCTATCGTAGTTTTGAGAATGCTTGGTGAAGATCTTGTAGGTGTTGGTCTCTGTCTGAGGGGTTGGAGCAGATGCGGTTGTACCTCAGCGCTTGGCTGTAGACGATGGATAGTGTGGTGTGTCCGGGGTGGAAGCTGGAGGCATGAAGGTAGGCATAGCGGTCGGTGGGTTTTCAGTATAGGGTGGTGTTAACGTGGCCATCGCTTATTTGTACTGTGGTGTCTAGGAAGTGGACCTCCCGTGTAGATTGGTCCAGGCTGAGGTTGATGGTGGGGTGGAAGCTGTTGAAATCATGGTGGAATTCTTCCAGGGTCTCCTTCCCCTGGGTCCAGATGATGAAGATGTCATCAATGTAGCGTAGGTAGAGAAGGGGCGTGAGTGGATGAGAGCTGAGGAAGCGTTGTTCCAGGTCAGCCATAAAAATGTTGGCATATTGTGGGGCCGTGCGGGTGCCCATAGCGGTGCCACTGGTCTGGAGGTATATATTGTCACCAAATTTGAAATAATTGTGCGTGAGGATAAAGTCACAGAGCTCAGCAACAAGTTGTGTCATCATCAAGGATACTGTTCCTGATAGCTTGTATTCCATCTGTGTGTGGGATGTTTGTGTAGAGAGCCTCTACATCCATGGTGGCTAGGATGGTGTTTTCTGGGAGGTCACCAATGCATTGTAGTTTTCTCAGGAAATCAGTGGTGTCACGGAGATAGCTGGGAGTGCTGGTGGCGTAGGGTCTGAGTAGGGAGTCCACATATCCAGACAGTCCTTCAGTGAGAGTGCTAATGCCCGAGATGATGGGGTGTCCAGGATTTCCTGGTTTGTGGATCTTGGGTATTAGATAGAGCCCCGTCCGGGGTTATTCTAAGGGTATGTTGATTTGTTCCTGTGTTCTGAGTAGATGGTGCAGTTTCTTAATGTATTCCTCAGTGGGATCTGAGGAAAGTGGCCTGTAGAATTTGGTATTGGAGAGTTGTCTGGCAGCCTCCTTCTGGTAGTCAGACCTGTTCATGATGACAACAGCACCTCCTTTATCAGCCTCTTCGATAATAATGTCAGGGTGGTTTCTGAGGCTGTGGATGGCATTGCGTTCTGCATGACTTAGGTTATGAGGCAAGCGATGTTGTTTTTCCACAATTTCTGCCTGTGCACATCGGTGGTAGCATTCTATGTATAGGTCCAGACTGTCATTTCGACCTTCAGGAGGAGTCCATGTGGAGTTCTTCTTCCTGTGTTGTTGGGGGGAGGGTATCTGTGTATCAGTGCGCTGTTCAGTGTTATCCTGAAAGTATTCTTTGAGTTGGAGGTGGTGAAAGTAGGCTTCCAGATCACTGCAGAACTGTATCATGTTCGTGGGGGTGCTGGGGCAAAAAGAGAGTCCCCGAGATAGGACAGACTCTTCTGCTGGGTTGAGTGTGTAGCTGGATAAATTGACGATATTGCTGGGTGAGTTAGGGGTACCCCTGTTGTGGTAGTAGTATATATGCTCGAGGAACCTCCTACTAGACTGCATTTATTTCATTTTCTGAAGGTGTATCTCTCTAGCAGCAAACTAGTAGCAGAAGTCAGGGCTAATGGCCCAGGAATCTTTCCTCCATATTGGGGTCAAGTTCTTATCCTACAATGAGTTGAGAACATGCTTCAAATTTCTCAGTGTAGCAGAACCCTCAGTACAGAAGATGTGCCTTTGGCCAGCAGGGAGTTATCTATGTGAAAGTAATGTTTACTGTGTCTTGAACACAGTGATAGCATTAATAACTGCATACTTATCATGGATTTAGTATAATGCCTTTGTAAATTTATTGTGAAATCATAAAATAACTCTTTTGAAACCACTGATCACATATCAGTGAATAATGATACAATTGTTTTCATATGCAGCAGTGTTATGGTCAATATCTAGGTTGGAGGATGAGAAGGTGCGCATTGAAAGATAAGAATCAGCTGAAACATTAAGGGCAGGTCTTCACTACAGGGGGGGGTCGATTTAAGATATGCAAATTCAGCTATGCAAATAGCGTAGCTGAATTCGACGTATCGCAGCCGACTTACCCCGCTGTAGGGACGGCGGCAAAATCGACCTCTGCGGCTTCCCGTCGATGGCGCTTACTCCCACCTCCGCTGGTGGAGTAAGAGTGTCGATTGGGGGATCGATTGTCGCGTCCCGACGGAACGCGATAAATCGATCCCCGAGAGGTCGATTTCTACCCGCTGATTCAGGCGGGTAGTGTAGACCTAGCCCTAATGTAGTTATACTGAAATAATACCTTAAGAAATAAGTAGTATAAGAAAGTTAATGCTCAGTAATCAGATGAACAAATGCCAATACATTACAAATCACTCATATTTCAGTGAAAGTTTTGCTTCCTCAATATAGTTCCACCTAGGTGGTTGATTCAGCATACTTCATAATTATAAACAAAATAAAGATTTGTGAAAATATAAAATACCTTCATAAATGTCTGCTATTATTAGAAGATCTTCAAGTATGTTTTCAGGAAAATAGAAGACCATCTTTCCTTTAATCTGTGTTGAACACTTTTAGAGAGTTGTCCATTGAATTGATTTTAAAAAAAACATGCACCTCCACCGTTTAAATTCTAGCAATGATTTAAAACTGATAATCCTTTTATGGCATATTGTAAAGCTGATGAACTTATACACAGGTTTTTGTATATGTTTTATTTTCTGCAATCCTCCTCCTATATGTATCAGTATTTGCTTTTCATCTTCCATCTTCTGGGGTATCTTTAGCTATGAAATTGCCCTTCCTTTTGTTTTTTGTGTGTCTCAGCATTAAATTGCAAGCACTTTCCTTGTGTATAGAGTTCAGTGTAGACTGTGAGAAGAGAAATACACTCTGTTCTCTCATGGAGACTGTGATGGAAATATCCTATTGCCTAGAACTGGAAGGGACCTTAAAAGGTCATTGAGTCCAGCCCCCTGCCTTCACTAGCAGGACCAAGTACTAATTTTGCCCCAGATCCCTAAGTGGCCCCCTCAAGGATTGAGCTCACAACCCTGGGTTTAGCAGGCCAATGCTCAAACCACTGAGCTATCCCTCCCACCCTCTACTTCACATAAGGCTTGAAAGGTTTAAGGTGGCCAGGTAGGCCAATTAACTTCTCATGCTGCACTTGGAGGAGAAGCCAGGGAGCAGGGGTTGATTAAATGAGGCTCAGTTGGGCAGGAACAGGAGGGGCCTTTATAAAGCCCAGGAGCTGAGCACAGAAGGGACTGCAGAGAGGTAGTCTGAAGTCAGTACATGGGAGGAGGGAGCTGGGGATCTGCCAGACAGTGCTTCTATATCCTGGGAAATTTCCAAAAACCTGGGCATTTGTGAGTAAAATGTTTCAACTTGGGAATTTTCATTCAAAAAATTTTACTCACAAATGCCCAGGTTTTTGGAAATTTCCCAGGATATAGAAGCACTGTAAAAAACTTTATCTGGGAATTTTTCACCAGACTTGAGAAATTTTTAGCACTAGGTTGTGTGGTGTTTAGATGGCATCACAATATAGAAGCACTGCTGCCAGACCCAGAAATGGGGGAAGCCAGGAAGGTAGGAGCAGGCTCAGAGCAATAGGCATGCAGACTTTGGCTGCTGATTTGAGGATTCCTAAGCTGGATCCTGGAGTAGAGGGAAGGCCTGGGTTCCCTTACTAGACAGTGGGGATGTGGTACCAACCAGGCAGAAGACTGATTTTTTCCAGGAAGACTTTGTTACAGACCCTGGAAGGGAGGAACGTATCTGGTATCCCTGCTGGAGGGCTGAGTTATGAAGAGGAGGCTGTGATTCCTGGAGTCAGAGAAGCCCCTGGGGTGAGAGAGAATGACAGATAGGGACTCTGCCAGAGGGGGGCAGCATCTGGCAGAGCTAATCCAGAGGATAGCCAGGAGGAGGTGCCACCTGCAGTGAGTGCACCCCATGATAGACTTTACTTTTGTTCTTTCTTGTTTTGTTTTTTCTTTAATCTAAATAAAGGTAATTCTGACTGCAAGTATCTATCTGCTCCCTGTATGGGGGAAGGGGGAGCCTAGCAATCTGAATGCATGTAGATTCTGTCTCTTGGTGGTAGAGAGAAATGAAAACAAAAGTCTGGCAATTCTAAATACTGGGCTCTGTCTTGGAACTAGTAAGAAGATGGTCTGATGGAAACTGTAGATTGGTGCTGTCCTATGGCATGAGGTAGCCCTGTAGACACACTGCCCTCAATTCTTTCTTCATTATTTGTAATGAATTACTCTCAGGTTGGAGTACTTAAACAAGATTTCCCACTTTGTGGGGCCTTATTTATCTAGTCTTTTCCCAAAAATACACTTTTTATCTGTCAGGCCCCACCCTTCTCCTGCCTTCAGTAGTGCCACAGTTCTCCTTCCTGGGACCCCTGTCCAACTGGTCAGGCCTCTCCTTCTGGACTCAGGAGTCCCACAGTCCTCCTCCTTAGGCTCTCCATTAATTCAAGCTAGCTGCAGCCTTAAGACCAGCTTCTCCTTCAGCTGGTTCCTCACCCCCTATTTGTAGTTCAGTCCCTTCCCTTCCATCGCTGAGAGAAGTTGGTGAGTAGCAGACCTTCTCCTGCTAGTATGCCTCCTCTTGTGAGGGAATAGACAGAATATATACAGCCTTCTTTCCCATAGCTTGTCCCACTTGGCTGGGGAGAGGAGACTCTTGACCCCAGCCTGCACTACAAGGTTCCTGGCCACAGGCCCTTAATGACATAGTAGCCTGAGTTTTCCCTAAGCATTAACTATATTCCTCTTTATTCCTATGCCATTCCCTATGTTTTGCCTTCTCTAAGGGTATATCTACACTGCAATTAGACACCCTTGGCTGGGATAGGCCAGCTGACTCTGGCTTGTGGGGCTCGGGCTAAGGGGCTGTTTAATTGGAGTGTAGACGCTCGGGCTGGAGCTGGGAGGGTTGCAGAGCTTGAGCTGCCCCCTGAGCCTAAACATCTACACTGCTATTAAATAGTCCCTTAGCCTGAGCCCCACAAGCCTTAGTCAGCTGGCAGGGGACTGCCGTGGGTGTCTAATTGCAGTAAAGACAACCCCAGAAGTCTGAGGAAACTTTAAAGGATACACCATGGAACAGGTGTTGCCTATCCCTGCCACCTTAAAAGGGACAGTCACCCTGTTACAGTGATGCAGATAAAATGTAGAACCGTAAAATGTAGAAAGCCATAAAGTTGCTGCGAAAAGAAAAGTTATTCTGTTGCTCTATAACATTCAATTTGCAAAGTCAAGAACTAAAAAGTTAGGAAATGCCAGAACTGAAGTTGATCATGCAATCTTAATTTGTCGCTTCGTGTGTGTGCACTGTGATAGCAGATAGCCCAGCATTGCATAGGAAGTCTGTGGCAGAGCCAGGAATAGAAGTTAGGTTTCCTAAATTCCAGTCCAGTGTCTTAAAAATAGAAGAAAAAGTGACCATTTTAAACTTCATGTTCCCCCCTGAAAATTATGTAAATAAAAGTTCTGGTCCTGCAACTGGATCTGTGTGGTGAACCCCTGAACTTATGCAGAATCCCACTGATTTCAGTGGGTCTTTGTGCAGGGGAAGAGTTCCATTCTCATTGCCTAAAATGAAAACTCAGGCCTAGCTGTTCAATATTCCAAATTTAGTTGATACCATTACAATAGGGCAGAAAGTGGTTTTGGGCCACAAATTGCTGATGAAAGGACTGGGAAGGAGGAGTGGGGGAAGGAGAAATAATAAATGTTGTCCAACTAGTAGAGAAAAGATGTTTATAGCCCAATTTTTATTTAATTTTATTGTATTTTTTATGTTGCTAGGAATTGGTTTTGTAGTAGAAGGATACATTGTTCAACCCCCTTCAAAACAGTCTATTAAACAGCATTTAATGTTTTTTGGCTTTTTAGAAATATATATTCTGATAGAAATAAGATTTCATCTTTGTCTTACAACACACTCATACTAATATCATACATATCATACGCATGCACAGCCTTTTCAGTATCTGTTACACTTGCATAGACCATGTAAATGCTCCCTTTTTACTATGTGATATTATGTGATACAACACCACATTCTATAAGCCATTACCCTCTGATCCCACTGAGAGTTACCAAAAGAAACTACACCATCTACTCAAGAAACTCCCTGAAAAAGCACAAGAGCAAATCCGCACAGACACACCCCTAGAACCCCAAGCAGGGGTATTCTATCAACTACCCAAGATCCATAAACCTGGAAATCCTGGATGCCCCATCATCTCAGCCATTGGCACCCTGACAGCAGGATTGCGTGGCTATGTAGACTCCCTCCTCAGGCCCTAAACTACCAGCACTCCTAGCTATCTTCGAGACACCACTGACTTCCTGAGGAAACTACAATCCATTAGTGATCTTCCTGAAAACACCATCCTAGCCACTATGGATGTAGAAGCCCTCTACACCAACATTCCACACAAAGATGGACTAGAAGCTGTCAGGAACAATATCCCCGATAATGTCATGGCAAACCTGGTGGCTGAACTTTGTAACTTTGTCTTCACCCATAACTATTTCACATGTGGAGACAATATATACCTTCAAATCAGTGGCACTGCTATGGGCACCTGCATGCCCCACAGTATGCCAACATTTTTATGGCTGACTTAGAACAACGCTTCCTCATCCCCTAACACCCCTACTCTACCTGCACTACATTGATGACATCTTCATCATCTGGACCCATGGAAAAGAAGCCCTTGAGGAATCCCATCATGATTTCAACAATTTCCACCCCACCATCAACCTCAGCCTGGACCAGTCCACACAAGAGATCCACTTCCTGGACACTACAGTACTAATAAACGATGGCCACATAAACACCATCCTACACCGGAAACCTACTGACTGCTATACTTACCTAAATGCCTCCAGCTTTCATCCAGATCACACCACTCGATCCATTGTCTACAGCCAAGCTCTACAATATAATCACATTTGCTCCAACCCCTCAGAGAGACAAACACCTACAAGATCTCTATCAAGCATTCTTACAACTACAATACCCACCTGCTGAAGTGAAGAAACAGACTGACAGAGCCAGAAGAGTACCCAGAAGTTACCTACTACAGGACAGGTCCAACAAAGAAAGTAACAGAACGCCACTAACCATCACCTTCAGCCCCCAACTGAAACCTCTCCAGCGCATCATCAAGGATCTACAACCTATCCTGAAGGACGATCCATCACTCTCTCAGATCTTGGGAGACAGGCCAGTCCTTGTTTACAGACAGCCCCCAAACCTGAAACAAATACTCACCAGCAACCAGACACCACACAACAAAAACACTAACCCAGGAACCTACCCTTGCAACAAAGCCCGTTGCCAACTCTGTCCACATATCTATTCAGGGGATATCATCATAGGACCTAATCACATCAGCCACACTATCAGAGGCTCGTTCACCTGCACATCTACCAATGTGATATATGCCATCATGTGCCAGCAATGCCCCTCTGCCATGTACATTGGCCAAACCGGACAGTCTCTACATAAAAGAATAAATGGACACAAATCAGACGTCAAGAATTATAACATTCAAAAACCAGTTGGAGAACACTTCAATCTCCCTGGCCACTCGATTACAGACCTAAAAGTTGCAATATTACAACAAAAAAACTTCAAAAACAGACTCCAACGAGAGACTGCTGAATTGGAATTAATTTGCAAATTGGACACAATTAAATTAGGCTTGAATAAAGACTGGGAGAGGATGGGCCATTACACAAAGTAAAACTATTTCCCCATGCCCCTTTCCCCCCAGCCCCCAGTTCCTCTCATCTTCTTGTCAATTGCTGGAAATGGGCCATTTTCATTACCACGACAAACAGTTCTTTTTCTCTCCTGCTGATAATAGCTCATCTTAACTGATCACTCTCCTTATAGTGTGTATGATAACACCCATTGTTTCATGTTCTCTCTCTCTCTGTGTGTGTGTGTGTGTGTGTGTGTGTGTGTGTGTGTGTGTGTATATATATATATATATATATATATATATATATATATATATATATATATATATATATATATATATACCTACTGTATTTTCCACTGCATGCATCCGATGAAGTGGGCTGTAACCCACGAAAGTTTATGCTCAAATAAATTTGTTAGTCTCTAAGGTGCCACAAGTACTCCTGTTCTTTTTGCGAATACAGACTAACACGGCTGCAACTCTGAAATAAGACACTTTATTCTATTATACATTTATAAGTAGTGGTATGGCTGTGGGTGCCTTTACCTGAGAATTGTCCTCTTTTTGAGCAGTATGGATAATAAAAACTGTAAAGCTAAATCTACCAATCCAATGAAATGGAGTTAATTTGGAGAGTAACTGGGAGTGCCAAGTACCCCTTTCAAAGTATGTAGTATGGCTTGAAATTGAATTCCTCTCTCATGCAAAACATTTAATCTCTTATTTTACTCTACAGACACCAGACTATTAACAGACCCATACTTTTTTAGTTTATTACAATTTCTGTGACCTAATCTGTCTACACAAAGCCTAATCAGAAAAACAGGCGTTGTCCATAGCAACAATAGCAGCATTACTGACTAAACCACAAAATAGTCTTCTCCCTTGCAAGCCGACCTTTGGATTATCTTTGTCCATCCAAAGAATAGAATTTTGTTTTACATTCACATGGAAAAAAAATACCTGTGGTATTTTCTACATGCTCTTTACCGGTTTCCCATAAAATTAAATGTTAGCTTTTTAATTGCATCAGATAGCCTGCTCTTGTATATAAGACAGTAGCCTAGGCTCCAAAACAGAAAATGGGTGTTAAAATTAAATTTAAAATTAGAAACCAAGATGCTAAAATCATATTGTAAATCAAATGTTCCACATTTTTTATCACATTAGTTTGGATTGGATTGAGTAGCATTTTCTTGTTGCAATTAAAACATGTTAATGAAATACAAATGCCAAACATATACTGTACCGTAAAGATCTGACATAATTTTTCTTTGATCTTTCAAAAAAATTCAGCTTTGTACATTGTAACTTGAGAAAAAAATAACCTTCTTGTTAATGTTATTTCTAAGGAGCAGTTTTGAAATGTTAAAGTTAAAAATAGAATTGTCCATTAAGCTGAATATCATCTGATTTAAGAGCCCATATACTTTTGAATTTCTTTTTTAAAAGACATGCATCCAAAGAAGTGGGTATTCACCCACAAAAGCTCATGCTCCTATACGTCTGTTAGTCTATAAGGTGCCACAGGACTCTTTGCTGCTTTTTTAAAAGAGAGACTGCTGTGTCAAGTTTCAGCCCATTCTGTTCCCCACAGTCTTTAGCACATTGAGTGGCAGGGTGCTTACCGTTTTCATTACTATTTTGCAGGACCAATCATGTAATGCCTTCCTCACCTAAGCATCCTACTCATGTGATTAATCCCACTGATTTGAATGGAACAACTCACGTGATTAAGAGGTTGAAGGATCAGGCCCTTGATTTATTTTTGAGGCAAAGGTGCTTTTTTAATTTGTATATTCACAGTGTAGACCCTGATCCTTCTCCATGTGAAACCAGTGGATGTAGGATCAGGCCCATTATCTCAACTCAGTACTGCTCCTGGGTGTTCTATAACCTGGTTGTAAAGGCCTTAGTAAAGAGGTTTGTTTCCCCGCTAATGTATTAATTTTATAGCTTGTTACTTTTTATGACTCTCTTATCTTAAACTGCTGTTGTGCCTCAGAATAGCTGAGAATAGTCATCACATGCTTCCTTAATCTAAGTCGTTATTCCTTCCACACATTCTTCTATGTAGTACTTATCATGTGGTATGCTCAAATAAATTATTTGGGATGACTTTTTAATTAGACACACTAAAGTCCATGTTGTAATGGTTTTCTTTTTAGGCATTTACTGGCCAAATTACTTTTTCCTACTTTATATTGGACCTGTAGTTTGGAGTTTCCTCCTATCAGACAAGAATGCCTTTTAAACAGTGAAGCACAAAATTGCACACATGAAAAACAGAACTCTTTTCTTAAATGCCATGTGCAATGAAAAATATTAAGAGATTTGTGCTGCCCCATTTGGTTGTCATAAAATTTTCAGAATGCAGTGCAGCTGTCAGTCCTGTGATATTAGAGAGGCAAGGTGAATGAGGTGTAGCAAGAAAGCTTGTCTCTCACCAACAGAAGTTGGTCCAATAAAAAATATTACCTCACCCACCTTGTGTTCTAAAATTTTCAGTACACTGGAGAAAATTGTCCTCATGATTGCACAAAAATCATTTGCCCTTTTATGAGGGCTAATCCAACTTCAATAAGAAGTTGGATTAGGCCCTATTTTTGAATGTATTTAGGTACCTAAAGATGCAGATAGGTGCTTTTGAAAATCCGACTACATCTAACTACATATTTAAGTGTCTAAATACCTTGGAAAATGTGGTCCTAGGTCTGTTAGAATCCACATGTATGTTTTAATACATGGCTATGTCCCTAGGCCCATCAATTTATTGTGCTTAGGTGGGCAATAGATTACTTGTTGAAAATGCCAGAGTACAGCTGTGCTTGTGATTGGGTGTGCTATCGCCTGTTCTTGTCTCTTTTCTTTGAAAATATAACTCTCAATGTCTGTCTACCTGAGGCCCATCTATGGAACATTGTTATCTAATTTGAAGACTATCAGTAATTTAGTTAATTTAGTAATTTAGAATGTACTTTTTTTATACACTGGTTCTGCTGATGCCAAAGATATAACAGATCTTGCCAAAGATGTAACAGAACTCAAAAGGCTCTACTTGTGAAATAAAAATAGTACAATAGACTCTGTGTTGCAATTCCATGACATTTTCTGAATCAGTTGAGGGAAGTGTTTAACCATTCCCTCCATGCTTATCTCCAAGTACATGCCCACCAATTTTAGTCCCCACATGATCTTCCTATGAAACTGTTTAGTACCTACTGCAGCCCAATGCCACTCTTCCCCACAGTCTCCACTGTAGAGGGTGTGGCTGCTAGAAAGGGTGTGTAGCTAGTCAGTGCTGCTGCTGCACTTGTGGTAGTAATCGTCAAGGATTGCCCAACTCCTTGAGGCTGTAGGCAGCTGGTAGAGATTACAGCAGTGAGGAGGTGGGGTGGGGGCAGAACAGGGTTGGAAGGGGAGGGTGTGGAATCTTGGAGGAAAGGGTGGAGTGTGGGCAGGGCCAGGGGCAGAGTGGGGCCTTGGGGGAAGGGGTGGAGTGGGGGCGGGAAGAAGCAGGGTGGGGGCAGGGCCTGGGGCAGAGTGGGGGCAGGAAAAGGAGGGGGTTGAAGGAAGAGGTGGAGTGGGGGTGGGGCCTGGGGCAGAGCAGGGGTCAGGAACTTCCCGGGTAGAGAGGAATTTGGTGCCTCTGTAGAAGGCTGATAACTAGTTCACTAGACTGGCTAGATGCAAGCAATTATTCTTTTAACACATTCTGGACACTACCAGAAAAAACTAAAAAATAAACACTACTTTCAGTTAATTTTATCCCTAGTTAAATGGTTTCTTTTTGACTGTTTTTCTTACTCCCATACTATGCTCCTCCAGTTTAAAACCAGATATCATGGAATCCTCTACAACCTTGAATCTCTCCCTCATCCAGAAGTCTGACAGTCCCCATTTACAGAGCATTGCTAGAATGCTGCAGTGAGAATACATGCTTCAGGAAATGGAAATATGATATGGTATCCATTTTTCACCAGCTTCACTGGCTTCCAAGATTCTCCACTTAGGCCAGGTCTATGCTAAAAAGTTAAGTTGACCAAGCTATGTTACTTAGGGATGTGAAAAATCCACACCCCAAGTGACTTAGTTAAGCAGACCTAACCCCCAGTGTAGACAGTAATAGGTTGACAGAAGAATTCTTCTATCAGCCTAGCTACCACCTCTCATGGAGATGGATTAACTATGCCAATGAGATAACCCCTCCCATTGCTGTAGTGAGTGTCTACACATGAAGCACTACAGTGTGGCACAGCTGCAGCTCTACAGTTGTGTCGCTGCAGTGTTTCAAGAGTAGACAAGTCTTTATGCTGTAACCCTGTTACTCCATACCCCTCACAACTTTTCCAGTCTTGGAATATTGGTCTCATCTCTGCAAATATCCATATCCCAGGGGGAGGGAGGTTTCCCTCTTTCACTTATGCTGTCATTTCTATCTGAAATTGTCTGGCCCCCTCAAGCCACTGAGTTACTTTTCCTGTTCATATTTTGCTTTACAAGTCTTCCTTTTCTCCTTAGCTTATAGATGACTGACCGTTCTCAGGCTATGCAGGACTGCGAGTCACCTTGTTACCCCATGCCGCCAGTGAGATGGAATCTTGCTTGTGCTTAGCTGACGCCGGTCTGTTAGACACTAAAACAGTCTCATCTGGGCTATGCCAGCCCTACCTTTGCCCTTATCTAGCAATAGGTGCACCTCCGTCCCAGAGTCCCTTTGAAATATTCCCCTGTGATATCCAGCCCCTGACATTGACTACTCACAGAAATACTAGGTCTGCTGTCCTATGCCAGCCCTTCCTTTGCCCTTACCTTACCTTCTCAGGTAAGCACCTGGCTTCACATTATATATATTTATAGTGAAAACAAGAATAAGTTTGCTATCAAAGATTCAGGACATGAGGTAAAATATTGGAAACAAATGGTTACATATAAAACAAAAGCATAACATGCTTTCTAGAGATTAAACTTAACTTTGTATGAGAGAAAACTTCTTTAGACAGGTGGTTAACCTGTTAGTTTTCTTCAGCTTTTTCAACAAGGTTGGCTAAGATCCCATTTTCATGAATGTAAATATGCTGTCAGTTTACTTCCTAGGTGCAAGACCATGGGGCCTTTGCCTCATAGATATACCCCCAAAGTTCATTGCTTTGGCACACAACCAGCATAACCCCCATGGCTTGTTTTTTTCTGTATGCTGGTTCTCTGTTGACTTCACATCTCTTTATTAGCTCTGTATGTAAATAGGCATCCATTGTGTTAGCTTATAATGCTTAATTTACATCCTGACAGAGAGAGATGAATAAACATCTCTTGTCTGACAGAACCTGTTTTTCACTGCTACTCATGACTAATACCGTGATAGACTCTAAAAACATATTTTCAGTGTATATATACATAACTCCTTGCATTGTATCTGTACATATGTTTCACAATTATATCAATAACCAGTGTGACACAGGCTTTCATTTGAGACCTCACATGCCATTCTTTGGTAAACTAGAATGTGCATACCAGACTCATGAGATTTTTGTAACCGCCCTGGCAGTTGGCATTAAGGGGGTCTTAGGACACAATGACTCTATCTACAAAGGATATTGTGGCACTCTTTTTAAGGGATACTATGTTAAGAAATAGTCTTGTATTTTGATGTATGTAATTATATAATAATTTCACCATAATCATATATGCAGAGCAGTTTGTACCTAGACATTCCTTTTTCATATTTGTTTAGCCTGTTAATATATTTAATCTACTGCTACATTTTATCTTGTCGAATTGTGTTTGTACTTTGAATCTGTTAGCCTTCTCTGCTATGTCTGTCTGTTCTATGGTTGTTTCTGCTTTTCATATTTAATACAGAAATCTGAGACTGTCAGCCTTTAAACATCTTATTACATTGTTTAGCATAATCAACATCTTTGGAAAGTAAAGGTTATGTCAATTTCATAAATGTTGAATGTTTGATTTTCATTTTATATTTGTAAATGGTGAGTGGAGTGTGAGTGTTACTTGCTGGTAGTTTCTAGATTTTCAGCAATGCTTTTCTAAAGAGATTCTAGTTCCCTGTATGGTGCCAGAACCAAAGGCTAAAAAATGGAATGGAACAGTACAATGTGAAAAGATCAAAATAGTAGCCTGCAGTATATTTGTATGCCTGGTGAGCAGGAAAGGGTACCTTCATGTTACAAAGTAAGCAACAGGGCACAATCTGTATTAGAACAAAAGAAAACAAGAAATGTGCACACAAATAAAAAACACTTACAGTTTAACTAATTTTGCTTTAATCCAGCCAGTGGTTTAATCAGTTGAGTTTTGCATGTGATGGGTGGGTGAACTAGAAGCAAAGATGAAATCTAGCTTGCTGTAATATCTAGTTTTGACATAAGGCCTACCTATGCAGCTCTGATCAAAATAAAACGTGAACATTACGTTTAACTAGGGGGATTCAGTCTATAAATTGCGTTCAGGCTATAAATTGCTTAGGCATATGCTCTATTAGTTCGTTCCTAAAAGCAGTACCAATATTGTCCTCTGAATATGTGATATGCATATATTTCTTGTTAAATTATGCTCTCTAGAAAAAATAATTATTTTCTTTGGATAAGCTTAATAGGTTACTTTCAACAACCTACTTCCATTATTAGTGGTTACAGATAGACCCAGCAGCTTAACTCACCAGTCAAAAAGCAGTCACATCAACAATTAAATATCTTTATGCTTAAATTATTGATTATGTTTATTGGAACTGCTGCAGCAGTTCTAGTGTCACTCCCACCCAGGTGTTAGAAAAGATTAGGTTTTGATGTTAAACTATCAAGTCATGAGGCCCGCCTAACCATATTCAAAGAAGTAGTCGACATTCCTTTCTGGTTTTGGCAAGTTGTGGGAATCTAGAGTTGTCATGTTTATAGTAGGAAAATCAGAAATGTGTCTGTTCAAAGGGAGCCAAATTGCACTGCTTATCAATTAATCATGTTTATTTTCATAGGAAGATGGAAATTATTTAGAGTGCATATCTCCATCATATTACTATTTTTAAATAAACTGTATGTAGCTTAGGAGAGATTAAAGATTTGCCCCTCCCCATTGTGTAGTTTACTTGTAAAGGTTTATACTGTGGGGCAAGAAAGGTGCTATATAAGTCACGTTGCAAGATTCTTTCGCTCCTTCCCCAATCTACAGTAAACAGTCTGTGTTTAAACTGCTATGTGCTTATGGTATAGCATTAGAACTAGTTATAATTCAAGTTAAACCTTGACTTCCTGTTACAATGGAGACCACTTGCATTTGTAGCCTTAGCATAAACCTTTTCATTTAACTTCATGAAAGTGAATTAGTTTGAGAGTTTTCATTGTATGTATAAACCCTGGGCATTGACATAAATCAGTGAAGATAAGGTTTGTTTGTTCAACAGATTCTTAAAACTCTTGGATTGTGAAGACAGCTTTATAAAGATTGTAAATTGCAATCCAACACTATCAAAGTATACAAGTCCAAAATATACTATAAAATGTCAGAAATATATGCACTTTAACTAGTCAAAACCAATAAAACTGAATATGTTAAAACTACCTGTCATATATGCTTTGTAATTGTTATTTTAAATCAGATCTGTTTCCTCCAAGCTTTCTCTTTTGATGAGGGAGGAGAGGGTAAACCTTTATTGGAAGTTGTTACAGTCGCTAGAAAATCAAAGTTCAGAAAGATAACTTCCTGTCCCAGTGTAGAAAAAGCATTTCAATAGCTATTCATCTCGGACTTTGACACTGTATAATGATCGAACTTTCATTTTTCCTAACTTCCGTTAAAAACAAAGGGCCTTATTGTGCTGCTATTCTTTAAATGTGTGGCAAGACCACAGTATGCTCTTTATACAGTGTATTGAGATAGTAGTGGTTGCTATGTTGGCTAATTTTAAGAGCATTATTTTAAATAATGGAAATAAGGCTACTGGTAGTAAGCCAAATTATTTTGTGTAAGATCATATTAATTGAAGTGTGATCCTTTGTTCATTGAAGTAAATGACAACAGTCCTGTTGACTTCAATGGTGCAAGATCTGGCCCCAAATAGGGCAGTCTGTCCAGTTCTAGGAGGTCATTGCTGCTTTCTTGAAAATGCTTTAGTGTGGGCACAAGAGTACAGGGCTTCATAGCACAAGAGCACCTGGATTTTCATACATAAACTAGGCTGTTTGGAAAAAATGATCAGGCTTATGTAGAGTCATTACCGGATTTTATAAACAAATGAAGGGGAGATTAGGGAGAGGTAGTCGTCTTATCCTTTACAAAGCCTGTTTAATAATTTTTACTCTTCTCTCACACATCTTTTGAGGAGCTATGCTGAAGCCATCATCCTTCTAGCAGAGGAGGCTTGGAAGACTTTGCTGTTGAGTGCTAAGTTTCTTTTGCAACTCAGTTTTGCCTTTGCAGGATTTCTTGTGCCATCTAGAAACTAGGACGGAGAACAGAAACCTCCACTCCCACGTAGCAGTGCACTCACTATCACTTAGCCATTGGGCAAGCCTCACTACCATATTGAAAGTATGTGTAAGCGGGGGAAGGGTCCCGCTATTATGGGGAACTTCCCTGGCTTCTGAACTACCCCAGTGAAATGGGCTAGCGGAAGGATCTGAGTCCTCACTCCCACTTCCTTTACCTGGAGGCCTTCCTGCCCTCGAGGACTCCCCTTGCACTCTCCTGTCCTCGTAACCCCAACAAGGCTGGGCCCAGGATTCCTGGGGGGCTCAACCCCCAACCTTGCTGTGATCACCTAGGTCAGGGGCTAGGGTGTCCCCACTCCAGGGTACTCTTTTTGCACTGGATGCTTTTTTGACCCATTGATTATTACATATGATTTAAAGCAATACAGTTTATTTAATTAACAATTAATTTAAAAAAGAATAAGGAAAATGGGAAAGGTTAAAGGAAAACACATTACCCCGCTCTGTGGCTGGGAACATCAGAAACAGTGTCTCTGAAATGTCAGGGTAGTTCACAGTCTGTTTCTTGTAGGTCCCAGACCTCCTCCTCAGGCTCTGGTTGTGCTGCAGGGATGCTGTGGGTTGGACACTTGCTCTGGCAGTGGTACCACACTCTCAGGCTCTAGGTGGCAGGACCCTTCTTCCCAGCGTCGCCCCCCACCCTGTCAGGGTTACGATCCACCTCCAAGGCTGGCCTGCAGAGCCTCTTGGCTGAGGTGTCTCCCTGTGCTGGGCCCGCTGCCCAGGGTCCCCCTCACTCTCCCCAGCTGCTCATCGCACCCGGCTCTGAATTGCTCCACTCTGCCTCAGCACGGCTGCTGCTGTTGCTCTGCCTCCAGCTCCCTGGGCTGTTCTGATTGCTGCAGCTCTTCTCCCAGAGCAGGTCTGCTCTCTCTGGGCTGCGCTCTGGCTTTGGGGCTGCAGCTCTGCTCCCAGCAGCTTAGCTTGGACCCCTGCTCTCTCCTTAGCTTGGCCACACTCTGTCTGACCCAGGCAATTCTGGCTCACATGGAGGACGGGACCCCCGTGGCCTCCTGACTCCTTGATTAGCCTGCCTGTCCTGTCAGTCAGGCTGACCTGGAGCATTGGCCTCTCCCCATTGCCCCTGGGGACTGTCAGTCTCAGGGTCCTGATTTCCCATCAACCCTTCCCCTTTCTTTTGGTACTGGGCGCTAGCCAACCAAAACACCCCCACTGAATGTTAGTAAGGGGAGAACAGTCCCCTTACACATGGTCACCATATGGATGTGTGGTGGGGTATACAAACCATATACCAAGCAAGAAGATTTTAAAGAGCAGCTTTGGAATGAGGTAGCCCTGGCCCATCGCACCTGGGGGACATATCAATCTTAGTAGAGGAGCCTTAAAAAGGGAGAAACTTATTTCAGAAGGGCCAGGCTTGGAGAAGATCATGGCAGAAAGACAAGCTACCTTAGGTTGACTGTACTTCGGCAGTTGGAGGATCCAGATAGGACAGAGAAGTTGCTATTCTTTATTTCTTTTCCTTTCCTCTGTTATCTTGAGGACTGAGTTTAGGGGCAGGGCCCTGAGACAGACCTCTGCTGAGAATATCATCCCCTGGCACTGAGAAATTGGATCCATTGAAGGAAGTAGCTCTAAAGGAGGAGCAAGAGCTCTGACAAAACAACCAGTTACCACAAGGATCCCGGGGCTGGAACCCAGAGTAGAAGGAGGTACTGAGTTCCTCCCCTCCCCCCTCCCATCGCCTCAACATGAGGACTAGCTGAAAGACCCCCAGACAGAAGGGGCCAGAAGAATGATTGGGCCTGGACCAGGACTGTCAACCTGGTATGAGAGCCTGGGACTATTGGGTGAAAACCCTGGTTTACCCTGGAAGAGGTGAGATAGAAGACCCAGCTGGAGGGCCAAATCACAAGGACCTGGCTGGGAGGATGTCACCAAGCATTTTAGTAGACCTGGGCAGCAGGAGTATGAGTGTGAAATCCCACAATGCTTCACGTGGCCACAAGGTGGCTCACCAGTTGCTGAGTCACTTTGCCAGGGGACCTTTATAATAAATGCTTTCTCCCCTCCGAGCTTGAAATCAAGATAATGTAACTTAATGGGAGAAACATACTGCACTGATATAATATGCATATAACACTTACTCTGCACTCAGCAAATCTCTTGTATCTTGGTGACATTTCTAGTACACAGGGAGTGTTCATCTTAAAAGAAAGGGGGTGTTTGTTTCTGTGATGTGAAAATAGGACACGTACCAAATTTAAATCAATAAGGACTCTGATTCCAGTTCTGGCTTTGTCTGCTGTGGGTCATCATGTCGGTCTCAGAAAAAGTTAATGATGTTTATAAAGAGTACTTTAGCTATTCAGGGAGAGAGGATTGAGTTTAATTTGAAAAAAAAAATGCCCTCAGCACCGACTGACGGAGGATTTTCTAAATCAGAAGAAAAATACAGCAGCGCAGTGCCTTGTATAATTTCCAAAAGGAAAGCTGATCTTTTCTTCAGAATGAAATTCAATAGCAGTGCTACAGGAAAGGAATAAATAATGACCACTTTTATCATATGTTAAGAATTCACTTGTAAAGACTGTATTGCATAATAGGGCAATTTTCAGCACTCACTAACTGTGCAAAGGAATAGGAATTATCTTCCAGATTAAGTAGTTATGGGGACGATAGGAAGATGTATTGACCTATTAATTCAAGAACACCTAATTAAACAGTCCTTGGGGCAATCAGAACCTGTTTCGTGTGTGTGTGTGTAGGACAAAGCAATTTCACGTTCTTTTGTATTATTGAAGAAGATTAACATATTGTTCTTTCCTGAAGTCTTGTTTAGGTAAGCGATTGTAGTGTAGAAGATCAGTGGACCTTCTTATATTTATTTTGTCCTGGTGCTTGTTATCTTAAAAATGTTTTGCAATTTTCTTCTGTGAGTGATGGGATTGCAAAGATAAACATTGTAGATGAGGGTGGAGGGGAGGAGGAAGATGTTCAGCATTCCCCCACCTCTCCTTTCAGCCTATTTTAAGATTCAGGAATAAGCAAACGGAAAGAATATCAAACAATACGGACACGCATCTGATGTTTAAGCCCTCCTCCTAGCACTTTGTATGCACATAGCCAGAAGGCGCTCAAGCAGCTGCAGCGCGTTAGTTCCAATAGTTTAACAGGCAGCTTTGTAGCTCTAACAGAAAGCCGTGCTAACGCAGTTTCTTCCCTCCATGTTCACTTGCAGTGATAGCTAGTAAGTGATCTTTGGCAACGGGATTGTCAGAGGAGTAGTAATGTTTAACAGGTTTCTGTAGAGGAGTTAGTTGCTTTTTTCTTTGCAGACCATTATCTATAAAGAGACGCTGAGGGCAGGCAACACCATGTTGAAAACAGAATAGGCTGAGCCGAAGTAGAAGCTCTGCACGGTTCTCTGGAAGTGAATTAACAAGGAAATATTTGAAGCAACCAAAACAAATATCATATTACTGTATTATTAAAGCTACTTGGGGAATATGGCTCAGCAGACAACAAGCCCAGACACCTTGACTGTACCTGAAGTTGATAGTCCACAGTGCCAAAATCCATGGCTGAATGAGGATCTTGTAAAGACCCTGAGGGAAAACCTGTTGCAGCATGAAAAGTCCAAGACATCCAGGAAGTCTTCATCTGTTTCACCCAGGTTATCTCCAGTCATTTCTCCTAGAAATTCTCCAAGGCTGTTACGCAGGATGCTTTTGAATAGCAACATACCAAAACAGCGGCGTTTCACTGTGGCACATACATGGTAAGAATTGTGCACATTGACAGAAGAGATTACATATAGGGTTAACTTTTTGTCTGTGCAGCAGTGCAGTGCTTACTTTTGCATGGGAAGCTTTTTTTTTTTTTTTTAATCTGTATTGTTCCAGCGTTATTCCATACATGTAAAATAATTCATAGAAAATCTGGAATCTTTCGGATAGGTATTAGGAATGGTTTAAGAGTGCCAGTCACTCTAAGTTGACTTAAGGTTTGAAGTTTATCAAAGTACATTCTATTCTAGATATAAAATGAGAATACACAGTGTTGGTGTCAGGATTACTTTTTCTCTCTGATTTTATTAGGAAATTTCTTTCTCTGCTCCCCCTCCCACAGGCATTCAAACAAGGATAATAACAAGGAAATGTATTTGACTCTCTGCTGTTCAAGTCAGAGTAACTAGGCAGAGATGTTTGTGTGTGTGATTTTTTTTTTAATTGTCATATTTATAACCTCCTAAGTAGAAGACTAGATCTCCATAGCGTTCAAATTTAGTAGAACTTTCTAGTAGCGGACGGGGCTAGGTCCTGTGTATGGAGTAGTTGTTGAAATAATTATTGTAATAAATACAGGAAAAGTGAAAAAGTAATTCCCCGTGTTAAATAATGATCACTGGAATGCTCTTTTGATGTGTGTGGTTAGTTAGATGAAAAACATTCATATGCATTGAATCCCTCTACTGTGTACGAGTAGTATGCTTTTATATTTATTATCTTTCAAAATGATATCTATTGTATTCTTGTACTTCCAGAAATAATGCACTGGTATTTGCTGTGATGGTCTTGTCATCTTTGATATGCTCTGTCTTTTCTTGGTGGGATTTCTTTGTGGCATTAGTGTAAAGGGAATAAGCTTACTGCAGAAAGTGATGATAAAGGGTGGCATGTTTTAATCAGTGAATGGATCAGTAATGTTGATTTCATTAGTTGAATTAAATTAATTGCAGAACATAGTGCATAAACATAACATATGGCTATGGTGTGTGTGTGCATACATGAGTATAACAGAAAGTGCATTTAATGTAGAAATGGTAAAATGTGTCTAGGGCCTAATCAGAATCAACAATACATGTTAAAATGAACACACATTCAGCATAGCGACCAGGAAAGGGATTTAGACATTACTGTAGGAAGATGACAGAGTAATTAGTGAAGTGTGTGGATATAGTGTTGAGAAAAAATAAAACAAAAAACAAGCAAGATTCAGGGAGGCATGGAGAAGAAATAAAAAATTGCTGTTATACAGGGTGCTTGTTAAGACCTGAATTAGAATAACAGGGTACCTTTCCATTGGAGAATATTATTGCTCCTTGGAGAGGAGAGGAAAACAATGTTTCCAAAGTTTAGGAATGTTTGTTTTCAAAGAAATGTATCTGATAAGAAGGCATTACAAATGTGTTAGAGAAAACTAAATAAAATTAAGAAGTGTCTTCTCCCCTTGATCAATGTACATCAAGTCCCAAAAATGTCAAACTGTTCATATTAGTTACGGGTTCAACAACTTGGTGATCAGCTTTTAAATGAGTAAATCAAGTAGTGTGACCAGACGGCAAATGTGAAAAATCGGGACGGGGGTGGGGGGTAATAGGAGCCTATAAAAGAAAAAGACCCAAAAATCGGGACTGTCCCGATAAAATAGGGACATCTGGTCACCTTAAAATCAAGGTAAAAACAGAATTTGGATAGAACTGTTTCAACAAAGGTTGAAACCAAAATTAATTTGCCAAGAAAAGTCAACAAAGAAAATACAGGGTGTTTTTGTAATAAACTTGTAAGAAGTTGAGCAATGAAAAATGCGCAGTATCTCATAACTGACTCTCTTCTGTTGAAGCTATTCAACTTTGTATAACTCAACTCATTGGAGCAGGAATTAGAATCTGGGTGTCTCCCTTCCTAGCTGAGTGCCCAGTCGCCTGACTATAGAGTTTCTTTCTCTCTCTCTGGCCCAATGACTGTTCAAATATTGTATACAAAGTGGAACAGTTTCAACAGGAAGAATGAAAGAGACTCACCCTAGGTCAGGGGTTCCCAAACTTGGTTCACGGCTTGTTCAGGGTAAGCCCCTGGCGGGCCGCAAGACGCTTTGTTTACCTGAGCGGCCGCAGGTACGGCCGCTCGCAGCTCCCAGTGGCCGTGGTTCACCATTCCCAGCCAATGGGAGCGGTGGGAAGCGGCACAGGCCGGGCCACCGCTTCTGCAGCTCCCATTGGCTGGGAACGGTGATTCCCCTCATGCAGTCACTTTGAAAGACAGCCATAAGACTGCTTTCCAAAGATGAGCCCTAGCCCTTCTGTGCCAGGCCAGGGCTAAAGGCATGTTTGGGGCAAGATTCCAGGCAATACTGTAGCCAGTAAGGTAGCCTGGGGACTCTGTCATAATAGGGTATGTCTACACTGAAGTGTAGTGAAGATATGGTGGCACAGGATTTATTGGGGACTAGATGCCACCAGGGACCCTGGATATGCACTCAAGTTGCTGGCCTGAGTCAGTGCCCATGCTGCCTCATCATCACTGTTATTGTTACCAACACCAGTGCTACCTAGATTAAAGCTAGTGCGGGGAAGCCTGCCCATGTTAAAATTACACCTTACGACCCAGCACAGAGTCTCACTGTAACTAATTAATCCTGAGCACTACCTTGGCGTGTTGCAATTTAGGGTTGATATTCTGTCCTTAAATGTGCGTTTACATGTTGTAGTGATATCTACCCTATCACTTTTAAATGTAAGAATCGAATGACAAATCTTGAGATTAGAAAGGCAAGGTGGGTGAGGTAATATCTTATATTGGACCAACTTTTGTTGGTGAGAGAGACAAGCTTTCGAGCATACACAAAGCTCTTCTTCAGGTCTGAGAAATGTACTAAGGGCTTGTCTACACTTAAAACACTGCAGCGGCACAGCTGCACAAATGTAGCTGTGCCACTTAGCGCTTCAGTGACACTACCTAGACCAATGGGAGGGGTTCTCCTATCGGCATAGGTCCTCAAACTCTCTGAGAGGTTGTAGTTAGGTTGACAAGAGAATTCTCCTGTTGACCTAGAGCTAGGTACACTGGGGGGTTAGATCTGTTTAGCTGCGTCACTCAGGGGTGTGGATTTTTCACAAGGCCTCAGAGTGTCACAGCTAAACACAAGGTGGAACAGATAGTTTCGCATAAGTAGTTAACGCATTTCATGAAGGGAACATTCAAGGTGAAAATGGCCTGGTAACACCTGACCAGTCATGGGGGGATGGGGAGGGTAAAAAAAACTGAGGATGGGGGTTAGTGGGTTAAAGATTATTATAATAAGCCATAAATCCAATGGTTATGTTACACTGCACTTTCGTCGGTAAAACTTTTGTCGGTCAGGGCGAGGTTTTTGCACACCCCTGGCTGACAAAGGTTATACCGACAAAAAGTGCCGGTGTGGACAGCACTTTGTCAATGGGAGACACTCTTCTGCTAACAAAGCTACTGCTCCTTGTTGGGGATGGCTTTATTTTGTTGGTGGGAGAGCTCTCTTCTGCCGACAAGGAGCGGCTACACTGCTTACCCAGTGTCTCTATTGAGTCCATGATTTTTAGTATCTAGCAAAGGTATGAATTTAAGACAGGTTAATCTTTTAAATGTGTTACCACTGAGGATAAGGACTGAGAGGCACATATAGAATGAGGCAGTTAAAGCCAGTTGAAATAAGCATCATTCATCCTTCTGTGGATTATCTTCCTGATTTGTTTGTGTGTTTATGTTTACTATACATTTCCACTGGCTGGGCACCCTATATATCTTGTATTCTCCCTTTTTGCACCACCGTTTTTCTGCCCAGGGAGTATTATGGTCTTTAGACTAATTTTTAAAGGGTGCTGCTCTTTTCCTCACAGAAATTATTGGTTTGCTACTTCTTGGACTGTTTCTCCTACTTTCTTGGTAGGTGACTTGCATTTTCACTAGTTTAGACAACAGAACTAGCTGCCATGCCTATTTGACAGATAGATGAGACATAAGCTGTAATAAATCTGAAAGTACCTTGTTTAAAACTGCATATACCAGATGTTCTTTTTTGTTTTCTTCCTTTTGGATACCAGTCACACTGCTTGCTTTGTTCATATGATGCCTTCATAAAGGTCTCTGTGCACTTTCCAGACTTTTAAATGCTTGGGAATAGTTGGTGCGTTATATTCCTTTTTGGGATAAAATGCTCATCAAACTTTTTAAAAACATTGCCATGATTATTTGTCTGTACTAAATACAAATTATGTACAGACTTTGTTAAGTTGTGTTGCGATTTGAAATCTGGTGAAGCATTTCTTTTACTCAGACTATTCCAGGGGTTTATCAAAGCAAAATTCTTGTGGTATTTTCTTTATTTATGCAGTTTCAAAATCAGACACTACTTTACCGGCATAACATAACAGTCTCTGTCACTGAACAAAGAATTTGGTTAGAATAAGGTAAAAAGTATTACTAATAAAGCCTGCCTCTCTCTCTTTGCTTCACTGTAGATCTTTTACCTAGAACCTTCTCCAGCCCCTCTTCACTTTCTGCTGGAGATTTAAAGAAACAGTACACATCCTCACTATATCCAATTGGTTTCTGGCAAATATTCACAAAACTAAACCCTCATAACAACAAATATGACAATATAGCAACAGCATCTGCTTCAGAAAAGAAAACTAATTAGAAAAGTATTCCTCTTAACAGATATATTGTCATTGTTCATGAGATCAAAAAATAAAAGATGAAGGATAAACCTTGAATTTAATTTATTAAATATAGATTACTCAAGGCTTCTGTGACATTTAACTGAATCAATTAGAAGAGGCTTTGGAATTCACAAGTATCTTGAAACAACATGTACTTCATTTGTGGTGTATCGTTTCATTTTTACAGCTTTTCAATGCTTTCTGTTTCCTTGCCATCGGATTATATCAGATGAAGTCTTTGAGAGAGACTCATCCACATATATCTGAACCTTAAAAGTCCTTTACAAATAAAGTGATGTAAAGCTTTTTACAAAAAATAAATAAATAACTTTTTGTGCCTGAACCTGTTAATAGAATATTTGGCTATCCTTCAGTAAAAAAAGCAACTAAAATGGCTTCTGCCAGTGACAGGAAGAAATGCATAGAAAGCACATACAACAAAAGAGGCCCAAACAAGCCTTAACTTTCAACTGTCTTTTTTAAATGAAAAACAAGCTTTTTAGTCCATCTTTGAGTTTTCAAACCAGTGGCTAAATACGTATATCCACATCAGAACATGTGGAGTGAATTATAAATTGTAATACCGTATATACTCGTTCATAAGCCAAATATTTTTGGTAAAAAAGTGATGCATCAAAGAGCGGGGGTCAGCTTATAAACGGGTCTACACCAAAATTTGATGATTTTAAACTCTATGGAATCATTGAATTGAATATCTAATACATTGTGGTTTTGTTTACCTGGAGCATCTGCAGGCATGGAGCCCCTCAGCTCCCTGTGGCCGCGGTTCGCCGTTCCCAGCCACTTCCCGCAGCTCCCATTGGTTAGGAACAAGCATGCCTGCAGATGCTCCAGGTAAACAAAACGTCCCGATCCGCCAGTGCTGGGAGTAAGCTAGTATAAATGCAACAAATAGTTTTGTTTTGTTATGGCTTTTATAAACAAACAAAATGTTTAATATGAGCTCAACCCTATGCCCACTGAAATCAAAAGGATCTTTTACATTGACTTCAGTGGGTGCTGGTTGAAATCCTACATCAGTTTTGTATTAACTTTTATTATGTGCATTTTTAAGGAAACATGGAAATCTGTGCCATGTTGTTGAATGTAGTGGATCATCCCTTTCTGCTTTCTTAGGTAATTTAGTCACCAACTCATCAGTCTCTAGTATTGTGACGAGTGGGGGTGGGGTTTTTTGCGGGGGAGGGGTGTTCAAATCCTTTGTGGTGTATATATAGTTGGGTCAAATTATTCCTCCTGTGCTTGTGTGTGGGATTTTTGGGGGGGACATGAGGAGGAGAGAGAGGAGTAAAAGATGTCAAATGCTGATCAAAACTGGCCAGTAAGTACATAATGGGATGAAGGAGCCCAAGGTCCTGTCTACGCTACAAGTTTTAACAGTGAAATTGTAGCTAGTTAGAGGTACATTGCAAGTAATATGATTCAGTTTGTGGCCACATGGCAGCTTTTTAGCCATCATAACTGCACCTATTTTCCTGCCTAGCCATATTTTTATCAGTATGTTCCAGGATAACCTGAGCATCTAGTCTAGACTGCCTCAGTAGAGAATAGAGTACCTTGAGGACATGTCAACTGAAGAACATCAGCAGCACATGGAAGTAGATACTCTGGGAAGTCCTATCGTATAAAGACTTGGGAACAAGAAGGAATTGGACAACCAATTACACAAATACGGTTACACAAATAATTACCCTTTAAAAGAATAGAATGATTGATTAGCTGGCTACAGGAACTCAACCATGTGCCATTCCAACCCTTTGGCAGGGGCAAAACACTGTTAGCTGCCCTTACTATCTGACATGCAGACACAAACCATGTCACTTATAGGTTACAAACTGTTATAAATTGTTCTGTGGACAGAGTTGTAATGGCATCATCACCACCACCACTCATCCAAATGTGTGGAAGCTCTTTCATGTGAAGAGGATGTGGATTTTAGTGAGAGGAAACAGCTGATAGAGCATTACTCTATGCAATATCTTTTGTTAACCCATAGAAATCCCTGTGGAATTCCTTGTGGAAGTTACACTAACTATCATTAATGTCTGTAAAACCCTACTTCGGGGAAAGGGGAGACCCTCTGTCGACACCTGAGCTCTATGGGATTTATCCACCAGTCATGGGACATCCATGGGATTTAAGGCCATGCCCCCTGTCCCAACCAGGGATATGAAAATCTTGCACATACCAATTGAAAGATTTGGTGGGAACTCTGAGTGAAAACTGGTGTTTTTTACTTAATTTTGTCCTTTCTATATTTTTATATAGGAGGGCATGACATGGCTCAGATTTTTTTTTTGGAGGGGGTATTCCGTGTTGTCTTGAAGGGGAAGGCTGTTGAACTTAATTTTTAGTCACTAGTCTGCTATAGAAATCTAGCTACTATTTGTTTGAGAGTGGTAGGTCCTCATTGGCCGTGTAATTCTAGCAGTATGTGAGCTGGGCTTCCAAATAGAAAAGTGAAAGTATAAGGGTTTGATAGGAGTTCCCTCTATGATAGCAGAGAAATTACTGAATAACTTACTCATGGCTTCAAGGCAATGCTATAACTAATCCTTCCTAGTCTAATGGAAATAAAAATAATTAACTCATCCTGAACCTCTGTGTATATAATTTCAGACTTGGTAATATGAAAATTGCATAAACTTTGAACAATTAAAAAAGGAATGCACTATTGCAACATTAATGGTGAATACTTGAAATTTACACAAGTTAGACATGGTAACTCTGTTTCCCCCAAAATATGCATTATATTGTTTTAGGGTTTACAGCATGTTGCGTTCATTTTAATGCCTTCTAATATATAAGTTACAACAGCTGTGAGAACTAGCAGGTACCAAAAGGTAAAGTAATTCTGCTGGTTTGTGTTTGACAAACTCAGCCATGTAAGGATTCATAGATTATTAATCTAAAAGGAACTACTATGAATTATCATCTAATCTGACCTCATGTATAACACAGGTCACAGGACTTCCTTAAAATATATATATTTTAAAATATCCAAACTTGATTTAAAAATTGCCAGTGATGGAGAAACTACCATTGCCTTGAGTAAGTTGTTCCAATGTTTGTTTAACTTCTCTGCTAAAAATACATGCCTTATGTAAGGGGACTGTTGTCCCCTTACTAACATTCAGTGGGGGTGTTTTGGTTGGCTAGTTCCCAGTACTAAAAGAATGGGGAGAAGCCAATGCTGCAGGTCAGCCTGATTGACAGGGGGGCCAGGCTAATCAGGGAGTCAGGAGGCTGGGGTGGGGGTCCCATCCTCCGTGTGAGCTGGAATTGCCTGGGTCAGACAGAGTGGGGCTGAGCTAAGGAGAGAGAGCAGGGGCCCGAGCTTATGCTGGGAGCAGGGCCATGCCAGCCAGAGGGGCCAGAAAAGCAGCCCAGGGAGCAGGTCAGAGCTGGGAGCAGAGTCACGGAAGCAGCCCACAGAGCAGACCTGTGCTGAGAGCAGAGCTGCAGCCACAGAGCCCGAGGGACCAGAGAAGCAGCCCGGGGGCTGGAAGCAGAGCAGCAGCATCAGTGCTGAGGCAGAGTGGAGCCAGAGCTAGAACAGTGGAGCTGGAGCAGTCTGAAGCCGGGTGCGGTGAGCAATTGGGGCCAGCCAAGGGGGGATCCTGGGCAAAGGGCCCAGAACAGGAAGACACCTCCAGCCAAGGGTCCTTGCAGGCCAGACTGGGAGGGTGATCTTAACCTGACGTGGGGCTGATGCAGGGAAGAAGGGTCCCATCACCCAAAGCTTGGAGATATGTGGCCACCACCAGAGTAAGTGTCCAACCCGCAGCATCCCTGCAGCACAGCCAGGGCCTGAGGAGGAGGCCTGGGACCTACCAGGAACAGACTGTGACCTGCCCTGACGTTCCAGAGACACTGTTTGTAATGTTCCGTGACACAGAGCAGGGTGATGTTTTCCTTTAACTTTTCCCATTTTTCCTTATTCTTTTTTAAATTAATTGTTGATTAAATAACTTGTATTTGCTTTAAAGTGTATGAAATGATCAGTGGGTCAGGGAGGTGCCCAGTGCAGAGAGAGCACCCCGGAGTGGGGACACTCTAGCCCCTGTCCTAGGTGACCACAGCAGGATTGGGGGTTGAGCCCCCCAGGAATCCTGGGCCCAGCCTTGTCGGGGTTACGAGGTCTCTGCCAGACAGGAGAGTGGAAGGGGAGTCCTCAAGGGCAGGAAGGCCTATGGGTAAAGGAAGTGGGAGCGAGGACTCAGATCCTTCCGCTAGCCTATTTCACTGGGGTGGTGCAGAAGCCAGGAAAGTTCCTCACAATAGAGGGACCATTCCCCAGCTTACACTTAGTTCCAGTCTAAATCTGTCTAGTTTCTACTTCCAGCCATTGGATTGTGTTACATCTTTTTCTGCTAGATTGAAGAGCCCATTATCAAATTTGTTCCCCATGTAGGTTCTCATAAACTGATCAAGTCACCCTTAACCATCTCTTTTATAAGCTAATTAGTTTGAAATCCTTGAATCTCCCACTCTACGGCATATTTTCCAATCTTTTAACCATTCTTGTGGCTTTCCTCTGAAACCTCTCCAGTTTATCAAAATCATTTTTAATTTATGGACTCAAGAACTGGACACGGTATTCCAGTAGCAGTCATACCATGCCACACAAATACCTTTATCAACCAAATTTATAATCTCATAGAAAACATATCCAGTTAGGATTATCATTAATTATATTACCTTGCTTTAATTCTTTAATAATCTAGCCCCGTATCAGCTATTTCACTATTTTGTCCAGGATCAGTGTCAGGCTGATAGGTCTATAATTTTCTGGGTTAGTCCTCACAGCTAGTTCACTCCTAAACACACCCTATACTGCCCCTACCTCCCAGCCCCTTTCCCCCTAGCTATTCTAGGGTGGATTGGTATCAGGGCTTTGGAAAGGGATGGGGGAGGAGAGTGAGACCAGTTGCAGGGAGAAAGATTCGACAGTTTCCTAGCTATGTGAACAACTCCACTACAGGTGTGTCACATTTGTGCATGTAAGAAAAGGTTTGTGAATAGATTAGAGCTGTGAGAATCAGTGATTTGTGGAGGGAGAGGGGGGCTTTATCTGGAAGTTCCAAAAAATAAAAAATGTTTCAGATCAACCTGAAACAATTTTTTCAAAATTTTCACTGACATTTTTTTGGTTGAATGAATTATTTTTAATAAAATTGAAGGAAATTTCAAAACAAAACGTCATTTCAAATCAAAACATTTCATTTAAAAATGCTGAAATGTTTTTACATTTTCAGAGAAATTTTTCCAACACAATATAGTGACACTGAAACGAATTTGCAAAACATTTTGCTGTTGCCACATATGCATTTTTTTGCCAAAAAAATAGTTTCAGCTGAAAAATTTTGCTCAGTTCTAGAATGGATACTTCAGAAGTTCAAACCATACAGCTTTATTCTCAGATCCTTTGGTAGCCAGACTCTCCTTTTTCTCTACCAAGACTCCCCTTCTGTAACAAAGGAAAGAAAAGGAAGAAGTATGTCCAAGTAGAGACGGGCTAGAGGAAGCATCATTGCCTAGTAAATTAATTGCCAGTAAACTTACAGAAACTGTGAGGCCTTATTAAAATAAACACAGGTGTGTGTGTATATAGAGAGACGTATGTAAACATGACAATTTAAATTTCTTCATTAATTTAATATTTCCACATGGGGGGAAATATGATCTTGATTATTAAAACCCAAAATGATCAATTTACTTTCTACTGTATGTATTTTTGGACAGAACATTTTCCTACTTCTTTGTATTCACAATGAGTTAGTAAGATGTATATGGTACCATTTTTTCTATTACAAACAGTAGGTTTCATTTTTATATGAGGGGGTTTCTTTGATTGGTCTTCTGTTTGTTTGACTTGCTTTAGGCCTTTTGTTCATTTTTTTTAAACTTGCGTTTTCACTTTTTTTGGTCTTATTTTGTATTCTGATTCCATTGAATGATAGTTTCAAAACTACAAATATGCTATTTAGTGACTGTGAAAGTATTTGTACTCCGTTATATACAGTACTTCACTTTGAATTCAACCAACCTACATCTCCACCCATCATAAATATTCTTACATCAACTTTGGCACTTAAATACCAAATGATATGTGCTTTAGAAATACCTTAAATAGATCTTGATAGGGTGTGCCATTTAATATTCAGGAATTTGACTGCCATAATAGCATTGATAAGCTCCATGACTTTGTTTATTTTATGTTGCACAATATGCTTTTACTCAGACTTTTATCTCACTCTTTTTTAAAAAACGAACAAACTTAAATTGTCAATTATAAATAAATAAATAAAAATGTCCCTTCATAACAGGCTATCCAACTCTGTTGACGCGACTATACTTTGTCGGTTTCACAATCTTTGCTGCTGCTGCTTAAACTGATTATAGCACAGAAATATATATTTTACTTTCTTCCGCTTACTATCAGTATATTTAATGGATACTTATCTGTCCTTCCCTTTTGCCCTGCTCCACCACTCCCACATCTCAGGGAGCCCAAATAATTACAGATTGATACATGTGAAGCATTTCAAGAGAAAGTTCCATCAAAGCAGAGAGGAGGCCAAGTATACCAGTAGCATAGAAAAAGGAGAGGGATCATAAACAATGCATACTTTGCTTGCTTTAGTTTGACAACAGAAAGGGATCTAGACACTCATGCAGTGTGTCACTCAGGCTTCATAGAAAAAACCTAAACCTTATACCATCATAAAATAATATTTCAGAGTAGCCATATCACACTATGATGTTCTCCTGATTTTAGCTAGATGTGTGTACATGTGAGTGAGATTAAAGGCAATGTTTAAACAAGTCATAGATGTAAAAACTACTAGATTCTCTGGGTTTCCTCTAACATACCCTACACTTTCTAAATCACTGAACCACTTGGATCACCTTACTAGAAAAAAAATGTTTAATTAAAGGTTTAAACAAAAGCAAGGTGACAACCTACTGATCATATAAGGTTCTATTTGAGATAAGTTCAGCAATTCTGTAGTTGAAATGTTGCAAACATAATTCTAATTCCACAGCCAAAACATTTTCTGTACTGTTTCTATGGAACCAAAACACATACTGCTAACAGTCCTTGCAATCTCTTTCTCCAGGCCAGTCATTTTGTGAAAGAACTTCTTTATTATGGAAACCAAACCACTTTGATAGACTTTTGACTAACAGATACTGACACTAAGCAAGGGCTCTGTGGCAGATTGGCAGCATTCCTACTGAACCAAGATTTTAGAAGATGATGTAAACTGCCCGTTGATTTACACATGTGTAGGGGGCTGTTTCTGACATTTATTTATATCCTTAAAAAAAATGTAAAAATTTCCTTTCCCATGGGAGAAAAAGCATAATATGCATCCTATTGTTAACCAGTTGAGATTAGAGGTTTATCTTTCACTTGGTCTCTGCTTTCTCTGTAAAGTATATAACCATTTCGGCTCACAGCATCACCAGGTGCCATTGTTTTTCATTGGGGGGGCACTTGAAGGCACTCTGACAGTGGAATATATGTTTGAACACAACTGATATAGCAGCAACTGTGAATTGTGCACACATTCAGCTGAATAAACTAGCAAGGGGCAGAAATATGCTCCAAGATATAAAGGGTATATCTACACTGCAATTAAACACTTGTGGCTGACCCGTGTTAACTGGCTTGGGCTTTGGGGCTGTCTAATTGTGCTGTTGATGCTTGGGTCTGGGAGCCTGGGCTCCAGCCCAAGTCTGAATATCTACACTGCAATTAAACAGCCCCAAAGCCTGAGCCCCACAAACCCGAGTCAGCTTACATGTGCTGGCTGTGGGTGTGGACATAATCAAAGGGTTCTTGACATCTAGTCAGGAAAGAATTCAAAATGATAATCCTTAATGGTTGATCTTATACTCAGTACAAATTTAAATACATTTAGGGTTTATCTATATTGCATTCTTTAGTCATGACACAGCAGTTGTGCTAAGTCTCTGTGTAACAGCATGAGGGATGAAGCTCCTTGTACCTTTTGTGTACCTTGTATTCCCTTTTGTGCACCTGCTCAGGGACAGCAGGGCCATTCTTAGGATTTATGGGGCCCTACGAAGTATTATTAAACTGGTGCCCCTATGCCCGACAGCAGCCCGGGTTTGGGGAGACGCCCAACCCGCCTCACGGCAGCAGAGAATCACAGTTTCCCGCGAAGACCCCTGTACCTTCTCCCTCACACAGAATGTGTGGCGCTGGTGCATTCGGCTCGTGAATATGGCCCCTACCTAAGGAGACTGCAGTGCAAACTGGGTGTGCGGGAGCTGACCTGCTCTTACCTGCTCTCATGGGCAGTGGGTGAAGCTGCCACTTGGGGAGGCTAGCTCCCCAGCCCACCTCTTCTGCCTATGGTCCCACCCATACTCCACCCCTGCTCCACCCTAGGCCCTGCCCCACTCCACTCCACTCCACCCAGGCCTTGCCCTCTCCCCACTGTCTCCTTCCTCACCCCCTTCTAGCCAAATCCCTGAACCCAAATGAAGCAAATGACATTTGAAAAAAACACACTTCTGCAATTTCTTTCTAAAGAAAATGGAGCATGTTTTCCACTGCATGCCAGATGGTGAAGACTGGACCTGCAGAAGGTACCTAATTAAAAACGCTACATTTGGGAATGAAAAAGGTCAGTCACAGGTTTTTTGATATATCCTGAAGCTTGTCAGAGATTTATTTGCAAAAACCTTGTAGTAAGGGCAAGTCAGCTGTCCTGCTGAATACAACATTAAATATTATAGAATACATGATGCAGCTCTTCTGTTTTACATTTTTTTAATCAGTAGTTCTAAACTGATTTTATATTTTAAATGTACTCTTTAGCCTTCATAAAGTAATCATTCCAGATTACTACATATTTAACTCACTGAAACAAAGACATTATTTTAAATTAATCAGTCACAGAGGTTTAGTGTGTTCATAACAATGTTAATTGCTTTTAGAAAAAGGGAACACTAATTTACTTTGTGTGATCTCCATAACAATAGACATGCTTATGAAATTTCGCCAACTTCAAAAATTATGTTTCCAAAGATTTTAGGCATAACAAAGGATTTTATATCTTACTAAGGTACTGATTTTGCTGGAGGGTTCTCTTAAAACTACTCAAGTCAAGATATGCCACATCTACCGCTTCCCCCGTCCACAAGGCTTGTTATCCTGTCAAAGAAAGCTATTAGGTTGGTTTGACACAATTTGTTCTTGACAAATCTATGTTGACTGTTACCTATCACCTTATTATCTTTTAGGTGTTTGCAAATTGATTGCTTGATTATTGGCTCCATTATATTTCCAGGTACTGAGGTTAAACTGACAGGTCTATAGTTCCCTGGTTTGTCCGTATTTCCTTTTTTATAGATTGGCACTATATTTGCACTCTTCCAGTCCTCTAAAATCTCTTGACTTCTATAAGTTTTTGAAGATAATCACTAATGGCTCAGATATCTTTTATTATATCTCACCCACCTTGTCGCTAATATCCTGAGACTGACACAGCTACAACTATACTACATACATGATTCTTAAGGAATTCTAATGATGGCATTATTGTCTTTATAGTTGGGTATTTACTAGCTTTCTTCTATTTTCAGGGGTTTATAACTAATCCATAAAACCAATTTATTCATTTGTAAATTAGAGAGGAGAAGAAACATGCTGTAAGTGTTTTGGTTGCACTGAATCATAGCTTAGTATCCCAGAAGTCAGAAAATAAAAAGAAGCATTAGCTCCTTTACTTCACATTCCCTTCCCTCATCAGTACAGGATTATTCCCTATGTGGTGTTCGCCATTGCTTCATCTAATATTTCAGACTCTTTTTTTGTATCTCTTTGCAAGAATCAGCTTCCCTTATCTTCTGCCTCATTTTCCCCAACTCAGCTTTCTAAAGAATGCACACAGACTTACATGGTTCACTCACAGTCCCTTCATAGGAACTAGTTTATTTAACAAAATAGAACAGTTCAGTTCAATAAAATCTTCCAACCCGCACATCCACAGTTCTCTACAGCCTTCTCAAAGCTGACCTCGTACCTGGCCTTTGCTAAAAACATTCCCAACCAAGACCTGTTCCCTGCAGGTATTTTTCAATTTACTTGTGCAGAGAGCCTCTTTCTCAACCCCAGGTCTCCTCTCTTTGTTTGGATGGACTCCTTCTTATACGTATCACCACTTCTGTGTTGCCATCACATAATCCTTGGCCACCTGACCCAACTGGCAGCCCAATATTTGAAACAGGACACTGGGCATGCTTAATCACCCTGTACATTACATAATGATTTCTCGTTTTCAATAAAAATAGACTAATATCTTTAAGGGATTTTTGATTTTATATATATATATATATATATATATATATATATATATATATATATATATATATATATAAAAACTATTGTGGGTTCAGATCCCTCCACTGGCTCTTTTGCCATCCATAAGATTCTTGTTCCTTATTTTCAAGACTCTGCACAAGTCAGTTCTGTCCTATAGCATATCTGTTCTCATTTCTTGAAACATCCAAAACTTACTGCACTAGCTCTTCCTGCTCTGCATTTCTCACAACTTTCTTGGTAACCTTCTTCTACTCTCATCTCTCTTATCCTGTGTTGCCCAATATGTATGGAATTATTCTTCTGCAGGGTGCAGTAGCTTTTCATCCTTTACTTTTTGAAATTACTCCTGAAAACACACTGCCATCATGAAGATTGAACATTAAACCATCACCCATAGAAATGTTACTACTTTATTTAGGAATAAACTAACAAGCTGCACCACTGTGTGATGCATTCATCTCCCAATGACCTGGTACTTTAGTTCTGAATAGTCATCTGTTTACCTTTTTAGATTGTAAGCTTCTTGAACAGTGAGCCTGTCTCTTCTATATTCTGTAGTGCATCAAACACTTTCAGTCCTTAGCACATACATTCTTGTTATTTATTATTTGTTTTAACATAACACAGCCACAACTAGATTGGGCTCCATTCTGCAGGTGCTGTACAAATCCATACTATGAGATAGTCTCCTGTTAATGATATTGATTATTAAATGTAGACAAATAATCATCGTGTTTGCTGAGCAAATACTTATAACCAAAATTCTTATATGGAGATTTTTGTGAACAAGAGGCTGCCTAAATAAGCACAGAATACTTAATATTGGGTGTACTGCCACTGGTCCTCAGTTTGCATGATGTACAACTTACTGTACTATTAAATACATTAAAAAGAAGAACAGGAGTACTTGTGGCACCTTAGAGACTAACAAATTTATTAGAGCATAAGCTTTCGTGGACTACAGCCCACTTCTTCGGATGCAAGTAGTGGGCTGTAGTCCACGAAAGCTTATGCTCTAATAAATTTGTTAGTCTCTAAGGTGCCACAAGTACTCCTGTTCTTCTTTTTGCGGATACAGACTAACACGGCTGTTACTCTGAAACTTGTCATTATTAAATACATTAGCTTTTCTGTGCCAAATTAATCTCTGCTTTAATTCTATTGACTTTGGTAGAGATATGCCAGGAATGAATTACTCACCATGGGAGTATATCTTAGGAGTATTACTTAAATTAACCAAGAAATTAATTGTTTAACTTATTCCTTGTTTTTCACATATATGTTCAGCAGTTTCCCTCTTGGCTGTGTATATGTGAGGAATCTGTTAATGCTGGGACTAAAACCAATAACTTTCATATCCAAAAGAAGTAACTCTCTTTCAGCTAAGGAAGAGTCTTTATTAGAAGTTTGAGAGAATAATTGCTTATATTCACTAAAGTCCTCCAGCTTTTAAAGAACATTACACCTGCAATGTCTTATATCCCTTCAGCTGCAGTAGGTTTTATCTAGCAAAGCGTTTATCACAGGCACTTGTAGTAGTTTTCCAGCTTGATTGCAACAACGTGTACCAGTGTGTAAAAATGTGAGAAAGGAGGAGTAGAATTTTTAAAAAGACATTTTAAGATTACAGCATGTTGCCAGCTAGCTTCAAGTGAATCGCCTTCCATTTTGTTTTATGGCAGGGACTTTTTTGTACAATGACAGGAAGCCCATATCTTTTTGTTTAGGAGACAACATAGCCTAGCAGATAGTACACTGGACTGGGAGTCAGGAGACCTGAGTTATGCATCCAGCTATGCTATTGACTTGGAGACTAGACTGCTCCATAGCTTAATTTCCCCACCTGTAAAATGGGGCTAATAGAAGCCCACGTTTAAGTGCAGAGAGATCTATATGTGCGGAGAGCAAGTGAAACAGGAAAAGCACATTGATTTTGTATTTTCTTTATTAAAACTGACCAGGAAACAATGAGCCTTGGAACTCAATTGGCAAAGGAATTTAAAAAAAATAATCAAAGATAAATTATTCACTTTTTATTTCATTTCATTCACTTTCATTTAAGATGTATTTTAAACACAAGACTATGTGTGTCCAGAATAAGTATGCAATAACTCTCATGTGAGGTGAGGATAATTTCAGTTTTAGTTATTCAGTTTTAATTTTTCTAGTGCAAAATGTTGAGAAGTAAGTTTTGCAATATAAACTACTCTCACATAAGAGCTATGGTTAATGGTACAATAGGCTGTTCTTGAAATCGTAATGAATGTTCCATTTTTGAGGCATCACTCTGGAGTTCACTTAGAATACCCTTTGCTGTCAAATTATAGTTGACTTTTCATGAATAGACTTTGTGATGAGGATAGCACTAAATTATTTAAAAAATGTAAACATGAAGAGCAGACTGACATCCATACAAAACTGCAGATTAACATAGCTAAATTTTCAGGTTCCAAATGTTTTATAATACATGCCTATAAAACTTACAGATGTTCACGGTGATTGAAATGAAATTACAAATAAAACAAAAATAGGCCACAAGAATCAAGTATTTTAAGGGCTTTTGTTACAATTTAACACAAACTAAATGTGGAAACATATTTTCCTTTAACTAGGCTGTCATTGATTTGGTATTCACTGCAACAGGATTTACAATGCTAGTCATTCATATATTCTTTTCATAGGCACTTCACTGTAATTCATAAAAACAAAATGGATTGTGTCTGTTAAATTGTTATCTATCTGAGGAATGGTTAAAGGAACATTCATTGGCCAGTTATATCTGGAACTTCTCATATTATCATCCATAATGCCAAATGTGGGTGGTGGCTTTTGTGTTGTGGACTGTGGATCACTAAGAACTAGATTGTGTCACAATATTAACTTCACATACAGGCCACCAAACACTATCAATCTGGCAAAGTTCCATCACTACAGTCAAAAGGGGAAGGACTCCATGTTCCATTACTAATTCTTTGAAGACATCTAGTCCCCAAACACCTAAATTTCTGTATGATGAAAGTGATTGTGCTCAAAGAGGATTTCAGTGAAGTGCATTGTAGCAAACAGTCAGAAATGTGCATCTAAAGGCAGCTTACACAGCACTGAAAATGCATGTCTTTTGGCTGTGGCAAGCCAGATACATGCTGCTACTTGCATATATTGGTAATAAATATCACCATTAGTTCAAAACAAATGAAACAAACTCAATCAGGTTTAAAATCTTAATTTAAAACTGTAATCCAAATGGCTGAATAAACACAAAGCAACGCTATTGTTGACATAAAGAGTAAAAAGGGGAAGGAATGAAAATCAAATTAGGTGACTTGTAAAATATGTTTTGAGTATCTTTGTCAGATCTAAGTTTGTTATATTAGCTAGAGTTGTTCAAGATAATTAGCAGCTGTTTCCATCACACCCTATTGGCAATCGAAGGTAATATCTTTGTTGTCATAGATTAAGTTGCATATAAACAGAAAATAAACAATAGTGGGATTCTTAACATTATAGGAGTGCTCCAGTTTCTTTACAAACAAATTAAATGGCAGTATGTTGGCTCAAGTAAAAAGTTGTGCTTAGAAACCTTTTCCTTAGCTTGCCAATGAGAAAACAAGCTTCTCTGGAGATTCAAAATGAGAGTATATATTCCACAACAGCCATTTGAGTGAGAAAACAAACACATCGTAATATGGAGTGACATTTAATTGCCAGCTGATAAATTTATTCTGCCAATTAGCTTTGATCCAGTTTTTATGAAAATAAGGTTGTTGTACAAATTAGATGAATTATTTTAATGGAGTATAATTATTAGAGCTCCTCAGCACTGTGGTACACCAAGCCTCTAAGGTCCCAGAGGCGGGTGCTTTAGCTGGTAGGCCTTATAGACACTAGCTCTATAACCACTCAACCACATGGCTAAAAGGAGAGGGTATTTTACTAGGGGTGTAAGAAAAGGGAAAGGTGGTAAATATGCTAGGTCAGTGGTTCTCAAACTTTTGTACTGGTGACCCCTTTCACATAGCAAGCCTCTGAGTGCAACCCCCCTTATAAATTAAAAACACTTTTTTGTATATTTAACACCATTATAAATGCTGGAGGCAAAGCAGGTTTAGGCTGACAGCTCGCGACCCCTCATGTAATAAACTCATGACCCCCGAGCAGTCCCGACCCCCAGTTTGAGAACCCCTGTCCTAGGTTCAATACCTTAAGCCAGTGGTGGTCCTAGCCATAAGCAGACTAAGCAATTGCTTAGGGTCCCACACTGCTTATGAAGCCCCTGATTATACTCCCAAAACACCATTCGTCTTATTTAACATGGTCTTTTAAACAAGTGTATTAGTATGTGTTGTGTTGGTATATTTTTTGTTGGAATATATGTTTGTTGGAAATAATGTAATTAATATTATTAGGGAGGGATAAGGTGAGCCCACCAAAATATTTCTGCTCAGGGCTCCCAATGGGCTAGTGAACTGCCTCTGGCTTAAACAATTATGGTTCAAAGTGAGCAATAGTGGTCCTTATTTTGGACTCTAAGAACAGTCCAGGCGAGGGCTAGGGCTCTCCTATTGCCTGGAGTGTCCTCTCCAGGCCAGTCTCTATTCAAAGCAGATAGGAGTTTGCAGATTTCCAGGCCAAGATCACTTAGTGATGCATCTCTTACTGGGGCCCCTCTGCATGGCTCTCTGACCAATCTCTGCTGCTCCCAATGAGTCCCACACAAACCTGGTCCTGGCTGCATATCCAACATCACACTTTGCTTTTTTACACAGTTTCCTTGGGGGGTTCCCCTGCATCTCTTAGCCCTGAAGCTCCTGGCTAGCTATGATCCTGCTCTTTCCCAAAAAGTGCCTGTTCACTTCCTGATTCAGGGTCTTTTCTTGGAGTTTATACCCTAGGATTACCATTCGTCCGGATTCCCCTGGACATGTCCGGCTTTTTGAGCTAAAAATAGCATCCGGGGGGAATTTGTAAATGTCTGGACTTCCCCCCCACCCCCCACCCCCCGCCATGCAGAGCGCACGCGGCTAACAGGGCAGCCGGCCGGATGGTGTCACTTACATGGGGCTCCGACAGCCAGAGAGAGCACGTCCTCCGCCTCCCCTGCAGCAGAGATCACTCCCTCTCTCCCTCCCTGCATTCACAGATCACCTCCGGCAGTTCGCACCGGCAGTCTAGAGCTCCTCCCTCGTTCCTCCTCCCCTGCCAGCCAGCCTGCCGGGACGAACTGCTCACAGAGACGTTAGGCGAAGGCCTACAACAAGGGGGCCAGGGGGTCGGAGACGGGGCAGGGAGGTTTTGGAGGGGGCAGTCAAGAGACGGGGGGGATCCGGGAGTTTGGGGGGGGGGGGGGCTTTCTGGGGGGAGGTGTGGATAAGGTTTTGGGCAGTCAGGGTACAGGTAGGAGGTAGGGTCCTGGGGGGCAGTTAGGGTGGGGGGGGGTCTTAGGAGGGGGGAGTTAGGGGACAAGGAACAGGGAGGCTTAGGTAGGGGGTGGGGTTCTGGGGGGCAGTTAGGAGCAGGGGTCCCAGGAGGGGGCAGTCAGGGGACAAGGAGCGGGGGAGGGTTGGGGGCTCTGAGGGGGGCGGAAAGTGGGAGGGCCAGGGGCGGGGCTAGGGCAGGACGGGGGCGGGGCTAGGGCAGGGCTCCTCCCGTCCTCTTTTTTGCTTGCTGAAATATGGTAACCCTATTATACCCCCTCTTCCTACATGGCCAGGAAAAAAGGGGATGTGTAATGGATAGGAAGTTGATGGAAATGGTAGTCTCCTGCTTGGCAGATCCATTGCAGGAATTTAGGCTATGAATAATTCTGAGGGTCAGATTTTTGCAAAGCTCACTCACATTGAGTAACTCTCATAATTCAGTTCCATTGATTTCAGGCATGCTACTTGTGTAATTATGTTACTCAGTGTGAATAAGGGTTACAGAATCTGTCCCTAAATTAGCATGCTATGATAGGATACCTTAAATTTAGAATAATATATAGACAGTTTAGGTTAAGAAAATTATGCAAGACATGCAGCTCATTTGATGTAGTGATCCCACCTGTACATACATATCTTTGGGATCTATGCATTCTACACTACTGAGTACCTCCCAAAACTGTTCATTGTACTGTCTAACACTGTGACTTGAGGAACTCCACATTCCCCTCCAGAAAGAGTTCAAGAGGAAACAAAATAAAAGTTCAAAAGGGAGAAAAAGATGCGCATTCTCCTCCCAGTTACAAAACAACAATCACCTCTTCCACGTGTGAAACGTTCCAGTTCCTTCACACTCCTCCAAGTTAATATATTTTACTTACTACCTAAGTGCCAATCATGAGAGGTGCTGGGTACCTGCAACTTCTGTTGGATTCAGGGGGAGCTATAAGTGCTTGAGCTCTCTTGGGAGTTGACCTCAACTCCAACATGTGATCCTCAGTTGGAGTTATCATTTGGTCTTCACCACAGAGTATGCTTCATACCTTTCTTGATCATTACATAGGAGATAACTTTAAGGGCATATAAAACCTTTTAAATGTTTAAATAACCAGTAAAGCAAGATGCAACATGAGAAATGCAAATTAGGCAGAAGCTCCTAACCAGTAGAACTTCACACCTGCTGAAATTTGTTAGTCTCTAAGGTGCCACAAGTACTCCTGTTCTTTTTGCGGATACAGACTAACACGGCTGCTACTCTGAAACCATTGTTTCTTGAGTTAAGCAAACAAGAACCAGTGGAAGTTGCAAGTGTTCTGTACCTGGGAAAATCAAGCTACTTTTATTTAGGGGCTTAATTTTAGGCACTAAAGTTGGAAAGTTTTAATCATAGTTAATGTATGAGAATATAACTTCATAATTATGCTATATGTATTCTGGCCAGAAGGACTCATTTCGTTATCAAGAGATGCCATGATTGTAAGAATTAGATGATACGTTTTTGGAGCAGAGGCCTCATCTTTCTGTATGTGATAAAGTGCTATGTATACCTTCAGTGCTATGCAAATACAATAGAAAGGTTTAATCTTTAGTACATAATACTTGCAGTGAAAACAGATAACTGAGAATTACACTGGATACACTACCAGTGAAGCACAAATTAGCCTTAATCCTGTGGTTGCTATGGACAAACAAATGAGTTGTTTGTTTGGTTTACAAAATGGAAAAATGCCTGTAGGTTAAGGGTTGAAACAATGGAAACATCTGACTTGTGTGATAGCGCACCCCTCTAAATTTCACCAAAACGCTTTAGAGAAAATGTACATGGGGTCAGTGGAAGCCTGACACCCAGAAGTTTTTTCTGTTTAATCTAATCTATTCTGGAATCTCTCTGTATTTTTTAAAGTGCCTAACAACACAGTATGTAAGCACCATTTCCCATGAACCTGATTTAGACTGTCCTTGGCTATAAGGGTGCAATAATAAAGAGCTTGTGTGCTGAGAGTCAGAACACTTGTCAAACAGACAGTTTGTGAGTTTTAGGTCTGATGTTCTCAAATAGAATGAGAGAGATTTTTACTTTGAGGAAATATTAAAACTATAATAGTAATTGTACAGCAATAGGCAGCCTCTTGTCTCTTTCAGGATCTTAAATTCAAAGTATAGATAGGAAAGCCATATAAACCATTAATTAAGATTTCTGTAACGTTAAATTTGCAATGTCCTGCATTTGGATTTGTAGAAATTTTTTGTATCATTTGCCTAGATATGGATTTTAAAAGTTTGAATGGAGAGTTTACCTGACTGCTGGCATTTGTAGCTGTTGGAATCTAATTGTGAAGCTTTATTCTAGCTCCTGCAAGCTAAGCAATCATTTTATTCATCTCATTTCAGTCCTCCATTTTAGTTGTTGGCGGGGTGAAAGTAAGCTGGTACAGGCCGGTAAGGCGTACGGGTAAAAAGAGGCCGCCAGTAGCAGCCCATACACAGCTGACTTTAAAGTGCTGCCATAGCAGCGCTTTAAGGACCCTGCTTTAAGCGCTGCTGCGGCGGTTCTTTAACATCGCTGCCCTTTTTGCCACTCCCCCTTCCCCCCCAGCTGCTGCTGATGCGGGGAGGGAGGAGCAGCTGCCCCGGGGACGGTGATTTTAAAGGGCCTGGGGCTCCATCCACCGCTGCCGCAGTAGCAGCCAGACCTCCGGGCCCTTTAAATCACTGCTGGATCCCCAGGTGGTGCGGGACAGGCAGTGTGGATGGGCTGGCTGGGGGACGCTGACCCCCCGCCCTGCCCCTTCCAGGGGCCAGAGCCAGCCCCCATACTGGTAAGTCCTCTGTGTTACTTTCACCCCTGGTTGTTGGTAATATTAATGACTAGTTTCATGAAATGCTCTTCATAGTTTTGTGGTGGAACACATTCCTTATTTCAGTCTGCATGGGTTTGCCTCCTTATCCCATGAGTTTCTTTCAAACATTTACATTTTGAACAGTCAGGGCCACTGGATGATCAAGGTGTTAATGTAGTATTCAAAGAAGACAAGGCCATTGTGGAGAAGCTAAATGAATTCTTTGCATCAGTCTTCACTGCAGAGTATGTGGGGGAGATCCCTGCATCTGAGCCATTCTTTCTAGGTGACAGATCTGAGGAACTGTCCCACATTGAGGTATCAGTAGAGAAGATTTTTGAAGAAATTGATAAATTAAACAGTAATAAGTCACTAGACCTAGATGCTTTTCACCCAGGAGTTCTGAAGGAACTCAGATATGAAATTGCAGAACTACTAACTATGGTACGTAATAATGTTGGGGTGTGTAAGCCTCACACTGGGGAACCAAGCAACTTTGGACCCAGAAGGCCCAGCCCATCTCTACCTGCTGGGCATGCTGACACTGGAAGTGAAGTGCAAAAAGGAGCAGCCAAGGTCAGTCAGGGTGGATAGAGCAATGGAGCAGTCCTATGCTGTTGGCTTCTGCAGAAAGGGTGAAGGAGCTCGACACCACCCAGACCAGACTCTACTGCCAAGCGCCCCTGTGGAGACAGGGAATGGCAGGCACAACTGATGGAGACGAGCCTCTGGATCACTGCTGGGGGACCCCCCTCCCCATTTGGTGAGGCCAGAATCAGACTCTCTGGTGACCTTGGAGAGGTAGAGGCTGTGGTAGAAAGTGACCCAGGGCGCAGGCGGGGGGGAGCATGTGTCCTAGGCCATGTGCATTACTTTGCATTTACCGTTGAATTTCATTTGCCATTTTGTTGCCAAATCATCCAGTTTTGTGAGATCCCTTTGTAACTCTTTGCAGTCACCTCAAATTTTGCCACCTCACTGTTTACCCCTTTTTGTAGATAATTTGTGAATATGTTGAACAGCACTGGTCCCAGTACAAGCGCCTCAGAAACACCACTATTTATTTCTCTCCATTCTGAAAATGGACCATTTATTCCTACCCTTTGTTTCCTATCTTTTAACTGGAGTGCCTGGGAATGCTTTCAGGATCATCTAAAGATCCTTAATTTAATTTAATGACAAGCCTTTTGTTATCTTAATCAGCCTGCCTCTGTTTATAAACAAACTCCCTGCCCCAAGGGCAGAAGTTGTTAGCAGCACAGAACTCATCACATTCCACACTCAAGCTCTGACTCCTGGGTGCTGAGCTACCACTATTTTTTTTTTCTGTGGGTGCTTGAGCCCCAGAGCACCCATGGAGTCGGTGCCTATGCCACGTGTCCCTCCACATGTCACCTCTAGCTTCTGCCCAGCAGGGAGGGGAGTCTTGGGGCTCCAGCCCTGCGTGGCGTGCCTGCCAGGGGCACCAGCCCTGCGGGGCTGAAGCTCTGAGCCCCAGCTAGCACCTACCATGAGGCTGAAACCCTGAACCTCAGCAGATGCGCCCCAGCTCTCGAACTTCTGAAGATTGTAATGTGCAGCTCAGAGGGTCAGTAAGCTTGAACATCCTTGCATTAGTCTTTCCAGATCTCCTCCTGGAATTGTATCATTCTGCATCGGTCCCAGTACAGATGTGATAGTAAAGTACACACTCTGGTCCCCAGCTTTATAGCTTCCCTTTGTATTATAATGTGTTTGTTAGTCTTTTGGAATAATGAACTTGAAGCACTGTGAAAGGAGTGTGTGCGTGTGTGTGTATGTATATTTGTGTGTGTATTTCTTAATCATGTTTACTAAACTGTGAAGTTCCAGAACTACAGAAGAACACTTACAAAATATTAATTTCCACTGGGAAGTAAACAAAACCAGTGAAATTATTGTCCAAAGTAAATACTGAATGTAAAATACATTCTTACCTTACAAAGAACTTCATCACCTTTTCACAGCAATAATCCATCTTGATGGAAAAAACTGTCACCTGCTCTACGTAATATGTCAGCATTTTCAATGAGAGAGAGACTGGAAGATACTTGATACAGTCATGCAGAATAAAAGCTTTTTGTGCATGTTAGCATGACTTCTAAAATTCACAAAATCTAATTGAAACCTTATTTAATTAGAGTATTTCACCTAGAATGAATTAATACATTAGAGCAGGGGTTCTCATTGCAGCCGCGTTTTAATGTTAACTTGTAAAGAGAAAGCGGGATCTATGGAGGCTTGAAAGGCAGTGTCTGTGTTACCAGAGGCTTGTGGAGTTGGGGGACTGACTCAAAGCAGGCACAGATAAGGCTTCCTCATGCTATGGGCAGGTAGTAGTGAGGTGCCTCACATATCTGGGTACCCACGGGAAGCATTACACAGATAAAAGATGGTCTTATGATCAAGGCATTGAGTTGGCACTCAGGAAATTTGAGTTCAATTTCTGGGTGTGCCATGTGTGACTTTGAGGAAAGGTTTAATAATGCAACTCTATTTTATAGGCGTGTTGAGAAAAATTAGTATTGAGGCTTTCAGATTGTAAACTGTTGGGGGTGCCACATAAGAACCCGAATAAGATAGTACAGGGACTTTGCCAGGAAATATTGAGAGCAGGGTAATCAGAAATTATATAATTTAGTTTGCTGATGTGGGGTTGTATTTTCCAGGTATTTAACTCGGTATGAGAAATGCAATATAGATTCCAATCATGTATAATAATTTCTGTCATAAAAAATAATCCCAGTTGCATGTGCCAGAAGGGAGACCAACATTCTTCTTCGAGAGATGTCCCAGTGGGTGCTCCACTCCAGGTGTTGGTGCGTCCCTGCGCCTTAACTCGGAGATTTTTACCACAGTACTCATGGCGGTCGCGCATGCGCAGAGCCTGCCCCCCCACTCTGAGTGTACCTTAATAGTACGCGTGCACGACCGGTCTCCTCAGTTCCTTCTCTACCATTCCCGGCCTGAGACGGCGCTCAGCAGACTTGTTAGAGAATTTCTTCTCTCCCTTGTTCAACCTTTTTCCCTCTTAGTTTAGCTTACCAGTATTAGTTAGGTACCCTTTTCCCTTCTCTTCTCTTTTTTTTAAAAAACAAACAAACAAAAACAAAAGCCTTTTTGTTCCTATCACCGCAGCTGTTTCCGAAATGCCTGGCTCTTCAGGTTTTAAGCGCTGCTCTAACTGTAATGATGCCGTCCCTCTTTCAGATGGTCACTCTAAATGTATTAAATGTTTGGGGGAGTCCCACACCCCCCCAAAAAAATGTGACCACTGCAGCAAGTTGAAATCCAGGGCTTACGCAAAAATGGAGCTGTGGTTAAAACTACTCCTGCTGCAAAAATCTCTCGGACCAGCCTCAGACCTGGGCTCTGACTGCTGTACACCGCAGTGCGCCCCCCCACCCCCGCTTCAAAGAGACAAAAGAAAACTTCAAAAAAACATCAGTCTCTCTCACCCACAAAGGGTATTCACAGGGACAAGCCTTCTCCAGGTACTGCTTCCCTCTCTGCGCTCCCCTGGCTGAGTACCTTTGATGCGCCGGGCTCAACCCTCCTGCGGCTGCGGCAGTCACACTAACCTCCGGTGCGGAGGCTTCAGGCTTTCAGTTGCCTGCCTCTCACACGACACTGTTCGGCACCACAATGGAAGCAGTGCTGACGCATACTAGCCTGCCTGACCCCCCCGCAGGCTCCTCTCACTCTCCTGGCACTGTCAGCCTCTGAGCTAGCGGGCAGTGACAGAACGCTCAGGACACCGGTGCAGAGGAATCCCTCCTCACAACAAATTCCCCTCACAGAGGCACTGCGACACCGCAATTCACACACTCAAGGGATCTCCTGGTGTCACCTATCTTGCAATCACCCCTACTTAACACCACCTTCTCTCCGGACACTCAGGCAAGGTCTGCACAGCTTTCCTCCAGTGATGAGGAATCTGGGCTGTAGGGAGAATTTTCATCTTAACAGATCTCCTGTCCACAGACCCCAATCAAGAGAGGTCATAGAAAAGCTGCCTCATCCTACTCCGAGGGTCCTGCCCCATGGTGCCGTGAACCCCTGGATGGCACCACTCATGCCCTTCCCACCACTGTGGCAATATTGGGCTCCATGGGCTCCTTATACTTGGGACCACACTCCTTATACCACTGCAGCTAGGCATGATACCGACTCAGTACCACCAGCTGACGACCCTGCTACTGACTCCAGACACCAGGCAGCCCTGTCACAACCACAAGAGCAAGCTCGGCCTGCCTCTAACCCGGTAGAACCAGTTGTTCCGCCTGATGAAGCATTGTTTCCTCCTCCCCCGACGTCTTTGGATGACTTCTCAAAATGTCAAGACCTGTTTAAAAGAGTTGCCAGTGAGCTACGAATTAACCTGGAGGAAGTCCCTGAACAGCAGCATGAGCTAACCGACATCCTGGAGCCCTCTTTTTCTTCTAGAATTGCATTACCTATCAACGCAGCCCTTTTAGAACCTGCCAAGGCCATTTGGCAAATCTCGGCTGCAAGCCTGCCTACCTGTAAGAGAGTGGACTGAAAGTACTTTATTCCTTCCAAGGGCTTGGAATTCCTGTTTACTCACCCAGCGCCAAACTTGCTGGTAGTAGGTAGACGCAGTTAACCAAAAGAACAAACACCAGTTTCCCCGCTCCACCCCTTCCAACAAGGACAGTAAGCGATTAGATCTGCTCGGACGTAAGGTATATGCTTCTTCCTCGTTGCAGTTTCACATTGCTAATTATACAGCTGTTCTAGCAAAGCAGGGAACACAAAAATTACAATAAATTCATGGACTTTATTGATCACATTCCAGAAGAAAAGAAACAACAATTTACAACCATAGATTCCAAGGGACAAATCATCTCCCACACTGCTCTTCAAGCTGCCCTTGATGTGGCCAATACTGTGACACGGTCCACTGCCACAGCAGTCGTGATGCGCTGAGGGTCATGGCTCTCATCCTCTTCCTTTCCCCGGGAGGTCCAGAGTACCATTGAGGATCTCCTCTTCGACGGTGACAAACTGTTCACTTCCACCATAAATGACATACTCCACTCCATGAAGGGCTCCAGGGCAACTCTCCGGTCTCTAGGAATTCAAACCCCTACGACCAGAAGGGCACAATATAGATATCAGCCTTACCAGAGACCACGGTACCCCACATATACCCAGCAATTCCATAGATCTCATGAGCAACAGCAACAACAGAGACCCAGATACCAACGCCGCTGTCCCAACTCCTCGGCAGCATCTCAACCCCTCCAACCAATAAGCAAATTTGAAGCCTTGGTCGAGGGTATGGAAAACAGTATTCCCATTTCAGTGCTTACACCGCCTGCCCTTATTTTTGGTTACTGTCTATGCCCATTCTTCCAGCAATGGTAAAATATTACCACTGACAAGTGGGCTTTAGAAGTCGTCACAGTTGGCTATTCCATCCCTATCCTCTCCCTGCCTCCCACCCACCCTCCCCATCCCTCTTCAGGGATCCCTCTCACGAGCAACTGCTCCTCCAAGAAGTACAAAATCTCCTTCAATTGGGGGCAGTGGAAATTGTGCCCGAACAACACAGAAGGAAAAGTTTCTATTCCCATTACTTAACAGAAAAGAAAACCGGGGGATGGTGACCGATCCTTGACCTCAGGCGGCTAAACAAATTTATCAAAAAGCAAAAGTTCAATATGGTTATCCTCACCATCATAATCCCAACGCTAGAGCAGGGTGATTGTTTTTCAGCCCTCGACATACAGGATGCCTATTTTCATGTGACTATTCACCCAGCCCACAGATGTTTTCTTCATTTTACCCTCTGTTCGACACATTTTCAATATAGAGTGTTGCCCTTCGGCCTATCTACCGGCCCCGAGTTTTCTCCAAACTCCTCGCTGTGGTTACTGCCCACTTCAGGAAACGGGGTTATATTTCCTTACCTTGATGATTGTCTCCTCAAAGCCTCGACACTCGACGAAGCTCTTCGATCCACGCAGCTTACCGTCACTTGGCTTCCTTTCCCTTGGCCCACAAATAAACAAAAACAAATCCACCTTATCTCCTACTCATCAAATGGAGTTCAGAGGAGCGCACCTAGATTCCAGAATGGGAATAGTGTCTCTCCCGCTCAATCGTTTCAACACTGTAAAACTCCTGGTTACAAAACTTCGCAACAGTCCCTAAGTCACTGCACGAGACTGCCTGCAACTATTAGGCCACATGGCCTCGTGTACTTTTGTGGTCAAAAATGCACGCCTATACATGAGGTGCTTCCAAGCTTGGTTGGCCACGGTTTACAGACCTAACATACACGCTTTAAACAGGCCTCTATCCATACCCTTCAGAGTCAAAGACTCCCTCCGATGGTGGACAGTTCCCTCCAACCTCTGCTCAGAAGTCCCTTTTCTCGAGGACGCCCCATAACTCATAGTGACTACTGATGCATCCCTCACGGGATGGGGAGCACACATGTCCCACCACACAGTCCAGGACCTATGGTCTTCCACTGAAGCCTCCCTACACATAAATGTCCTAGAACTGCGAGCCATACGCAATGCCTACTGTCATTTCCTCCCATTCATTCAAAACCAACATGTTCGGATAATGACAGACAACATTGCATGCATGTTCTATGTCAAGAGGCAGGGAGAGGCTCGATCTCACTCACTTTGCACAGAAGCCATGAAGCTCTGGAATTAGTGCCTCGTGAACAACATCCGGATATCAGCCTATCTTCCCGGGGCCCTGAATACCACTGCGGACGAACTAAGCAGATGTTTTCCCTGGGATCACAAATGGGAGATAAATGACATGATCATATGCAATATATTCCGCATTTGGGGCTATCCAACCCTGGACCTCTTGGCGACTGCGAAGAACAAGAAATGTCCCGAATTTTGCTCCTGAGCGGGATTGGGCAAACATTCCCTAGGAGATGCATTCCTGATCTCATGGGCTCAACACTTAATGTATGCTTTCCCCTAAGTACCGGTTCTCCACAGAGTTCTGACAAAGATACGAACAGATTGTGCCACGGTAATTCTGATTGCCCCGTCGTGGCCCAGACAACCGTGGTTTCTGTTCCTCACCAGAATGTCAATTCGCCCACCATTTTCATTGCACCTCACTCTGAATCTCCTATCGCAGCAACATGGCCAATTTCTTCACCCCAACCTGTCCATGCTTTACCTCAAAGCTTGGTTCCTTCCATAGTTCTCCCAAAACGAACTAGCATGCTCTGAGGAGGTTCAAAGAATGCTCCTACATAGCAGAATACAATCTACTCGCACAACATATTTCCAAAAGTGGAAACGATTCACACAATGGTGCTCAACTAAACAACTTCCTCTTACTTCTGCACCTCTTCCGCCCATACTTGACTACTTATTAGATCTTAAGCAATCTGGCCTTTATTTCAGCTCCATCAAAGTCCACTTAGCTGCTATTACAACTTTTCATGACAAGATCGATGATACCTCTGTTTTTGCTAATCCAATCACCAAATGTTTTCTCAAAGGGCTCCAATGCTTATACCCAGACATTAAACTTCCTACCCCTCCATGGGACCTTCACTTAGTATTATCCTGCTTAACTCAACAACCATTTGAGCCTCTAGCCACTTGCTTCCTCTTATACCTCTCTATGAAAACAGCATTCTTAGTGGCAATCACCTCAGGAGAAATAGCAGCCCTCATGGCAGACCCACCTTATACACTATTTTTTAAGGACAAGGTTACCCTCCGACTACACCCCAAATTTCTTCCTAAGTTGCATTCGTCATATCACACCAATGAGCCGATACATCTACCGACCTTCTTTCCTAAACTACATGCAAACTCTTTTGAATCCACAATGCATACGTTAGATGTACGCAGGGCTTACATTTGGATAGAACTAAGCCCTTTAGGAACTCTTCTAGACTCTGTCTCCATTGTGGAGTGCTCCAAAGGGACACCTATTTCTACCCAGAGACTTACACTCAGAAATCCAGTTTAAATCCAACTGTGCTATCAGATAAAGAAAGTTACGCCTCCAGCCGGCATCAGAACTCACTCCACTAGATCTGTGGCTATCTCCGTGGCTTTTCTATGCAAAGTTCCTCTGGCTAACATCTGTAAAGTGGCCACTTGGACTTCTGAACACATTTGTTAAGCATTATGCCCTTACTCAAGGCCCTCTCTCTGATACACAATTAGGCAGAGCTGTATTATCTACTGCATTCCTACCAAATCTGAAGTCCCTACCGCCTTGAGATACACTGCTTTTAAGTCACCTGGAGTGGAGCACCCATAGGGACATCTCTCTCTCGAAGAGGAGGTTACTCACTCACCCTGTGCAGTAACTGCCTTTCTTCGAGATGAATGTCCTTGTGGGTGCGCCACAACCCACCCTCCTCCCCTCTACTTCGGAGTTGGGGTAGTTTCCATTGTAGAGAAGGAACTGAGGAGACCGGTCGCGCACACGTACTATTAAGGTACGCTCAGAGTGGTAAATGAAATACTTGTAGAAAGATGACTAGTAACTAAATTGAGAGATCCAGTTATAGAATCACGGCTGGTCTGTTCCTTTACAACTTCTGATATTTATAAAGAAAACTAACTAGATTTATACTGAGTGATCTGTTTTTAAATCCCTCTACTAAATACCTTGAGGAAAGAGTCTGTAAATCATCTAGACTATTTTTTAATATTTTCTTAATCATGTAGTTAAAATGGCATTAAAATGAAAATATTTTTGATGTAGAACAAAATGGCATGACATTTTATAAGAACTTTTTCCTGACATTTTTAAGATGAATATTGATGTGTTGACTTAATGTAAGAAACTGCAAATTAACATGCTCAAGCATTTTAGATCTAAATTGCACCCTTCCTTATTACAGTTATCTTTAAATGGAGAATCTTCTCTGGATTCTAGGTACTGCTTTTAAATCCAGCATTTTTGCTAGTTAATTATAATTAAGAAAACCAAGCTGCTGAGAATGCATACCACTAATAGCTTCTCTGCTGTTGCCAAGGTAGCCAGGCAACGAGAAGGAGGGGAAGTTAAATAAGTCAGAACTGTGTTGTTGACACTAAAGATCTTAATGACACCAGGAAGCATGTGTTGATTTGTGCTCCATTAGCAGCACAAGGAAAGTATCCATGTTTATCAAATGAAATGAAATGGATTCTACTAGTAAGTAATTTTTCCTTCCAGTCTTCTAGGGGCTCATTCCTGCAGTTCTCACTTGGACAGAACTGCTGTTTGCTTCAGTAATGAATCAGGAGTTCACGTGTGGACCCAAAGAAAGCAATAGGGAGGACAGAGCTACAAAACTAAACATTATTTTAAAAATATGTAGCAGTGTGTGTAATTTTTCCATGTGTTGACCACTCTACAGCTGTGGCATATAAACTGGCACTTATCAAAGATATGATATATCGCTTTAAATGAAATGCCCAATTAAACCACCATCTTATGAGTATGGAGTGATCCGGCAGTTAATGGATTAGCAGCAATGGGGAAAATTAAAGCAGTTACAGTGCAAAGTGACTTCCTTATAGATATTGGTAGGATTGCAACCTCCTACAACTTTTGTGGGATCATTCTAGGCCCTGGTCCTGCAATACTGTCCATCTACGTAGACCTTTGCACCTGCACAGAGTCCCGGTGGTTCTGTATGTGCAGTCCCTTCTCCCCTTGAGACCCAAGGACCTATTGATCCCAGCAGGCAGAGGGCCCAGGGATACATAGGGGAACAGGAATGCCTTGGTTTCACCAAAAGGCATCATATAATATCTCTACTGAAAGCATGTGTCACACTGGTTGTCATAGTCATTGTGAGATGCAGATACGGAAAATGTGAGTTATGTATATATGCTGGAAATTATGTTCTCTAGGCAGGTTAAAGGCAGGTCACTCAAGGTAGCATATCTTAAGACAAACTGGGAGATGCTTATCTCCCTGGTGCCCATTGTGCCTTAAAATAGAAGTCTATCAGCATACTGAGTCAAGTGCTAATGAAGAACTTGCAGAGACTTCAGAAAAAAATTAACTGGGGGCCGGACAGATTTCCAGTTAGGCATAGTAGGCATGTGCCTAGGGCTGCCAGCATTCTAGGGGCACCTAAAAGTTAAGAGTGGGTTAAAAGTTTAATTTTTTATGGAAAACACAAAGGTCAGCTGTACGCAGGGAGGACACTGAAGATGCTGTGCCTAGAGGTGCATAAGTTGTAAATCCAGCCCAGGGGAAGCAGTGGGGCGACAACTCTATGTTCAGGTGAACATCAAAGGTCTAGTCTGGAATACCTGAGGGACCAGAGAGACCCCCTTCCCCCACAGTTGTACTTCAGTGTGTGAGGATAAGCATCAGTTGGCTTGATCTTAAGAAAGGGGGAATCTCGGCCAGCCTGGCTGAAAATGCTGGGGAAAGTATTGGGGATAAGTTCTAGAAAGTCTGTCATTGTTTTATATGTGACCATTTGTTTCCAATATTCTTATTTTCTATCACTTTAATCTCTGTTCTTTGATAAACTTATTCATCTCTCTCTCTCTCTGTCTTTTATTTATATATAAGAAATATATATATATAAAAAATAGAGCTGTGTTAAGTAGTGGTGAAAACTGATGTGTACACGCCTTTGGGAGTAGTAAAGCTGAGAATTCTGTGAATGTTCAGTGTGGAATAGGGGCTGGGCATGCCTGAGGAATGCTTTAAAGGACTTGGGGATTCATGGGTGCCTCCTGTGACCTGTACAGAGAGCGTGAAGCCAATGGAGGCCTGGAAAGTAGTGCTTTTGTTGCCGCAGGCTGGTGGAGTCAGGCAGCTGATCCTAAGCAGGCACAGACAAGACTTGGTCACATAAAGGGCAGCGGTAGCGAAAAGCTGCACAATCGTGGGATCGCGGTCCTGAATTTGACAGGAACTTAGATGATATTAAACTATTATTGTTTGCAATGCAGGGTAGTAATGTTTGCATAGTGACATGGTTAGGGTTACCATATTTAGTGCCTCCAAAAGGAGGACACTTTAAAGGGGCCCCAGCCCCGCCCCCAGCCCCGCCCCAACCCCGCCCCCTCCCCAAAGTCTCCGCTCCCTCCCCTGCTTCCCGCGAACATTTGAGTCGCGGGAAGCCTGAAGCAGGTAAGGGGGGGTGTGTGTGTGTGTGTGTGTGTGGGGGGTGTGTGTGTGTGGGGGGGAGGAGGCGCGGCCCACCCCCGGCACCGCAGGTCCCCAGCCCGTCCCCCGAGCCCCCGGCCCGGCACCGCCGGCCGAGCTCCCGACCCGGCACCCGAGTCCCCGGCCGGGCCCCCCGAGTCCCCGGCCCGGCCCGGCACCCGGCCCCCCCGAGCACCACCGGCACCTGGCCCGGCACCCGAGCCGCCGGCCGAGCCCCCCGGCCCGGTCCGGCACCGGGCCCCCCCAGCACCGCCGGCCGAGCCCCCGGCCCGGCACCCGGCACCCGAGCCACCGGCCGAGCCGCCCGGCCCCGGGTCCTCCCCCGAGCACCGCCGGCCGAGCCGCCCGGCCCCGGGCCCCCCCCGAGCACCGCCGGCCGAGCCTCCGGCCCGGCACCCGGCACCCGAGCCGCCGGCCGAGCCGCCCGGCCCCGGGCCCCCCCCGGCACCGCCGGCCGAGCCGCCCGGCCCCGGGCCCCCCCCGAGCACCGCCGGCCGAGCCGCCCGGCCCCGGGCCCCCCCCCCGAGCACCGCCGGCCGAGCCCCCGGCCCGGCACCCGAGCCGCCGGCCGAGCCGCCCGGCCCCGGGCCCCCCCGAGCACCGCCGACCGAGCCCCCGGCCCGGCACCGCCGGCCAGGCCCCCGAGCCCCCGGCCAGGCACCCGAGCCACCGACCGATTTTCCCGGACATGTCCGGCTTTTTGGGATTTCCCCCCGGACGGGGATTTGGAGTCCAAAAAGCCGGACATGTCCGGGAAAATCCGGACGTATGGTAACCCTAGACATGGTGGGGTTGCAGTAATGTTTGACATTGCAAAATCAAGATGTTGCAGTGCACATTATAACACGATGGAACAATAGTCCTAGAGGACAAATGTTTAAAAATGATTAATTTTTAAAGGTGGAAAAGCTTGTTGATATGGCGTACAGATTTATTTTCTTATACTTAATATGGTATCCTTTGCATAGATTTCAGAGGCATTTCTTTTCTAGAATTTAGGCTTTAAAATTCATACTAGGATTTGAAATGTATTTGAGTTCCACAATCCATCTTCTCTACCACTATTTTAAGAAAAGCATATACAATGTATAAATATAACAAAATAAATGCAAAGTTGATTATTTTGAATATGTAAAAAGCAGGGCTGTCAAACAATTAAAAAAAATCACAATTAATTGTGAGATTAAAAAATAGTCATGCTTAATCACAGTTTTAATCACACTGTTAAACAAGAATAGAATACCAGTTTACATTATTATAAATATTTTGGATGTTTTTTCTACATTTTCAGATATATTGGTTTCAATTACAACACAGAATACAAAGTATATAGTGCTCCCTTTTATATTATTTTTATTACAAATATTTGCACTGTCAAAAGATAAAAGAAATAGTATTTTTCAATTCACCTCATACAAATACTGTAGTGCAATCTCTCTATCATGAAAGTGCAACTTACAAATGTAGAATTATTTTGTTTATAACTAAAATAGTTTGGCTAAAATCATACATTCCAAGTATAGAATTACAATTTTATTTTTCCCTCCCAGTTTTCCCTTTCAGTAACTAACACTGCCAGGGATTCCCTGTTGGAAGGTTCAAAGTATCACTAACCTGCTGCAAAATGCTTTGGAATTAGGGAAAACAGCCTGCTTTCTACTCCTCTGGCTCACCTTCTCCAAATCCATACAGTACACATGGCCTTTTGTAAAGCAGCTGCCCTGACTACTTGCCCTCATGCAGTCTCCTGAGTCCAGCAACAGGGAACCTATTGAGCATCCGCAAAACTACCACACCCAATTCCAGAAACTTCTGAGAGTGGATGCTAATTGTGCACCTGCCTAGTAACAATGATCCAAGCACAACTTCAAAAACTCTTTTTGAAGTGTTGGCAATAGTAGTCCATTGGTGATTGTGGCTTGTGCTGGGTCAGAGATTACATTTTATTTGGATTGTAATTCACTAAATATGCTATTTCCTATTTCACATTATAGACAAAACTAGTAAAATGTCAAGGTGGTTGCTTTATTATGATTTTTCTTATTGTGTTAGTACTAATGTTACTATGCCCAAAGAAATGAAATAAGTGTATTGACATTTTAAACTCTGTTTAGAAAGATGCCACACTAGTACCTAATATCACTTCTGAGGTTTTTGTTCTTGTGCAGAAGAACAAAATTATTGTTATAGTTATTGTTAAATATTTATATTTTGGTAGCCTCAAAAACTCCGAGGATTTGGGGCCCCATTGTGCTAGTTGCTTAAAAAAATATCAGACCATCCCTGCTGTGAAGGGGTGACAGTCTAAAGGTACAAACAGACAAAAGATAGGGAATGGGGATACAACATACAAGCAAATCAATATGAGGAGGAATTGGCACAGCTTTGTTAATTATATGCAATGTATTTTTTGTAAGTGAAGGGGTAGAGGAGAGGAAGAAGGGAGTAGAAAAGAGAGAGAAGAATAATCAAAGCTTGGCACTTACCTGGCCATGATCAGCAGGGCTATTATGTGGTGTTTTCTTGTTTTGTTTTTAAATCTATTAATGTACTATATCAATAATGGTCTGACTTGCATTCAATTAAATTCTGTAACATCCTACATTACACTACATTACCTCTGGGCAATACAGGGGCAACTGTGTTATCCCAGGTTAGTAGAAGGCTTTATTTTATTTGAATCCTATTGGAAGTCTATCACAAAGAATCTGCGGGCCATATTGTATACCTGTTTTCCGTGTTCAAGTCACTCTGGTGTCAATGAGAATTGTGGGCACAGATCCAACTTCCATTGACTTCACTGGAATTTGTACCAGTCCCTATATGGCTAATTTACTTTATTGAACACATTGTCAACAGGCTAGGCCTGATGAACAACAAGTAGCTATAGCTGATAAAATGTGCATCTGGCCATATATCACATTAGTGCTCCTCACTTTATATTGGCTGTCTGTATTATATAACAGCCCCCCAATCTATGGCTCCAATTTTGTTGTTTATTTTCAAAGTCATAAATGGTTAGGGTCTAGCTACCTGAGAGGCAGTCGTTTATTATGCATTCCATAATGCTACTTAAAGTAAAGAGAGACTCTGAGGATGCCAGAGATCATGTCTGAACATGCAGGATTGTGGGGGTGAGTAAGGTGTTGTCAGAGAAGGGCCCTTGGCTGTGGAATTCACTACCGCTGGAGATCTGGTTGAGGCCACAACTTGCTACCTTTAGGGTATGATCGAGGACTTTTTCAAGCCTTCTTTTAAGAACTAAATTGTGACATCTGTATGTTTTGAGGAAGTAAGTCATGTAGATGTGATTCCTCTTACCATAAATCTGTAGACTTAATCTGAGCAGGAGGAGATAAGAGCTTTGTTCTTCGGTGAAATTCTAAATATTTATATGTTTATGTAATGGTACTGAAAAAATATGGGGGATGGGTACCCTAGAATTAAATGAGACTGATACAAATAATAATACAGACCACCTCTGCCTAGAAGCAATTTAGGTGAAAGTTCTTCAAAAGTTCTGGTTATCAGTATCAATGGGATTGATCCAGGATGTTATGCACAAAACAGCAAGTCATTTTAGAACTTACTATTATATTGTACAATGTCCAGGAATAGTTAGTTTGTTCAAGTTAACCTTTGGTGTCACTATAGTGCAAATATTTTTTTGGTTGTGGCTTATTACTAGAAGGCTATTTCTTGAAATTTTTCAAATTTCTGCTTCATTAATACATCACTTTAGTTTCTCAAAATAGTTTCCCCAGGTCTATTAAGTTGTTAGTTTTCTTTGGTGAAATAACAGAATTGGAAGTCATTAACTGTATTTGGTAAGGATATACTCTAGGTAACTGTCCTTTACTGTTCTATAACAATAATAGGTGTTTGTATAAGACTGTATTTTATACTAATTGAGTTAGAAGAACAGTTCATAAGCTTATTTCTTATGGAAGCTATGTTGTACTCAAGTCCAAAGTTCAGTTTCTTTATGTGAATGCTGTCTAATGATGATAGAATTTTGATGTGTTGGGTCATCTATATTACTAACAATTAATATAGTTTCATAATTTATCAAAAGGATGATTATAGATAGAACATGGATTGTTAATGAATGCAAACCCCCACCTTGTCGTGACTGACCAGTACCACTTACGTTTTGAGGAGATGTACATTTTATTGGGGTGATGACCTACTGTAAATATTTCCCACATTCAGTGGCCTGATAGGAATCTTTTGTCCTCAGCTACCAATATTGGTATAGAGATGCTCTGTGACAGATAAAGGGGGAAGGAAGTCAGCTAGAGTTACGGTCGCAGAAGGTGCAGACTGAGCTATGTTTGACACATTTTGGAAAGCTTATGCTAGGGCAGTACAGGAGGCAAAGGGTTTCTTAATCTCTGCAAAAGCATCCACTAAGTTTTCAGCTGTAAAACTGTTCTTGAAACAGTGAGCAGACAGAGGCTCAGAAACAGAGCTGTGAGGAGCTTTCTGTTTGTTTTTGTGTGTTCAGTTTCAGACCTGACTGTCTGCCTCCATGGTGACAGAACTGTCCAGTGATAGCCAGTTGGGTTCTAACCTGTGGCAGTACAGGCCAGTGTTGCTCACTGAGGGTCTAGTGATGCTTGGAAATTTCAGGCTATGATAGGGTTACCATTCGTCCGGATTTACCCGGACATGTCCTCCTTTTTGTTCTAAAAATAGCGTCCGGGGGGAATTTGTAAAGCACTCACAATGTCTGGGATTTCCCCCTTCCCCCCGGCAGAGCAGAGCGAGTGGCTGGGAGGGCTGCAGGAAAGTCCCGGCCTGGACTCCGGAGCAGCTTCCTCCTCCCTGCATTCTGAGCCGGCAGCAGCTCCTCCTCCTGCAGCCCGGTCCTGCAGCCCTGTGCAGGGCCAGGGACCGGGTTTTGTTGTGCTGGGGAGCTCAGCCATGTGTCCGGCTGGCACAGAGCCCAACACCCTGTTCTGAGCAGCAGGGTAAGGGGGCAGGAAGGTTCTGGAGGTGGCAGTCAAGAAACGGGGGGGGGGGCTTTTTGGGGGGAGTGGAGAAAGTTTTGGGCAGTCAGGGTACAGGTAGGGGGTAGGGTCCTGGGGGGCAGTTGGGGGGGGGGTCTTAGGAGGGGGCAGTCAGGGGACAAGGAGTGGGGGGCTGGGAGTTCTGGGGGGGAGCTGTCAGGGGGCAGGAGTGGGGAGAGGGATCGGAGCAGTCAGGGGACAAGGAGCGGGGGGGTAGGGGGCTGGGAGTTCTGGGGGGGAGCTGTCAGGGGGCAGGAGTGGGGAGAGGGATCGGAGCAGTCAGGGGACAGGGAGCAGAGGGGTTTAGATGGGTTGGGAGTTCTGGGGAGGGCTGTCAGGGGGTGGGAAGTGGTTGGATGGGGCGTGGGAGTCCAAGGGGTCTGTCTGGGGGTGGGGGTGTGGATAAGGGTTGGGGCAGTCAGGGGACAAGAGGCAAGGAGGCTTAGATAGGGAGTGGAGTCCTGGGGGGCAGTTAGGGGCAGGGGTCCCAGGAGGGGGCAGTCAGGGGACAAGGAACGGGGGGAGGGTTGGGGGTTCTGGGGGGGGCGGGAAGTGGGAGGGGCAGGGGCGGGGCTAGGGCGGGGCTCCTCCTGTCCTCTTTTTTGCTTGTTGAAATATGGTAACCCTAGGCTATGACTTACTAACTGGGTCTATATCCTTTATGGTTGGTAAAACCAATCTGGTAAGTGTTAACCCCAGTTTTGGAGGAAATTGTCTATGCTTTCCGTTGGGAGGGTGTCGCATGTTCTTTCTCACTCCTTTATTGTCTGGTATGTGGATGGCTTATTTTCTCTTTTGGAGCTATGTCGCAATTTCCTTCTCTGGTCTGCAGTTCTCCCTGCTTGTGGTAAAGTAGTTTGATTTGGTTTTAGTGCTTTAGCTCTCTGGCCAAAGCAAAAGTCCTCCTGTGCACTGTAAACAAAAAGACCAAACACACAGCAATGTCTCTGGATATCCCTGGGTTGCAACCTTCTTCACTGTTGTACTTGCAGGGCTGATACTAATAGTAATTTCTTGGCCCTCCCTGGACTAAACAGTTCAGTCATTCTTTCTGTATTTTAATCTACCTCCAACAAAACAGTTCTTCTTTGCTCGGTTTGGGGGCAATAACGCAAATTTCCTGAAGTTATAGGTGCTGTAAACTTTATTCCAGTTGGATCAAAAAGTACTTTTGTTGTGGAATGTTTCCCTTTTATTCTCAACTCAGTAGAAAGTTTCTAACATAATACTCAGTTATTTATTAATGTTTATGTTTAACAAAACACATTTCAATATACAATTTAGACTACAGATCATATGAAAACGTCTGGATCCCACTACATTAGATATGGTAAAGTATTTAATTTTTATCAGTGCACATCTATCCCCTAGGGTTAATAGGATGTTTCTCCACATACAAAATTATGTCAACCTCAGTTACGTCAGCATACAGCCGCTGCAGTTATTATATAACTTGTGCATGTGCACACTGCATAACTTGTGTTGGTGGTGCGCATCCTCACCATGAGCGCTTGTATCGATGCAAAGTGCAGTGCACCATGGGTAGGTATCCCACTGTGTAACTCGCCACCATACAGCGCAGGGTGTTTTGGGAATTTTTTGCAATGCCTCATGGGGCTGAAACGAGTCATATGCGGTGACTGGGAGCATGGGGCCAACTTCCCATAATGCAGTGCCCTCCATACCATAATTTCATCGGCATCCCATAGTACACTCAGCCTCCGTGCTTGCGAGAGGGGAAGTATTGCCTCTTAGAGGCACCCAGGGGGTGGTATGTAATTGTCCCAGGTCACTGGATAGGGGCTCGAGCCGGTTTTGCATTGCGTTATTGAAACGGAACCCCTAGATACAGAACCCCGCCCTTGTTGCTGCCAACTTAGATGGGCAGAAGGGTTACATTAGAATTGGAAAAAGTTCAGAAAAGGGCAACAAAAATGATTGGGGTATAGAATGGCTTCCGTATGAGGCGAGATTGGGACTTTTCAGCTTGGAAAAGAGGCGACTAAGGGGATATGATAGTCTATAAAATCATGGTGGTATAGAGAAAGTAAATAAGGAAGTGTTATTTACTCCTTCTCATAATACAAGAACAAAGGGCCACCAAATGAAATTAATAGGTAGTAGGTTTAAAACAAACCCAAGAAAGTATTTTTTCACACAACACACTGTCAACCTCTGGAACTCCTTGCCAGAGGGTGTTGTGAAGGCCAATACTATAACAGGGTTCAAAAGGGAACTAGATAGATTCATGGAAGATAGGTCCATCAATGGCTATTAGCCAGGATGGGCAGGAATGGTGTTCCTAGCCTCTGTTTGCCAGAAGCTGGGATTGGGTGACAAGGCATGGATCACTTGATGATAACCTGTCTGTTCATTCCCTTTGGGGCACCTGCCATTGGCCACTGTCAGAGGACAGGATACTGGGCTTGATGGACCTTTGGTCTGACCCAGTATGGCCGTTCTTATGTAATAGGTAATTTGCAGTTTTGTTTATTTACAGTGAATGTAGTAAGTCTAATTTCCCTAAACACAGTAAGAAACAAAGAGCAGGAGACAATTTCTTTGTTCGCTGTTCAGAACCTGCCTTTCCAGAAAGCACTCTGTACTCAAAAAGCTTTTGCTCATAGCTTTCTCTGAGGGCCACATTACCAGCCTTCTGTTACTGTCTGCCTAACATCCTCTCACTGCTTCAGCTTGTCCTATAGTGCTGCTTCAGTGTCTGTCGCTCCCCCTCTTCCCCCTAAAACAGTTCCACTGATCAAAGCCTAGCTCTTGTGCTTGAAATCCCTAGGGCCACATGATTCAGCTTCGATTTACCTTTTCCACTTGCGTGTTTTTTGAATGTTACTGATATTGTTTCAGACACCTGGATTATAATAGTTTATTTACATTTATCCTAAATGTAAGCTGATGGCCATGCCTGACCTATAACAACAAGGTTAACTTCAACCCATCACAGTACTATGCATTAGAACTTTAAAATATGGCATAACACACTAAGTAAATTGAACAGCTTTTAGTAACCATAAAGTGGAGATATAGTCAGAAAAGTGGCTATGTCAAAATAGCACATTCTTACCAGATCTGATCCCTATATGAACTCAGTTTCATGTGCTTACTTCTGGGACAGAATAGGTTTTGACTACTTTTGGTTGCTCTAAACAATGCAATGCTGATAGAAAGAGCAATGACAGAGTAAACTGAATTCTTTCACGCAATCAACAGAGTTACTAATTAATTTCTAACATCATGATCTTAATTACGGGTGATGTCAAAGCTAGAAAGATACCTGTCTCTCAGATTGCAGGATAAATAGGTAGAGCTAGCAGTTAGGAAAAAAGATCTTTCCACTTTAAAATGGTAAAATTTGACTTAATGACAAATATGTAACCTCACAATCAGAGGTCAGGGCTGGGAGAACGCTATACAAACTCTGCCTTCTGAGATTTCTGTCAGTCTCAGAATAGCTGCATGTTTCTGATCAACTGGTTAGATTCAAAATAATGTCATGTAAATGATCACCAGTAGATCTAATTGTTAATAGCCCATTGCAATAATGTGCTAATACTATAAAAAGAGACTCTGATATATTCTTCCTCTTACCCTGTGTTCCAAGATTGCAGAGAAGAGCGATTAAGGGATTAGTGGAACCTACTCATTTGTTTTTCCATTTAAAAAAAATGCGGCCTTATAACCACAATGAAGGAGAGAGGTAACAGCACTTTAACCAACAAACTTATACAAAGATCACTGCCTGGAAACGTTTTTATTTTCTTGCTGACATTATTCAGAGTATATCGATAGAATAGCAGTGCTCAATTTATATAACTTGAAGTGTGGGGAGGACCTGTTGGGCATTGTGTGGAGTAGCTACTGTTGTTATGTAAAGATCTGGTGTGTGGCTGCAAAAACCAAAGGTCATCCTGCAGTTTGGAAGCTGGGGATGTACTGGAGAAAGCTGCTGGCTACAGTCAACATTTTACTCTTGTTGGTGTGTTATGTTTGTTGTATAGCCACTTGTGACAGGGCACCTTCTGCCTCCTAATGCCTGGGTGTGGAGCTGCAATCTTTCCCCCCCCCCCCCCACTCCTGGGACCTCCTGTAGGTTGCCAGTCTGACTAGGCAGGTCTTCAGTGGCTCAGCCCTCCAGCCAAGTCACAGTCTAAAATGGACAAATTCCATCCAGGGTTGCAAAGAGTTCAACAAACTGTCTGCCTCAACTAGGGTTTTCAGCCCTGTCTCTAGGCCCCTTTAAACTCCAGCCCTTTTCTCGGACTTTTAAACTACCAAGCCCCCTTCAGCTTAAGCCACTTCAGCATTGGCCAATGCGAGGGAAACAGACTTGCCCACCACTCGTGTCCCGACCCAGGGACCCTATGAATTGAAGTCACATATGGCTTCCTTTACTTGATTGCTGCTACATTCCCTGGACCTTTTTCCCACCTAGCCTCTTTACCTCTGTTAGTTACCTTAATTCTAGAGCCTCCTCTCATTCTAGGGACAGTAAATCAGCCCATCTAGCTCCTCTGGCCGGAGTGGAGCACCTTTCCTTGATCCTCTGGCTGCAACAAAAAACTGATCTGCTCAAACCTTGCAGCGCCTTTTATTTGAGTCTGCTGGACTCTGATTGGCCATGCAGCCTCTGTAGGCAGGCCTCAAGGACCCATCTCTGCTGCTCCTTCGTAGAGCAGGGTGTGGTAGAACCTGAAGGCCTCCAGCAAGGGGCCTTGAAGGGCCTTGTGCACTCTCTCATGATGACAGTGTTGACACCTCTAGCAATATCTAGAGTGGGGGATGGGTTTATCAGAAGCAGAAAATCATCCTAGCCTTCCCTTTGATTTGGCAATGGAATTCTAACAAGAATCTCTCTGCAGCCCTCAATGGCCTCCTTTAGGACACCACGTATCCAGTGATGAGCTGCCAAAATATTAACAACTGGTTCCCTCCTCCTCACCCCACGAGGGGGTCGTGCCCCTCCCCCACCCCCCGGGACTCCTGCCCCATCCAACCCCCCATGTTCCTTCACACCCCACCCCCGGGACCCCTGCCCCATCAACCCCCCTTCCCTGTCCCCTAACTGCCTCCTGCCGCCCCATCCAACCCCTCCTCTCATTCCTGATCGCCCCCCAGAACTCCTGCCCCATCCAACCACCCCTTCTCTCTGTCCCAACTGCCCCTGGAACCCCTGCCCCCCACCACCCCATCCAACACCCCTGCTCCTTCCTGACTGCCCCCCCAGGACCCTTGCCCCCATTCAATTCCCCTGTTCACTGCCCTCTGACCGCCCCGAGTCCTGACCCTAATCCACCCCCCCCCACCCTCTATCCAACACCCCCTCCCTGTTCCCCTTACCGCGCTGCCTGGAGATGGGGGGCCGCGCCACCCGGAATCGGGGCCGGGCCGGGGCCGCTATCGGGGCCGGAGCCATGGGCCGGTCCGGAGTCGGGGCCCGGTCCGGAGCCGCTGTTCGGCCCGAAATCGGGGCCGGGGGCCAGGCCAGAGCCGGCCCAGAGTCAGGGCCGGGGGCTGGCCTGGAGCCGCGCCGCCTGGCCGGCCGGAGTCGAAGTCGGGGCCACCCGGAGCTGCGTGGCGCCTGAAGTCCTCCTCGTGCCCCCTGCCCCAGCTCACCTGCAGGAAGCTGCTGCTTCCTTCTCAGCCCTCCCAGGCTTCCTGCGCTAATAGCTGATTCGCAGGAAGCCGGGAGGGAAAGCCTTCAGGGGAGGAGGCAGAGGCGGAGCCGGAGCCAGGTGAGCTGGGGCCAGGGGCAGGGCAGGGAGCTGCTGGAGTTTTTGTTAAATTTAAAAGCCCTTTTAGAACTGGGACAACCGGTTCTAAAAGGGTTTCTAAATTTAACAACCGGTTCCCGCAAACCGGTGGGAACCGGCTCCAGCTCACCACTGCACGTATCTCACTGAGTTGATTGAGGTAGCTTATGCCTGGTTAAGATCTTTTGTTTGCATTTGTCTGTCTAAAGGCTCAGATAGCACTGTACCTCGTTTAGCCAACTTCCTAATCCCACAAAACCAAACACCCTAGCCCTGCCCCTTCCCCGTGGCCCTGCCCCCCACTCATTACATTCCCCCTCCCTCAGTGGTTCGCTGTCTCCCACCCTCACTCACTTTCACTGTGCTGGGGCAGGGGGTTGGGGTGTGGGAGGGGATGAGGGCTCTAACTGGGAGTGCAGGCTCTGGGGTGGGGCCAGAAATGAGGGGTTCAGAGTGTGGGAGGGGGGCTCCAGGCTGGGGGGCTCAGGGTTGTGGCTCAGGGTTGGGGCTTGGGCTTACCGCGGTCAGCTCCCGGTCAGCAGCGCAGCGGGGCTAAGACAGGCTCTCTGCCTGTCCTAGCACCACACCAGCAGGTCCGGCTCCTGTGGGGAGGAGGCTCCGCGTGCTGCTCTTGCCAGCAGGTACCACCCCCCAGCTTCCACTGGCCACGGTTCCCGGCCAATGGGAGTGCGGAGCTGGTGCTTGGGGTGGGGGCAGTGCGTGGAGCCCTCTGGACCTCCTGCGTAGGTGCTGGGCCTGCTGGCCACTTCCAGGGTGCAGGGTGGTGCCAGGACAGGTAGGGGACTATCCTGCCTTAGCCCTGCAGCACTGCCGACTGAACTTTTAACAGCTGGTCAGCAGTGCTGACTGGAGCCACCAGGGTCCCTTTTCGACCGGGCATTCCGGTCAAAAACCGGACACCTGGCAACCCTAAATGTACCAGTGTCAAATTTTGTTGAAACTGATGCAACCATCAGAAAAGTGTTGGTGTTGCTTACTCAACATACACTCTGGCTAACTTCTGCTCTTTCTAGCTGGTCCATTAAAGACAGTGGGAGCAGGAACAAGTGCTGTGCCATTTTCAGAATATAATAATCACACTCTAACTTAACTGGAAAAATGATATCTGGGAACAACAGTTTTTCATTGAATAGTAAAGCAATTACATTATGTACCGGGGAAATTTGGTTAACCAAGGATTTAAACCACTATCTTTACAAAACAAGGTGCAAACTATTTGTGAAGGAGGTTGGGGGGTGTTTTTGATTTTCTTTTTTTAATATTTTGTTGTCTGCAAATTTATGGAATGTCAGAAATTGGAATTCAGCTCTTTTCCCTTTTTAATTGCCTCTCTTAATTTTGTTTTGATTTCCTTACTAAATAAGTCACTGTATATTTTTTCTAGATTACTTTACATTTTTAATGTAGAGGACTAAATAGAAATGTGGGAAGAGATTTGTATACTGCAGCTAAGAGTAGATATTTTATATTCATGTTTTGTAATCAAAACATTTTCATTTTATTTAGTAGGAGAAAAGAAATTAAGCAGACATTCAGTCCCTTTGTCCTAGTTGTATGTTTGTCTTCATTGTATGGTATAACATGTCAAACCAGAGGTTGTACAGGAATGCTTATTATTTGGTCAGCGCTAAATTGTAAGATGTAGGAATATTACAACATATTTTATTGCCCTTTTTCAGTGTCTGTTGTTTGTTATCCAAATAGGATCTGACTAACAATGTTCAGTAAATAAAATTAAGCAGAAGGAGAATTTTATGGTTGAGGTGAAGGGCATTGCACTGCAGTTTTGTTCCCTATAGAGGGTACTCCTATCTCAGAAATTTAAGACTTGCTGCTGCTTCTCTCAGTGCTTTACCTCAATATGTGCGTGACTTGCATCAGAAATGTGAAAGGCAGAGAAGAAGCTTTTAATTCTAAAGACTAGCAAGCAGGGAGCAGTAGCATGCTGTCAGGTCTGAATTCCATTCCCAGGAATTTCAGAAAGCAATGAAGGATAGTGTAGACAGAGTGGAGATTTCCTCTGATCATCCTTTCTTTGTTTTTCATGTCTTTTACTGGACAAGTTCTTATTACATATTTTCTCCCTTTAAAGGACATTTTTGGAATAGTAGTATAATACAGCATTCAGTGTACTATGTCAAATATAAAGATGAAATTGGGATTTATACTTTCATTTCTTTAATATTTGGTACTTTTCACATTTAAAGTACTGTACAAACTAATTAATTTACTAATTATATACCAATTTTAATCTTGAGGGGTTTCCAAAATGTTTTACAGACAGCGTATATATAGTATGCTTCAGTCTATAGTAGGAGTCATTCTATCATCACAGGTTTCAGAGTGGTAGCTGTGTTATTCTGTATCAGCAAAAACAAGATGGAGTCCTTGTGGCACCTTAGAGACTAACAAATTTATTTGGGTATAAGCTTTCATGGGCTAAAACCCACTTCATCAGATGCATGGAGTGAAAAATACATTAAGCAGTATATATATTACAGCACATGAAAAGATGGGAGTTGCCTTACCAAGTGGGGGGATCAGTGCTAACAAGGCCAATTCAATTAAGGTTGAAGTGGCCTATTCTCAACACCTTCTTGTCAACTGTTGGGAATGGGCAATGTCCACCCTGATTGCATTGGCCTTGTTAGTACTACAAAGGTCATTTTCCCTCTGTTAATATTCACCCCTTCTTGTCAACTGTTGAGAATAGGTCACTTCCACGTTAATTGAATTGGCCTCGTTAGCACTAACTCTAGGGTTACCATTCGTCCGGATTTACCCGGACATGTCCTCCTTTTTGTGCTAAAAATAGCGTCCGGGGGGAATTTGTAAAGCACTCACAATGTCCGGGATTTCCCCCCGGCAGGGCAGAGCGAGCGGCTGGGAGGGCTGCAGGGAAGTCCCGGGCTGGACTCAGGAGCAGCTGTAGAGGAGCCGGATCCGCCCTGCATTCTGAGCCGGCAGCTCCCTTGCAGCCCAGTCCGGCAGCACTGTGCAGGGCCAGGGACCGGGTTTTGTTGTGCAGGGCCAGGGACCGGGTTTTGTTGTGCTGGGGAGCTCAGCCACGTGTCCGGCTCGGCTGCACAGAGCCCAACACTCTGTTCTGAGCAGCAGGGTAAGGAGGTCAGGGGGCAGGAAGGTTCTGGAGGTGGCAGTCAAGAAACGGGGGGGGGCTTTTTGGGGGGAGTGGAGAAAGTTTTGGGCAGTCAGGGTACAGGTAGGGGGTAGGGTCCTGGGAGGCAGTTGGGGGGGGGTCTTAGGAGGGGGCAGTTAGGGGACAAGGAACAGGGAGTCTTAGGTAGGGGATGGGGTTCTGGAGGGCAGTTAGGAGCAGGGGTCCCAGGAGGGGGTAGTCAGGGGACAAGGAGCAGGGGGGGAGTGTTTGGGAGTTCTGGGGGGGGCTGTCAGGTGGCAGGGGTGGGGAGATGGATTGGAGCAGTCAGGGGACAGGGAGCAGAGGGGTTTAGATGGGTTGGGAGTTCTGGGGGGGGGCTGTCAGGGGGTGGGGAGTGGTTGGATGGGGCGTGGGAGTCCCAGGGGTCTGTCTGGGGGTGGGGGTGTGGATAAGGGTTGGGGCAGTCAGGGGACAAGAGGCAGGGAGGCTTAGATAGGGAGTGGAGTCCTGGGGGGCAGTTAGGGGCAGGGGTCCCAGGAGGGGGCAGTCAGGGGACAAGGAACGGGGGGAGGGTTGGGGGTTCTGGGGGGGCGGGAAGTGGGAGGGGCAGGGGCGGGGCTAGGGCGGGGCTCCTCCCGTCCTCTTTTTTTCTTGCTGAAATATGGTAACCCTAACTAACTCCCCACTTGGTAAGGTAACTCCCATCTTGTCATGTGCTGTAATACAGATACTGCTTACTGTATTTTTCTCTCCATGCGTCTGATGAAGTGGGTTTTGGCCCATGAAAGCTTATGCCCAAATAAATTTGTTAGACTAAGGTGCCACAAGGACTCTATCATCACAGAAATTCAGCCATTTCTTGCAGCCATTCTATACCAGTAACAAGTTGTTGTTGTTGTTTTGTTTTAAAGTAGTGGAAGTGAAGATCAAGTTCAGGTGAAATTAAAAGTAGTGACAGTTGGAAAGTAAAGGGAAAAAGACATTTCCCTTCTTTCTTGATAAATTATCAGATATATTTTGTGCTGCCTGACAGATTTCACTTGTTCATTATTTCCAACATAAACTTCATTGGTAACAATTGAACATGCAGCTTTCTGAATATGACTGAAGCAGAAAGTATTTGCTGTGTTCATTTTATATTTATCAGGTACTTATATTAGCATAGTTGTGTGTTGCATTTTATTTAGCCAATAAATACATGGTCCTAGCCTTTGTACATGGTGTACAGTATACAGTTGGTTTGTCATGCTATAACTTGGAATATAGAGATATGTTATCAGGTAATAAGGAAGGAGGGAAGAATACATTAAAATAAAGTCAATATTATACATTATTTGTATTACACGTAGAGAATTCAACTGTCAGGGCTCTATTGTGCTAGACATACTTAAGACAGTCTGTCATCCAAACCACTCACAAACTTAGCTTAAGATGAGATGCAATAGATGTTTGGAACAAAGATAGTACATAGGACAAAGTAACAGTGGTACAAACATGCATTGTATAGCTAAACATACAGAAGTGTGTGTGGGGTGAGGGGTGTTGGTATGTTTAAGTAACACCAGTTTCAGCTTGCCACCTGCTTTTAATGTTTTGTAGGCCTCACAAAATAGGTGAGTCTTAAGGAGGGATTTGAGGGAGAATAAGTAGTTGATTTAGAGACTTTTTTTTAACGAGTTTATCCTTGGGGGCTATCAAGTTATGAGAGATTTTTTGCTTTTTAACAGTATCACTCATGTTGCTATTAATTAGAAGGTTGGCATAGGGGAGTATAAGCTTGTAGAATGACTCAAGAAAGCAAACAAAAAAAAATTGCCAGTTAGATCTCTTCCTCACATATTAAGTGACTGTATCAGGAAAGTAAACAGAAAAACTCCTCAGCTTAGGATTCAGCCCAGTCACATGTTATTTGCATGTCTTCCCAAGGCCTCTCTTCTACACTTTTTCCTGAGTACCAGTTCAGAAGGGAGGAGAAACTAAGCCTGAGGGTAATTCCAGGTTGACTGGCACGTGTGGTCCCTGCACCTTGTCATAGAAAGTGGGTCACAAAACATGGTAAACATGGTGCTGGGGTATAGAAACTCTATAAAGCCAGTTTTCTAATTCCTTTTACCATCTACTTGTCATCACTGCAAGTCTTCTAGAAGAGCCACTTTTGCTGATTTTAATATAAGGACAGTCAGCTATTCTAATTTTTTTCAGTAATTCTCATTCAATTGTGTCTGAATTCATGTGATAGTTTATCATGCTTTAATTATGATCAGTTTCATAATATAGTTTTAGTGTATGCTTAATTGTAACTTTCATTTATTCTCCAGTAAGTTAGGTGTTGGTTGAATAAAGGCTTGTAACAAATCTGTATAGCCATTTATTATAATTAAAAACATTATTCAGTAACACTGGAAACAGCTGAATTGCCTAGTTAATTCAATTGCAGTTAAATCGGTGTTATTCAGTTACTTTAAGTTGCAATCACCTGAGTGAGTATACACAAAAATGACAATTAGGCTCTCGTGGGACCATAAGAATTGCAATATCATAACATCTCATTGCTCTTTTTATTTATTTTGGCCACCATCTGAGACTAACGTATTGGGAGCTAAGATGCGTAATGTAGTGCCCATCTTTAAAGAGAAGTAAAAGGAGGAGCTGGGGAACTATAGACCAGTGAGCCTGACTTCAGTACCTGGGAAGCTACTAGAGCAATGTATTAAACAATTTGCAAATACCTAGAGGATGAAGGGGTAATCACTAGCTGCCAGCAAGGATTTACTAAGAACAAATCATGCCAAAACAGCTTGATTTCCTCCTTTGATGGGATAACTGGTTTGGTGAATAGGGGGAATGCAGTGGACATAATATACCTGGACTTCACAAAGGCTTTTGACACAGTCCCACGTGACATTTTGATAAGTAAGCTGGAGAAATGTGGACTTAGTGGAACTACCATTAGGTTGTATACAGAATTGGTTAAACAACTCAAAACAAAGACTAATTATTAATGGAATGATGTCAGATTGGAGGGAGGTCTCAAGTGGGGTTCCACGGGGATCTGTTCTGGGTCTGGTGTTTAACATCTTCAATAATAACCTGGATGTAGGAAGAGAGCATACTGATCAAATTTGTAGATGAGACACAGGTGGGGAAGGGGGAGGAGGGGGGAAGGTTGCCAACAATTTGGAGGATAGAGCTAAAATTCAGAGGGCTCTTGATAAGTTGGAGAACTGGGCTATACACAACAAAATGAAATTCAACAAAGACAAATGTAAGGCACTACACTTAGGGAAGAAAAACCAAATGCACAAATACAGAATGGAGGATAACTGGCTTGGCAGCAGCACTGCTAAGAGGGATCTGGGAGTTGTGGTGTAGCAAAACCTCAACGTGAATCAACAGTGCAAAGCTGTTGCAAAAAAAGCAAATGCAATTTTAGGTTGCATTAACAGAGGCATAGCATGCAAGTCGTGGGGTGGGGAGGGAGATAGTACTGATCTACTCGGCACTGGTTAGGCCTCAGCTGGAGTACTGTGTCCAGTTTTGGTCACCAATGTATAGAAAGAATGTAGAGAAACTGGAAAGGATCCAGAGGCGAGCGACAGAGATGATCAAAGGGATGGAATGCATGCCATATGAGCACAGGCTGAAGGAACCGGGTATGTTTTAGTTTGGAAAAGAGGAGATTAAGGGAGGACATGATAATGGTCTTCAGATACTTGAAAGGCTGCCATAAAAAAGATGGAGAAAAGTTGTTCTCTCTTGCCACACACGGCAGGACAAAAGGCAATCGGTTCAAACTATAGCATAGCAGATTTAGATTAAATCTCAGGAAAAACTTCCAACTGTAAGAAGAGTAGGACAATGGAACAGACTGCCTTGGGAGGTTGTGGAAGCTCCTTCACTGTACGTTTTCAAAAGGAGACCGGATAGTCATCTGTCTTGGATGGCTTAGACCGAACAAATCCTGCATCTTGGCAGGGGGTTAAACTAGATGACCCGTGTGATCCCATCTAACTCTATGATTCTATGAGACAGGATACTTATGTCTGGTGTTACAGAAAAAGCCATAAATCCCATAAAAAGCAACAAAGAGTCTTGGGGCACCTTATAGACTACCAGACGTATTGGAGCATAAGCTTTCGTGGGTGAATACCCACTTCATCAGACACATGTGGTGGAAATGTTCCAATACGTCTGGTAGTCTATAAGGTGCCACAGGACTCTTTGTCACTTTTCACAGATCCAGACTAGCCCGGCTACCCCTCTGATACATAAATCCCATAGTGAATCTAGTTGTACAGTCTGTTTGCAGGTGACAGTTTCATATTAACCCATCTGGTGATCATCTAGAGCCTGATTCAATACTCCTTTAAATTAATAAAGTCTTTGGATCAGGTCCTTATACTCTGAAGCATCAGGGATGATGACTGTTACAACTTTGAGTTTATCTAGCGTAATGGTGGTTGCAGCTGTTGATATCTAATTTGTGTGTGAATATTAAGCACAATAATATTCCAGGTCAGTGATTTTCCCAGTTTGATTATATCCCATATTAGTATTTTTTCTGTTTATTTTAAATGTGATGCTTTTTAATTTAATCAGATATTCTCTTTCTCTTGTGTTATGGGAAAGGGTAAATTGGAGATGACTGGATTTCCATTTTAAGAGGATACTTTCTTATCCTAAATAAACTGGGTGTGACCAGTCAACTGTGATCTTTTCTTTCTCCAAATTCCCAACATTTGTTTACTTTTTGTGTTATAGAATATGCATATAGTACTGTGTGCCCTTAATGGATATTCTTAAGTAGTTTCCATACTGATCTTATATATTTTAATGTCCTAGCTTTTCTCTTCAGTCAGTTCATTATTTATGTGGCAGATGTGGAGTTGTTTTATGATAATAATAATTTTATGAATACTGTATGTGAACTGATTCTTGAGAGAGACTGTATAACTATATTAAGGTTAACAGAATGTTTATTGTATGACTATGTTGCCTTAATTCAATGGAGACAGTTGCTAAGAAGAATATAATTGCTCACAAATAAGAACAGGCTAGCATATACTTGGAAGACAATAGGAGAAGCTATTAGCTTTGAGGATCCTACATCCTGTCTCCAACAAGTTGCAAGCCTGTTTAGCTAATGCTTGGCATGAACAGATCAAACAGTAATAAAGAGTTAAAAAAAGACTTGTTTCCTATGAAGGGAGGTGATCCAAAGACTGTGCCATTTGTAAAGGACAAACTCCTGGAGGCAGCAAGTGTGAAGTGGTTTCTGAGTTAAGGGAACTGATCATAGACAACTTGTGCTTCCCCATACCAGGAGGCACAATCAAAAGGGGAGGACATGTGACCACCCCAAATGTCTCCTCTGCCCAGCGACCCCTACCTCTGCCTTGTGCCCAGTCTGGGGCCGCTGTGCTCTCCCCGCCCCACGTTACCTGGAGTGGGGAGCTCCGTCCTTCTGCTGCTGCACCAACATTCCTGTTCAGGGGCACATTCAGCTGCTCTCCCTGGCAGCCAGCCTCAGCAGGGAGCAGGAGGGAGCCACTTCTCACACTGCTCAAGCTGGCCACTCTGGGTCTCTGCTCTGTGCAGCGCAGCAGCCGCCTGAGAGAGCCTGGCCAGTAGTCCCATACCTAGGCCCAGCTTTGGGGGATGGGGGCTGAGCGAGCCGGAAATGTGCCGTTGAGGAGGGGGAAAAGGGGCCTCTGGCTCGCTCGGCTCCTGTCCCTGGCAACAGGGCCCAGGCAGAGAGCAGCTCACCGCCACCTCCCCAGTCAAGTTGTCTTAGGTGGCTGCTGCTGCTGTGCTGCACAGAGCAGCACCCAGAGTGGCTGGCGTAAGAAGTGGCTGGTCCCGCCCAGGCCAGGCTGCCAGGGACAGGGGCCGAGCATGCTGGGGGACAGGTGCAGTGGGAGGACAGAGTCCCTCTCTCTCCCTTCCTTGCAGCAGGCCAATCTGGCGGGCACTTGAACCCACATGCCTCCCCCACATGTCGCCTCTGGAACAGATTATGCCATCCAGACTCACTAAAGGTCTAGAGTCTCAGATCTATAGGAAATTTAGGCCTACTAGGACAGTGGTTCTCAAACTTTTGTACTGGTGACCCCTTTCACATAGCAAGCCTCTGAGTGTGACCCCTGCTTATAAATAAAACACTTTTTTCATATATTTAACACTATTATAAATGCTGGAGGCAAAGCAGGATTTGGAGTCGAGGCTGACAGCTTGAAACCCCCCACGTAATAACCTCGTGACCCCCTGAGGGGTCCCGATCCCCAGTTTGAGAACCCTGGTACTAGGATATCCTTGTGGAAGATAGACATCTGGTAAACTAGACACACGCAGAGTCTGTTTGTTGTATTAAGATCTGTTTTCTTTTAAATGCTTTGGTTCTAAATGAACAAAAATTTTCTTTAAGAAGGCTGTCTAGTCATGGCCATCAGCAATGTATCAAGGAAGTCCAACAACCTGAAAGAATTGGCTAATTCAGATGTCAACAGAGAAGGCAGCACAGAGCCGGTCCAATGCTATGTACTGACTGTGGGCAAGAGGGGCATTTAAAATGGGTCTGTCCCCATAAGAACAATGATGGCAAGACTGGTGCAGTTTTCTAGAACATGGAGAGAATTGAGGAGCTCCAGACTATTGTATATCTCTTGCCACATGGTGGTGGGGTCCGTGAGCAGATGAGTGCTGAGAAGGTTTATGAGTGCAGAAAGGGATCTAGGGGTTATAGTGGACCACAAGCTAAATATGAGTCAACAGTGTGATGCTGTTGCAAAAAAAGCAAACATGATCCTGGGATGTATTAACAGGTGTGTTGTGAGAAGTTATTCTTCCGCTCTACTCTGCTCTGGTTAGGCCTCAGCTGGAGTATGGTGTCCAGTTCTGGGCGCCGCATTTTTAAAAAGATGTGGAGAAATTGGAAAGGGTCCAGAGAAGAGCAACAAGAGTGATTAAAGGTCTTGAGAACATGACCTATGAAGGAAGGCTGAAAGAATTGGGTTTGTTTAGTTTGGAAAAGAGAAGACTGAGAGGGGACATGATAGCAGTTTTCAGGTATCTAAAAGGGTGTCATAAGGAGGAGGGAGAAAACTTGTTCACCTTAGCCTCTAAGGATAGAACCAGAAGCAATGGGTTTAAACTGCAGCAAGGGAGGTCTAGGTTGGACATTAGGAAAAAGTTCCTAACTGTCAGAGTGGTTAAACACTGGAATAAATTGCCTAGGGAGGTTGTGGAATCTCCATCTCTGGAGATATTTAAGAGTAGGTTAGATAAATGTCTATCAGGAATGGTCTAGACAGTATTTGGTCCTGCCATGCGGGCAGGGGACTGGACTCGATGACCTCTCGAGGTCCCTTCCAGTCCTAGAATCTATGAATCTATAAGGTTCAAATGCAGAAGAAACTTTCAGCCTGCTAACTGTGCCAAGTGCCAGACATCGCACAACAGAGATGAAGTGGCAGTTGTGACTGCCAAATATCCATGCTTTAGCCTTGGTTCCAGAAGGGGAGCCATGCCTGGAGACCCAAACAGTTTCTCCAGAAGAGGAGCAAAGCAACTAGGAGGTGGGGAACAACAATCTCAAGAAAGCCAAGCTTCAGGCAGTGAAAGTAGAAAATAAGCCATTGAAGGGGAAACTATTCAAGGAGCCAAATCTGAAAGGGCTTGAATAAGTCCTCATGAATGGGACACTCCAGAAAGGACTACAGGACATGAGTAGTGTGGCTGGAAAACTAGGAGAATGTTTTGAGGCTTATACTCCTGCAATGTTGGTTAGAAGCAAGTAATCAGAAACTAAGACAAGAGACTGAACAGTTCCTGGAATGATTTCAAGTACTAAAAAGACTAAAGATGACGACTCAGGAGAGGGCAGAGTTGTGTGATGAAGGCACTAGTATGTGTGATAGGATAAAGAGTGCAGCAATAACTCACCAGGAGGCCGGTGTTTGTACAGGGCAGCAGAATGACGCCTCGAGTGCCTTGGTAAGTTTTATAAGGGAATATGTTGATTGCCAATTGAAGGATTGGATGTTGATGGGCATAAATTCAGAGGAGGTGGCTACAAGAAAAGCTTATTGTGATAGTAATGGGTGTGGCACTAGAGCTAACCGTGAAACCCATCCACTAGTGAACTGAAAAGAGGTAGTTGCTGCATCTGAGGGGATTAAGATGACAGGCCGTACACAACTGAACACTATGCTGGCCCAAAAGGTTGAGACCTTGCAGGACCTAGAAGAGAGACACGCCTCAAGGAACACAATCTTAGTGCAAGCCATAAAGTAGGAGATTGAGAAGGTGACCAGGGAAAAGCAGTGTCTGTTGCTGCAGAAGGAACTGACTGTGCTTCAGAACAAGTTTAAGACCAAGGATGGAATGAAGTCCAAGTCTGAGATGCATAAACATTTGGAGAGGCTGAATCTGTGTGGAAACAGCTGAACATGTGCCAGAAAGAAAACGTAAGTCTCCACGGGAGGGGGGAAAAAAGTTAGATGGGCAGCATGGTATACCAGCTGGCTGAAGACAAGAACAGTGCTGTAGTGTGCATAGAGATACGGAACCATAAAATAAAAGGTGGGGAGTCTGAGATGGTGCTTCAGCCCACTGAAGGGGAAAGCCACCATGTAAAACCATATACTTCAGGACAAGCTGAAATAAAAAGGGAAGAGACAGAGGTCCTTTTTCTGCCCAGAGGCCTGGGAACAGCAACTCAAAGCCCTAACCAGAGTTGGTTTAAAAATAAGCCCATCCTAAAAGAAAGGGGAGGAATGTAAATGTGCTTCTCCAGCTGATAACATTATACACAGTCATGTGGGCACAAGAAGATCAGAAATGGGGTCTCCTAGTTCTTGTACTGAAGATTGCAGGAAAAAAGATGTGGTCAGCTTAATTAGAAACACTAGCAAGGGGCTAGTCTGGATGAAAGACAGCCTAATTTCTGAAGGGTGTGCTTGTGAATGTATTCTGGGAGGCTGCTGTCGAAGACTGGAAGGCAGCTTTTTCTATGGTTCACTAATGGTGAAAGCCCACTGCTACTGATTATCTATAATATGGCTTAAGGCTTTGACTAACAAGCTGTGCAAATTGTTCTGAACAATGACATGCTGAGGATTATGGAGGATTTTGGTCTCTGCTTGAGCTACTTAGAATTTTGATGGACACAACTCTTGGTCTCTTTGTACTTCAATGACAAGAATAAAAATATGACCATGGGTCTTGTAGACTTCCTTGCGGTAGGAAGTACCATCTTGGCTGCAGGGTGTGATAAAGTTAGCCTTTGTTGAGCCTACCTTTGTGGTGCAGATCTGCTCTGAGGGAGAAGGTATGTCATGCATAGGCACTGACTCTGTGAGTGCTCCAGGGCTGGAGTACCCACAGAAAAAAATTGGTGCATGCTGTGCACCCAACGCCAGCACATCCCGCCTACTGGCAACCCTGCTGATCAATTCCTCCCTCTCCCTGGTATCCAGGCTATCTGTGATAGGCTCTGCTAAGGAGAGTGAGCCATCCAAGGTCAACCAAGTTAATCGTCTAAGTGGCAGCTAATTGGGAACACCTGGGCCTAATAAAGATTTATGAGGGCTCAGTCACGAAGCCATAGAATAGAAGAAACTCCTGAGGAGAGAGACACCTCATAGGAGCTGGGTAGGAAGCTACTCTCCATGGTGTCTTCCTGGAGAGCAGAGGCTCATAGGCATCAGACAGTCAAGGGAGACATACCAGCACAAACAAATGAACTGGGGCATGCGACTTCCTGGGGAGATTCAACAGACTGTCTCAGTAAAGAGCAACGCACTGATGGATGAAGACTGGCATCCAGCTGAATATCCACCAGAGGCCCAAACTTCAGGCAGGGAATTTAGCCTGAGTGTGCTCTGAGAGTAAAAAGGTGAAACATAAGACTGATTTACCCAAGGGCTGAAATTTTCCAGTGGAATAGTTGACTGAAACTTTTGTTTGTTTTCATGTCCTTTTCTGTTGAGAGAGCCCTGTTCAAATGATCTATTTAAGTAATACTAGAAAGCCTGCTTGCAGGTGAAGGGAAACTGAGGCAGGGGCTCACCTGGAGTGCTGCGCCTGACCTCAGGAGGCACACTGGGGTGACCTCCACACCATTACTTTATCTACTTTTAAATGATTTGAGTGATTGAACTTTTTCATGACTGCTTCTGGGAAAGTTGTTACACCATTTAATACATAATGGAGAGGTAGGATGGGACCCACAGTTAAAGAACAGGACTTGAAGTCAGGAAATCTGGGCTCTGTAATGAGTTTTGTACTAGATTTTAGGTTAGAACTTGAGTCCTGATAAGCTGGCTGTGCACTTCGTCCAGAGCACAGTAATTGAAATGTTGAGCACAAATCACTAAAATGAAGTTGGTGAATTTAACTGTGCAAAGTTATATGAAAAAAATCACTAATGATGACAAGCAGCGTAATCTTGGTTTTTTTTAAATGGCACACACTTTTATCTATATGGATATGTCCTAGCCAGATCATTCCACTTTATCCGTAAATATGCTTCTACCATCTGCTGTGTGGGGTATTATTTGGAACTTCTCAAGTCTTATTAGTTCCTCTGTTAACTTCATTATTGCATTTGCTGCTTTAGCATACAAGATTGATTCCTGTGTCTTTTGAAACTGAGTGATGAGTTCTCACTTATACATTGCTCCAGAAGAAGACAATAAGCAAGTAAACAACAAAAAACCAAGATCTCTGGTAAAACATTATTGATCCTGGCCTCAGTTAGAGTGCCTTTTTGAACTCACAAGATTTATGTTGATGATTCAATATAAAAAAAACATGTTTTCAGATGAGATTAATATACAGTAATCATGTTCAATGTGGTATTTATGGTGCTTACCTACAGTGAGATGTAAAGGGAATGTGAAAGATAGCAAACTATATATTACGATCTAATTGCTAGAGTCAAATTTATAATGCAAGTATGATGCCACAGCCATGCTTCATGGATGGCTAACAATTACTCAGCTCATTTATTTTACTATGAATTTTGTCACTAAGGCCACTAAACTAGAGCAAGCTATTGGGTTCCCTGTGTTTGGATTTAAAATAAATAAATAGCTACCTTCTACCTACCAAGCTTTTTGAGAAGGTAGGCTGTCAGGAAACTACTCCCTAAAGGTTTAATTGTCCAACTCAATGTTTGTATTGCAGTTCATGGCACATTTCTTCATAAGGGAACTGAACATGTTTGGTTTTAATGAAATAACACCAAAACATTATATCATATATCATAATTCGTGTCTCTGTGCAGTGTGCCTCATGCATTGCAAGACGAGGTTGTCATTTTGTTGGCAGATTATCATATTTGTCACTTCTTCATTCTGCAAACCTCAATGTGTGTTGGGATGACATAACTGGTCTTCACGTCATTCTAATGATTTCAAACCTAAGAAGAAAAAAGTATATTTATTTCATAATGAAACACTATGAAAATATGTACCTATAGTTCCTGGCCAGGTCCTTTGTTGTTTCTAATTTTATATAAACATAAACAAAAACATTGTTACAGCATATTTTTAAAACAACATTTTTATGCCATGAAATGAACATGAATCAAATGGCATGTTTTGGCAATCTGAACTGGCTTGTTCCTCCCTATTTATAATAATCCAAGTAGAATTGTATTCTTTCCAAACTCATCTCTTGTGCCTATTGGTGGTGGTTTGTTGACAAAATAAAGGTTTGTATACACATGAAGTGTTTCAGGAGGAATAGCCATTCAGGAATAGCTACTCCTAAATATTTCCACATGTGGACACACTCTTTCCAGAAAAAGAGTGCCTTGTTCCTGTTTATTTTAATCCACTTATCCCATAACGGATTAAGACAAACAGGAGCAAGGCACTCTTATTCTGGAATGAGCATGTTCGCATGTGAAATTATTCAGGTGTAGTTATTTCACTTTAAATTCACAACCTATCTGAATTTACTTTCTAGTGTAAACAAATTGTAAAACTGAATGCTCTTGGCCATGGGAAATTGGCCAAGTTTAACTTTATACTTTTAAAAAATGTAGACTAAAGTCTCAAAGGAAGTACTGATGCCACTTGACTTGTTAGGAGAGGAAGTAATGTGCTCAAATGTTTTCAATCCAGGAAACCATAGGACAGATACGTTTGCATTGCTGTGTATTAGTTATTTGTTGAATGCTGAGTATGGGCTCAGTATTGTACAGCACACAGGTGCACTCTGTCCCAAAGAACTCATAGTCTAAATATGTCTGAAAACATTAGATCTGTACCTCCAACATTTGGTGCATGTTAGCCCAGTTGGCAATCTATGCTCTGGAGAGGTCCGGGAGTGGAATAATAGAGGAGTTGCAGTGCAGGATTCAATTGCATTGGCATAAACGTGTAAGGAAGTTTATGCACCTTTTTCCCAGATTATGACTGGCTGAGCATGCAATTATTCCTTTGCTTTAATAAGCAATACATTCACTAAAAGAACATTAATTGCAAAAATCCTACCTACCCAAACTGACATCATCATTCTGGAACCTTTCAATATGGTGCATTACTGCTGAATGTTTCGACTTCAGTTAGCAATTGTTGAATCTCAAGATGACACATGAGTATACTGTTAGTTATGTGACTGATTTCAAATATATATGGGCAGGTCATCTAGCTAGGGCTGACTGTTTTTTTCGAGATTGGAGATGGGGTAAACTGATACCTAATGCAGGATGCTCAAAATGTAATTCCAAACTTTTGGGGGTTGAGGCAAAACAGGGATGTCCCTTTGACTTGTTCTTTTAAATGAAATCACAGCCATAAAGTGATTTCTATGACCTAGACAATAGTCACTGCACTGCATTTTATTCTACCACTTTACACTTTCATTTGTGAGCTAGCCTGAGGTTTCACTCAGGCAAGAAGCACTATAACCATTAATGAGATGATGCTGTTAATCTTTGTGAGATATGGAAGGCGAGCCATTGTAGCTGTTAGATTAGCACCAAGTTTCTTTAGATGAACTTTCCAACATGTGCAGAACTACTGAACAGGGAGGCACCTCTTGCAAACTTACAAATGTGGGGCTTAATGTGATAGACCCAAAATTGGGGCTGAGGGGGACAGAAACAATCATCCATCCAGGAAATGTCAAATGCTGTGGGATTCCTTCCTTTAATGACAATAATGTGTTTTTTTTATAGTCCTAGTTTCATAATTCTTTATTTCCGATTTAAATAATTTTCAACAATGAAAGTGAGGAGGACACCAAATTTTGGTGGAATGTAGATAGCTATAGCTTTGTGACTAACATGAGTGACATCACTTGTTAAGTACATTGGACAGGTATGACTAGAGCTGGGGACAGAATTAGAAAAATAAATGAGGCTTCGTGGCTGAATCAACGTGTAAGAAAAAAGCCCTACAATCCCACTTAGCCCACAGGATGATACTCTGCCCTCAGGAACTAGGTGAGGACAAAACATAAATCTCAAACCATCAATATATTCATGTTACAGAGTGCTGGCCAGGAGATCCTGAGCCAGCCCTCTGTTAGCCCAGCTCCAATTAAGAAGCATTAATTGGGGCTGGCTGAGTATGCCACGCCTAATTGATAGACAGGAAGCACCCGCAGGCCATATTATCCAGGGGGTTATCTAGGGCTAGCAGGAAGGAAAGGGAGGAGCCAAGGGATGTGTGTCCCTGCTTGCTGGAGAAGCGAGCTATCTCCCAGGTTGCTAGTTTGGAGCAGTCTGTAAATAGAAGGCGGTGGGATCTGACACTGTAAATAAAAGGCACTGGTGATTGCACCCAGGAGAGGTCTCTGGTTGATTTCTGGGCGCAGGGGTCCCAAAGTGCAAGGACCTCGTTACAATTCAAAATTAGATTTAGATGAGTTTTAATCCTCAGTGGTTGGCTCTGTTTCTGGTCAAAACCAAAAGTGTTCATGGACTTTTCACTAAACCTGGATACATTTTTTTTTTTGCGTTCTCTGGAGATCTGTGAACATTGAAACTACAGTTTGTCAGTGCACTTCAGGTTTAAACTGTAAGTCTAGAGGAAAAAGAAGAGGGCTTTTTCTCTTGTCTGTTGGATAAGCCTACCACAATTAAATAGACTCACCAGAAGACACTTCTTCATTTGATACTTCAGTGGGCTGAGAGAGAAGACTATTATTTTATCTAACCTGTCTAATCCCTGGAAAAATCATCAGAAAAAATAAAACAAAATCATAACTTCTGTGTTTGTCTGAACATGATACCCAAGGGCCTAGATTAGCACATTGTTATGAGTTCTGTCAATTATTGGAAACAAACTGTGTGATAAATTAGCCTTGTGAATAGGCAAAGACACCACACCACTGTCTCAAGAAAGCACCTGCACATTCTGTTAGTGTAGAACCTCCTTCCTTTTCCTTGCCTGAATGACAAAACATTCAAACTCACCCTAACCTTTCTCACGAGCTTGACTTTTTCCCACACATTCTTCCTGTGAGTCCCACTGTGTCCAAGTCCTTTTTTACTCAGAGAGCTACCCAAATCTTTTATATCCTGGACTAACGTTAATAATCCCCATCTGTTCTGGCTTCCACTATGAACCTGCATGCTTCAGTAGAAAAGACCTAGTTGCTTTGCAGAGTCCTAAACCTTGATATCCTGTTAATTCCTTTTCAAATGCATCCTATATTCACAAAGAGAGAGAGAGAGTTTTGCAAATGAAAAGTTCCCTGAGTCTATTCTCATTCAGTGCAACAGTATCCTGCACTGTATTGGCTCAATCTCCATTATCTCCTAGTCACTTTGTCCACATATGTCTCTTCTTGATAGCTACTTTTTCCTGGCATTGCACCACTGTTGCAGCAGCCACCTTACTCCCCCATGTATAATGAGGGTGGAGGTTACCATGCTCTCTGAGTAAGAAGGGACGGGGGACTCACAGGAAAGTCACTCTCAGGAGAAAGCCTAGGCTGAGGTTGGATGTGATGTCATTCAAGCACACCCCAGGAAGAAGAAGGATGTTACACAATAATAGAGTGTTCATGTATTTTGTTCAGAAAGTGGCACGGAAATTTTAGTGGACAGTTTTTGGAGATTTAATCCATGATTGTCTTGGAGTCCAAGAAAATGTCACTTCCCATTCAGTGGAACTCTTCTATGTGGTTTGCTTATTTATTAGTAAATTCTGGCTTTGTTTGCATGCAAATGAAGTCACTTTGTTTTTTTCCCACTATCTACCATATTTTCTATTTACTTTAGACAAGAACACTTTTTATTATTATTTTTTTATTTGTAGGTGTATTTATAAATTAAATTTTTTTTTAGGTTCTCCAAATTGCTGTCCTGAAGAGCACTGTTAGTGGTGATAGTCACAGGTTCTTGTTCTACAATAGAATGATCTAATAACACAGACAGAGTCTCTAACTTTTGGGGGCTTGCATATGTAGAAAGAATCCACAATTTACAATGTCTAATGATAGATATCTACTTACTAAGCTACTTAATAGGTGTATTTCTTCTGTCTCTGATGTTTTGTATCATTTTTATAAATTTAGAAATTAAAACAAACAAAAAATCACTTGACCAATCATTTAGTGTTTCCTATAAAGAAACTTTTTGGGATATTCAATTATTTTAAACGTATTTTGATTTGCAAAGCTATTAATCTAGTATTATATCTTTGATGATAAGGATCATATGAAGATGAGAATATAACTTTTTAAGTATGTAATTATAAACTGAAATGGGAGAAAAGCAATTTGGTCATTTAACTCTTAGGTAATATTGCTCTGGTGCTTGTTAACTATACTGAATACAACTGATTGTCCTGGAGCCTAGATCATATTTAAATATGTTTGTGATAATTTTTACTGTTATTTTTAAGGACAGTGCCTAAATTATCCAATCCTTAGAACGGTTTAGGGATTAAGTTAACTTTGGATCTGTCCTGCAGCTGTAGTTTGTCATCTTTGAACATTTCATTTTGGAGGGATGGTGAATGACAGAATTCTTTTCTTCAAGCATCTCTGTTGAAGCTGCTTTTATTAGGACTATTTATGTAGCGCCATTGGTAGACATGGCACGTTAGAGATATATAAAAAATAAGACATGGTCCCTGTTTACATAATTTTTACTCTTTCTTTTCCATATCCAGACACAGTGTTGCAAACTCGTGCAATGTTATTGCAAGTGTCATGATCTGTTATATTTCTTAAAGCCCCAACTCCTGGAGTCAAGTGATTACATAAAATAGTAAGTTTCTAGCTCTCATGATTGCAGAGTAAACCCTGACAATATGAACTGAGTGTACCCTATAGGCTGAGAAATCAGAATGCACATTTATTATTATTTTAAAAAAAGCATTATTTTTAAGCCAATCTCATGATTTTTGAAGGGGCCTCACTTGATTTTTGAGTGCGTGGTATTGAAAATATTATTAGACATTGTTTATGTACCCAGGCACAAACATGTATCAGCCTTGAATAAATATCTGAAAGCTGTTTAATTCTATATGTGATAAGAGAAAGGATCTAATCAAGACAAACTGTGCAGAGCAGAGAAGTCTACTGCTTTGTTGGTCCTTTCATTATAGGACTTAAATTGTGGATGAGGCTTGTTTTAGGCAACTAGCTGGTGGTTTGAATTTTTTACAAATATCAGAGATTGGATTTTGTTAGCCTCACCCAAAGTCACCTTTGGTTTATGTTTGCTGTGGCTGTTCATGACGAGGAGAATGTTAAATATGCTTTTTTTTTAAGAATATGTGAGCACTCCCTTTCAGATATGTGTCATATACATTTTGCAAAGAAGGGCATATTTGTATTAACCACAAAATTACTAGGTTAGCAAAAATTAAGCATTTGAGTAACAGTACCTAGATAAGGAAAAAGAAGTGGCAACTGGCTTTGCAACCATGATCCAGTTACCTGGCAACTGAGATACAGAAGCCAATGTAGTCTCTACAGTCCTAACTGTGAAATATTTCTGAATATGGCCCAGTTATATGATATAAAATCTGACACTTCATGTTGTTTGTTGTGTAGGAGAAACCCACGGCCATTAAAGTATGATGTAAAGGGAAGACATGTAAACTGCTATATTTACTAAAAATTTGAAGCTGTGCAAACTTGTCTCAAAATGCTGGCGTTTGTTTTTCTTTTTTTCCAGACACTGACCTTTTCTTAATGATAGTTTGAGAATTTATCAGCCAAAGGGACACCAATTTTTATGAAATTTGTCATTAAGATGTAATTAATATACCAGCTATTCCAAATATTACTTAAAGTAGAAAGCACTGCTCATGCCTTGTAGGGGGAATGTCAGGCTATATTAGTCCCAGATCCACCAGCTGAGCACACACCAGCTGAATTGGTTATATGACTACCAGGCCGACTCTGGGGATATGTTGTGTTCTTACATGAGGAGGTGAGTGGGATACCAAGTTGTTGGTGCATTTCTTCCTAGATAGATTCTGTGCTAGGCACCATGCCATCAGCTAGGCACCATACCATCTGCGTCTCGCTGGCTAATAGCTCTGTTGGGACCCAGATCCCAGACAACTAAATTCAAATAGTTCTGTTAGGTAATACATCTTTTATCAATTTTCTACCACAGACCATACACCACAAAGTTAATTCTGTCCCCTTAGGCCTGCTAGCCTTCCATCAATCACTTTGACTGCCCTGCTTCATACACCCATTTATCAAATGACCCTCTCCCTAAACAACCAAGTCCTGGTGGTAGGAAAAAATATTCTGGTGTGTGCAGAAGAACTAAGGGTGACAGAGTTGAGATTGTAGTGTATGTAGTGTAGTGAGATTGTAGTGTATGTCATATACAGTAGCTGTGCTAATACTCACATCTCTGTGGGTGAAGGAGAAGAGGATATATACAATGAGGTGGCTTAACTTTGCATTTCTTACTGTTGTGAGTTTGTGTCAGGCCTGCTATGTGTGCAGCAACCCTAATTGCTTCAGGACAATTTTTTTGTGGTGTTAATGTTATGGCAGATAACCAAGTGGTGCTGTTCTGCACAGTCCTCCAAGTTTTTTTCTTACCACATGCTGATGGTGAGCGTTGGGGGTAGAGAGGCGGGGCGGGATAGTGTTGTTTTGTTACACAGGTGTTCTGGTTAGAAGGTACTGTGCCAGTGGCAGGAGATCTGTGGCTTTGTCCTTGACTGGAGTCAACTTTGAGGTAGAGGGGCTCCCTAGGGACCAGGCATTGGGGCTGGGCTGAGATTTGTAAAAGAAGGCATTGCCAGCATGCTGTTTGTGACTACCTCCATTCCAGGTCTAGTGTTCATGTACACAAAAACAATTTATACTTTAAAATATACCCTGACTCCTCCACTAAGAAGCCATCCTTCAATGTCCTGTATCATCACTGAAGCTGCTGAAGATCTGGCCTATACATTTTAAAAATAAATAATATTTAACTATTAATAGTCCTCTCTCACCCGCACTCATATTTTGGTCGAAGTAGCCATGTAATTTGAAACGTACGTGTCCGATAGGAAATAAATTGATTTAGCATAGTAGGGAAGTCAATTTAGCATCATTCTTGACCACCACACCTGTTGTTCTAACTGGTCTGAAAGGACTCCAGAGTTCAAAATATTTGAATACAGTTGAAATATGGAGTCTTATAGGTAACAACAACAAAAAAAAAGATAAAGAATTGACCAGCGACTTTGAAAGGTTGCAATAATAAAATATATTGCATATGACTAGAGGACATGAAGTGAAAAGTCGTTTTTAATAGAAAAAAATACTTATTAGGCTTGATTACATATAGTAGTTTCTTGACTGTTTGTTTAGTTAGTTAGTTAGTTAGTTATTTTAGAGACCATGGCCATTCAGGTGGTTTTCTTTGATCTTTGTGACCTTTGTCTAAATGTTTTTGTTTTATCTGAGGGTTGTCATAAGATCCCTTCAGAATTCGTTGCAGTAACTGGCAGATAAAACCCCTCCTGGACGCTGAGAAGCATCACATTTATAAACCGTATATCTTCCCGATCCGTTATAAGAGTTTGGGTCCAAACTCAGAAGTCAAATCTTTATAGCTGCTAACTGCACAATCAGCTATTGTGGAATAGTAATATTTTAGTGTTTTTATTTTAATATATTCTGCAAGAACATAGAAATGAAATCATTCACATGTAGAAGTACAGAAACGTATTCATTTGGATCTCTGTTATACAAACCGATCATGTGGTAGACTACACAGGTTCAGAGGAACAGTACTTCGTTCCCTTGTCTTTTGAAACTTTTTTGTCTTTAGGCTTAGAGCTTAAATGCCTTTTTGTCCATTACATTCTGAAATTTTTGTTCATATTTTATATAGCTGCAGAATACAGTCACATTCTTTTGACTTCTGTCTGACCACAGGCATCTCATGATCCCCATAGGCTTAGCAAATGTTTGTTTTTTCTCGTTACATGATTTATTTTTTCTCTAAAACAATAAAATAAAATGAAATAAAATAAATGAGCTATTTAATGGCACAAATCCTAAAATAATAAATCTAAAGAACAAAGTTTAATGATTCTGCATTATAGGACACAATGACTGGGAGTCTGGAGACCTATTTCCATCTGTGCACTGACTCGCTGTGTGAACTGGGGCAAGTCATTTAAGAGCTCTGCCTCGTTTTCCCTGTCTGTAAGATGGTGGTGATATTCACCTTTGTAAAGTGATTTGAGAGTCCTTATAATGCAATAGGATATTTTAATAGAAAGGAGAAGTCATTGCAGGACTGTGGATAAAGGAAAAATCTTTCTCCTGTCATTACTATTGCAGGAGCATATTCATCTAAAAACTTGCCTAGCTTTTACACCACAAATGTTAGACTTTGCAAAGTCCCCCCACTCAAAAAAGAAAGAAGGAAAGAAAGAAAGAAAGAAAAAGAAAAATTCTGCATTTTACAGAATTGCAAATGCCAGGTTATATTGGATTGAGCTCTGAAGTTTGAATTGTAAAATAACATCTTAAATTGCAAAGCAGAAAAAGAAAATATGTTTATGTCACCAATATGTGCTGGGTTCCCCCACTTCGACAGAGAGAGGCCTTCATTACGGGCTAAGAGGAACAGGTTACTTTTCACTTGTTTATGTTCTGACTGTCATATGGAGCTGGCTTATTAAAGCTCAGATACGATCTTGTTTTCCTGTCTTATATGGCACAGTTTTCAAATTTATTTTTACTTAGGTATTAAAAAAAATAAAGTTCTTGCCATATGCCATAGGAAAATGAGAAGTTATCTGAGCCCTAAAACCAACTCCATATGCCATCAGATTTCTCTGGTACAAAATATTATTATTATTATTTGTATTACAGTGAGACCTAGAGGACTCAATCAAGATCCCATTGTACTAAATACATAGTAAGAGACAGTCTCTGTCTGAAGAGCTTACAGTTTAGACAAAACAAAGGTAGGAGGGAAAACAGAGGCTTTGAGAGGCAAATGATACTAACAACAGGTTAGTGTCAGGGCTGGGACTAGGACTCTGCTCTCCTGAGTCCCATGAATGGGCTCATGCTGCCTTGCTGTGATATTGAAGTACACTGTACTCTGTGGCATCACATCTGAGCATTATCAGATTGCAGGACATCAAATAGTAGTAAAAGATACTGTTTTATTGTTGGAATGTAGACTGGCTTCCTAACCTGGTTAGAAAGAGTAGTCAGCATGCTATTGTTGTTCTTATCATTATTTTGTTATTATAACACCTTAGCTTTATAGAGAAAAACCCATATCAGAGGGGGAAAAAAGAAATTTCGCTTCATAGTTGATCCTTAAAATCTATATATATGATGTACAAGGATTTGCAAGGCATTTTAAAAACTCTGAAGAGGGTAAATTTACGGGGAAAAAAGCCAGAAGAATGTAAAAATTATATTTTTGAACAAGCTGATCTGGGAATCCCATTCAGCATTCTGTTACTGTGGATGACCAGTGGTGGATAAGAAGCGATTGTTTAGCAAGGTAGAAAAAATTACCTGTAATGTCTTGTATGAGTGAAGAGCACATTTTAATGGTCTGCATTCTTTTTTAATGTGCTAGAATGTGTATACTTTTGATTTCTTTTACTTATTTTCTATTCATTTGCTTTATAGGTAAGTACCATTTATGAAGAAATACATAGTTGGGTAAGTGTTTGCTCTGTGCTCTTTTTGATGACTCACATATACGATGAGCACATTTGAATAATGTTTAACATTTTGAAAATTTTTACCAGTGCTATCAGTAATTTATATTATGAATAGAGGGCCTGATCTAATGCCTATTGAAGCCTTTCCACTGACTTCATTGGGCTTTGGATCAGGGCTATAGGGACCGTCTCTCAAACTGGATCTTTCTCTTCCTCTTTGTTAATATGAAGCCTGTGGATAAGTGATAAGAATGTTTTCTAGTCTTTTTCATTTCTGTGAAAGCTTTGACTGCTTAGAACCACTGTAAAATTCTTAGTCAATTGATTTATGATGTTTTTAACTATTAATGTTAATATTGACATAGTTTCTTATTCCTGTCATAAAGCATAATGCAGACCTGATGTATAATTCTGTGGAATATTATCAATTCAGAAAATTAAACTTCACACCTGTATTATGCTTTATGGCAGTAATATTATAATAATAGAGCTGGTAGTACCTAACCCACACAAATGTTATGAGGCTAAAGTTAATTAATGCTGGAAAAACACTCTGAGATCCTTGGATGGAAATTGTTAAATACATGTATGTTTTTATAATATTACTGGTCTCTCAAACTCAATTCTGGGGATGCCTCCAAATATCATAAGACATCACTTGCATGAGACACAGGATACACATTGACCTTGCTTACGGATGATCTGCATTTGTGAGTTCCCATGTTTCCTCAATACCTATTGAATTCCTTGAGAGAGAGAGCATTTAGCACCTCACGTACCAGGCCCTCTAGAATTTCAGAAATGATTGACAGGTCATGCTCTAAAACATATCAAGATTGTTGGAGCTGTTAGCACATTTGTACATTATCTGTGTAGTTACTTAAATTCTCCATTCTGTTGTACAAGTGACCTATTTAAAAAAAAGTACAATTATCAGCACTGTTTCTACTCAACTTTGAATACTAAACACTGTAAAGTACAAAATGAAAGTATAGAAAATCTGGAAACAGTCCTGCTTTATTTGAAATGTTTACTGTGAAATGTCTCAAGCATGGATTTACCAGACATGTTTGACAATACTAACTCATCCTACATTAAATTTAGTTAATTTTGGATTTTTACTTATCCAAATGTGAATATGTTTAGACATTTAAATTCGCTCCTTTATACTGCATTTTCCAAGCGTATATGGAATGTTATTAAACTTGTGTTCTCTGTGCTGATTTGAAAAGGTCAGAGGTTTTGCATGGAGTTAATGATGAGTAATTAATATCGTTCCTCTCTATGATGCTTTGCTGTTGTTTGTAAACTAGCAATGAAAACAATTTATAAACAGTGTTACTGCCTTGTTGTTTTTCCCTTTGCATCAGACCCGTGCTATAATGTATCTAGTTCATTTAGTATTTTTCGGTAGGGTAGTGTGGGATTGGTAAATGGTGGTTATACTTTCCTGTTCTTTTCCACAACTCAGGTGAAGTTATAGTCTGAAAAGTCAGTGTGTGTGTGTGTGTGTGTGTGTGTGTGTTCGTGTTCCCCTTATTTATAGCCTGTCTCCTTTGCTCAGTTTACAATGAATATATGACTTTTTTCTAACTGCCAGCCATGAAAACTGAGCTTAGGGTCTGAAAGGGTTCTTTCTGTCAGGTACATCACCTTAAATAATTAGGGTTGCAAGGTGTCTGGTTTTCGACTGGAACGCCCGGTCAAAAAGGGACCCTGGTGGCTCCGGTCAGTATCGCTGACCAAGCCATTAAAAGTCTGGTTGGCACCGTAGCTGGGCTAAGGCAGGCTCCCTACCTGCCCAGCTCTGCGTGGCTCCTGGAAGCAGCAGCATATTCCCCCCTCTGGCTCCTGCGTGGCCAGGTAGCTCCTACACGGAGGTGTGGTCAGGCGGCTCCTACATGGAGGTGCGGCCAGGCGGCTTCTATGCGGAGTCGCTGCCCCCATCCCAAGCTCCAGCTCTGCAGTTCCCATTGGCCAGGAACTGCTGCCAATGGGAGCTGTGGGGCGGTGCCTGCGGCTGTGGCAGGGTGCAGACCTGCCTGGCCACGCCTCCACGTAGGAGCCAGAGGGGGGACATGCCGCTGCTTCTGGGAGCTACTTCAGATAAGCGCTGCCTGGAACCTGCACTCCTCCCTCCCTCCCAGGCCCCAACCCTGATCCCGGTCCCATCCTGAAGCACTCTCCTGTACCCCAAACTCCTCATCCCCAACTCCACCCCAGAGTCTCCACCCCTAGCCAGAGCCCTCATCCCCCCCAGTCCGGAGTCCCCTCCTGCATGCCAAATCCCTGATCCCCACACCCCCAGCTGGAGCCCTCATCCCATCCCCCACACCCCAACCCCTTGCCCCAGCCATGAGTCCCCTCCCACACCCCGAACCCTTAATTTTTGGACCCACCCCAGAACCCGCACCCTCAGCCCAGAGCCTGTACCCCCTCCCATATCCCAGCCCCCTGCCTCAGCCTGGAACCCCTCCCTCACCCTGGAGCCTGCACCCCCAGCCGGAGCCCTCGCACCCCAACCCCCTGAGCCAGCCGGATGAATATGAGCGAGTGAGTGAGGGTGGGGAGAGTGAGCGACAGAGGGGATGGAGTGAGCAGGGGGTGGGGGCTCGGAGGAGGGGTGGGGCGGGGCAGCAAGGGTGTTTGGTTTTTTGCGAGTAGAAAGTTGTCAACCCTATAAATAATAAAGATTTTGTGTGCTAATGGCTATCCTCATTTAATCCTGTACATCCCACTTGTCTTCAGTAGGGTTACACAGTTGAAGTGAGAATGGAATTTTGCCCTGGCAAGTAGAACTTAGTTAACCATTGTGTTGATGATGAATGAGACAAAAAAACCAGCATGAGACAGCTCAAGTTTTCAGTAGTTGTACTGGCTGTGTAGTACTAACATGAGTAATACAAATACACTGTTACTAAAGTGAGCAGATGTTATTCAGGATATAAGCTGTGCCATTTTTACATAGTTTTCAAAATAGAACCATGCTTTCAGATGTGCATTCATATAGCTGCCAATGTGCTTTTATTTTATGCTCCCCCACCTCGCCCCCCCCAAAAGACCTTTGGAAGATGGGGTGGTAATTATGTAAACATCCTTTAGAAATTATGTCTTTGTTAAATCATTACTTACAATAGCTATGACCACTGTCTCTATCTTAAGTAGAGAATGAATGGAAATCCAAGATTGTGTAGGACATTTAAAGAAATTTGCCTATACAGTATTCTGTTTCTTGAAACTGTGTCAGTGTACTGTCCAGCCTCAATGGAGCATGAGGTTACGTCCTGATGCCTCAAATAGAGTACCTGAGAGTATTCTATCTGTGGACTGTAGTGAAAAGTTAGAAGATATGCTCCATTCTTCCTAGAACACAGAGGTCTTCCTACTCAAAAATCATTGTCTTCAAGATGGTGATGCTTATAAGTACAAGCCAGGCATTTACTAGTGATCTCCCTAATGCTATCCCAAATGTATTAATGTTTATAAGTATTCAGAATATCTATGGATTTAGTTTTTCAGAGAACTCTTAGTATGCATTCTAGACCTCTACCACAAGTTTAGGGTCAAAATCTGCTGCTGTTAATGTTAATTTCACAAAACCTGAAAATATACTGGGCACTTTAAAGTCAGAAACAAAAATCAGGGCCTTGAAGAATTTAGTCAAACAGATTGAAATCAGTGATTTTTTTTTTCAATTCAGAACTGTAAAATTTGGTCTGTTGTATTTAAAAGTAAATTTTCTCTTTAGGGAACTGTTTCTTGTCACCCTGAATAACCATATGGACCTATTAATTAAATAAGTTATTTCATCCTGTGTAGCACAAATTAAAAACCTTCAGGGGATAACTGATATTTTGTTTCTTGTACAAGAAAACAGATGTGGTTTGTAATACAATTATTATTCCCCTTACCATTTTCATAGGTGTTTGGTTATTAGCCAAAGAACAGATGTTTTAACTGTACTATATATATATTTAATGTCCTCTAAAATTTATCTTTACTGAAAATAATTGTTTTTATATCAATCAATTCACAACACTCAGTGAGTGTGTCATTTTGTAGGTAAGCTATGGGATCTGAAATATTTCTTAATCATTTGAAAATGCTGGTTGCTCAGATTCAAGAAACCAGACCAACTAGAGAACTTTCAATATTAATATCTACACTTCACTCTCTCTGGTCACTCAATAACAGACCTAAAAGTAGCAATTCTTCAACAAAAAAACCCTCCAAAAACAGACTCCTACTTGAAACTGCAGAACTGGAATTAACTTGCAAACTGGACACCATCAGATTAGGCCTGAATAAAGACTGCAAGTGGTTGGGTCATTACAAAACCTAAACCTAATTTCTCCAATACTAATTTCCGCCTACTGTTACTCACACCTTCTTGTCAACTGTCTGAAATGGGCCACTCTCATTACCACTTCAAAAGTTATTTTTCCTCCCTTGGTATCCTGCTGTTAATTGAACTGTCTCCTTAGACTGACCTCACACTTGGTAAAGCAACTCCCATCCTTTCATGTATTTATACCTGCTCCTGTATTTTCCATTCCATGCATCTGATGAAGTGGTTTCTAGGCCATGAAAGCTTATGCCCAAATAAATTTGTTAGTCTCTAATGTGCCACAAGGACTTCTCGTTGTTTTTGCTGATACAGACTAACACGGCTACCACTCTGAAATATCTATACTGTTACAAGAAACTCTGCAGAGAAACATTAGCTTTTAAGCAGTATTAAAAATTGCATTTGTTACATGTGATTTCCTGGAGTTAAGTTGGAACAACCCTTGGAGTTACTAGCCTGAAAGGTAGCATTATTTATCAATCCTGTCAATCCCAACAGATGTTCTGTATTTAGTGAAACTTAGTCCAAATTTAAACTACAAAATATTTTTTGTTCATTTATTTTCTTGGGGACAAACACATAAACCTTAAAAAAGAATCTTTAAGTTTTTTATTGTTTAAAACTTTATTTTCAGGAGTTTGCAGTATTATTCTTTATGTGAGTAATAGGACACCATGAAATTATCTAAAGCCCCAGTTGAGCATGGGACTTGCACAGATGTTTAATTTCATCCCTAGATCAGCATTTAAGCAAGTGCTTAAATTCAGTGAGATTTAAGCATATTCTTAAATGCTGTGCTGAATAAGCATGGATTTAAGCATATACTTAAGTGTTTTGCTGAACAGGGACTTTTATTAGGTATAATTTTAATTTTGCTTGGGGGAAAAAGAGGGTTACAATTCTATATTGTTAGTGGGGTAGACTTCTAGATGGGTTTCTAAAAGTTATTTCTCAGGAATTAGGTAAATACTGTCAAAGATGAATTTATATTACCCAGGGTAAATCTATAGCTACTGAAGTTTAAAAGAATTTTGGTGCTGTACAATGAGTCTCTTACTAAGAATAGTCAGTTTCCTGAGCAATACAACAGAGTTAGTCAATAACATTACAGTGTAATGTAATTCATTACCCATCATAGTTGCATGTGGTAAATCGTGGGTAAGATCAAACAAAACATAGATAACATCTATTAGATATTATGATGCGTCTTGAAACATGATTTGTTTTGGTGCGAGTGTGTGTTTTTATGTTAATAAAATAACACAGTCCTGAGTGTAAGTGTAATATAATACACTGTCATTGATATGATCTGTTAGATTATAGTGTTGAGTGGTCTTGACATACACCAATATGAATAGGTTTCAGAGTGGTAGCTGTGTTAGTCTGTATCAGCAAAAACAACAAGGAGTCTTTCTGGCACTTTAGAGACTAACACATTTATTTGGGCATAAGCTTTTGTGGGCCAAAACCCACTTCATCAGATGCATCAGATGAAGTGGGTTTTAGCCCATGAAAATTTATGCCCAAATAAATTTGCTAATCTCTAAAGTGTCACAAGGACTCCTCGTTGTTTTTACCAACATGAATGAGAATTTGATGTCCTATGGCCTGTCTTCACTGCAATTGAGTTTCTCTATTTAAAATAGCCTAATTTGAGTGATTATATCCACACTGCAAAAACATTTGAAACAACACTTGAGCTATTCCGATTGATTGGATTAGCAGCTGATGATTTGTGCCAACTCCAGTTGTAGGTTGTAGCTTTCTCTCCACTGCATTACTAGTGAGGGTCAGCAGCATTCGAACTTCAGCCCATACTCCCTGATGGGCTAGCTAGTTTAAGTTTAAACCACAACTCAACTCAAGCTAGAGATTTTTGTGTGTGCACGGGTGTTGGATTGAGGGTATGTAGCGGGGTGGACACCCGCTCCTGCCCTGAGGGGTTTGGAACAGCCCTGGGAGAAGGATGTTCCAGGGAGAAGCAGCTACAGGGCTGATTGGAGAAACAGCTGCAGCTGGGCCACGCCCCAATCAGGCCCCAGCTGGCCCTATAAAGGCTGGGGAGCCAGGAGCTCAGACAGAGTCTCTCTCTGAGTGCAGAGAGAGAAGGGCCTGGCTGTAGGGAGCTAAGACAGTACCTGAGTGGAGCAGGGCTGGGGAAAGGCTGAGAAGCTGGGGAGCTCCAGCCTGGAAAGCCCCAGGCTGTGGCCTAGTATTAGGCCAAGGGGTACTGGGGGTTGCAGAGGGCAGCCCAGGGCTAGGCCAAGGCAGCATGTCCAAACCCAACCTTGCCAATGATGAGTGGCCTATACTGCAGTCTGCCCCAGGAGCAGGGGCTAATTGGTGACTGGCAGTGGCCTTACACTGAGGCAAGGTGGGGTTAGTGGATAGGGGTTCCCCTGGGAGGGGAGACCTAGCATGTGTGGGTTCTGCCAGGGGGCAGCACCCAGATCAAGGGGCACCGGGGTCCTGGGAGGGACACGGGGCCCAGTAGAGGACAAGGCGGCTCACCGGCCTGCAGAGGGCGCTCTGGAGGCTGGGTCGAGCTGATTCCCCAGACCACCAGCAGGAGGTGCTACAGGGGTGAGTCCGGCCCCCTTACAGGGTAACACTTGAATTACACCTGGAGCCAACACTGCAGTGAATATAAACCCTTAGAGATTCATACACTATCTAATATGCTGTGATGGGAATAAAACTTGAGACCCTCTGGAAAGAAATAATCTGATAAGGAAAGGATGTTGACTTGGAAACAATTATAGAACATATTGTTGCATAACTTTATAGATTGTAATCTGTAATTTGAGTATTAGAACCTAATTTCTTATGCTTCCTAGATGTCAGATATAAAACCCTAAGCATTGATGTTCTAGAATCCCAAGGAAAGATATTAGGCAGCATTGATTGTTTTGTTTGGTTTTGTTCCCCATATTTAAAAAAAAAAAAAAAGTTACAAGCCAGAAAAGCAGTCACCCCTTCTTGTCAACTGTTGGGAATGGGCCACATCCACCTTGAATGAATCAGCCTCGTTAGCACTGACCCCCCCCACACACACGATAAGGCTACTCCCATCTTTTCATGTGCTGTATATTTATACCTACTTACTGTATTTTTCACTCCATGCATCTGATGAAGTGGGTTATAGCCCATGAAAGCTTATGCCCAAATAAATTTGTTAGTCTCTAAGGTGCCGCAAGGACTCCTTGTTGTTTTTGCTGGTACAGACTAACATGGGTACCCCTCTGAAGCTTTATGACGGTCACTCATTGCTAATATGCATTGTAACCTCCTCATTTTAAGGGATTCATAACTTGAATATAAACATTAATCCTAATTGAATCTTCGCAAAACAATACATATAAATAAATGGGGGCCTAATTCTCTTTCAACATAGGTGTAAGCTAGAAATAACACAATATAATTACACTGGCATGTACTGGTTGTAATTTGGAGGAGAATTAGGCTTAAAGTATGTGAGTAACTTTTGGAGGAGGTAAAATTTAGAACAATTGGTATGTTTATATTGAATCAAAGGGAAAAAAAAGAAAGAGAAGATTTCTGGCTTTTCAGATTTGTCTAGCTTAAATAGACGATTATATTAAATTTGCAAGACACCAGTATTTACTTGTATGTAGTGCCCATTATGTGGTGGTGGTCTTCTTTCACCTACATCCACTCCACAAACTTATAACTGCTGATTTATTTATATCAGAAGTGAAAGGTTAATTTGCTCATATACATAAATTTATTAATATGAATAAAAGCTTCCTCTTAAACATTTGCATGAAAAAATATATTTTCACAAATTTTTGTGAAAAATCACAACAACAAAAGTGAGCATGTTCATATTTTTCTGTCAGATACAATTCAGATTTAGCAAATGTAGTTGCAATTACTTTTTCTTACTGTTTAACTAATTCTAATTAGCATTAAGCTTTGAGAAAGCCAACCCTGGAAAGCCACGCAGAGATGTTGTCTGAAGCCACAGACCTGCTTTTCTGATGAAGAAAGCTATTAGAAAGCAGAACAGAAAGGAATGCATAAGACTTAGGCTATGTCTACACTACTGCGGTAAGTTGACCTATGCTACGCAACTCCAGCTACGTGAATAACATAGCTGGAGTTGACGTACCTTAGGTCTAGTTACTGCGGGGTCTCCTGTTGATTTACCTTACTCTTCTCATCAGGGTTAGAGTACGGGGTCAACAGAAGATCCATCTGCAGTCAATTTGGCGGGTCTTTATTAGACCCGCTAAATCGACCGCCGGTGGATCTATCTCAGAGCGTCGATCCCGGCTGTAGTGTAGACCTGCTCAGAGACTCAGCAGCTTTATGGTTCAATTCTCACTTCTGCCACAGATATCCTGTGTGGTCTTGGGCAAGTCACTTAATGTCTTTGTGCCTTGGTTCCTTATCTTTAAAACATGGATGGTACTTTCTTCCTCCCATCCTTTGTCTTGCCTTTTTCGATGGCAAACTCTTTGTAGCAGGAATTCTGTCTCACTATTTGTTTGCACAATGGGAGTCTGGAGTAACATTTTCAAAAGTGGTTTTAGACACTTAAGAATGGTTATACTGGTCCATCTAGCCCAATATCCTGTCTTCTGATGGTGACCAATGCCAGATGCTTCAGAGGGAGTGAACAGAACAGGGCAATCATTCTGTGATCCATCCCCTGTCATCCAGTCCCAGTATCTAGCAGTATAAGGCTTAGGGACACTCAGAGCATAGGGTTGCATCCCTGACCATCTTAGCTAATAGCCATTGATGGACCTATCCTCCATGAACTTATATAGTTCTTTTTTCAACACTGTTATATTTTTGGCCTTCACAACATCCCCTGGCAATGAGTTCCACAGGTTGACTGTGCATTGTTAGTTTTGTTTGTTTTAAACTTGCTGCCTATTTTCATTGTGTGGCCCCCTAGTTCTTGTGTTATGTGAAGGGGTAAATAACACTTTCTTATTCACTTTCTCCACACCGTTTGTGATTTTGTAGACTTCTATCATATCCTTCCTCCCCCTTAGTCATCTCCAAGCTGGTTTGTTTCAGTTAGGTATACTGTTAGTGTAATCTTGTTTCTCTACAAAGAATGTACACATGGTCCTGTTTCCTGAACACAACAGAAATAAACAGCAGCAGGAAGTTTCCTTGTTCAGAAATTCCCAAGTCTGCCACTCTAGTGAACTCTGTGGCCAAGAAATTCTGCCAGTCTGCTTTCACTCTCAGGATTATACTCAAACTCCTTTTCTGGCTTCTTTACCAAAACACAGCTTGCAAACCAGCATCCCAGCCCCACGTTTGCAAACAGGAAATCCCTGTTAATCTACCTGGGTTCAATCTGCTCAGCCTGACCACGTGGTTAGTGCCTCATGTATTTACCTCTGTTAATTCCTCATTCTACTGAGGCTGAATGGCATTAATGAGGTCGGTGATTGCCTTTGGATAAGACACACACCTTCCCCACACTCAGTGGCAGTCATTAATACCTTTCAGCATAACAATAATAATAATGAAATGACTTTTGATTCAGAATGTAACTTTGGCTCCTGTTTTCTTTTTCTCAGCAACAGTCCCTTTTTTTTCCAGTGTCCTTAGTAGAATCTGCTATGCTTCTGTATTTACTAGAGTATTAGATCAAATTGCACTCATGAGCTGTATCATAGATTCATAGATTCATTCATAGATTCATAGATTCTAGGACTGGAAGGGACCTCGAGAGGTCATCGAGTCCAGTCCCCTGCCCGCATGGCAGGACCAAATACCGTCTAGACCATCCCTGATAGACATTTATGTAACCTACTCTTAAATATCTCCAGAGATGGAGATTCCACAACCTCCCAACCTCATGCAGCCTTGTTGTAGAGTACCTGTTATAAACAATGATTCTTCTGGATGTCTCCAGCCTAGAATATAAAGTGAAAAATATTTAACTTCTCAAGCTAAAACTGAGTTGACGTATTAACAAGGAAGATGTCAGCATTGTTCTTATGTTCAAGTTGTTCTGGAACGTTGTCGAGCACCTGATATAGCTTGGCTAGTTATAAGCTTTGACTTTCATTCAAGCAAGCCCATGGAACCAAAAGAACAAAAAGGAGATTTTCATTCTTAAGGGATAGTAAAACGTACAGATTTATTATTGGTAAGAACTTTTTTATACAACTTTGTTCTTTCTTGTTAGAATCAGCACCACAGCATAGCTTTGAGAAGAATTGGATTCTAACAGCAGGCAATGTAGCAGCCATACTTATTTTTAATAGCTTTAGTAAAAATTGTCAAAATATAAGTACAATATATACTAATGCAAATGATACAGTATTCAAATATGGCAGACAGTTACCTACAGTATGTCTGCCCCCCCCAAAAAAACCTATAATGCTCCTCTCCCCACCAAACCTGCCTGGTCCACACAAGATAGAATATATATTTCTCTTTCATAAACTCTTCCTTTAATGACTCAGTGATGCATTTGATTGTTTAGTTTTTTTAGTAAAGAATCTGACTGTGTGAATAAACAAGCAAGTGTGTGGAGAGACTGGAAGGAAATTTCCCACACTTTGCAACATGGTGATGGGCCAAAAGGACAGTTTTGGTCTTTGCACTTACAAAGATGAGTTAAGGTGGCAGAGCTGTTACATTCTTAGTAAAAGCATATAGAATCTGCTTCTCCTGTGTGCTCCCTAGATTCATTATGAAGCATGAGTTATGCTTCAGACACAATGCCTCTGAGCGCTGCTACCAGGTGGTGTGCACCTCCCCCTCCTCCTAACACATACTGTTTTTCACTAGCAGTTTAGCGCTAAGTGTTTATACTGTGCAAAAGTAGGGATGGGGGAAGACTGAAATAAATGATATGATAGGTTAGTTCTAGCGATGCAGTGCTGTTCTGGTGACTCATTCTGGCAGCTAGATTAAGTGGGTGTATGGAGCTCCAACAAAGTTTGAGGGTCTCTAAGGGAAAATAAAGGCTAGGCAGTGAGGGTTGCAGAAGAAAATCTAAAACCAGATACTCCTGAGGTAGTTCAAGTTAGGGTATCTTTTATTCTTAAGAATAAATGGAGACTGCTAGCAAGGGGAGTAAGTTTTGGACACTAAGGCTTTGTCTACACTACAGAGTTCTGTTGACAAAAGCTCTGTCGACACTCAAAAAGTGCTATAATAAAAATCAGTATTGCATGTTCACACTCACTCCCTCAGTCAGCAGAGCACCTCCACACTTGGGACACTAGCATTGACAGTGCGAGCAGTATATTGTGGGTACCTATCCCACAGTCCAGCGCGACACTTTCTGCTGCTAGGTCTTGTGGGAAGGCGGAGCAGATCGCGGCACATCTTGGGACCGGGCTCAATGTCCCATGATGCATTGCTTTCTGTCCCAGCATTCCATGGGCTTCCGGCTTTCTTTTCTGGCATTTTTCAACAACGCTTCTTTGCTGTGCACCCTGGCATCTTTGTGAGAAGGGATGGATCCTGCACTGCTCTCCTATGCTCTGATAACGGTAATGAAGACATCACAGATGGCAATGCAGTTCATTGCCAAGTTCCTAATTGAAGAAGACTCCCAGTTGCCTGACATGCTCTGTAATATGGATAGGAGCAACTTTAGATTTCCTTTGGCATTCCCAGAACAGCTGCAGAGGATGGACCATCACTTTTGGGCTCAGGAAACAAGCACTGAATGGTGGGGGTGTATTGTCGTGCAGGTGTGGAATGACGAGCAGTGGCTACAGAACTTTTGGATGTGGAAAGCCATCTTCCTGGAACTGTCAGTGGTGCTCACCCCAGTACTGCAGCACAAGGACACCAGAATCAGAGCTTCCCTATTGGTAGAGAAGTGTGTGGCAATCGCTGTGGGGAAGCTGGCGACTCCAGACTGCTACCGGTCAGTCACAAATCAATTTGGAATGGAGAAGTCAACCATTGGGGCTGCATTAATGCAAGTGTGAAGGGCAATTAATCACATCCTGCTATGAAGGACCATGACACTGGGAAATGTGCATGAAATAGTGGATGACTTTGCAAAAATGGGCTTCCCTAACTGTGGATGGGCGATAGATGGCACACATTCCAATTTTGGCACCAGGCCACCTGCGACAGAGTACATCAATAGGAAGGGGTGGTACTTCATGGTGTTGCAGGTGTTTGTGGATAACCGTGGTCATTGTTCACGAACATCAGTGTGGGGTGCATGACACACATCTTTAGGAACACCAGTTTGTATAGAAAGTTACAAGCGGGGGCTTTCTTTCCAGACCAGAATATTACATTTGGGGATGTTGAAACATCTATAGTGATCCTGAGAGACCTGGCGTACCCGTTACAGCCATGGCTCATGAGACCTTACATGGGAAACCTGGACAGCAGTAAGGAGCGGTTCAACAACAGGCTGAGTAGGTGCTGGATGACAGTGGAATGTGCCTTTGGCAGATAAAAGGCACGCTAGCAATGCCTTTATGGTAGGTTAGACCTCAATGAGGATAATATTCCCATGGTCATAGTAGCATGTTGTACGTTGCATAATCTTTGTGAAGCTAAGGGTGAAAGGTTTGTTCAGGGGTGGAGTGTTGAGGCAGACTGCTTGGCTGCTGATTTTGAATAGCCAGATACGAGGGCTATCAGAGGAGCTCTGAGGGGGGGCGGGGCAATTAAAATCAGGGAGGCTTTGAGGCAACACTTTGAAAATGAGAACTAGTAATGTATAACTCTGTGATTGGTGCTGCAATGTTACATTACATGTAGTTTTCCTAGGAAGCAATGGTGACATTTGGGGCCTTAGATTCAAGTAAGCAAATTATTAAACTGCCTGGCAAAGATGATTGGGGGGAAAGGAGGTACCAGGGAAGGGCAGACTTTCAGACCTGTGTATAGGTCCAGCTATCATTCTGAATGTTGTCCAAGGGGGGAGTGAAGGGGAAACTGAGAAGTCCCAGAAATTGGAAAGGACTGTGTGGGCAGAGTTGGGGGGGGCATGGAAAAGAGTTCTGAATGTGCTGCAGGGGAAGGCGGACACGCATCTGCTCAGTCTGCAGCATTATTAAGAACTTCAGCATCTGCGTTTGTTCCTCCATGACTTTAATCATCCGCTCAGTAGCATCCTTAACAAACTCCTGTTTTTCTTTTCTGTCCTGCCTTTCATCTTCCCTCCACTTCTTGCATTCCCTTTTTTCTGCATTGGATCACTGCAGTACCTCCCAGAACATGTTGTCTTTGCTCCGTCTTGAGCACTTTCTTATCTGGCAAAGACGCTTGGCCAATGTGTGTGGGGTGTTCCTGAAAGCCACATCTGCCGAAGCAGAAGGAACAATGCACAGAAGCATGATTAAGTTCACACACAGCATTGAAACATTTCAGTAAAATACACCTCTGGTAATATAACAATCACTTTCTCACTGACACTTGGCAAGCACACATCTCTGTGAACACCCAAAACATGATGAGTGTTGGCTGGGGGTGGGGGGCACTCTACATGGGGAAAGAGTACTTTGCAAGGGTTGCGGTGCAGCTGAATAGGGGAAAAATTCTAAAATTCTCCCACACTTTTCCACAGGTGGAGGTCATTGTAGCAGACATCTTACCGCTGAGGGTAAGGAGGGAAGCGAGGGTACTACACACTTGTGGCTTCCACCCTGGTCCCTATGCTGCTCACCTGTGCACCATTTTAGTCCCTGCACAAGTAATTGCCAAATGGTGCAGGAAAGTTTTCTACAACGGGGCAAGGAACATAGCAGCTCTGCCAAGGAACCTTCGATTACCGAGGATTACCAAGTATCTCCAGGAAACTTTCCTAGAGATCTCTCTGGAGGATTCTTGTGAGATCTCGGCGTGCATCAACACCCTGTTCCACTGTACTGATTAGCTACACAGGGAAATGTCCAGCACACAGAAACACAGCCAGCCATGTACATTTCTATACCCTGAACCTACCTCCGCACTACACAACCCACAGTCACTTACCAAGAGTCTCCTTTCCTATTTCTTGCTCGCTGGAGAACAATTGCTGAGACTGGCAAGACACCTCCGGAGTGGTGAACAGTTCCTGCCTGCCTGCCCCTGCCAGGAGCTCCACATCATCGTCTAACTCCACCTCTTCATCAATGACTTTGTCCTCCAGGTTAGGTCCTCTTTCTGCTGCCTCCAAGCCTGCCGAAGTTTCCATGGGGCTCTTGTGGTGGAGGTGAGGTTGCCACTGAGGATAGCGTCCAGCTCCTTATAGAACTGGCAGATCTTAGGTGTAGCACTGGAATGATGGTTTGCCTCCCTTGCCTTATGGTACGCCTGCCTAAGTTCCTTTATCTTCGCTCTGCACTGCAGCGTGTCCCAATCATAGCCCTTTTCACACAAGCTTCGAGAAATCTGCCTGTAGATATCAAAATTCCTACAGCTCCAGTGCAGCTGGGACTGCACAGCCTTCTCTCCCAAGCAGGAGAGCATTTGCTGCGATAACCTGCCATGGTCAGCTGGAAAGATGTGATGAGACCTCTCCACGCTGAGCAAACAGGAAATAGAATTTCAAAAATTCCTGAGGCTTCTAACAGGGAGGGGCAGATGGTTGCTTACCTGGCTTCAGGGCAGTGGAGTTCAAACTGCTGACCAGAACAGTCACGATGGGCATTATGGGACATCTCCTGGAGGCCAATTAAAGTGATAAAATCAAGCGTGGTGTCTACACTGGCATGTTGTTGACAAAATTTTTTCGCAAAAAGCCTTCTCTCTCTCTTTGGTATTGTTTTATTTTGTCACTAAAATGGCATTTTTGCCACCAAAAGTCATATCGCAGTGTGAATGCATCCACTGTTTTGTCAACAAAAGCTGCCTTTTATCGACAAAACTTTGTAGTGTAGACAAGGCTTAACACTGTAACGGTGTTCTGTGTTAAGAGACGGGTTGGGAATCAACCCAATCATACATGTTAAAAAAGCCTTCATTTATTTTTGTAAATGCTCTCATGGGTGATAAGGGTGGTGATAAATATCAAATGATTTGCTATGCTTCTTCAGATACTGAGCAGCACATAGGAAGATGCTATCATATGCCTATATTAAAATCTGGGCTGTATTGAAATCTGTGACAAACTTTCCCGTGTTTACAAATTCTGCGGTGTGTATCTTGGCATATAGTGGCATTTAGAGTAACAAAGCCAGAGTCCTAGCTGTAAAAATTTCCCTGAAGTATTGAGAGAAGTATTGTATGCTTGATGCTTTCTCAGTACTCCTTTGTGATATTAGTTTGTCCAGGATCTAGAAAACTTTTGCCAAATGAAAAGACAATGACTGAAAATGAGAGTAGGTCAGACAAAAGGAAATAAAACAGGTGGAAGTATGACAGTTAGAATTTGTAACTCTGATCTTAAAAGCCCCCAAATTCCCAATGTTTGCAGCATTTGCAGAATCATGGTAATAACTATAGCTTTATTAATGAAGTGATCTAATAAGATGCTACAATTAATATTGGCGTTTGCTTTTAAATACAAGATGTATCTTACTTCCCAATTGGCTCTGAGGATTTCACAAGGGCAAAAGCGGTGTTCAGGGATTATATGCATGCCCCTTAAGAGGATATTCAGTTGTATGAGAGAGCCCTACACAAGGAGTTAGGACATCTCCTTAGGGGATGAGATTGTGATTTCTGGGTATCCGTGGGCTGGAGAATACAAATGTTCAATATCATTCAATTAAAGCACTAGTCATATATTTCTTCTGAATGCTTTATAGTTAAAAAAAATATTGCTTATATTTCTGGTTTGTCTCTTCCGGTACTACTGTATACAGTATGTCACGGGACAACTACCAGAAATCTCTGGTAAAACTGAGAGAAAACCGTTTACTGTACATCTTTAAGCATCTGTTATTACTATATTTCAATGAAGAGTCTTCAATATATTTTTCCATCTTTTCTCTTAAGGTTTTACTCACAGACTGACCAGTAGAGGATGCCATAAGTATTATGGTCATTATTTACCTGTTTGATTGATTTCCAAAGAAACCTGGATTATATTTATTAACATTATTTTCTAAGCGATTTTAGGTTATATGAGAAGTGGTGCATTATAGAGGATATTGTCACTGACAGGGATCTATACTCAATGTTTGGCTTGTTTTGCATACAATATTCATTACCCCTTAGTGCCCTTTGGCTGTGCCTTTTACTAGAGAGTACAATAATGCTATTTTACCAGTATAAGCCTACTGAAAATATTTTTTAATAGACCCAGCTATTTTCTAATGTGTCTCCTTTTGATTAGTGACTTTGCACTCCTATTCACTTTCAGTCTAGGAAGCAGCGAGCTGATGACACTGAGAACATTAAAAAATAGAAAACAATCTCCCTGAATATCCTGAGCAGAAAGTTAACTGAATCCCCATGTATACAGATACAACCTGGTCTATAAAATACAAATAAAATTTTGTAGCACACACAGTATATTGTACTTCAGTGTCTTTATTGGTCTCTAAATCCTCTCTCACGTAGTAGAACAGAAGAGAATAAAGAAAAATTTCCTATTGCATTTTTGCCAATGTATTTCTTTTTAACAGTTGAACTTTGTCTTATACAAATATTGGTATTTTTTGTTTGGTTGATAATTGCAATGTTTCTTCCATTCATCTGCTAAGACAAAGATTAGAACATGCTTCTGTGCCATGATGCTCCCTACATGTTTCTGAGTAACTTGAAAAATGGCTTGCTGGCTCTCATTCTGCAGCTCAGAAGCCAGTAATATTTTTCTTGCTAATCATGTGAAGAGGAGATATAGAATATTGACAAAGTCCTGCATGATGACAGTAGTAAGTCCACAATTCTACCTCTGTATGGTCCTAAAGACCTATAATGCAAATGTTTGAAACTAATGTAGACTGTTCCTTCTATCCTCACTGTGCTAGTCACACAGCTTTTCCTCAGTAAATTCTGTGAAGACCACAAACATATCAGTCAGATGCCTTCTCCACCTTAACATTATGGAAAAGGAGAAACGTACCTCATTCATTGTGTAGGCTGGATGCACAAGGGGGCAGAATTAAGAGTGGAGTGTAGATGAGGTTCACTGGGCCATTCGCTTCATATATAAATGGTGAATATGACAGGATTTTTTGGAAGGTATATTAAGCATAAAGGACAACTTTTCTCATTGTCAACAGTAGTTTAATTGGGGAGATCATATGTTTCTATGATGGAGGTGCTTTGTAGATCTAGATTTATAGTACTTGAAAGAAGGTTTGGTAGTGATTCAGAGTAAAGTTGTGGTTGCTGGATAGGTAGAGAATGTAGATCGCTACAGAGTCAATGTTACATTGTGGCTATTTCCTGGCTTTCAAATTCTGTTTCATTTTTTAAACTGGAACCTTACATTTGAATGTTCTGGCTCTCAAATATTTTCTTTTAAAACTACACTGTTGTAATATTTTTATAAGTAATATTTATTTACAACCTCAGAATTTTGTTTGTTTGCTAATAAAATTACTTAATGTACATACCTGATAGGGGTTCTGTGAAGCTTCCTTAATTTATGAGATGAGGCTTTCTTAATTTCAGATCACACTACAAATACAAATGATTGTTGTATTGGCAGAAGATTATGCCACAAATGTAGTCAGTTTATTTTTTAGAATGGTACTAGATAAAATAAATTCTAATGAAAGAAATAACAAATGATACTGGTTGAAGTCACTTCTCTGGTAAGTGTTAGAGACACTAATTAGAAAAGAAGGATTTCATCTACTACAATCTTCTAATTTTAAAGTTATTAATTACAGTGTAAATAATGCATTTGAACAAGAGTGTAAACTGTTTTTCCTTGGGTTTAGTTCACCAATATACCTCTCCTTTCTCTTATTCCTCTCTATTCTATGCACAACTTAGGCCTTTTACCATTGCCTTCCATCTTTACCGGTTTCCTGCTGCAGTCTTAGCTTCTTCCCCTGTCATTGTGGTAGCTTTCAATTCTTCTATCGTGAATTTCTGTGTTATCCTGAGTGTACCTCATTGCCTCTTGCCCTAAGGATTCCAGTCCAACATCTGTCTATGTTATGCTATGACTTTCTTCAAAGCTTGTCCTAGACATCTCCATTTTTGTTCTGTAATTTCCTGTCCAATCAGTTTCTGCTTCATCATTTTTCAGAGGTGCTTTTTTTTTTTTTCTGGCCATCTGATACTGACGATTTGTATAAGGCAACTGTTTATGAAAACTTGGAGTTTAGATAGGTAGGCTTTAACAAGTCTCCAAGTTTCAGTGCCATATAGTAAGACAAACTTTACAGTAGTATTAAATATTGAAAGTTTAGTTTGGCAGGAAAGATTTGTTTCTCCTGATCAGCTTAGAGTTACAAAGGCATATCTGGCTTTTGCTATTCTAGATTTAATGTCTTTCTGTTCCATTTGTTTTACTTACCAGGTTGCCAAGATATGTGAAATACTGGGGTTTTTCTATGTCAGTCTCAGAAAGGGTTGTTAGTATTCCTTGTGTTAAATTCTTATGGTTTTAATTTTCTTGGTGTTGATTTTCAACCCTACTAATTGTGCAGAGGCCTGCAGATCATTTGTTTTGGGTTGCATGTTTATATGTATGGGATAGCAAGTTGATGTCATCTGCAAAGTCAATATTCTCTAAATTCTGTGGGAAAGTCCATTGTGTGCCCCAGCGTTATTCTGTTGTCTTTCTCATTACCCAACCACTACCAGTAAAAAGATCCTGGGTGACATAAGACATCCTTGTCTGACATCTGTAGTAACCTCAAATGGCTTAGTCCCATTGGTATTCTGTATTTCTTGGCATGCCCCATTTTCATAGAAGCTCTGAATGATGTTCAGAAACTTCTGAGAGATTCCATAGTGGTGTAGCAACTTCCATAAAACTGTTCTATCCACTGTATCAAACGCTGTTTGGAAAGCTATATACAGTAACTCCTCATTTAAAGTCATCCTGCTTAACATTGTTTCAATGTTACATCCCTGCTCAATTAGGGAACATGCTCGTTTAAAGTTGTGCAATGCTCCCTTATAACGTTGTTTGGCTGCCTGCTTGTAAGATTCTGTGGAAGAGCAGAGACTTTACAAGAGAGCATTGCACAAGTTCCACTTCTCCGCCTCCTCTCCCTCCCTCCCAGCGCGGCAGGGAAATGCTGGGAGGGAGGGGAAGGAGCGGGAAAGTGCTGCATCTCCACTCCTACCCCTCCCTCCCAGAAAGTCCTAAGGAGCTTAGGACTTTGGGGCAGGGGAGGGATGTGGCGTGCTCTGGAGGTGGAGTGGGGGTGGGAAGAGGTGGGCCTGGAGTGGAGTGGGGACAGGAAGAGGTGGGCCTAGAGCATTCCCAGCAAAGTCCGAGCCTGTTCTTCTCTGGGGAAGCTGCTGCTGCAAAGGTGCTTCCTAGCGTCCTTGCCTGCAGCGGGCTGGGCCTGTGTGGGGTAAGCCAGGGGCACTTCCCAACCACAGTACAGTACAGTATTGTACAGTATATAATGCCTTTTGTCTGTCCAAACAACATTTCCTTGGAACCTAACCCCCTGCATTTACATTAAATCTTATGGGAAAATTGGATTTGTTTAACATTGTTTCACTTAAAGTTGCATTTTTCAGGAACATAACTACAACGTTAAGTGAGGAGTTACTGTAATTCAAATAAAGCAATGTGTGCCATTTGATCAACAGTTCTGTGAAGATATGTAGTTCTATTTGATCTGTAACTGATTTCTCCTGTCTGAATCCTGCCAGTACTTATCATAACCTTGAATCTATCACTTTCTTTATTCTGTCTAGAACAGTGTTCCCAAACTTGTTCTGACACTTGTGCAGGGAAAGCCCCTGGCGGGCCGGGCCAGTTTGTGTACCTGCCGCGTCCACAGGTTCGGCCGATTGCGGTTCCCAGTGGCCGCGGTTCGTGGTTCCCAGTGGCCGCGGGTCGCTGCTCCGGGCCAATGGGAACTGCTGGAAGTGGCACGGGCCCTGTCCAAAAGGGCCTAATCAAAATAATAATAATTTGCATTTACAGTATATAGAATCTTTCATCTGAGGATCTAAAAGTGCTTTATGAAGATATGTGATTTTTTCTTATTCTTAAACATGGGGAAAATGAAGCAAAGACTGATGCTGTTATATTGGCTAAGTATTCAAGACATGGTTCTAAATAGTCATTTACATAAGCACTAAACCTCACCAAAAATATAATGTTTAGAGTCGAACTTCGGAAGTTTCCACTTTTAAATTAAAACAGAATCTAATTCACTTCAAACTGTGTAGTTTAACTCTCTTGCAACCAATGTGGTGTCATGGAAAAGCATAAATACCTGCATGAATAGTGTCCAGCACCATCACTGTTAAAGAGAACCCCCAAGTTTATGACTAACTTCTGCAATGTTATCAGGCCTTTGTAGATCAGATACTGAGACAGCAGTAGCTTGTTTAGTCTATAAAAATGGACGAAGGGTACAACAGTCGTATTCAAATCATTTCCAGATAATATAGAGGTAAAAATTGAACTCTGCTCTTTAGAACAGAGGAAAAGATAAAGCAAAGTTAAACCGCGGACTGAAATTACATAGTCACCCACAGGTGGCTGAAATATTTAGAATCATTTATTCCATATAGTGCACTTCCAAATCCAATTTAGTATTAATGGAATTGTAAGTGTTAAGAGAATAGCAGGCTCTTTAAAATACTTCAAGTAATTGTCTATTCTAAGCAGTATGTGACTTACTTGTGGAACAGATGAATGCCCTTCCCTACATTCTTGGAGTTTCCAAAGTGTCAGGGGAAAGGATCTCCATATAACAAAAGCAGTACTCGTAAGGCAGTTTTGGTAGCAGCTGACTTCCTAGGAGTATACTTGGATGAGAAAGCTGTGTCTCTGCAGTTTGTCATTTTAAGGGTTAAAACTGTGGCTTTATTTTTGTAAACATTTGTTCTGGAAAAATTCTGATACAATCAGCTATTACAGACATATTTTGTCTCATCCCAGCATTTCAGGCCAAGACACAGATTTATTTGGGAACAGTGTACTTAGAAATTGATTGTTCTCAGTTTAAAAAGAAAACCACAAATAAACAACAAAAAAACAAGCACGCCTTCTTTATAAATAGGATGACATAAGCAGTACTCTCTGCCAGTTCCTATCTCTGTGATGTTAACATCCTGGCAGCCTGACACTATACCAAGAAAAGCCAAAGTCACAAGTCACAGTTGGTTGTGAATTATAGTATGCTTTCTATGTCATAGCTGTCACAGCAAATTAAAAAAAAACTTTTAAAAGTTTATTTTGCTGTTATTTCATCTCTATTGAATAGAAGAGGCTTAAAGAAAGATCTTTGTGGAAATCACTCTCTTCACATTTGTTTTATATTTTCCTCTTGAGTTTATTTTTCATGTTGAAGCTGTTGCAATTCCAGCTATACAGCAACAACAGATCAAAAGCTTAGGAAGGGAAAATATAAATATTTAAAATAATTACTTGCATTCAGGAAGAGACTGGCTGTAGTTTCTTGGAAGCAGATATGAAGCTATGTGCAGCATGCAAATTATGGTATTGATCTTCACATGATATTTTTAGGTGTACGTGACATATGACCTAAGAAGCCAAATCATGAGAACCAGTGAGAATCTTCAAAAAGAAGAACAGGAGTACTTGTGGCACCTTAGAGACTAACAAATTTATTAGAGCATAAGCTTTCGTGGACTACAGCCCACTTCTTCGGATGCGGATACAGACTAACACGGCTGCTACTCTGAAACCAGTGAGAATCTTAGCACTGTTGGATGTCAGCATACATTTAGAACATGTTTAAGGGACTGTTTGTAAGATGTTGTTAAAGGTTTTAGCTAAGACTTGATTGCTCAGTGGATTTTTAATGAAATAAAGAGCTTTTCAGCTGTAGGTCATTGGTTCAAATTCAGTCCAAGATGGTGGTGACTGAAAATTATCATCGGGTGGTTGAATAATGAGCTTGAACTCGGTTCATAAATGATACTGGTTCATAAATTTGCTGGCAATTTCAGCAGAAGGGCCAAGAGTTAATAGAGTCCTGAGTCCAAGCTATCCTGTTAGGGTGGGAGTAGGACTGTCTTTCAGGGCAGCATTAAGGCGCATTGTGTAGCTCAATAGATAACTTCAGGGTCTCTGTGCAATCCTTTCATGAGAATTAAATTAACGAAAAAGGGGGCTATCATGTGACTCCCAATGACACTAGTAGAAGTTCATGGCTAAAATCTTGTGAAGTATCTTTGAAAACACGGTACCATAAGTTAACCTATCTGTACAATATAATTGTTTGAAGGGAAAATTTCTCCACATGCTCAGCTGAGAAAGTAGCCTTTAGGTATCTATACTGTTCTCTGATGTGTATTGTCTTGGAATTCAGGCAATCCAATACCAAACTGAACCCTATAAATACTTCATCTAAAAAGCAAAGGTTGGCAGTGCTGATTATTAGTTTTCTCATTATCTTTAGAGAAAGCATAGTGCTTATTAAAGTATTCTACAAGGATGCTGCTCCAAAGATTAAATTAAGAAATTACCAGAGATTACTTTACATTGCATTTTATAAACTTTAAAATGTTGCACTCATCATAGCTTATGAATGCAGAGATTAATTCTCACATATATACTTCACTCTGCTAGCTTCAGTGGATCTGACTCTATCATTTATATTTATAAGAACTGTATTATTCCCTTTAACGTCTTGCAAACTATTTAAATTGAAACTAGTTTGTTAGATTTTTGAATAGAATTATATGGCACTAGCAGTATAAAAAATTAATATTGCTATGTATTAAGTGCTGTATATAGTCAATATATAGATTTTGTGATACGTCTTCAACAATTAGCAAAAAATTACAGTAAATATCTAATCATAATGTATATAGAAATTATGTTTTTAAAAGTAATAAATCATTTAAAACATAAAGTGAAAAGTCACTGTGATGGTTGGCACTTGATGGAAGTGTCGTCTAGTGGTTGGGGGCATCAGTTTCTCTTTAATGGAGAGGGGGGTGGTAGGTGAGCTGGGCCCTCCCACTCCTCTGGGCTCCATCTCAGGGCCCTGTGAGGGTTATCAAAGGCGAGGTACCCAAGAGCACTTTACAGCTGCCCTCTCTGGGCTACTTCCTATCCCGCCTCCCACCCTCCGCTCTATAGTGTAAGTTTTGCAGTCTGTAGCAAAAGGTACTAAAAAAAGATACTAATTGCACATTTAGTCTTTAGTAGGATTGCCAACTTTCTAATCGCCTCCTGCCCCTTCCCCAACACCCAACCCCTGCCATGCTCCTTCCTTGAGGCCCCACCCCCGTTCACTCCATCCCCTCTCCCTCTGTCGCTCGCTCTCCCCCACCCTTACTCACTTGCTCATTTTCATGGGGCTGGGGCAGGTGGTTGAGGTGCGGGAGGGGGTGCGGGCTCCGTCTGGGGGTGCAGGTTCCAGGGTGGGGCCAAAAATGAGGGGTTCAGGGTGCAGGAGGGGGCTCTGGGCTGGGGCCAAGGGGTTTGAAGTGTGGGAGGGGCTCCGGGCTGAGGCAGGGGATTGGGGTGTAGGAGGAAGTACGGGCTCTGGGCTGGTGGTGCAGGCTCAGGAGTGGGGCCAGAAATGAGGGGCTCAGGGTGTGGGAGGGGGCTCTGGTCTGAGGCAGGGGTTTGAGGTGTGGGAGGGGGTACAGGCTCTGGGGTGGTGCAGGGGATATAGGGTTTGTGGTGTGGGAAGGGGTGCGGTCTCCAGGAGGTAGTTTGGGTGCGAGAGGGGGCTCAGGGCTGGGGCAGGGGGTTGGAGTGTGGGAGGGGGTGTGGGCTCCAGGTGGCATTTACCTTGGGCAGCTCCTGAGAAGCAGCGACATGTCCCTTGGCTCCTAGGCGGAGCTGCAACCAGGCGGTTCTGCGCACTGTCTCCACCCACAGGCACTGCCCTCGCAGCTCCCATTGGCCACAGTTCCCAGCCAGTGGGAGCTCCAGAGCTGGCGCTCAAAGTGGGGGCAGAGGGTGGGGTCCCCTAGGCTGCCCCTCTGCCTAGGTGCTGAGGAATATGTCATCACTTCCAGGAGGCCTCGGAGAGCCAGCTAGGGAACCTGCCAGCCCCACGCCAACTGGACTGACCGGAGCCTCCAAGGTCCCTTTTTGACCAGGTGTTCTGGTCAAAACCGGACACCTGGCAATCCTAGCCTTTAGTCCTCTTTTCCCAGAGTCCCTTCCTGGGAGCTCCTAGGGCAGGACATTCTCCATGCATTGTCAGCCCCCTTCTCAGCTGTCTGGCTTCCTATTAAGCCCCACTCCATCTGGAGAATGCTCTGCAGGTGCAGCTGCATGGGGTCCTCTACACCCACAGCTGTTTTTTTAAGCTCCCTTAGTTCTAGTGTGGGGTTTTTACATCCTGGGGGTTTTAACCCCCCTCCCCCCAAGTTCAGTGTCAGAGTACCCTTGTGTGGTTCTTGTTCTCCTCTGACCCATGGAAAAAAACTTGCATTCTTATGATCCTTCCCTGCTTGGTGAAAAACTTGAAAACTGTAAGTCTACAAGGAAGGGTAACATTGTATTATGCTTGGGATGATATCCTTCTTTGAGTTGAGCCAGCGAAGGTGACCATTGTCTGTCACTGAGGAAAGGGTTCCCCTACAAGTACAGTAATTTCTTAAGGCATCTGCAGCTCACTGCATGGCCAGGGCCTCTTTCTCGATGACTGAGTAAGATGTTTCATAAGGAAACCGCTTTCTGCTGATGTATAAGATGGCGTATTCTTCTCTGCCAATGTCCTATGAAAGTACTGCCCTAAGACCCACTGTCTGCAACATGAATTGTTTCAAGAAGTCTGGGTGTGAGAGCACTTAGTTGTCCTTTCAGTGTCTTAAAGGCGCTATTGTAAAGGAAGTTGAATTTTCTTAGGGCTCGTGTCCTTTATCAGGTTTGTCAGGGGGGCCGCAGTGGTGGCAAAACGTAGTACAAAGTGCCTTTTGTACCCGGTGATGCCCAGGAAGTGACACACCTGCTTTTTTGAGGTTGGTATGGGACATTGCTCCAATGCTTGTACCTTGTCAATTAATGGCTTCAAACGCCCACACCCTACCCTATAGCTGAGGTAAGTCACCTCCCAGATGGCCAGTTTGCAGCTCTTTGAGGGATTGTAGTATTGCAGTGAAGTGTCTCAGGTAATCATGCCAGTCATAACTACAAATGACAATATTGTCTGTGTGCCGCTGCATATTGCCCATGTAGTGGAAGTACATAGTCCATCAGGCTGTGCTGATAAAACTGAGGGAAAGGCTGCACTGACAGTGGAGAAGCGAGTGCTGATTTCTCTGTGGAAGCTTGCAACGCCAGATTGCTACTAATCAGTCGGGAATCAGTTTGGAGTTGGGAAATCTACCATGGGGGTTGCTGTGATGCAAGTGTGCAAGGCCATTAATAAGGCTAAGATTTAGTCATGGGTGTTTTTAGTAAAAGCCATGGACAGGTCACGGGCAGTAAACAAAAATTTACAGCCCATGACCCATCCATGACTTGTACTATATATCCCTGACTAAATCATGGGTCCTCTGAAGGGAGGACAGGGAATGGCGGCAGTGTGCAGCCTGGGACCGCTGCTGGTGTTCGGGGGAGAAGGGACAGGGGTGGTGGCGCCCGGCCCAGGACCACCGGTGGTGCTCTGGGAGTGGGGTGGGGTTGGCATGTGGCCCAGGACTGCCACTGGTGCTCGGGGTGGGCAGGAGGGGAAGGCGCGCAGTGGCCCAATACTGCCCCAGCAGCTGGCCTGAAGGCTGCCTGAGCTGCTTAGGCGGACCTGGAGTCAGTCGCACTGGCCACTGCAGAAGTCACAGAGGTCCCGTAAAGCCACAGAATCTGACACCCCTGTGATAGACTCGCAGCCTTAGCCATTAATCACGTCCTGCTACTAAGGACTGTGACTCTGGGCAATGTGCAGGACATACTGGATGGTTTGCAGCAATGGGGTACCCAAAGTGAGGTGATGGATGGCGCACATATCCCTATTTTGGCACCAGGCCACAGAATACATCAACAAAAAGGGCTACTTTTCTACAGTATTGCATGTGCTAGTGGATCAATGGGGACATTTTACTGACATAAGTGTGGGATGATCAGGGAAGGTGCATGAGATACACATCTTTAAGAACACAGGACTGTTAAGAAAGCTGCAAGCAGGAACTCCCTTTCCAGACCAGAGGATTACCACTGAGGATGTTGAAATGCCAATGGTGATCCTGGGAGACCCAGCCTACCCCTTACTTCCTTGACTCATCAAGCCGTACGCCAGCCACCTTGACAGCAGCAAGGAGTGCTTCAACCACAAGCTCAGCAAGTGCAGCAGGACAGTTGAATGCGTCTTTGGAGACTTGAAAGGCTGCTGGAGCTGTCTACTCATGAGATTAGAACTAAGTGAAAAAATATTCCCATGGTTATAGCTGCCTGCTGTACACTTTATAATATCTGTGAAACAAAGAGAGAGAATTTTCTGCTGGGTTGGAGCACGGAAGGGGATTGGCTGGCTGTTTATTGAGCAGCCAGATACCAGGGCTATGAGAAGAGCTCAATGGGGAGCTATACGGCTCAGGAAGGCTTTGAAAGACCATTTCATTAGTGAGACACAGTAATGTGTGGTATTGTTGTGGAGTGTGCCTGACGTTGGATTTTTTTTTTTTTTTTTGCACCTGGTATGAACATTGTAATGAGTGCTGTGAGTGTAGTAATATAACATTGCAATTGCTGTTATCTGTGAATGATGTCAGCCCCAGCCACCATATGTTGTGAACTAATAAAGATAAATTAAATTTCCTTAAATAGACTTTTATTCCAAACACTTGCAAACTGGCATATTTATAACTGAATGAAACTTTATAAACACAGGGAAAAGAACCTATGAAGGGAAACAAAAAGTAACTTTCATTTCACTAACACATACACTGACCTGTGAGAGACACGGTTGGTGTATGTGCAGCTGTGATTGTCTGTACTCTTCCCCCAGGGTGGAGTGATAGGGGTAGTGCTGTGGCCCCAGATGCCATGTGGAATTTGGGGGGAGGGGAAAGAGGTTCCAGAATGCAGTTCTCTATGGTCTGCAGAGGGAGATGAGCACAGCTCTGTTGAGTCTGAAGGTCAAGAAGACTCTCCAGCTTGTCTGTTTGCCACTTCAGAAGTGCTGTCATTTTTCTTTGCTTTTCTCCTGTCTGCACTATCCCTGTCCATTATGTCCATGAGCACAATTCTCCAAGACCTCTGCTCTGTATCCACAGCCTCAGAGGCTTACAGGATATCTTGGAACATATAGTCCTGTGTCGTCCTCCTTATCTGGATGAAACGTTCTACTGCTGTGGATGGAGAGATCCTCAGGGTCACATTTCCAGCTGCAAAAAATACAGTGTACAGAGGCACTATTGTGAGTGTATTCACTCCCCTGGATTAACACAAATTACAAGCACTGCATTCTCACTTCTGCTTGGCATTCATACAGCATGGTGCCAGTCCCAGCCATAGTGAGTATGGCCCGGGGGGAGCGGGTGAGCTGGCACAATAAATTGAGGGGAGCTCACAGGCATAAGTATATGTGAGTAGGGCAATTGCACTGAATACTGGCACCATTTTCCATGGGCCGGGGTGAGTTTAGCTGATCTCTCACTACTGAGGGTAATGGACGCTGAAAGGGAACAGCTCCTGCATGTGTCCAGCTGCAGACCAGGTCTGTATGCTGCTGGCCTGTGTGCTGCAATGATGTCTGCTGAAGTAATTGCTGTATAAGGGAATGAGAAGCAGATAGCAACTCTACCTCTACTGGTTATTTAACTACTTCTTATAGCATGATTAAAAGAGAGTAAATAAACAGATGTGTCCCTGTAATATCAGAGCAAACTGCATACTTACCAGAGATTCCTTCCCTGTATCAAGCTCGCGCATGCTGTACTGTTAGGACTGGCTTGACTGCCCTGGAGTCAAAAAGAGGCCATATCTTGGTACGCCACTAGATTTCCCCAGTCGCCTGTCCCCTATTCTCTTCTTCCTTTTCCTCATCCAACACCTCATCCTCAGGGTTCCTGCCAGTGGCCTGTGACTCTGACTCCTCCAAAATATCCCTGGGACCCTTTTTTGGGGGGTGTGGAGGGGGACAAGCTGCTGAGGATGGCATCAGCTCCTTGTAAAAGCGGCATGTCTGCGGCTCCGCAACAGAGTGACTGTTAGTCTCCCTTGCCTTCTGGTTCACCTGCCGCAGTTCCTTGACTTTCACATGGCACTGCTGCATGTCCTGTTGTAGCTCTACTCTCCCATGCCCTGAGCCATCTGCTCGTAGATATCGATGTTTCTTTGGCTGGATTGGAGTTGTACCTGCACAGCCTCTTCTCCTCACAAACCCAGGAGATCCACCACCTCCTGTGTTCTCCAGGCTGGAGTGGGTCTGCAGTGTGGAGCTGGCATGGTCAGCTGGGCAGTTGCTATGTGAGCTCTCCATACCAAGTAAACAGGAAATGACATTTCAAAATTTCACGGGGCTTTAAAAGGAGAGGGGTGTATACCTGTGTACGTGGCTGTCAGACAATGGAGTGCCAGAGTAGTCACGGTGAGGCATTGTGGGACACCTCGTGAAAGGCCACTAAAGTCAACATAAGTATGCAGTGTCTACAGTAACTTAATTATGTCAACTTAAGTCTTACGCTACTCCTGGAGGTAGAGTTATTAAGTTGGCATAGTGGGCAAGTTACATTGGTGGGAGCGACATTTTAGTGTAGATGCTTACAGAGTTAGGTTGACACAAGGCAGTTTACGTAGACCTAACTTTATAGTGTAGACCAGGTCTTAGAGATCATGATAGGTAAACAACAGACTATGACCTCCCGGTGCAGTTATATAACTGAAGGGTCTAAAGCAATCCTTGGAAGTATAAACAGGGAAATACTAAGGAGGAGTAAGGAGGTGATATCTTTGATCATTTTTGGTGTAATAGTTTTTAAAAAGATACTGAAAAATTAAAGAGAAGAGCTACAAGGATCATTTGTTTTCTGGAAATCACTCCTACAAATGGAGATGGAATTCCTTTAGTTTATTTATTTTATCTAAGAGAAGATTAAGGGGAGATTTGGTCACAGTCTGTAAGTATCTACATAGGGATAATATATCTGATGCTAGAGAGTTCTTTAATCTAACAGGGGAAAGCCTAACAAGATCCAATCATTGGTATTTAAGGTTAGCAAAGTTCAAACTAGAAATAAGATGCAAGAGTGAGGAAAACTGACCATTGAAACAGATATACCACAGATGTGGATTAGATGCAGGAATTGCTAGGTTAGATTCTATGCTGGAGTTCAGACTAGAGGATCATAGTGGTCCCTTTTGGCCTTCAAATCTATGACTATATCATGCCATTTTACCTGTTTGGCATCTCTGTGAACAATTTGCAGAGAAAACATAAAGCTTATTTTCAGCCTCTCCTCCTCCTCCTTTTTTTTTTTTCCATCCAAAAGATGTTACATAGATTTTCCAACCTATCAGTCTGACAATGGGCTTACGGAAAGGCTAGCAATCTGACCTTCAGATCAGTTAAATTTTGACCAGTAGAATGTTACCTGTTTCAGTGCCTTATGAAAACATCCAGTTTGCATTTCCCAAGATTATATTTTTTCTTGGAAAATGCAAGCTGAATGCCACTAAAGATGCATATCTCCAGCCCAGTTACATTTACTGGTCCTGCCAAATATGTCAGGAGCTATAATACATCTGCACTGTGAAGATGTGTGCTTCGCTCAATTGTTCAGCACTTTTTATGTGGCCTTCATGAACAGTCAGTGGTTGTGCCCCATTCTTTGACAGTTCAGGGATTTCCGCTTTTGTTCCAATTAAAATGGTTCATCATTTGTAAAACTGAATTCTTCGAGTGCTGTCCCTGTGGGTGCTCCACTCCAGGTGATGGAGTGTCCCAGCACGGTTGATCGGAAATCTTCGGTAGCAGTGCCTGGTCAGGACGCACATGCTAAGCTGCTGTCTCGTGGTCTCGTTAAAGTCTGAGCACGCGCATCCCGCGCCCCTCTCAGTTCCTTCTCAACTGTCCTCGGCTGAAGACAGGACTTGAGGCAGTGCTGATCTTCCCCGATCTCTGAAGGAAACAATTACAAAGAACGTAGAAATAGTTATTTAGTAATATCCCAGTTGTTTCCCTTCCTTTAGAATAGTTAGTTTAAAAAACAAAACAAAAAAACAAAAATACTTTTTCTCCCTCAAGTTTGTCTCCAGCTGAGACAGTCTCCCCCGGCATTCCTAGTTCAATAATGCCAGGAACTTCAGGATTCAAGAAATGTGCTTCCTGTCAAGACTCTATGCCAAGGTCCGATGGACACTCATGCTGTGTGAAGTGCCTCGGCAAGACACACGTCCCTGCCAAGTGTGTCCATTGTATGAGCCTCAAAACCAGGGCTCGTCATGACAGGGACATCCATCTGAAAATGCTTTTGATGCAAAAATCCCTGGAGCTGCCTACAGAGATGGGCAATAGCAAACCCTCTCCCTCATGCTCCCTGGCCAGGTCTGAACCAATTGGAAGCATGACTTCACCCTCTCAGGCAAAGAGGCAGGAAGCCCAACTGTCTCCGTGCAGAGATTTTCAGAAGGGTAAAGGGTCTCCTGTGAGATCCTTACCCTCAGAGCTGACAGCGCTGAAGGCAGGCACCTCTGACTGACCCAGCACCTCAGCCACGGATCCTGCACAGTGAAGAGGCAGGGACCCGACTTCCCGTGCTGGGAACGCCTCCTCGGCACCAAAAATAGACCCAATACTCACAGCGCGCTCTGCTTCGGTGCCGACAAGAATGTGCTCACTGAGCCTGCCTGCCACTCCGATAGCAGCAGTGGACCTCCCGCAGGGTGCCTACAAGCGACCCATGGCACTGGGAAAAGCCAAGCAGAAATCCAAACACGCTTCTGAGCACAGACCACACTTAGCGGAGTCACAGCCCAGGGAACAGCAACAACCGTTCCTAAGTCAGGACGACCTCTCAGTGGCACCTGAGCCTAACTCTCCGTTCTTGCACACACAATGCTCACTCTTTGACCTGCTGCTCTCCCCACCTGACTTGGCTACCTTTACTGACAGCGAGCCTGATATGCAACAGCAGGTGGAGTTCTCCCCACCTGCCTCTCCTCCTCCACTGGAACCCTCGGCACCTCAGGCCACGGCTCACAACCACCAGCCTCAGTTTCCCTACTTCACCCTCCCCCGTGGGCGGCACCTAACTTTTCTTATCCTATGCCTTGGCCTCAGTGGTACCCTTGGCCAGCTCCTACTGTCACCCGCCCTCATGCTTCTTCCATCAGACCACAAGCTCCTTATGTGCTTCTATCTCCAGCTCCGTCTTCTTCTAGAGCACCTGAACCCCCTTCTGAAGAGGTGGGCTATGAACCAGACCCTGATTCACTGACTCCTAACTCTCCATCAGTTCCAGACAGAGCCCTCATGCCTCTGCCTCCACAGAATGTGGACAACTTTAAATAATTCCAAGAACTTTTCAAGAGGGTGGCACTCAGCCAAGACATCCCTTTAGAGGAGGTCCAGGAGACACAATACAAACTCCTTAAAATCCTTCAACCTTCTGCGCCCTCAAAGATCGCGCTTCCCATAAATGAAGCAGTCTTAGAACCAGCTGATACTCTCTGGCAGACCCCAGCCTCTATCTTACCAACCTGGAAAAAGGCTGAACATAAATATTATGTTCCTGCTAAGGACGTAGACTACTTGTTCTCTCATCCACAACTGAATTCTTTTGTAGTGGATGCAGCAACACGCAGGATGAAACAGCAACGTTACCAGCCCACCCCTCAAGACAAGGACCTTAAATGCCTTGACCTCTTGGGCCGCAAGGTTTATACACCCTCCACTCTGCAATTCAGAATTGCAACCTATTCTGCCCTACTTGCAAGCTACAACTTCGATAACTACAATAAACTCTTTGAATTTACCTCCCATATCCCAGAGGACAGGAGAGCAGACTTTGTCAGTCCTCGTTGAGGGCCAGTTGGTCTCCAGAATGGCCCGAAAGCATCTATGGACATGGTGGACACAGCAGCGTGTACTACCGCAACTGTAGTGGTTATGTGCAGATCTTCCTGGCTCTCTGCATCCAGTATCCCCAAAGACCTGCAGACCAAAGTGGAGGATCTCCCCTTTGATAAAGATAAACTCTTTTTGAAGAAAACCAACGAAGTCCTTCACACAATGAAAGACTCTAGAGCGACCCTGCACACCCTGGGCATTTACCCATCCCTTCCCAGGAGACAACGGTATCAACGTTATCAGAGGCCACGCACACAACAGTATCACTGGCCTCAGCCCAGACCATACAATACACCCAGGAGCCGCGTTAGACCACCTAAACGCAGACAAAACCAAGTACAACAAGCTACATCCCACCCATCGTGAAATAAACAACAATTTTGAGCCTTTGGTCGAGGGTCTGTACGACCACCCCTTGACTCCGCTGCCTATTTGCCCGATTGGCCACCGCCTTCAGGTTTTCCACCATGCCTGGCAGCAGATTACACGGACCGTTGGGTCCTGGGAAATAGTTCAGTCCAGTTACTCCATCCTTTTTATATCCTACCCTTCCCCGTCCCTATTCAGGGACCCCTCTCACGAGCACCTACTTTGCGTAGAAGTGGCTTATCTTCTATAGCTAGGTGCAGTGGAACCTGTATCGACTGATCAAGGAAAAGGGTTCTTCTACTCCCACTACTTTCTGACCCAGAAATGACCGGAGGATGGAGGCCTGTACTAGACCTACGCCGACTGAACAAATTCGTAAGGGTACAGAAATTCAAGATGGTCACACTGGGCACAATAATACCTGCACTGGAACAAGGGGACTGGTTCACAGCCCTCAACCTACAGTACGCCTTGTATCAGAGGGGTAGCCATGTTAGTCTGAATCTGTAAAAAGCAACAGAGGGTCCTGTTACTTGCATCTGATGAAGTGGGCATTCACCCACGAAAGCTTATGCTCCAATATTTCTGTAGGTCTTAAAGGTGCCACAGGACCCTCAGTATGCCTTGTGACAGACCCAGACCAGTGGGGTACAGGAGTCTGGTAGAGGGCAAATATACTGGTCACTGGATGAGTAGTTTTCTGTTCCCTGAGTGACCAGAGCAGGGGCTGCCTTAGAGTAATCAGGAACCTGCTAGAACCAGTTAAGGTAGGCAGGCTAATTAGGACACCTGAAGCCAATTAAGGAGGAGCTGCTAGAATCAATTAAGGCAGGCTAATCAAGGCACCTGGGTTTTAAAAGGAGCTCACTTCAGTTTGTGGTGTGAGTGTGAGGAGCTGGGAGCAAGAGGTGCAAGGAGCTGAGAGTGAGAGGGTGTGCTGCTGGAGGACTTTGGAGCACAAGCATTATCAGACACCAGGAGGAAGGTCCTGTGGTGAGAATAAGGAAGGTGTTTGGAGGAGGCCATGGGGAAGTAGCCCAGGGAGTTGTAGCTGTCATGCAGCTGTTACAGGAGGCACTATAGACAGTTGCAGTCCACAGGGCCCTGGGCTGGAACCCAGAGTAGAGGGCGGGCCCGGGTTCCCCCCAAACCTCCCAATTGACCTGGACTGTGGGTTCTTCCAGAGGGGAAGGTCTCTGGGCTGTTCCCCAACCCACATGGTGAATCTCTGAGGCAAGAAAATCCACCAATAAGCGCAGCACCCACCAAGATAGAGGAGGAACTTTGTCACAACCTATTTTCACATATCCATTCATCCAGCCCACTCACACTCGGACATGACCATTTTCAATACAGGGTACTACCTTTCGGGGTACTCCCTTTCGACCCTACCCGTAGTCATGGCCCACCTCCGCAGACAGGGGATCATACTTTTCCCCTACCTAGATGATTGCCTTATCAAAGGCAACTCATGTGATGAGACGCTACAAGCTACCCATTTCTCTATCTCCTTCTTCCACAGCTTAGGCCTGCAAATAAATATTCAAAAATCCACCCTGACACCTACATAACAAATCGAATTCATTGGAGCTCACCTGGACTCAATTCGAACCAGAGCCTCACTCCCACGCAGCAGATTCCTCGCTATCACACATCTCATACGCACGCTCTCTGTTCGTCCCAGGATACAGGCAAGAATTTGCCTACAGCTCCTTGCCCGCATGGCAGCCACCACCTTTGTGGTCAAGTACGCCAGGCTGCACATGAGATGTCTTCAGGGCTGGCTCAACTCCAACTACAAACCCAGCAGGCACAATTTCTGCGTGCTAACTCCTCCAGCAAACGTACTAGCTTCCCTACAATGGTGGACAAGACCAGAAAACCTCTGCATGGGTGTTCCCTTCCAGCAACATTCCCCAATGCTCATGCTCACCATGGACACTTCCCTGATCAGTTGGGGCATGCATCTAGGGGGACACACGGCACAAGGCCGCTGGTCCATGCCAGAGACGCGTCTACACATAAATCTCCTAGAGCTCAGAGCAGTGAGACAAGCCTGGCTTCGCTTTCTTTCCCTCATAAAGCACAAGTCTATCTGGGTCCTAACGGACAATATAGCATGTATGTTTTACATCAACAGACGGGGGGAGCACAATCACACTTCCTATGTATGGAATTGTGGAACTGGTGCATACACCACCACATACAAATTACTGCTTCGAACCTACCCGGCTGTCACAACACTACTGCCGACACACTCAGCAGACACTTCTCTACTTTCTCCACTGAACATGAATGGGAATTGCACCACGCGATATTACAACAGCTCTTCTCCCACTGGGGCACCCCATCAATAGCCCTCTTTGCCACAAACCAGAATCGCCAATGCCACCTATTTTGCTCCAGAGTGGGATTCAGGACTGTATCCCTAGGAGACGTGTTCCTCATCCCGTGGAACAACTCTCTCATGTACGCCTTTCCACCGATCCCTCTGATACACAGGGTTCTCCACAAGATCAGAGACGACAAGGCCCGGGTCATACTTATTGCCCCGGGTCATACTTATTGCCCCGGCTTTGCTGAGACAGACATGGTATCCTTACCTGCTCCACATGTCCACCCGTCCCCCATGGACTCTCCCCACCAGATCAGATCTGCTCTCTCAGGACAACAGGCGTATTCGTCAACCTCAGCTCCAGAAACTCCACCTGAGAGCATGGTTCCTTCATGGTTCCAGACCCATGAACTAGCCTAGTTCCGAGCAAGTCCGGTATGTCCTCCTGCATAGTAGACAAGACTCCCCTCGTAAAACTTACCTGCAGAAGTGGAAGTGCTTCTCCCTGTGGTGCTCACATAAACACTTAACATCCCATACTGTGACCCTTTCTAACATCCTAGACTACCTTTTGAAACTAAAACAGGACGGACTCTCGTTCAGCTCCATCAGAGTACACCTTGCAGCCCTCACCACCTTCCATGATTTGCTAGACGGCTTTGCCCACCCCACCATAAAATGCTTTCTCATGGGCCTACAAATTCTCTACCCTGAGATTTATCCATCGGCAGCTGCATGGAATCTCAATCTCATTCTTTGCTTTCTTGGTTGCTATAAAATCAGCAGGGAGAGTAGGGGAAATAAGTGCCCTGATGGCCTACCCTTCCTACACAACCTTTTCTAAAGACAAAGTTACCCTGCAACCACAGCCTAAATTTCTCCCTAAGGTGGTGTCCACCTTCCACCTTAACCAACCAATATACGTACCTACATTCTATCCCAAACCTCATGAGACTCCGCACGAGGTGACTCTTCATACCCTCAATGTCAGACGAGCAATTGCCTTCAATTTAGACAGGACTAAACCATTTCGTAAGAATAAGAATCTGTAAAAAGCAACAGAGGGTCCTGTGGAACCTTTAAGACTAACAGAAGTATTGGGAGCATAAGCTTTTGTGGGTAAGAACCTCATTTCTTCAGATGCAAGTACATCTTATAGATGTTTGTGTGTTATGGGAGAAGGGAGGTCAACAAAATCCTACTCGACAGCTTTTAAAAAGCCATTATTCTGATCACCAACAAATCAAATGGACGAACAAAAAGCTCAAACTTGTCATTGAGATCAAGAACTTTGCAAGGTTCCAGAAAGGATTAGACATTTATTTGAATGTGAACATATGTAGTTATACCAGCAGAAAAGAAGTTGGAGATGGGAGGTATATAAAACCCTCAAAATTCAGGGCATAAACCAATGACTGATTAAAATAGAAAGAAACTCCCTTCCCCCCCCACCCCCCATCATAAATTATTCCATAATAATCTGCTATGGGGTTTCCTGCTCTTTCCTTTGAATTATCTGGTACTGTCACATGGTGACACACTGGATTACTGATTGGACCCAGTATGGTCATTTCTATACTCTTATTTTAGTTCTGTTAGGGCTTGTCTACACATATCAACATAATCTGTACATGTATGTCGCTTGGGTGTGAATAAACCACCCCCTGAGTGATGTAAATTACACCGACCTAAGTGCCTGTGTGGACAGCGCTATGTCAGTGGGAGAGCTTCTCCTGCCAACATAGCTACTGCCTCGTGGAGAGAGCTTTCGCACTGGCATAGAGCATCTTCATCAGATGCACTGCAGCTGCACCACTGTAGCACTTTTAGTGTAGACTAGCCCTTAAAGTCAGAGTTTTAAGCCAAAGGGGACCACCAAGATCGAATAGAATGACCTGTGTATCACAGGTCACCAACTCCACCCAGCATCTGCACCGAACAACAGAAATTATACTAAAGTGTTACAGCCATCTGGAGACTGAACTGTTATATGCCACAGGCTGAGAATAGGCGAGACTGATGTGTACCAGGCCCAAGGCTCCTACAATAGCAGAAAATTGGTTAAGTGAGGTTATAGGATGCTTTGAAAAAACTGTAGAAAGGTTTTCATTTTCTATTAAATTCAATATGATTGTAAAGAAATTTCTGTGGAACTATTACATTTCTACAGTATCTTATTAGGAACATAGGAATTGCAATACTGGATCAGACTCATGGTCCAGCTGTTCTAATATTATGTCTCCAGCAAAGCTCAGCACCAGATTCTTCAGAGGAAAGTGAAAGAACTTAGCATTAGCCCCTAATAGAGATTGGTTTAAGCCCTGAAGCATGAGGTTTTATATCATTTCCAAAACTTTACTATTCTATGACTCCAACTATTCTTGTTTTTCAGATAAATGTCCCATATCTTTTTGAATCTTCTTAAAATTGACTCCAATGAGTTCCAGAGTCTTTGTGTTGTATGAAATGGTATATTTTTATCTGTTTGAATTTTCTTCCATTCAGTTTCATTAAATGTTTCCCCTTGTTCTACTGTTATGGGACAGGGCCAACAGAAACTCCTGATCTACCTTTATCTAAATTACTTTATCATGTCCCCTTTTATCTTCTCCTTTTTAAGGTAAACAGCCCCAATGTTTTCAATCTCTTTTCATGAGATTTTTCCATTAGCTAGTAGCTTAATACCAAATTCTACAAAACTCTTCTATATACATGAAAATTATTTGGAACAGGAATCATGCTTTTTAATATATAAAGCAATGTTTTAATGTTACATAGGTATATCTCTATATATTTATCTCATAGAACTGGAAGGGACCCTGAAAGGTCATTGAGTCCAGCCCCCTGCCTTCATTAGCAGGACCAAGTACTGATTTTGCCCCAGATCCCTAAGTGGGCCTCTCAAGGATTGAACTCACAACCCTGGGTTTAGCAGGCCAATGCTCAAACCACTGAGCTATCCCTCCCTCCATTCTCTTCTTGATGATGGATAAACAACCTAAAAGTTTCCTTGAATTCTTAGTGTCCACTGAGTATTCAGGCCATGCTAGTCCAGTCCATTCCAGTCATGCATTACCCTTTTTGGTTACTGACATGAAGAAAAATGTAGTTCAAATCTAAGCCTCACAATTTATGGCATTACCAATTTTCTGTCACTTCTGAACTAATTGTGAAAATCTCAACAAAAGGGTTTTCCTGAGATTACTGCTATTAACAAACTTATTTGATGGTCTGTTGATAAATATAACTTTTATTGCATAGAAGACACACGATCCATTGTCCACAGCCAAGCGCTGAGGTACAACCGCATCTGCTCCAACCCCTCAGACAGAGACCAACATCTACAAGATCTTCACCAAGCATTCTCAAAACTACGATAGCCACACAAGGAAATAAAGAAACAAATCAACAGAGCCAGACGTGTACCCAGAAACCTCCTGCTACAAGACAGGCCCAAAAAAGAAACCAACAAAACTCCACTGGCCATCACCTACAGTCCTCAGCTTAAACCTCTCCAACGCATCACTGCTAAACATGTTGTCACACTGTTCCTTGTCTGTGCCACACTCACTCATTTCCATACAAGGCAGACTGCTGGCCAAACATTTACGGGATGGTGAGCATCTGGTCTTTGCACACATTGATTTGGGACTGCATGGTATTTGATCTACCATTTGTGTGTGAGTCCATCCAGGCCTGATAGGGGAGGGTAATTTTGGATCCACATAATCATCCTGGAGCGATTCCATTGCTTGATAATTTGCCCTCTTGATAGCGGGTATACATGTGCTTCTTATCAGTGGCAATTCTTCTCCGTTTGTTTGCTTCTTGGACAACATTCACCAATGTAGCTCTGCAAGTATTGTAATGTTGGTCTTCAAATGGTAAACTCGGCATATGAATGCCTTCAGTGCCTTTATTACCTCATCAGCGACTGTCTCAGCTGTTCAGAACAACTTCACAGCAAGGAGAGAGTCTTCAGAGGCTGAATCAAATGCTTTCCAGTAAGATAATTTGGTCGCTCCAGCCAACCTTCCAGTAGTATCACATTCTGAACGGGCATGGAAACGTGGTATTGTGGCAGCTTTTAATGGTCCGAGTGATAGGAACACACCTCTGAGGGATACGCAGCTATTCTGTTCCCAACGACAGGCACAAAAACAGAATCTTGTGGCAGCCTTGGACAGCATCTCACAGAGAGCATTAGAATATCTGTGTCTTGTGCAAAAGTCTGGAGTGTAGTAGCACCTCTTTCTGTGGTATTGATGGCATACAAGATAATTTTAGTGTCAGCCTCCTCATGGGAACTATGCAGGAATGGAACTGTATAGTATAAGGCAACAGCTTTATTATGCTATGCAATGACAAAATTCTTTAAGCAATTTTTTGCATGCTGGAGTGTTTTTCTTGCAAAGGTATGTGGTTAACTTGTCCTTTATGTTAGTATGACACGGTGGCTTCTTCACTGTGACACTGAAGGTGTTCATGAAGTCAGTGATTTTGTATTGGACAAATGCAATATCATAGTCTTTTTCTGGTAATATTTTTAATTGATTCTTCTGCATACATGTCAAACACAAGGTAGATTTTATCTTAGGTCCCATATTTTATCTGTAGTCTCATAATGAAGTATTCAGCCAAATTGTAGCAGATGTTAACAGTTCCTGGTTTGTTGAGAGCTTGTATCTCAGCGCTACCATCTATGATTGCTATGCTGAAAGGCTTCTGTTGGCATAAGGTACCAGTCACATTGTCAGTAGAGAAGACCATGCAAGATGTGCATTAGTTTGCCTTTTGCTTGGCATGTATGCATTATTCTGTCACATTCAACATTAGTTATTGTACCAAAGAAAAGAAAACTCATACTTCCACAAAGTATCACATAGATCAACATGATGCTGAAATCTGGACACTGCCAAAAAATGGGCAAACAGTTACCTGTCTGTGGTTATCTCAGTAATAGTTCAGTCCACACGGACTGTCGTCTTTGAATTTGAGCACAGCTTTAATCTGTTCTTCTTGACTGGAGTCTATACATTGATGGAGCCTTGAATAATTCTTTGGGATTTGAGGGCTTCATACAACTCATGACCCAAAGTATCCATTTGACTGACATATTTAGCTATTTCATCACCAAAGACTGCTTTCATCATGATATTAATGAGCTCTGGTCTGTCATATACAAATGGGTTGCCAGTATGAGTAAGCTCATGCTATAGCTTTAAATTTGCCCCTTCTTGGCATTTAACAGCACCTAATGAGTTTAGATGGTGTTTGATTACCTCTAGAGACGTCATCCCAGCCATGTTTAATGTTTTATTCAAAATCTGATGCAATTCTAAGGTCATCAGGAAAAGACAGGAAAGTATTTGGATACTATGTTATACCTACCAACACCCAATTACTTTCATTGCTCTGTTTTCATGTTCTAGGGCTGCACAGAAGGGGACTGGCAACCCTTTAACAGCCCAATTTCTTTTTTGAAATTCTTTGCCATATGTCAGAGTCAGACTTTTTTCTACAACTCTTATTTCAGCAAGCTTCCAGGCAATCATCACAGAATAGTTGATTAAATATAAAGCAAAACCGTATTTGATGAAGTCTTTCAGTGCTGCGAGGTGCAAATTCCAATTAGCAGTCCTGACAGATTGAATAAAGAGCAGGAAAGACTCAACCCTCTTCATGTATCATTACATCATCCTGAAAGTTGGCTTTGTTGCCAATTCAATCTCATTGAATTGCTTGATCTGTTCTGTGATATTGCAGCTCTCCATCATGCACAAGAGGTCACTGAATGTGGAAAGTACACTGGATGTATGGAACTAGTCTTGCAAGTCCTGTATCTTTGGGGAAAATTACTTCAAACACATCAGTATGCTTTTCAAAGAAGATATCTAGATTGCATTTTTGAAGGGCAACGAGTGTTCGGGTGTGCACTGCTATCGCATGCCACAACTTTTTCCTTGCAAGAATTTGATTCACAGTATTGTCAGTGTGAAATCCCCTGTATCTCAGGAATACCAGTGCCATCAACAAAATTGTGTGCAGGAATATGTGCAGCTTGCCAGGACATACAATCCATCATCCATGAAGATCACCATGGATCATTATTAGCTGTTGAACAGGACTGTAAAGGCAGGGCCGGCTCCAGGGTTTTTGCCACCCCAAGCGGCGGAAAAAAAAAAAAAAAAAGCCGCAATCGGCGGTACCTCCACCGCGTTGCTTTCTTCTTCGTGGGCAGGTCCTTCCCTCCTAGAGGGACCGAGGGACCCGCCGCTGAATTGCCACCGAAGAGCCCGACGTGCCGCCCCTTCCACTTGGCCGCCCCAAGCACCTGCTTGCTCAGCTGGTGCCTGGAGCCGGCCCTGTGTAAAGGCCCATATCTAGGGTCACAACACATTTTGATTTAGTTCTGCAAGTGTATTTGTTCATGAATTCCAGCTGCTTAAGGAATGTTAACTGAGCAATCTGTGGGCCTAGCAAGTATGATTGGCAGGATGAATACAAAGGACATTCACTCTGGCACTTAGTGTAGTGCTGAGTGAAAGGCTGACCATGTTGGAATGTAGCTTTCTTCTGAAATGGTGTGGTATGGTATGTCTTGGTTGTCCAGATCATTTGAGGGTACATCTTTTATCTCTTTTCCTGAAGGTACATTTCCATCTCAGTGATTTTTTGCCTACGGAGTGCAACCCACTTTTGCACAATAACCAGATGAATTCAAGGTTAGTGAATGTAGAAAGTTCTACGATAGTTGCCATAACTGCTGCTTCATTGAAAACTGAACTTCTTGGTTTCAGAAATATTTTGGATGTTGATAGGAAAGTGAGTGAATCATGAAGTCAGAAAGGTCCTTCAAGGAATGGTTCTTTGTTTTTCCAGACAGCACCTGAAGCTGGAACTGATTCCCATTAATATGCTCCTGATAGCAGACCATAATAGTAGTATGAAGGGTACCTTTGCCATTTGCTTTAGCATCAAGGAAGTCAAAGCTATCAGCATTGTGAAATATAAACCTACACTTGACAAGGTCTAGGGCAGGGGTCTCAAAGTCAAATGACCACGAGGGCCACATGAGGATAGGGTGACCAGATCAGCAGTATAAAATATCGGGATGGGGGGGAAGCAAAAAAAAAAAGGAGTTTAAAAGGGGCCGGGGGCATTAGCAGGCCCCGGCCGCGTGCGCTGCCCTCCCCGCGGAGCCTCCCGCCCCCGCAGCCTGCCACGGGCATATGCGGCACGTGGTGGGTCCGGGCGGGGGCAGCGCGGAGTGGGCAAGGGCTAGGTGGGCGGCGCGGGCCAAATCCCCGCTGCTGCCGGGGAGCCCCGCGCCTCTCCCTCCCGCTCGCGGCTGCAGCTCCTTCCCGGCGGGACCCGCCTCCCGCCGCCCCGGCCACATGCGGCGCGCGTCCCCTTCGCCTAGTCTCCCTCCCGCTGGGACCCGCTGTGCACCACATATGCCCATGGCGGGGCAGGAGGCTCCGCGGGGAGGGCAGTGTGCACGGCCGGGGCCTGCTAATGCTTTTAAACTTTTTTTTTTTTTTTTTTTTTTTGCTTCCCCTCATATTCTGGGTTCAAATTTGTTGACTACTATCTATGAAGCCCCAAGTAGTTTAGACTGTTTGTCTTGGATTGCCTCCTTTTCTTCTGTGGCATATGTGTGCAAGTGGTGCAAGGAGCTCCTGGCCCTCAGAGACCACGTACGGACTTTGGAGGCTAGGGTGGCGGAACTGGAGGAGCTAAGAGAGGCAGAGAGGTATATTGATGAGGCTTTCCGGGATACTGTAGAATTGTCCCACCTCCAGTCAGATAGCCCCTGCGCTGTTGAGGAGGATGAAAGGCCCAGGGAAGCAGAGCAGTCTACCGGAGCAGAGGGAAACCTTCCCATAGTTGGGACCCTCCTTCCAGATGGTGTTGGGGTATCCTCTCGCACTGAGGTTACCTCTTCGGGGGAGGGAACTCCAGTTACTAGGAAAAGGCAGGTGTTAGTAATGGGAGATTCGATCATTAGATAGCTGGGTTTGTGATGACCAGGAGAACCGTATAGTGACTTGCCTGCCTGGTGCGAAGGTTGTGGATCTCTCGAGGCATCTAGACAGACTTATGTGTAGTGCTGGGAAAGAGCTGGTGGTCGTGGTACATGTAGGTACCAGTGACATAGGGAAGGGTAGGAGAGACGTCCTGGAGGCCAAATTTAGGCTGCTAGGGAAGAGACTGAAATCCAGGACCTCTATGGTGGCATTCTCAGAAATGCTCCCAGTTCCACGCACAGGGCCAGATAGGCAGGCAGTGCTTCAGAGTCTCAATGCATGGATGAGACGATGGTGTAGAGAAGAGGGGTTTAGATTAATTAGGAACTGGGGAAACTTTTGGGATGGGGGAGCCTATACAGGAGAGATGGGTTCCACCTAAACCAAAGTGGAACCAGACTGCTGGCACTAAACATTAAAAAGGTTGTAGAGCAGTTTTTAAAATAGGAGATAGGGGAAAGCCGACTGCTGCAGAGGAGCATGTGGATCGGACAGAGACTTCTCTCTTAGAGGAGAGTCTATTGATAGAGATTCTTTAGGTTATAGTCAGGAACAGAGGATAATGTAAGGGCCAGATCAGATGAGAAACATTCACATAAAGAATCTGACACGTCAGAAAAGGGCAGACAAATGAACAGTGACAAGGTTTTAAAGTGCTTATACACAAATGCCAGAAGTCTAAATAATAAGATGGGTGAATTAGAGTGCCTCGTGATAAAAGAGGATATTGATATAATAGGCATCACAGAAACCTGGTGGACTGAGAACAATCAATGGGACACAATCATTCTGGGGTACAAAATATATCGGAAGGACAAAACAGGTCATGCGGGGGGGGGGAGTGGCACTATATGTGAAAGAAAATGTAGAATCAAATGAAGTAAAAATCTTAAGTGAATCCACACATTGCATAGAATCTCTATGGATAGTAATTTCATGCTCTAATAAGAACATAACATTAGGGATCTATTATCCACCACCTGACCAGGACAGTGATAGTGATGATGAAATGCTAAGGGAAATTAGGCTATCAAAATTTAGAACTCAATAATAGTGGGGGATTTCAATTATCCCTATATTGACTGGAAACACGTCATCTCAGGACGAAATGCAGAGACAAAATTTCTCGATACTTTAAATGACTGATTCTTGGAGCAACTGGTACGGGAACCCACAAGGGGAGAGGCAACTCTAGATTTAGTCCTGAGAGGAACGCAGGAGCTGGTCTAAGAGGAATAATAATAGGACCGCTTGGAAATAGTGACCATAATATAATAACATTTAACATCCCTGTCATGGGAAGAACATCTCAACAGCCCAACACTGTGGCATTTAATTTCAAAAAGGGGAACTATGCAAAAATGAGGGGGTTAGTTAAACAGAACTTAAAAGGTACAGTGACTAAAGTGAAATCCCTGCAAGCTGCATGGGCACTTTTAAAGACACTATAATAGAGGCCCAACTTAAATGTATACCCCAAATTAAGAAACACGGTAAAAAAACTAAAAAAGAGCCACCGTGGCTTAACAACCATGTAAAAGAAGCAGTAAGAGATAAAAAGATTTCCTGTAAAAAGTGGAAGTCAAATCCTAGCGAGGTAAATAGAAAGGAGCATAAACACTGCCAAATTAAGTGCAAGACTGTAATAAGAAAAGCCAAAGAGGAGTTTGAAGAACAGCTAGCCAAAAACTCAAAAGGTGGTAATAAAATGTTTTTTAAGTACATCAAAAGCAGGAAGCCTATTAAACAACCAGTGGGGCCCCTCGATACAGACAGAAAAGGAGTGCTTAAAGACAATAAAGTCATTGCCGAGAAACTAAACGAATTCTTTGCTTCAGTTTTCATGGCTGAGGATGTTAGGGAGATTCCCAAACCTGAACTGGCTTTTGTAGGTGACAAATCTGAGGAACTGTCACAGATTGAAGTGTCACGAGAGGAGGTTTTGGAAATAATTGATAAACTTAACATTAACAAGTCACCGGGACCAGATGGCATTCACCCAAGACTTCTGAAAGAACTCAAATGTGAAATTGCGGAACTATTAACTAGGGTTTGTAACCTGTCCTTTAAATCGGCTTCTCTACCCAATGACTGGAAGTTAGCTAATGTAATGCCAATATTTAAAAAGGGCTCTAGAGGTGATCCCGGCAATTATAGACCGGTAAGTCTAACATTGGTACCAGGCAAATTAGTCGAAACAATAGTAAAGAATAAAATTGTCACACATAGAAGAACATAAATTATTGGGCAAAAGTCAACATGGTTTCTCTAAAGGGAAATCGTGTTTTATTAATCTAGTGGTGTTCCCCAAGGGTCAGTCCTTGGACCAATCCTGTTCAACTTATTCATAAATGATCTGGAGAAAGGGGTAAAAAGTGAGGTGGCAGTTTGCAGATGATACTAAACTGCTCAAGATAGTTAAGACCAAAGCAGATTGTGAAGAACTTCAACAAGATCTCACAAAACTAAGTGATTGGGCAACAAAATGGCAAATGAAATTTAATGTGGATAAATGTAAAGTAATGCACATTGGGAAAAATAACCCCAACTATACATACAATATGATGGGGGCTAATTTAGCTACAACAAATCAGGAAAAAGATCTTGGAGTCATCATGGATAGTTCTCTGAAGATGTCCATGCAGTGTGCAGAGGTGGTCAAAAAGCAAACAGTATGTTAGGAATCATTAACAAGGGGATAGAGAATAAGATGGAGAATATATTATTGCCCTTATATAAATCTATGGTACGCCCTCATCTCGAATACTGCGTACAGATATGGTCTCCTCATCTCAAAAAAGATGTACTGGCACTAGAAAAGGGCAACTAAAATGATTAGGGGGTTGGAGAGGGTTCCATATGAGGAGAGATTAAAGAGGCTAGGACTTTTCAGCTTAGAAAAGAGGAGACTAAAGGGGGGCATGATAAAGGTATATAAAATCATGAGTGATGTGGAGAAAGCAGATAAGGAAAAGTTATTTACTTATTCCCATAATACAAGAATTAGGAGTCACCAAATGAAATGAATAGGCAGCAGGTTTAAAACAAATACAAGGAAGTTCTTCTTCACACAACGCAGTCAAATTGTGGAATTCCTTACCTAAGGAGGTTGTGAAGGCTAGGACTATAACAGCGTTTAGAAGAGAACTGGATATATTCATGGAGGTTAAGTCCATTCATGGCTATTAGCCATGATGGGTAAGGAATAGTGTCCCTAGCCTCTGTTTGTCAGAGGGTGGAGATGGATGGCAGGAGAGAGATCACTTGATCATTACCTGTTAGGTTCACTCCCTCTGGGGCACCTGGCATTGGCCACTGTCGGTAGACAGGATACTGGGCTGGATGGACCTTTGGTCTCACCCAGTATGGCCATTCTTATGTTCTTAGAAATCCTTTGGCTGTTAGTTCACAGGATTGAATTCCTTGTAATTCCTGGCAGGTAGTTTCCAGTGGCAGACCCCCTCTGATTTGGAATTTGTATCTGCCCCAATCCAAGGCAGATGCATCTCTGGTTTATAATTTGGAATATAATCACCTCTAATACAGGGAAACACTATGTATAGAATCAGAGGGGTAGCCGTGTTAGTCTGAATCTGTAAAAAGCAACAGAGGGTCCTGTGGCACCTTTAGGACTAACAAAGGTATAGGAGCATAAGCTTTCGTGGGTGAATGCCCACTTCATCAGACACAAGTAATGGAAATGTCCAGAGGCAGGTATAAATCAGTATGGAGATAACGAGGTTCGTTCAATCAGGGAGGGTGAGGTGCTCTGCTAGCAGTTGAGGTGTGAACACCAAGGGAGGAGAAACTGCTTCTGTAGTTGGATAGCCATTCACAGTCTTTGTTTAATCCTGATCTGACGGTGTCAAATTTGCAAATGAACTGGAGCTCAGCAGTTTCTCTTTGGAGTCTGGTCCTGAAGTTTTTTTGCTGTAAGATGGCTACCTTTACATCTGCTATTGTGTGGCCAGGGAGGTTGAAGTGTTCTCCTACAGGTTTTTGTATATTGCCATTCCTGATATCTGACTTGTGTCCATTTATCCTCTTGCGTAGTGACTGTCCAGTTTGGCCACTGTACATAGCAGAGGGGCATTGCTGGCACATGATGGCATATATAACACTGGTGGACGTGCAGGTGAATGAGCCCGTGATATTGAAGCTGATCTGGTTAGGTCCTGTGATGGTGTTGCTGGTGTAGATATGTGGGCAGAGTTGGCATCGAGATTTGTTGCATGGGTTGGTTCCTGAGTTAGAGTTGTTATGGTGCGGTGTGTGGTTGCTGGTGAGAATATGCTTAAGAAGCAGTTTCTCCTCCCTTGGTGTTCACACCTCAACTGCTAGCAGAGCACCTCACCCTCCCTGATTGAACTAACCTCGTTATCTCCATACTGATTTATATCTGCCTCTGGACATTTTCATTACTTGCATCTGATGAAGTGGGCATTCACCCATGAAAACTCATGCTCCTATACCTCTGTTAGTCTTAAAGGTGCCACAGGATCCTCTGTTACTATGTATAGAGACCTTGGGGACCAGGACAGTGGAATAGCCACCTCCTTCAGGGGATTCTAACTGGTTGGATCATAGCACCAGTGCAACAGGGCAATATCATGGGGAGAGAAGATGAACCCCACTGACTTGTATTATTGATACCTTCTGATTACTAGCAATACAATTCAGATCTCAAGTATGTTCCATGGAGATCTCCCATCCACAAGCTGATCTAATTTGGCCTGGGGGCTGGTCCACACTAACCCCCCAGTTCGAACTAAGATACGCAACTTCAGCTACATGAATAACGTAGCTGAAGTCGAAGTACCTTAGTTAGAACTACAAAGTACTTACCGCGGGTCCACACGCGGCAGGCAGGCTCCCCCGTCGATTCCGCATACTCCTCTCGCGGAGCAGGAGTACCGGCGTCGACGGCGAGCACTTCCGGGAAGATCGATTGCTTACCGCCGAACCCGGAGGTAAGTATAGATGTACCCTTGCTTAATTTATGGATCTGACAAGATTGTAGCACAAGATGGCATGGTTACAGGAATACAAAATTAATAATCTGGCACATGAACCAGGAAGTGCTGTAAATGAAACAGAGCCACATTGGCTTGTAACTCATAAAAATGGGTAACAGTTAATATCTGAAACATAAAGAAATAAAACTGTTAGGGAAGGAATGCTCTTTCCAAGCCTCAAATGTCTACACAGCATTTCAGAGTGAGCCTTTTAGCAGGGTCCACATATTCTGGCTAGCTGTACTTTTCTAATGCTCTAAAAATTGCTGTTTAGACAGTACTTTGAAGTTGCAGCTCAGGCTGGAGCTTAGGCTGTGAAGCGTGGGAGGTGGGTGGGCTTGCGTCCTGATTTGTATTGGTATTTTTAAATGTTTTCAGGACAGTAATCAAAACAAAACAATATTCATCCCTGTGTTATTACAATATTGTAATCACTAATATTTTAGTTAACATATTTTTAGTTCACATATTTTAACATTAAAAGGATTTGAAGTAGTTTTCTCTTGTTAGTTCCTATAGCGAATGGAGAAATTCATCAAGCAAGGAAATATATCTATTGACTGATTTAGTGCTTAGTCACAGATTTAGAGTTTTGGAGTACTTTTTTAGTTAATTTGCATTCTTATAGGTAAGTTCTGTAAGAGTCCCTGATTATTATCTCATGATACTGTCTTCTCGTATTCAATTTAATTTCAATGTTCCCAATTTGTTGTAGATATTTGTCATTTTTATACTCCGTTAAAACACTAGAAGTTTTGAAACCGTATCCACTAAAGAAAAGACATGATTTCTGCTGTTGTTACATTATATTGTTCTTAATGAAAAGTCTGATTGATTAGCAACTTCTAAAAACACAGGATGAAATCCAGGTTCCATTGAGTTCAATGGGAGTTTTGCCATTAATTTCAGTGAGACCAGGATTTCACTTACTGTACATTGATTATTTTTATATATATAAAGGAGCAGGATATGAACAATGAGCAGCAAAATATTGAGTACAGCTGTTCATTGAAAAGAAAAATTACAACACGTTTCTGTATCCAATATGTATACACCTTCTTAGAGTGCTCTAGAAATAATGTCTACAATTGGTAGAATGCAAAATAATGCCACTGTAGTCCAATAATGAGTAAATATTTTATGGTTAACTAGAATGTCTAAATAAATTTAAAATTAGGGTCTCTAGTAACCTAACAATTCCTGAAGAGCAATTTTACCATTAAACAACAAAAGCATATGTAAATTATAAACACATATACCAGACAAAATATTATAGATATTAAAATTATCTGCTGAAAATTAGACTGGACCAATATCAATAACAAAAATCTTCCCTCCCTACCTGGCCTCCTATTAATAATAACTCCTTCATTTTTTCACATGCCTGAGAAAATAGAGATTTGAGGAGCAGAAGCTAGCTGTTTTTTATTAAACAGCAAGTGACTAGTGGGTGGCAAGGCTCTTTATATATGGATTTTGGGTTCTCTGTCTAACTTATCCTATAAATTTATATATAACTTAATCATATTATACCATGATTCTGGTCACTTCCTCCCTTCTCAGGCCACATTTTCAGACTGGCGTGCCCAATTGCTCATGTATAGTTGTGCATAACTAATTTATGTAAGTAATTTTGTGTCCAAAAAGTTAGACATCCACAAACGTATGGGACTGCCCACACCTACCTTGGACAATTTGGGATATATTGATATACTAGGTTACATTTTCAAAAAGTTGTATGCCAGAAACCTGTGAAATGAGGATGCATATAGGCAGCTCAATTATAAAGATTTATTTATAGTTTGTTAAAATCTGCTGTATATAGTCTGTGTATGCAAACATACAGTCTGCATACCTTTCTGTGCTGTGCAAGAAATGATGAAGTGATAACTATTGTTGCACATTCGCAGTTTTCAAAGCAGTTTGTGTGAACATTTTCCTTTATGCCCAGATGAATTTAGATCAAAGAAACAGATTAAGTGATATGCGGAAGCACATATCTATGTATAAAGAAAAGCAGGAATAGCTAGCAGCTAAGGTGCCTCTTGGGCACTGGATTAGAAAAATAAGATCATTAGATGACAGTAACCCAACAATGAATAACAAACTGGTACAGGAGGAATACAGCAACAATTCCTTATTTAATCTAATATAGGAATATATTTAAGATTAACATATAACAAAACAGACCATTATGAATCACTGTGAGAAGATTTAAAAAGTCAGATACAGTCAGTACATGCTCAGGGCCGGCTCCAGGCACCAGCCCAGCAAGCAAGTGCTTGGGGCGGCCAACAGAGAGGGGCGGCACGTCTGGCTCTTCAGCGGCAATTCAGCGGCGGGTCCCTCACTCCCTCTCGGAGCGAAGGAACAGCTGCCGAAGACTGAAGCTGCGGCGGTAGAGCAGATCGCGATTGCAGCTTTTTTTATTTATTTATTTTTTTTGCTGCTTGGGGCAGCAAAAACCCTGGAGCTGGCCCTGTACATGCTCTACTTGTAATGGTAAATTGAATTTTAATAACAGGCTTATTTCAATGTGTAACTTGCAGATGTTATTGTAAGAAGAGATATTACCAATAAATTTTCATTTTTTGGTGTTGTACTACAACAGCAAGCCATATATTAAACGTATTGTGCTTTGATAATATCCTATCACCTTTTGGAGCTAGAGATCCTACCTGCAAAATGTGATCTGCCTCATCCACACAAAAAAAATATATTGAAAATGGAACAACATTAAATTTCCTTAAAGTGCAAATATGTGCTGTTAAATACATCTGTTAGCCATATTATCATTTTAGAAGCAGTAGTGAGAGGGTGTTATTTGATTTGTTTTGTTTCTAATTCTATGCATGTAACACTGGTCTACAATTTTTGAGACGTTGTCTGCTTCAGAGTTAAAATGTGCTATTTAGTATGTATTTTGATGTGCTGAATTCAAATATGACAATTAAAACAACTGATTGGCTACTGTTTCTAAGATATTTAAGTTTTTACATTTTATGTCTCTGTATATTGTGTAGATAGAGTTTTAATCATAAATTATAAACCTAGGTCTTTTCATGTGTTTATGGTTGCTTTACATGATAATATTTCACCTGTCCTGTTTATGTAACACTTTAAAAATCAGCAAAAGGGTTATATAAATAAAATGTATTATGAAACAAAAGGCAAAAAACTATTATATACATAATTTAGTCCTATTCAGTGTCTACTCGGCGCTTCTTGGCTTGTCTCTTGTATTCATTAAATGGAGCATCACTTGTCACTGTCCAGCGATAGTCTGCAAGCATGATGGGCTCCATTTGCCCTGATAGCGTTTCTCCATTGTTGCAATGTCCTGGTGAAATCGCTCGCCATGCTCGTCGCTCACTGCTCCGCAGTTCGGTGGAAAAAAATCTAGATGAGAGAGCAAAAAATGACTTGTCTTCGATGAATCAATGAACAGTCTCCACTCATCTGGATCGTGAAAGATGTTGAGGGCTGCCATCACACCATCGATGTTGTTGCAGGCTACAAGATCACCTTCCATGAAGAAGAATGGGACAAGATCCTTTTGACGGTCACGGAACATGGAAACCCTAACATCACCTGCCAGGAGATTCCACTGCTGTGGTCTGGAGCCCAACAGCTCTGCCCTACTCTTGGGTAGTTCCAAATCCCTGACAAAGTAATTCAGTTCACCTTGTGTTATGAGGTGTGGTTCAGAGGAGGAGGATGGGAGAAAATGTGGGTCCTGTGACATTGATGGTTCAGGACCAGAAGTTTCATCCTCTTCCTCGTCTGACTCAAGTGAGAATGATTCTGGTGCATCAGGAACCGGCAGTCCTTCTCCGTGGGGTACTGGGCATATAGCTGATGGAATGTTTGGATAATGCACAGTCCACTTTTTCTTCTTTGACACACCTTTCCCAACTGGAGGCACCATGCAGAAGTAACAAGTGCTGGTATGATCTGTTGGCTCTCTCCAAATCATTGGCACTGCAAAAGGCATAGATTTCCTTTTCCTGTTCAACCACTGGCAAAGATTTGTTGCGCAAGTGTTGCAGCATATGTGTGGGGCCCACCTCTTGTCCTGATCTCCAATTTTGCAGCCAAAATAAAGGTGATAGGCTTTCTTAACCATAGTGGTTATACTGCGCTTTTGTGATGCAAAAGTCACTTCACCACAAACATAGCAGAAGTTATCTGCACTGTTCACACAAGTACAAGGCATCTCTGCTCACTTTGGCTAAACAGAAATGTGTCCCTTTGCAAAATCAAACACTGACAAATAAGAGAGCACGACACTGTATGATTTCTAGAGCTGATATAGGCAATTTGTTCAGCAGAGTGATGTAAGCTTTGTTATGATTGCATCATCCATGACTTCTAGGAATAACATGCTGCAATTCATATCATGTATGACGCAATACCAGCTTCAGATTGCATCATTCATTGTTTTGCCTAAAAAGCAAGTACAGTCCAAACCCAGTCATAGATTTATTCATAGATCCAGTCAAAGATGTATTTTAGTCATTTCTGATTTAAATTGAGCTCCCTTCCCTTTATAACTCACTTATCCTCCGCCATTCCCAAGTCAAGGGTCATATATACTGACCCAATAGCATATCTTGAAAACTAGAGCCAATCAACAATTTTAAGCATCATTTTCGTTCTCAGTGACCCAGAATTAGTAAAGTTTGACTACATTTATTTCAGAAGCATTTTGGCTGTAGAGCAGTGTAATCAGTGAGAACATTTGACACCTCAGGCCTGGGCTACACTGGTGGGGGGAGGGGAATCAATCTAAGTTACGCAACTTCAGCTACGTGAATAACGTAGCTGAAGTCGATGTACCTGGATCAACTTACCGTGGTGTCTTCACCGCGGTGAGTCGACTGCTGCCGCTCCCCTGTCGACTCTGCCTGCGCCTCTCGCGGCAGTGGAGTACAGGAGTCGACGGGAGAGCGCTCAGGGATCGATTTATCGCGTCTCGACTATATGCAATAAATCGACCCCCGCTGGATTGATCGCTGCCCGCCAATCCAGTGGGTAGTGTAGACATACCCTGAATCTTCAAAGCCTACCACCGCCAATGCCTCTGCTAGAAGTGGTGGTGGAAAAAATTGTAGAATTTGCTATAAGTAATTCAGGATTATGACGTTTCAGTTTATGGTTTAAATTCATTAGTCCAGTCCTGTTCTATTTTTAAAAAATCAGAGACTATTCCAGAAACTTTATAGACTCTAAATTGTATGAAAACATTACCGCATTTAAGAAGGTGCTGGAAAAAAGAGGTAAGAGGAAGAATGATATTGTGTGGCACATAATAGTAAAAGCAAAAGTTATTGGAATGTTATGGGCATTTGTGTGTCACTTAATTATCAAGGGTTTACCTGCCCCTCTGATTCTCTTCATGGTAAATTAGAAGAGACTTAAATAAACTGAAATATAAGCAAAACAAATGATAGCCACCATAGCTTGCTGAAGCCTTTCTGTCCCTCACAATATCTAATTTTTCCTCCTGTGCATCCTCATTGGGGAAATTCATTTAAATCAAGACATGATAAATTAGATCTTTTATTCTCCTTAAAAAGATGTTAAATGGTCTAGAGCAGCTTTTCAGTACACTAGGAAGTAACAGACTATGTGTCCTCCAGTAGCCTCAACTGGGTGAAGATGAAAAGTGGGAACTAGATCAAAATACGAAGCATGAATATTTAAAAAAGAAAACCCAGCACAAGCACATAGAGACAAAATTAGAAAGGCCAAAGCACAAAATGAGATTAAACTAGCTAGGGATATAAAGGGTAACCATAAAACATTTTATAAATACATTAGAAACAAGAGGAAGACCAAGGACAGGATAGATCCATTACTCAATTAGGAGGGAAAGACAATAACAGAAAGTGCAGTAATGGCTGAAGTGTTAAATTCCTCTTTTACTTCAGTTTTCACTCAAAAGATTGGCACTGATTAGATTACTAATATAGGATCTGAGGCTAACATAGGGACAGATCAAGTTAAGAATTACTTAACTAAGTCTTCAAGTTGGCAGAGCCTGATGAAATACATTCTAGAATAGTTAAGGAACAGGCTGAAGAGATCTCTGAGCCATTAGCAATTATCTTCGATAATTTATAGAGGATTGGAGAGATCTCAGAGCATTGGAAAAGGGCAAATATAGTACCTATCTATAAAAAGGGAAATGAGGACAACCCAGGGAATTATAGACCAGTCAGATTAACTTTGGTACTCGGAAAGATAATGGAGTAAATAATCAATCAGTTTGAAAGCACCTAGAAAATAATGAGGCAAGTAACAGTCAACATGGATTTGTTAAGAACAAATCATGTCAAGCCAACCTAATATTCTTCTTTGACAGAGTAAAAGACTTATGGGTAAGCCTGAAGCAGTAGATACAATACATCTCATTTTTAGTAAGGCTTTTGATACTCTCTCACATGATCTTCTCATAAACAAATTAGGGAAATAGAGCCTAAATGAACCTACTAGAAGGTGGGTGCCCAGCTGGATCCCCCCACCATCCAGGCAGTGGGGAGCTGCAGGGTACTCCCACCGTCCAGTGGGGAAGGGCACAGTGAGTGAGTCCCACAAAGATCGGTCCTGGGTCCAATTTTATTCAATATCTTTATGAATTATTTGGATAATGGCATAGAGAGTTCACTTATAAAGTTTGGGAATGATACCAAGCTGGGAGGGGTTTCAAGTGCTTTGGAGGACAGGATTAGGATTCAAAATGAATTTGACAATCTGGAGAAATGGTCTGAAATTAATAGGATAAAATTCAATAAAGACAAATGCAAAGTACTACACTTAGGAAGGAATAATCAGTGGCACAAATACAAAATGGGAAATGACTGCTGTCATAACTATAAAGGGAAGGGTAACAGCTCTCCTGTGTACAGTACTATAAAATCCCTCCTGGCCAGAGACTCCAAAATCCTTTTTCCTGTAAAGGGTTAAGAAGCTCAGGTAACCTGGCTGACACCTGACCCAAAGGACCAATAAGGGGACAAGATACTTTCAAATCTGGGGGGGGGGGGGAAGGCTTTTGTTTGTGCTCTTTGTTTGGGAAGTTGTTCGCTCTTGGGACTGAGAGGGACCAGACATCAATCCAGGTTCTCTAAATCTTTCTGAACAAGTCTCTCATATTTCAAACTTGTAAGTAAACAGCCAGGCAAGGTGTGTTAGTTTATCTTTGTTTTCTCAACTTGTAAATGTACCTTTTGCTAGAGTGTTTATCTCTGTTTGCTGTACTTTGAACCTAAGGCTAGAGGGGGGTCCTCTGAGCTCTTTAAGGTTGATTACCCTGTAAAGTTATTTTCCATCCTGATTTTACGGAGAGGATTTTTACCTTATTCTTTAATTAAAAGCCTTCTTTTTAAGAACCTGATTGATTTTTCCTTGTTTTTAGATCCAAGGGGGTTAGATCTTGATCCACCAGGAGTTGGTGGGAGGAAGGAGGGGGGATGGTTAATTTCTCCTTGTTTTAAGATCCAAGGGGTTTGGATCTGTATTCACCAGGGAATTGGTGGAGAGTCTCTCAAGGCTACCCAGGGAAGGGAATTAGTTTTGGGAGTGATGGCAGCGGACCAGATCTAAGCTGGTAGTTAAGCTTAGAAGTTTTCATGTAGGCCCCCACATTTGTACCATAAAGTTCAAAGTGGGGAAGCAGCCTTGACAACTGCCTAGGAAGGAGTACTGCAGAAAAGGATCTGGGGGTTATAGTGGATCACAAACTAAGTGAGTCAACAATGTAATACTGTTGCACAAAAAGTGAACTTCATTCTGGGATATATTTAGCAGGAGTATTGTAAACAAGACACAAGAAGTAATTTTTCCACTGTACTCAGAAGGCCTCAACAAGAGTACTGGGCCCAGTTCTGGGCATCACAATCTGGGAAAGATGTGGACAAATTGGAGAAAGTCCAGAAGAGAGCAATGAAAATGATTAAAGGTCCTGAAAACACGACCTACGAAGAAAGATTGAAAAACTTGGATTTTTCTAATCTGGAGATGAGATGACAGAGAGGGTCTTCAAGTATGGAAAAGCTTGTTATAAAGAGGAGGGCGATAAATTCTTCCCTTTATCCCCTGAGGACAGGCCAAGAAGTAATGGGCATAAAGTGCAGAAAGGAAGATTTAGGTTAGACCTTAGGAAAAACTTCTTAGCTGTCAGGGTATTTAAACAGTGGCACAAATTACCTTGGGAGGCTGTGGAATCTCTGTCATTGGAGGTTTTTAAGAACAGGCTAGACAAACACCTGTCAGGGATTAATACTTACTCCTGCCTCAGTACAGGAAACTGGACTAGCTGACCTACCGAGGTCCCTTCCGGTTCAACATTTCTAGGATTCTGTGATTATGAAATCACCTTACAGCCCATATTTTTGTTAGCACCTTAAATGTTGTATTATCTGCATTAAAAAAAAATCATTCATCTTAATATGCGAGAACACTGTTTGGTAATATGTTTAATGCAGTTTAGTTCTGCCAAAACGAGCAAGATGAAACCATGTCATAATGCTATCCTTTGCAATGGTAGCTTTTCAGGTGATTCTAAGGTTCAATTTAAAGCTCTGATGCTGTAACTGACTCTGTGCTTGGACCTCTGTGTAGCAGCGGTGGCTCATTCATTTAAATCTCCAGCAATTACTACTTGTGTGCAGTTACCACAACATAGTTTGTTTTATTGTTAAATGTGGTACAACTCTACCCCGATATAACACTGTCCTCGGGAGCCAAAAAATCTTACTGCATTATAGGTGAAACCGCGTTATATCGAACTTGCTTTGATCCGCTGGAGCGCGCAGCCCCGCCCCGCCGGAGCACTGCTTTACCGCGTTATATTCAAATTCGTGTTATATCGGGTCGCGTTATATCGGGGTAGAGGTGTATATGGGCTTGAAGGTTGCAGCAACATTTGTAATTTACCTGGGAAAATAAAATAAATGAATGAATTCCCTGGCCAGATCTAATATTTCATATATGTGAGATACTTTGGCATTTTGTCACCACTTCCCACAGTTAATGGGAATATAGGCAGCGATTCAGCAAGGAACTTAAAGGTGTGCCCAACTTTTAGTATGTGCATAATCCGATTGGATTGTCAATGTGGATTGTCTATGTGGCTTGTCATGCTTATGTCCCTTACAGAACTGGAGTTTTAATCTGAAATATATTTTTTGTTTAGTGGCATGAATAGAAGCCCTTTTATTTTTAAAGGAAGAGAAAATTGGATGCAATGAGTCTGTCTGTTATTACAAAAATTGATTTAGTCTGTATTCTTGAATCTAGGATGGATGATTACATGGATAATATATAGATTAGTCCATATCACTTATTTTTATTCTCTTTTCTTTTGGAGTTTAACAGTTAAATCCTTGGAGATGTCATATAATTGAATGATTTGTTTCTTCAGTCAGTAGATATGTTAAAAAATATTTTTTCCATGTGGACTTGGAATCTTAGTTGTAGAAAAGGGGGAAAAGAGATCTTTTCAAGTTTATACTGGCATTAATCATTTTTAAGACACCCCTATACAGGATTCTGACTTCTGGTTCTTGATTCCTTAGAGGCAGAATTTTGTTGGTTGTTCTTAAGACTTTTGACCCTTGAGAACCTTCCTGGATGAGGTGGGTCCCCTACTGGCCACCATACTCCTGAATATAAATGCTGCCTCCTGAACAATCCATTGAATATGATTAGCAAATTAGCTCCCTCCAGGAGAGTGGACTTCATTGGCCATCAATCTAGCTCTTCTAGATATCAGCCATGCTCATCAGGTGCACTTTCATATTGTAGCCCATCCTTCCAATAACATCCTCTACTGTTGTAAATAGTTGAAGCTGAGGCATAGGGTGTTTTACTGCATTGAAGAGTGTTGTGGCTTCCACCTCAGTGCCCTGACCTTTAATAATTTTGGTACTGAGCACAGTTTTGTTCTTTTTTTGGGACTTCTGTTAACTAATTTATGAGTTCACCAGTGCTGCAAAGATCCAAATTTTTCATACTGGTTACCTCAGACTTCAACTGCTAGCATTGTTCTCAGTGCACGAGCTCCTATGGGTACACAGGTGCCACAATTTGTTAGGCATACTTGATACTTTGATGTCTGTGTGAGAGCTACCATTTTAGCAACACACTGGAGATTAAGAACATAAGAACTGCCATGTTGGTCAAGCCAATGGCCCATCTAGCCCTGTATCCTGCCTCCAAAAGTAGACAATATCAACATTTCAGAGGGTCTGTACAGAATTGGGCAATTTTGGAGAGATCGACCCCTGTGTAACCCTCCTGGCTTCTGGCAATCAGAGGTTTATGGTTGCCCTGAGCATGGAGTTATATCTTTGACCATCTTGGCTAATAGCTATTGATGGATCTATCCTCCATGACTTTATCTAGTTATTTTTTGAATCCAGTTACTTTTGGCCATCACATCATCCCCTAGCAACAAGTTCCACAGATGAATTGTGTGTTGTGTGAAAAAATATTTACTCTTACTTGTATTAAACCTGCTGCTTATTAATTTCAGCAGCTGATGCTTGGTTTTTGTATTGTGTGAAAGGGTAAATTCACGTCTTTCTTCATTTTTTCCATATCATTCATGATTTTATCAACCTCTATCCTATCCCCCCATTATTCTGTGATGCTTATCTCTTTTCTAAACTGAACAGCCTTAATCTGTTTAGTCTCTCCTTATATGGAAGCCATTCCATAACCTTGATCATTTTTTTGCCCTTCCATGAACCTTTTCCAGTTCCATTATATTCTTTTTGAGATGGGGAGACTAGAACTAGACAAAGTATTAAGGTGTGGGCACATCATGGATTTATATGGTGGCAGTACAATATTTTCTGTTTTATTTCTATTCCCTTCCTTAATAGTTCCTAACATTCTGTTAGCCTTTTTGACTGCTGCCGTGTATTGAGCTGAAGTTTTCACAGCACTATCCATGATAACTCCAAGATCTTTCTTGAGTGCAACCCATAATTTTGTGTGTATGGCTAGGATATTTTTTTTCCAATGTGCATTGCTTTGAATTTATCAATGTTGAATTTCATCTGCCATTTTTCTGCCCAGTCAGCCAGTTTTGTGTGATCCTTTTGTAATTCTTCACAATCAGTTTTGGATTTAACTATCTTGAATGATTTTGTATCATCTGCAAACTTTGCCACTTCACTGTTTACTCCCTTTTCCAGACCATTAATAAGTTGAACAGCACAGCTCCCAGTACAGATCCTTGGGGACCCTGCTGTTTATCTCTCCCCACTGTGAAAACTGACCATTTATTCCTACCCTTTGATTCCTATATTTTAACCAGTTACTGATCCATGAGAGGACCTTCCCTCTTATTGCATGATTGCATGCTTTGCAAAGGAGCCTTTGTTGAGGGACCTTGTTAAATGCTTTCTGAAAGTCCATGTACACAGTATTCACTGGATCATCCTAGTCCGCATATTTGTTGATCCCCTCAAAGGATTCTAAAATTGGTGAGGTATGATTTCCCTTTACAAAAGCCTTGCTGAAAACAGTATGTTGGGAAAAGAGTCATCTATATGTCTGATAATTCTGTTCTTTATTATAGTTTCAACCAATTTGCCTGATACTTAAGTTACGCTTACCAACCTACAATTGTCAGATGGGCTGTGGAGCTTTTTTAAAAAAAATTGATGTTGCATTAGCTATCCTCCAGTTATCTGGTACAGAGGCTGATGTAATTGATAGGCTACATACCATAGTTAGTAGTTTTACAACTTCATATCTGAGTTCCTTCAGAACTCTTGGGTGAATAGCATCCAGTCCTGGGGACTTGTTACAGCTTAATTTATCAATTTGTTTCAAAACCTCCTCGTACCTCAGTCTGGGACAGATCCTCAGATCTGTTACCTAAGAAGAATGGCTCAGGTGTGGGAATCTCCTTCACATCCTCTGCAGTGAAGACTGATGCAAAGAATTCATTTAGCTTCCCTGCATAAGAGCATTAGAATGGCCATACTGGGTCAGACCAAGGGTCCATCCAGCCCAGCACCCTGTCTGCTGACAGTGGCCAATGCCAGGTGCCCCAGAGGGAGTGAAATTAACAGGTAATGCTAAAGGGATCTCTCTCCTGCCATCCATCTCCAACCTCTGACAAACAGAGGCTAGGGACACCATTCCTTACCCATCCTGGCTAATAGCCATTAATGGACTTAACCTCCATGAATGTATCTAGTTCTCTTTTAAACCCTGTTATAGTCCTAGCCTTCACAACCTCCTCAGGCAAGGAGTTCCACAGGTTAACTGTCTGCTGTGTGAAGAAGAACTTCCTTTTATTTGTTTTAAACCTGCTGCCCATTAATTTCATTTGGTGGCCCCTAGTTCTTACATTATGGGAACAAGTAAATAACTTTTCCTTATTCACTTTCTTCACACCACTCTTGATTTTATATACCTCTATCATATCCCCCCTTAGTCTCCTCTTTTCCAAGCTGAAAAGTCTTAGCCTCTTTAATCTCTTCTCATATGGGACCCATTCCAAACCCCTAATCATTTTAGTTGCCCTTCTTTGAACCTTTTCTAATGCCAGTATATCTTTTTTGAGATGAGGAGACCACATCTGTACGCAGTATTCAAGATGTGGGCGTACCATGGATTTATATAAGGGCAATAAGATATTATCCATCTTATTCTCTATCCCTTTTTTAATGATTCCTAACATTCTGTTTGCTTTTTTGACTGCCGCTGCACACTGCGTGGACGTCTTCAGAGAACTATCCACGATGACTCCAAGATCTCTTTCCTGATAAGTTGTAGCTAAATTAGCCCCCATCATATTGTATGTATAGTTGGGGTTATTTTTAACCAGTTCTCTATCCATGAAAGGTCTTTCCTCTTATCCCATGACAACTGCAATGGCCTTGTCTTCCTTGAGTGCTCCTTTAGCACCTTTGTCATCTAGTGGCCCCACTGTTTGTTTGGAAGGCTTCCTGCTTCTGGTGTACCTATAAAAAAAATCTTACTGTTAGCTTTGCATCTATAGCAATTGCTTCTCAAATTCTTTCTTGCCTGGCCTTATTGTACTTTTTACACTTAACCTGCCAGAGTTTATACTCCATCATATTATTCTCACTAAGTTTTGACTTCCAATTTTTAAAAGCTGCCTTTTTGTCTCTATCAGCCTCCATTACTCTGCTGTTTATAGCCACAATGACATTCTTTTGATCCTCTTATTGTCTTTTCTGATTTGGGGTATACATGTACTCTTAGTCTTTGTTGTGTAGTTTTTAAAAAGTCCCAGTGCTGCTTGCAGGCATTTAACCCTTGTGACAGTTCCTTTTCATTTCTCTCTAAAAAGTTCCATTGATTATCCTCATTTCACCAATTTTCTGTGTTGCCTATTATATCTCTATTCTCATTTAATGCCAGGCACTCTAGTTGTCCATCCTAATACGGTGACTTCTAACAGTTGTATATAAACACTTATATATAAGAGATTAAACTGGGGAGTTCCAGAACTAAGGCATGAGTCTCTACAGCTTGAGCTGTGTAGACTGGGCACACAAGAGGATGCATAGCACACACTGATCAGTTGATTACACCTCCTTCACTGGTTTATGCATCAACTGTCTTGTCTTGTGGATGAGATACACATAAGAGAGGGCCAGCAGTTTTGCAGCACACTCTTGTTGAAGCTCCCAATTCCAGACAGCTCATTGTTGCGGTCTTTGGATTTTCCCTTCCTATGTTCATTTGCTGAAGCATAGAGGGGAATGGGGATACCAGTATCAATAGGCTTGACAGTCTATCTTGATTACTCACCTGGGTCTTTTATAAAGTATGTTTGAAACCTCGGAAGCTTAGAGTTATTCATCTTGTTCTACAGCAGCAGGCACAGGACCTCTCGGCACAGATTGAGGAAAGCATTTTGTTTTGTGATAGAAGCTTACATATAGGGAGCTCTGGCCTCAACACTGGTGCATTTATAACACATTATGACCCTCTATTGCCTATCCCAATTCCAGAAATTTGTGTGGCTAAGATTTAGGCTGCTCTTTGGGCTCTCATGAGATGAAGGGTTCCTCTAATGCCAAATACATCTGTGCTTGCAGAGGAACATCAAGACAGTGATGCTGCAGGGGAGGATCTTAATTTTTCCCAATGTTAGTAGAACTGTACAAGACAGCTAAATTAAAGTTGATGCCCATCCTGGAGGTACCTGTCTTAGGAACCTTATTTTCAAAAGTGTAACAAGGAATTGGAAAGCCAGTACTTTGTGTTTTGAGGCATACACATAAAGAATACAAAAGCTGATTTTTCCTACTTTTAAAAAACTTTTTAATTTTTAACCATCTAAGAGCCATATTTAGGATATTCTCAAATTCATGTGTGAGGTAGAGCTGGATAAATTATCAGTTGAAGCTTCTTAAGGCATACGTAAGACAAAGGGAATCAGATACTTCAAGCTCTATACCAATGTCTGTAAACTGGGTTTGAGCACCTGTAGGATCTAACTACTTTCACATGTTAACCAGCCTCCACTGTAAATCATACCAAGTACATCAGCCAAAGAAGCAAAACAACAAATGTTAGGGCCAAAATTTGCTCTGTTACACTGGCAGAAGTTAACTCTATTGACATCAGTGAGATTACTTGGCATTTTCAGTGATGTAACTGAGAGCAGAATTTTTCCTCCAGTCTTCATAAAATCTATTATAAACTCATACAAACTTGTTCTTTAATATCAAAAACCACAGAGCTAACTTCTGAGATTGTCATGTTTACTCTTTTTTTACTGCTTTAAATTTAAAAAAAATCAAGAAAGGCATTGTATACAGGGAATATTTGGCTCACATTCATTTAATAAATCTTATTAGATATTTTACAGTCGGCTTATTATTTTGCTTCTGATAAGAGTCTGTTAGTCCCCTTCCCCATGTAATGAATAGCAATTTTTTCTTGTATTTTCTGTCCAATTTAGACTGTAAGCCCTTTGGAACAAACACCATGTCTTTTTACATGTATGATGCTACTAGCAAAGTGTGTTTTTCCTTCGAGTGCTTGTGCATTTATTCTGCTTGTCCCCTTGCAATGAGATCAGATTCATTTGGCTAGCAATGTCCATTAGGTCTGTGCCTTTTTCCTGCATGCTCATACCTAAGAACACAATGAGCAGAGCAGGTCCCTTCTTAGCTCCTGTGGCTGCAAAACAAGTATTTAGTCTACATAGCATAAATATAGTGTTAGGATTAGTTTTTTGTTAGTTTTACCTGGTACTGGCATTTAGCCCATATGGCTGAAACCAAGTCCTCCAGATTTTAAATTTTGTCTCTTTTGTTAGTCAGTTGTTCCCTTTAATCATGGTCCACTCAAGGTGCCTATTTTGCCTCAGGGCAGGGGATATTGCAGTTAAATGTCCATCTGTTTTCCAAACAAACATACAAGGTAAGGGAGGCTCTCCTGAAGCTTTTTCTGCTAGACAGATCAATGAAGACTCGTTTCTGATATGAGTAAACAAGATCCTCCTGGATCTGAGAAGTCTACGTTTGAGAGATCTGTGAGCACTGGTTTGACTGCCCGCTCCTGAGCCACTACCACTAAAAAGTACTCTTCGACAATGACTGCAGTCATGTCCTCTTGAATGTCTGCTGAAAGGGGTTAGGAAGCATAGCAGATTTTGATTAAATCTCAGGAAAAAACTTCCTAACCCTAAGAACGTTAGGACAATAGAACAGGCTGCCTAAGAAGGTTGTGGCAGCTCCTTCACTGGAGGTTTTCAAAAGGAGGCTGGAAAGCCAGCTGTCTTGGATGGTTTAAACGAGTGCTAGCCGCCCTTCCCACAGCCCCATTGGCCTAGGGCGGCGAACCGTGGTCAGTGGGAGCTGCGATCGGCCGAACCTGCGGACGCGGCAGGTAAACAAACCGGCCCGAACCGCCAGGGGCTTTCCCTGAACAAGCGGCAGACCAGCTTTGAGAAGCACTGGTTTAAACAAAACAAATCCTGCTTCTTGGCTGGGGGTTAGACTAGACTATATGACCCTTGTGGTCCCTTCTAGCCCTATGATTCTATGAGACAGGAGAGAGCACTCTTCTTCTAAAGAGCATAGACATAGGTAACCTTCTCAGGGAGCTAATAAGAAGATGGAGAATGCCTGAGTCTGCTTCCTTAAAGGGTATCTCCAGGCCTGGAATGAGGAGGAGGAGTCTGATCTCATAGTTATGTTACTAGCTAAAGAGCAGTTTCATGCTACTTTAGGTGCTACCTCTGTGGTACCAACATTATGGCTCCCAGTACTGACATCGTCTACGTCATTGTCAGTGGTCCCCAATGTGCTACTTACAGAACTGACCTTCTTGGCACTGAGGTCCTTTATGGTACCAAGTAGTATCCCAGTATCCTGTCTGCCTGAGTCACCATTATTGGCATCTATGATGAGTGTACTCTCTCTCTTTGATATCAGCCACTACCTCATCCTCTGTACTGAGCACTTCAATGGCACCAAATAGGGAGCTTCCTATGGCACATCCCTGGACTCCTGTTAAATCTGCACTGTCCCCTGAGGAAGAATATTACCCTTTCTTGTCTAGCTAGCAGGGCTCCACCTCCCTATTCTCCAAGATTCTGCTTATGATAGGATCCCATTGGTTCTCATAGGGTTTCTAGGTACCATTTCTACTCTCACACAGACGTAAGTGACCTAGAGATGGGCACTATCCTTGGTAATCCCCATGGTAAATCCACGCTGCCTTTCCTTATAGCCATCAGTCTTGGCCCTGCAGGATCCCCAGGGGCTTATAGCTTGTAAGGAAGCCAACTTCAACTGCCCTTCTAAGGTTAGGTCTCATTCCACTGTAGAGTGTACAGCCTCAAGTGACACATACTGAGTTCATCAGGAGCAGGCATCTGATGAAGTACACCAAAGGGCTATGGAGCTTATCCTAACAGCTATTTCCTCATCTTCACCGGATGACACTGTAGTCCTTGTTGAATCATTCCACCTTGGTGACTACATAGTATTCCAGGATCATCTCTACTGGAGGGAGGGACATGCTAGAGACACTGGTTGAGATGATGCAAGAAAAATCCCAGAAACTGTTAGATATCCTGCACTCCTTAAATGCCATACTCCTGGTGGCATTCTGCACCAAAAAATAAAAAATGCTGCAAACAATATTTTAAAGTTCTGCAAAATTCTGCAAATTTTATTTGTCAAAATAACATTACATAATCATGCCAGCTTCAATTATTTTAATAATTTATTTAAAAATACCTGTCAGCACGTATGTGTATAACAATATAGACGCATACAAAAATTCCCCCAGGAGTATAGAGTTAAAGTAACCCCTATGACAACCCAGTTCCTGTTTCTCTGCCCCCTTCTCTCCCAGAGACCAGCCAGGGGGCCAAACACCCACAACCCCTCCCCCCAGAGCCCAGCTATGGGGCTCCTTAGCTCATATACCGCACTGCCCCCCCCCAAGCCTCTCTCCCCCAGAGCCCAGCCGCAGGGCCCTCCCTTGCCCAAATACCCACACCTCCTCCCCCTAAAAGCGCCGCTGTGGGGGGCTGCTGGCCCAGATACCCACACCCTTTCCCCCCAGAGCCCAGCCACAGCCCCCCCCCCCCCCAGCCCAGACACCCACCTCCCTCTCCTCTCTGTCCCCAGAGCTCAGCCGTGGCCTCCAGCCCAGACACACCCCCAGAGCCCAGGGATCCAGAGGGAAAAACAGCCTGATGCTCGGTCCCAGGCTTGCACGGAGTTTCCTGTGCACCGCCCTCTTCTTCCCCCAGGGAACTGCAGCTGTCGGGAACCCTCTAGCTCCCTCCCCTCCCCCTGGCAGTGTCTTCTATGGATAAGCTGGGCTCTGCTGAGTCCATCTGCTCCTAGTGGTGGCCAGCAGCATTGCAGCCCATTTCTATCAGGGAAAGGAAATTCTGTGCGCACTACGTTAATTTCTGCAAAATTCTGCAGTGGCGCAGAATTCCCTCAGGAGTAATGCCTCAAATATTTTATACAAAGTGGAAAAGCTTCAACAGAAGAGAATGGAAATATCTTATTGCTTGGTGGTTAGGGCACTCACCTGGGTAGAAGAGACCTACATTTAAATTCCTGCTCTAGACCAGGGATTTGAATCTGGAACTCCCACATCCCTGCTGAGTGCCCTAACCACTCAGCTATTGAGACTATGCAGGGGCACCACAACCACTGGGATCATCTAGTCTGATCTCCTGTATAACAGAGGCCATAGGTCTTCCCTGAAGTCATTCCCTTTTTGGAAAACAACCAATCTTGACTTTAAGTTTTCCAGTGATGGAGAAGCCACCACACCCTTCGCAAGTTGTTCTAATGGTTAATAACCTTCACTGTTAATAACCTAGACTTATTTCTTGTCTAAATTTGTCCAACCACTGGATCTTGTTCTATCTTTGCTAGATTGAAGCTCTCATTATCAATTTTTTGTTCTCCCTATAGGTACTGATGGACTGTGGTCAAGTCACCTCTTAGCCTTCTTTTTTTGCCAGGCCAAATAGATCAAGCTTCTTGAGTTTATCAGTAGGGAGCAGCTCAAGTTAAGCTGATTATCCACTGTGACCTCCTAAGTCTTTTCCTAGAGTCCCTCATCCTGTAAGTTTCAGCTACATTCTTTGTTACTAGATGTACAGCTTTACATTTGGCCATATTAAAATACATGTTGTTTGCATGTGCCCAGCTTACAAACCAATCCAGATCACTCTTTGTCAGTGACTTGTTCTCTTCATTATTTACCACTTGCACAGCTTTTGTGTCCTCTGCAAACTTTGTCATGATGATTTTATGTTTTCCCCCAATCCACTGATAACCTTAAATAGCACAGGGCCATGAACCAATTCCTGTAGAATCTCACTAGAACTACGGGTACTTGATGATGATTTTCCATTTATAATCACATTGAGACCTATCATTTAATCAGGTTTTAATCCATATAATGTGTGCCATGTTAATTTAGTGTCATTCTATTTTTTTTAATCAAAATGTTGTGCAGTACCAAGTCAAAAGCCTTATAGACGTTTAAGTATTTGACATCAGTTCTATTATCTTAATCAACTAAACTTGTAATCTCATAAAAAATACAGTTAGTCTGACAGGATCTGTTTTCCATAAACCTATGTTGATTAGCATTAACTATATTAAATTTTTTATTAATCAAGTTCTGTATCAGCCTGCATCTATTATTTTGCCCAGGATTGATGTCAGGCTGGCAGGCCTATAATTACCCAGGTCATCCCATTTATCCTTTCTAAATATGGCACAACCTTAATGGTCCAGTGAGATCCTTCACTAGCTCTTTTTCAAATCATGGATGCAAGTTTTCTGGACCTGCTGATTTAAAAATGTCTAACTTCATCAGATGGACATTTAACTGCAATATCCTCTGCCCTGAGGCAAAATAGGCACCTTGAGTGGCCATCATTAAAGGGAACAGCTTTTTATCATCATATGATATAATTGCATCATCTCCCCCCCCCAATACAGAGGCGAAATATCTATTGAGTACTTCTGCCTCTTCTCCATTATTATAGACAATTTTACCATTTCCATTTATTGATGGACCAATACTGTTGTTAGGATTCTTTTGATACCTAATAAACTTAAAAATGCCTCTGTATTATCCTTTACTCTGAAGGTCATAAATTTCTCCTTGGATATTTTGCTTCTCTTTTCAGTTCTTAGCTTCTGTTTTATGTTCATTACTATCATATTACCCTTTCTTCATGTATTATATATTGGTTTTAACCCACTCTACCCAGCTGCTGTTATTTCCCATGTAAGTTAGATTGATTTTTTTTCACCAGTGTGTGGCCTTTTTCAAATGTGGAATTGTGGCTTTGGGGCATTTAGTAAAGTGTTTTTAAACAATTCCCAATTATCATTCAAAATTTTCTGTTAAATTCTTTTTTCCAGCTGATTTGGCTCTTAATTGTTTTCAGCTTTGTGAAACTGGTCCTTTTAAAGCACCGATTATATATATTACTGATTTGGATTTCATTCTGTCTGAAAAAAAACACTAATATTTAGTTTTGTGATCAATCTTGATAGAACCAAGGGACATATGTGGATGGGGGTTGTAGCCTAGTGGACTAGTATGCCTTTATTATATTCACTGCTACTGTAGCCCAGTGGGCTAGCTTGCCTTCATTATATTTACTGCTTTGCATTATATTCAGCGGTAATGTAATAAACCTTCAGGCCTGTATCCTGTAAGACATTAGCTTCAGCAAATTAGCATAAAGCTTGAGACCTATGAACTTTGAACAGATAAATGGCCCTACAGAAAACCCAAGTATTTGAGGAACTGAAAATAGAGTTTTAGGGCAAGTTCTGATCACAGGTAAAAAGTTCAACCACAGAAGCGTCCTGATGTACTGATTTACGTAACAGGTACGTAAGATACATTTAAGGCTAGCCTGCTTACTTGCTTTTTGATATATCTATATCTATATAGATATCTTTTCTTATAAGTTTCTTATTTTCTTATAGGTGTGATTGTTTTATTATAATACGTTTATATTAGGGTATATTTTGCTGTACCTGCAGGCCACATCCTGTGTAGTGAGCTAAGGCAAAGTTAGCATACATATGTCTGGGACCTTTCACCTAGATAAATGGAGCTAAAGCATAAGGTCCATATATGACTGCAACCTTTAACATAGAGGATGCGTTAAAGAGGGTTGGCATAGCGGCTTTCCTAAGTTCATAACCTTTTAAACTTAACAGGTACACCACAACTTAGAACTTGGAAAGAACCGAAATAACAAGTTAGGACAGAAATAACAATAACAAATGTGATATCTAATCACAAAAGGGCCATGGTAACGAATTGACGTATATAATAAATTGAGATCATTGATATACTAACCTATAGGAAAAAGACACTCCAACATTAGTAAGGTGAAGAAATACAAATAAGGAGAAAGGAAAAATCCCCTACTGAATATGCATCAAACATAACAGTGTCAGCGTAACAAATTATAAAAGTGGCACCCCACCCTAGGGGCAGTAGCAGAGAGAGATGTAGTCGTTGGCAGGTGCCAGAATGATAGGAAAGGTGATGGTGATGAGGAAGATGATAGCTAACATTTCAGGTTGTTCTACAAGGGATGGTGTGAATATATGGGTGTGTAGGTGTACATTCTGTAGTATTTCTATCTATCCTACTAAGTTGGGTTGTTTGTGACTGTGCTAAATGTATTAATAAACTATATTTGTAAATATAAAAGAGTTCCTATATTGTGAGTGTTGCAACTGTGCACATCAGGGTTCCCAACTATATAATAATTTAAATAATAGTGGGCCTGATCTTGGGGCAAGAACCTGGCAACCCCCAAAGTGATAACTGGGGATTCTTAAGAAATCAATATAATAAATACATAATCTAAGATCAGACTACAGGGTGCAGGGACACGTTGGGACAAGGGTAGATGTGCCTGATTGAATGGAAGAGGCTAGGGGTCAGCCAGGGTCTGTATGCGGGAAGCTCCCTAACAGTCACCCCCCCCACCCAGCAAAAAAAAAAAAACCTCAAAACAACCCTGTTCCATACTTTCCCCACCTATACCCAACAACCCTCCTAGTTCACACCCAGGCTTCTTCCCAGCAATTACTTCCCTCTCCCTCAGCTCCTCTGTTACCCGTGACTTCCCCAAGCCTTTGCACTGCTTCTGAGGGGTGCAGGAAATACGGTTCTATATTGTAGTTTAAATGAATTATTACTCAGAGTTCTGTATTAATATGCCCAGTAAGGAATCTATTTGTCAAAAAACATTTCCTGAATCTTTTTTGTTGTCTGTGTTGTTACAAACATACTTGCTGACAAATGTGAAATAAATGAACAAAAATAATTGAAACCGGTGTGATTATACTGTGTTATTTTGACAATTGAAATATGCAGAATTTTGCAGAATTTGAAAATATTGTGCACAGAATTTTTAATTTTTTGGCACCGAATTCCTCCAGGAGTAGTTCTGTATTCTATTCAGGATACAAGAATAATTGTCAGGGGAAGAGTCCTCTTCTAAGTGCCATAATTTCCCTTCTCATTGAATTTCTCACTTCATGTATTTTCATATTCCTTTTCAAAGTATAACAGTACTGTATATGCTGGCTCCAGTGTGGATAAAAGCTATCTTTAGTAGGCCAAAATGTGAATTAGCAGAGAATGAAACACTGGCAAGGATAATACCACTTTTTGCATAATTGTTCCCAAATCTGGGAAAACCTGTTTTTATTAATGTCCCCCAATAAACCATAAATGGGATATGTCAACTTCTTTCTATAACACTGTAAGGAGGTTGTTGCTCGTGTCAATGAACAGGGTCCTTTAACATCCCACTACCAACTTTGAAATCCTGTCCCACAGCCGTCAGTCTTCTGTTAGTGCTCCTAATTAATATTACAATTAACCCATCCATATAGGCTGTTGTTGCAACATTCCCAGTACCTTCTGGTCCAGAAACAAGAATGGACTGGAAATGGAACATTGGTCTTTTATATGATTGTATTGAAACTATCTTAGCCACTGTGGGCCTGATTTTCTGAAAATAAGACCCTTCATCAGTGTGTTCCTTATGAATAAGGCAGTGTGTGCAAGTGAAAATCATTCGGTACCATCGTAGGCAAAGGTTTCATTTACTTAAGTTTCCTCCTACAGAAAAAGGATAATATGATATTACACTGAACTATCTAATGTCTCAATATTATACTGGAGGAAATTGTTTTATGCATCTTTTGTAAGTACAAATGACTAATATATTATTCAAGAATAGAATGGTCTGAACTATTACTTTGGTTTGAAATAAAACTACAACAAAACTAGCAGCAGGTAATTGTAAAAAAGAAAAGATTTATGTATGTGAGATGAAGATGTCTGCATTCTAGTGAGGATGTATATCTGATTACAACTCTTTTAGTTAACTGTACATTTTTTGTTTGTGCTTTCAGTGTATCCATACTGGCCAAATTGTACTAATTAGTCCAGTTATTCCAGTTTTCTTTGTTAATCAAGTAAAATACTCCTAGTTTCATTTGCACAAATAGGTGGTAAGGTGGGTTTCTGCATTAGTTTCTTACCTTCAAAAATTTGATTTTTCCCTTTTCCAAGAGCACCTGGGGGTTATCGTGGATTAAAAACTAAATATGAGTCATCAATGTTGCCAAAAAAAAAAAAAAGCGAACATCATTTTGGGACATAACAGCAGAAATTCTGTAAGCAAGATACGAGAAATAATCCTTCCTTTCTACTCATCATTGATAAGGCCTCAGCTGGAGTATTGTGTTCAGTTTTCGAAACCACACTTTAGGAAAGATGTGAACAAAGTAGAGACAGTCCAGAAGAGAGCAACAAAGATGAGTAAAGTTCTAGAAAACACAACCTACAAGGAAAGATTGAAAAAAAATTGATTTATCTAGTCTGGAGAAGAGAACACTGAGGGGGGGACATACGAGTCTTCAAGTACCTAAAAGGTTGTTATAGAGAGGAAGGTGAGAAATTGTTCTTCTTATTCACAGAGGACAGGCCAAGAACTAATGGGCTTCAATCGCAGCAAGGCAGATTTAGGTTAGACATTAGGAAAAACTTCCTAACTGCGAAACTAGTTAAGCATTAGAATAAATTAACTAGGGAGGTTGTGGAATCGCCATCACTGGAGGATTTTAGGAACATGTTAGACAATCACCTTTTTTTTTTAATTCATAGATTCTAGGACTGGAAGGGACCTCGAGAGGTCATCGAGTCCAGTCCCCTGCCCGCATGGCAGGACCAAATACTGTCTAGACCATCCCTGATAGACATTTATCTAACCTACTCTTAAATATCTCCAGAGATGGAGATTCCACAACCTCCCTAGGCAATTTATTCCAGTGTTTAACCACCCTGACAGTTAGGAACTTTTTCCTAATGTCCAACCTAGACCTCCCTTGCTGCAGTTTAAACCCATTGCTTCTTGTTCTATCCTTAGAGGCTAAGGTGAACAAGTTTTCTCCCTCCTCCTTATGACACCCTTTTAGATACCTGAAAACTGCTATCATGTCCCCCCTCAGTCTTCTCTTTTCCAAACTAAACAAACCCAATTCTTTCAGCCTTCCTTCATAGGTCATGTTCTCAAGACCTTTAATCATTCTTGTTGCTCTTCTCTGGACCCTTTCCAATTTCTCCACATCTTTCTTGAAATGCGGTGCCCAGAACTGCACACAATACTCCTGCTGAGGCCTAACCACAGCAGAGTAGAGCGGAAGAATGACTTCTCGTGTCTTGCTCACAACACACCTATTAATACATCCCAGAATCATGTTTGCTTTTTTTGCAACAGCATCACACTGACGACTCATATTTAGCTTGCGGTCCACTATAACCCCTAGATCCCTTTCTGACGTACTCCTTCCTAGACAGTCTCTTCCCATTCTGTATGTGTGAAACTGATTTTTTCTTCCTAAGTGGAGCACTTTGCATTTGTCTTTGTTAAACTTCATCCTGTTTAACTCAGACCATTTCTCCAATTTGTCCAGATCATTTTGAATTATGACCCTGTCCTCCAAAGCAGTTGCAATCCCTCCCAGTTTGGTATCATCCGCAAACTTAATAAGCGTACTTTCTATGCCAATATCTAAGTCATTAATGAAGATATTGAATAGAGCCGGTCCCAAAACAGACCCCTGCGGAACCCCACTCGTTATGCCCCTCCAGCAGGATTCGGAACCATTAACAACAACTCTCTGAGTACGGTTATCCAGCCAGTTATGCACCCACCTTATAGTAACCCCATCTAAATTGTATTTGCCTAGTTTATTGATAAGAATATCATGCGAGACCGTATCAAATGCCTTACTAAAGTCCAGGTATACCACATCCACAGCTTCTCCCTTATCCACAAGACTCGTTATTCTATCAAAGAAAGCTATCAGATTGGTTTGACATGATTTGTTCTTTACAAATCCATGCTGGCTGTTCCCTATCACCTTACCACCTTCCAAATGTTTGCAGATGATTTCCTTAATTACTTGCTCCATTATCTTCCCTGGCACAGAAATTAAACTAACTGGTCTGTAGTTTCCTGGGTTGTTTTTATTTCCCTTTTTTATAGATGGGCACTGTATTTGCCCTTTTCCAGGCCTTCTGGAATCTCTCCCGTCTCCCATGATTTTCCAAAGATAATAGCTAGAGGCTCAGATACCTCCTCTATTAGCTCCTTGAGTATTCTAGGATGCATTTCATCAGGCCCTGGTAACTTGCAGGCATCTAACTTTTCTAAGTGATTTTTAACTTGTTCTTTTTTTATTTTATCTGCTAAACCTACCCCCTTCCCATTAGCATTCACTATGTTAGGCATTCCTTCAGACTTCTCGGTGAAGACCGAAAAAAAGAAGTCATTAAGCATCTCTGCCATTTCCAAGTTTCCTGTTACTGTTTCTCCCTCTTCACTAAGCAGTGGGCCTACCCTGTCTTTGGTCTTCCTCTTGCTTCTAATGTATTGATTAAAAAGTCGTCTTGTTTCCCTTTATTCCCGTAGCTAGTTTGAGTTCATTTTGTGCCTTTGCCTTTCTAATCTTACCCCTGCATTCCTGTGTTGTTTGCCTATATTCATCCTTTGTAATCTGTCCTAGTTTCCATTTTTTATATGACTCCTTTTTATTTTTTAGATCATGCAAGATCTCGTGGTTAAGCCAAGGTGGTCTTTTGCCACATTTTCTATCTTTCCTAACCAGCGGAATAGCTTGCTTTTGGGCCCTCAATAGTGTCCCTTGAAAAACTGCCAACTCTCCTCAGTTGTTTTTCCCCTCAGTCTTGATTCCCATGGGACCTTACCTATCAGCTCTCTGAGCTTCCCAAAATCTGCCTTCCTGAAATCCATTGTCTCTATTTTGCTGTTCTCCCTTCTACCCTTCCTTAGAATTGCAAATTCTGATTTCATGATCACTTTCACCCAAGCTGCCTTCTACTTTCAAATTCTCAACAAGTTCCTCCCTATTTGTTAATATCAAGTCTAGAACAGCTTCCCCCCTAGTAGCTTTTTCAACCTTCTGAAATAAAAAGTTGTCTGCAATGCAGTCCAAGAATTTGTTGGATAGTCTGTGCCCTGCTGTGTTATTTTCCCAACATATATCCGGATAGTTGAAGTCCCCCATCACCACCAAATCTTGGGCTTTGGATGATTTTGTTATTTGTTTAAAAAAAGCCTCATCCACCTCTTCCACCTGGTTAGGTGGCCTGTAGTAGACTCCTAGCATGACATCACCCTTGTTTTTTACCCCTTTTAGCCTAACCCAGAGACTCTCAACACTTCCATCTCCTATGTCCATCTCTACCTCAGTCCAAGTGTGTACATTTTTAATATATAAGGCAACACCTCCTCCCTTTTTCCCCTGTCTGTCCTTCCTGAGCAAGCTGTATCCATCCACACCAACATTCCAATCATGTGTATTATCCCACCAAGTTTCAGTGATGCCAACAATGTCATAGTTGTATTTATTTATTAGCACTTCCAGTTCTTCCTGCTTATTACCCATACTTCTTGCATTTGTATATAGGCATCTAAGATACTGGTTTGATCTTTCCTCCCAGTTTTGTCCTGACCCTCCTTTCTCTCTGCCAATATAGCCCACACTCCCTCTCGTTTCCGACCCATCTCCCATGTCTCCATGTTCCCCACTTACCTGCGGGCTTTGCTCACCTGTCCCCGTCGAACCTAGTTTAAAGCCCTCCTCACTAGGTTAGCCAGTCTGTGTCCAAATAGGGTCTTTCCCCTCCTTGAAAGGTGAATGCCATCTCTGCCTAGCAGTCCTTCCTCAAATAGCATCCTGTGGTCTAGGAAGCCAAAGCCCTCCTGGCGACACCATCTTCACAGCCAGGCATTCACCTCCATGATGCATCTGTCTCTGCCCGGGCCCCTACCTTTGACAGGAAGAATCGAAGAGAATACCACCTGTACTCCAAACTCCTTCACCTGTACTCCCAGAGCCCTGTAGTTACTCTTGATCCGCTCAGTGTCACACCGCACAGTATCATTTGTGCCCACATGGATGAGTAGCATGGGGTAGTAGTCAGAGGGCTGGATAATCCTCGACAATGCCGCCGTAATGTCTCGGATACGGGCTCCCGGCAGGCAGCATACCTCCCGAGATGAAATGTAAGGGCGACAGATGGGCGCCTCCGTCCCCCTCAGCAGAGAGTCTCCGACCACCACTACCCTACGTTTCCTATTTGCAGTGGTGGCAGCAGACCTCCCAGCCTTAGGGGTACGAGGCTTCTCCTCCTCTACTGTAGGGGGTGATGCCTTCTTTCCTGTATCAAGAAGAGCATAACGGTTACCTATTACCATGGCGGGAGGGTTCAGAGCAGGGGTGAAGCACTGCCTGCTGCCAGAAGTAACCAGCTGCCAGTGTCCACCCTGAGCCATCTCCTCCTCCACAAGTGGTGTATCAGCAGTCCTGTGTACTGGGACAGCTACCTCAGCTGTCTCCACATGGACACTGTCCAGGAATTGCTCGTAGATTCGGATGCTCCTCAACCTAGCCACCTCCTCCTGTAGCTCTCCCACCTGATGCCTGAGAGATTCCACCAGCAGGCACCTTTCACATTGGATGGTCCCCCCAGCCTGGATATCAGTAAGTGGAAATTGCAAGTTACAGTCTCTGCAAAACCACACCAGGATCTGGGTAGAAGCATCCATGCTCAGGCGCTCTGTCTGGCTACAGGCGCAGGTGGAGGAGACAGAAGCAGTGCTGGCATAGGTGTTGCGGGTCTTCCTAACCATCGTAAGCCTTCCTCTGTCAAACTCCCGTCTGCAGCCCCCTGCCCGCTGAAAGGGTTATTTAAGTAAGAAGTTTTAGGTTTTAAGGGGAATAAAGGGAAAACAGATAGAACCGGCAAGGGACCCTTGCCCCTTCCCACTCCCCTTCCAAACTCCCTTGCGAAACTCCCTGTTAGCAGCCCCTGGTCACAAAAGCTCCCTGGTCGCTTGTGCGCTGCTTTATAAAGCCCTGGCCTGTATGAATGTCCCGCCCACTGATTAAGGCTCAGCCACTTACCAGAGGCTTCTAGCTTTCAAATCTTCCTTTGAAGCTCACAGCTTCCAACTGCCAGCCACAGCACACGGTCCTTCAACCAACCAACCAACCAGACTGACAAACACAAGCTCAGCACACAGCAAGTAAACCCCAAACACAAACAAACACACACTACAGACAGTCACTTACCCCAAAAGGGTGCTGTATTGCTCCTCCTTCACCTGGAGAACTCCCTTGCGAAACTCCCTGTTAGCAGCCCCTGTTTGTTTTGGGGATGGTCTAGATCGGGGTCGGCAACATTCAGCACGCGGCTCACCAGGGTAAGCACCCTAGCGGGCTGGGCCAGTTTATTTACCTGCTGACGCGGCAGGTTCGGCCGATCGCGGCCCCCACTGGCCACGGTTTGCCGTCCCGGGCCAATGGGGGCGACGGGAAGCGGCGCGGGCCGAGGGATGTGCTGGCCGCGGCTTCCTGCTGCCCCCATTGGCCCGGGACGGCGAACCGCGGCCAGTGGGGGCGACGGGAAGCGGCGCGGGCCGAGGGATGTGCTGGCCGCGGCTTCCTGCCACCCCCATTGGCCCGGGACGGCGAACCGCGGCCAGTGGGGGCCGCGATCGGCCGAACCTGCCGCGTCAGCAGATAAATAAACTGGCCTGGCCCGCCAGGGTGCTTATCCTGGCGAGCCGCATGCCGAACGTTGCCGACCCCTGGTCTAGATAGTACTTAGTCCTGCCTCTGTGCAGGAGAGTGGACTAGGTGACCTATTGAGGTCCCTTCCAGGCCTACATTTTTATGATGCTATTATTCAATTTCCCTGGTTTTGGATGAATTTTATCCTTTATTTTGCATATTGCAGACAGTTCTGTATCAGTTTGATGTAGTTTTATTCTCAATTACTTGTATGATTTTTATTATATATTACTATTATAATGTTATTGATTTTCCCCTAACAGCCTGACACTACATGGGAGAAAACCCCTACTGCCAGAGTGCTGGAGGCAGGGCCAAAACAGATGGGAGGCAGGGACTTCCTCTGGCCACTGTCAGTACAAATGCAGCTGCAGGAGGCAGGGAGGGAGGGAGGGAAAGAAAGCACTCCATTAGAGATTTTAGGGCCTTTGTTGACATCTACAATGCTAGTGCATTTTTTTAACTGGACCTTTAGATATCAGTGGGTCCCTGCTCCTTTCATAAAGGGAGCGGTACTCTTATTGTGAGATGAGCAGCAATAGCAGAGCAGAGTGGCTGGGGCTCTTAGATGGGGGAATGGAGGAATGATTTTGAAAAATTTAAGAGACATACATATAGACAAACAATAAAAACAAAGTGAAAGAAAGCAGCTGACAAATTTTGTACTCTTAATATGTTGCTTGTATGTCAGTCAAAGGAGTAGGGAACTGGAGAGACTAAAGGCAATATAGCTGTATAGTTTCACAGTATTTGTTTATATTATATTTTAATGTATTTTGCAATAAGCCCCAACAGGGGGCATAGGGAACATGCTTTTTACATGTTATAAAGTCCCATAACGTAAGAGAATATGGTTTTACCAATCCATTAAAAAGTTAATTTGAGTTATTTACCTTCATTAAATGTGCTTATTCATTTTGTTTCTCATTCTGACTTGCTATTGATAAGTAATAACATTCTTTACCGTTCACAATCTTTAATAAAAAAATTCAAATTCTGATGGCTGCATTTTATTGAAAACACACTCTCTCTCTCCCCCTCCACTCTGCATACTGTAGCAGGACAGAAGGTTGCCAGAGCTCTTTTAAATTCTGAGATGTACTGAATCTTGTGCCATAAGTCTTTGAAATACAATAATTAAAACAGGTACATGAATATTTTGCTGTCTGTATGCAACTAGTAAGGCCATTCTTATTACTGAATTTAAACAAATACTACTTCATTGCCAATACACTATTAGACTCAGATAGTTTATTATTTTATTCTTGTTCCAAAATGGCATCAACAGAGCTAGGGCTAATTTGGGGTATTGTTGAATGGAGCTGTGACAGCAGGAGAAACAATCTTAAGGAAATAGAAGACATAAAATGTGCAGTGTAATGTCTTATCACAGCACTCCCTAGTCAGACCACTCCCTAATCAAACAAGCAGTTTTATGACATGTGTTGATGCCTTTGAAGGTGTAGCTGGCTTTCATAGTATAGGATTTCCTGTCCAAAAGGGCAAGTGGTCATTTGAAGTTTAAGAGTCATAGGGCAGCATAAACCATGTTTTTTGAAAAAAGAAAAAATAAGAAGAAATGGACTGTGGTCTAGTAACAGGAAAATGTAAATGAAAAAAAAGTCTATAGTCTTTCAGACATCAAATAAAAATACAGTACAATATTTTGTCCTAGGTGTGTGTTTTCTTTATTTAACATTTACATGTTTAATTATTTTTAAATTTTGTTTTATTGTAGTCATTAAGAGAAACAGGTCTTTTAGAGAGAGGTTTTGTTTTTCTTTTTGTTTTGTCCCCGTCTCTCCCCCACAAACACCCCTCTCCTCTAGTCTCTCTGTCTGTCTGTCTGTCTGCTGAAAAAAGCAGAGGAGGATATACTGTGTCAGGAGAACCCACCTAAAGGGCCCCCTTGACGCTAGCACATCCTCTGTCAGGCAGCATTCACTGCAGCCCGGAGCGGATTCTGCTGCAGAGTAATAGTGCCACAGAGTCTGCAAGTGTCCTGAGCTGCTACTGAACAGGAGAGCAAAGACATAGTATGAAAGGATCCAAGGATTTCAGAGGGTATGTTGGCAATTCTTGTCAGGAGAAAGAAATCAAGAGCCTGCTGCCTGCAGTGTTTTAATATATACAGGGTCTGTATAGCTTGATCTTAAGAACCTTCCCAAGGATGTTGTCAGAGCCTCAGGAGTAATAACTACTGTTTGCTGAATTGGGAGAAAAGAAGAGCAGAGGAGGATTTCTTAGATAACGTAGGACTTAAAGCTTTGCTTTTTTGTGGCAAAATCTGAATGCATGCACGTTTTTTATATAAAGTATAACATCAAATTAGAACTAGGTTATGCAGTGAAAGAATCAATAGCTTAGTCATTTTACTTAAAAGGAGCAGACAGCCTTATGGGGTTAGACATCAAAATGAATTTGATCATGACAAAACCTTATACTCATGGTAGTATCTAATTGTAGTCCTGTCCTATGGAGCAGAAAAAGCACATTTCCTTCCTTCTTTCTTAGATGAAGAAATAAACCCTGAGAATCAAAATTCAGAGAAGAAGTTTGCTTTGGATGTACATGGGTTTTTAACCACCAGTCTTTGTACAGGGCTTGCAAGAAAGAAAACTCCATTAAAGTGATCACTGATGAATATGTGTCTAAGAAAGAAGAAAAAGCAATATTCATTTCTAAAGGACACTATGGCAAAGGAATCTGAAATTATTCATTTTCCCCTAAACACTGATTTAGCATGGATGACAAGAAACTATCGTTTGACTAACCTTTTCCTTTTCCATATGAAAATGCTTTAATTTATACCAAAACCACTTGGATTGTATCAAGGGGAACCTTTGCCTTCACTTAGGATACGCAGTTACCATATATCATATACTTTCATTTTTGTAACTCACCAGTGTGACATAAATGGATGGAAATGTACATAGAAAACCCTATGAAAAGTCTTTCCTCAGATCTTGGATATTTTTATTTTTGTGGAATACAATAATTTTTGCAATAACCCTTGGTGTTAACTACTCATGCAGTTGTTTTGGAATGCATCTATGAATACCATCACAGAAAAAGCTATCTGATAAGGAAAATACTAATGCTGGAAGATCTGTGAACATGATGCATGTGAATAATTTCCCCTTTAGGAGGCATTCATGGATATGGTGAGTAATCGATACACACTACAGATTGTTAAACTCAGAATGCTTGTTTGCAAAATACAGTGGCAAGTGCCAGATGCTGACTTTTCCATTGTTAATGGAAAGTGAGGATTGAGCTGTTGTAAAATGAAAATCTTACAGAGATGATAGTGGTGATGTAATACAAGTTTAGCACCCCTGTGCCATCACAAAACAGAAGAGTCAAGCTGCAGAATGGAGATGATAATATAGCTGTAAAAATACAATCAATAAGAACCTTTTGAGAAATAGAAATATTTCTATCTATGGGATCAATGAAAGACTGCCATTTGATTCATAACATTATTTCAAAGAAACACTACAAACTTGTTTTCCCCATATAATATTGTCTTGTCTGGCCTCTATTTTTTTTTCTTTTTAGAGTTCAGTTGACTGAAAAACAAGGATAAATGATTCCCCTACAGTAATTCAGTAATTAAAAAATATATATATATGTTTGTGTGCTAACATTTTAAACCTGGCTGTTTGGGAAACAATCCCACTGAACTAAAATCACTTCAACATTATTAAAACATCTGTTTCCTCTTAAACCCAGACAAATCTGTAGTTCTTGCTCAGGGAGTAACCTTTGTCTACAACTTACTTTATAATGTATTAAGGTCAACTTTATGATTATTTTCCAGTCGATTGGCGTCATGTCATGCTACTCATGTTGGAATTTATGACTGAATGCTTTAACTAACTACTGAACTTCTGGGCAAGGCCCAGTTTTATGTAAGATCTTGTCTTTATTACATTTTTGGGTTTATTTCAGTTCTTTTAAAGGTACTAAAAGCAAGCAGATTATGAAAGTTCGGTCTGCACAGTTTATATTTAGTCAAAAGATTTGCCTTTAGTATAAATGTTTGGATACCTAACTCATTAGGATTTTCCCTGGCCAATATCTTTATAGTAATGCAAAATATTATTTTCCTCAGTGTATTTCAGACTTGTACTTAACAATATAATATAACAATATAGCACAACCACAAATCTGCGATGGGTGTCATTTGTCAGAGGTTTCTGGCTGTACAGCTCAGAACCAATCAGAACCATGGTGCACCTGTGACAGCCTCTGTCAGACCAGGGGATGCTATGAATTTATGACTCTACTAAATTTGTAATACTAAATCTTAATGCAGAGTTAATACAGAATCATCCCTTTAACACATCTTACTCCTCTATCACAGTCCTCTGCCACTTTCCCATAACACCAATCTTAGGCTAAGTGAAATCCTTGTAATATCCCCTTATAGCCCACTTTAAACAGCATCACCTGGGAAAACAAATAATAAAGGTAAGGTTTTAGTTAAGCTCATTCCCCCTGCTTTTGTAGCTTATTTTGCAAAGTGCAGTGTGGTCCACACCTAACAGGAAAGCTCTTATATTCCTGTTGTCTTCTAAGAATTTGGCCTACTTTTCTTTTTAATAACTTGGAGAAATTGTTCTGAAACATTTTTAGCGCCTTCAAGTTTATTTTATGTCTCAGTACTTTGCAACCAACATTTTGAATTCTTTTTGAAGCGGTTTGATCACATCAATTGTTAGTTTTTTCTGCCCTCATAGGCAGTTGCCTGCCTTCCCTGTTCACCCCCTCCCAGCCTCCTTGGTATCTGTACCAAAATGTGAATACATTCTGTAGGAAGTACTATAGCAGCAATGTGGGATATTTTTGCATGTGGTGCTGCACAAATGTATGTAGGCTTTCACATGGTTTACATTTAATATATTATCTGAATGCAGATTATACCATGCAAACATTTATGGCTTACTAGATCCCAGACCTTACTTTGGAATTAAAATGTTTCAGCTCAGTGTTGTTCAACTGCCCATTCTGGGAACCAGGCAAATTTGCTTATTCATGCTACGTTAGATCTGTAAAGAACATTTCTGAATGGTAAACTTTGGAGTTACTACCATAGTCATTTTTGTAATTCTGTAAAAGCACTTTCACAAAACCTATGTGTTGGCTGCCAGACATACCAAAGCTTCCCATAGTAAATTTGAGTTGATATAGAAAGAGTGGTCTGTATATATTTCTATCTTCTGGTAAGAAGATAGTGAAGCTAGATGAAGAGATTTTTTTTTCATATGACCCAATTAGTATTGTGCTTGGTTAACAGCTATATCAGTTGATTCTTCTTGCTATATTTTCTGTAATATTGAACAACATATTAAAGGTATATTGTCTCAAGCAGCATATAGTACATATTTAATTTTGAAATACTATGTTTTAAATATAGAAATCCATATTTGGATTCAGTGCCAATAAACATAAATACCTTAGTGACATTATTTTTTTAGTTTAAGTATATTCTCTACCTTCATAGGCATTTCATTTCTCTCTATCTCTCCTACTCTGTCTCTGATATAGAATGGAACATAGGTGGCTGTCAGTCCAGGGCTAGTAAATAAAACCTTTTGAATTTTAAGTTAATTTCGTTTGTTTTAGCCTTTCCCCCTCCCCCTCCCAGTCCATGGCTTTTAACTGCTATGTGCAGATGGTGGAGCCAAGGTGCTTTTTGCCTTTGTGTTTGTTTGGATGTGTGTGTCGGCTTGGGGGAAGGGTTGCCAAAAGATGGTAGGTATCCCTAGCAAGAGCCAATTCTAGGTGCTGGGTTTGACCTTGAACTCACAGCCTTCCATCCCTAAAGTGTGAATGCCCCTAACTAAACCCTACTGCTAATGTTATTTATACTGGCTCCCAGTTAATACGTTATTTTGGATAATCATTTACATAGCACAATAACGTGAGTTTAAAAGTAAATATCATGATCTGTTCTTTGCCTTGGAAAATGGCAGGCTGGGAGAGCAAGATTATGAAGAGCCTTCTGAGTGAGGATGTGTAAGTTAAATTCACTGTGGTAAAAGACAGGAAGCCAACGGAGGGGTTCAAAGAGGGTGTGTAAGTGATGTGGTTGGAGTGGGTGTGGAGAGGATGATTTTAGTAGCAGCTGTTTTGGATAGACTGGAATGGTAAGAGGTGAAATATGGGGAAGCCAGGAGGGAAGGATTATAAAAGCTAAGTTGATTGATGTTTTAGGAGAGGATAAAGTTAGTCCTGGGAAGATTGAGAAAAATGAGATGTGGGGTGACATTAGATGAGGAGTAACAGGAGCCTATTATATTTACAATATAACACCACTACTTAAGCCAGCAAGTATGTGCAAGTCTGTAGAACATGCTATTTATTTCTTTTCAGATTTGAAACTACTTTAGAAATGTTTGTGAATGGATTGTATTACATAGCTTTCTTTTCCATTATACTTTTTTCTGACTTTTTGATGCCAAACCAAATAAAGATAAGCATGGTATCTAATTTTGGTTTGCCTTGCTGGGTATATCTTTTCCTATTTTTATCAAAGAAAAGTTAGAAGAACTGAAGAACTATGATTTTTGAGTTCAAGTATTTGTGCCCTCAAAACTGTAAAGATGAAAAATTAAATATATGAGCACATATTGTAGGACAATGTAATCTATATTCAGTCACTCTTTTTTGTTTCCCTTCTACTAAGATATTGACATAAAATGAAATTTAAATTGTAGAGCAAGTCAGTGAGCTAAGAAATGGAGCAAAAAAAATCATTTTCTGCCTTTTAATCTAGTCAAATTTACTTCATTTGATCATTACTGTGCTATGTACTTCATCGAATACAAAATAATGTGAATGCGTGGCTGTATGGTCAGCCCTTTGCTTTAGATTAATTTGATGGCCAACTACCTTGTTGAAAAGCACCTTAGTAAATGCATGACTGTTTGAATACAAGTTTAAATAAGTCTTTTTGATTTCTAGTTCCCAGAATCTTCTGGAATAATAGTATTATTACGCATGTTTGTACATTTTAATTATTGAACTAAATAGTTTGTCACCAGTTATCAAATTATTAGCTTTTTCTCATTGTAAAGGTTTTCCATTTTGTGGGTCTGGAGTTATATTTTGCCTTGGTAGAAAACTGAAAGAAACTAAATATCCTGACCTTAGTAGATAAGGCAGAAAAAGAATTATTTTTTAAACATTTGGTTTGAGGGGCTGAGCAACTTCAGCTCACTTAGAAGTCAGTGAGAAGCTGAGGATGGTTGGCATTGTGCAGGAAATGGTCAGCCTCCCTCAGGATAAGGCCCTGAATCAGTAACACAATCTAAAATGTACTTGCTCACTTGTTTTGCTACCTTAAATTCTTGTTTGTGCTAGGTTTTTTTATGGTGAGGGGAGCAAACTTGTGCCAGAATTTCTGTTCAGAATTGTATTTAATTAGTTTCTAGACCTATGACTTCAGGCCTTATTCTATTGGCTACAGAGGAATCCCTTCCTTCTGATGGAGAACAGGATCTGAAATGTCTGCAAGCCAAATGACTGATTTCTGAGCATGACAACCGATCCTGTTAAGGCCAAATGCAGTTAGTTCTTAATCTTCTGTTGCCAGTAGGTTTTGATTGTGCTGATAAGTATGAAAGGTCATCATCTTCTCAAATTTCTGGTGCTGAATAGCAGTGTTAGTGAGCTTCAGGCCTTGTTTATGTACACTGCTCAAATTAGGTGAAATTCAGCTAGGCTTATACATTTTTTACTAAATGAAGCAGACAGTAGTAACCACTATTTTGCAGTAAAACCACTGTTTCTGTTGACTTTTTTTCTTTTATATCCTCATTTTTTCAAACCCTGTTTATCCATTGGTATCACCTAACCAACATACAACACGCTGCACATCAGTGAAGAGGAGGAAATATTTTGACCAAGGACAAATAGGGCAAACCTCTCCTTTCTCTATTATATTAATGCTTTGTTCTTTTATGGTGCCTTTCATCTGGAGAACTCAGAGTGCTCCAGAAACACTAACCAGCTAGATATCACAACACTCCTGTGACGTGGAGCAAGGGGATATAGGGATCATGTCACCCACTACTGAAATGCAGCAGCTGTTTAGCTCTCAGCACAGTAGTATAATGTCATGGGATATATATAATATCTATACAGGGGAGACAGCTCATTTGAAAAACCTGCTGTAAACTGTACTCACTTTAATGTCCTCAGAAGGATGACTTGACTCTGCTGGGATTTTAGCCTGTGGTTCCAGAGTAAATATATACACTGGGTGATTAGACCACCCTGGGTATCTCTATGTTGCAATTAGACACCTGACCTGTGCCAGCTGACTTGGACTCGCAAGCCTCTGGCTTGGGGGCTGTTTAATTGTGGTGTGGATGTTTGGGACCCTCCAACCTTGCAGGGTCCTACTCTCAGCCCTCAAGCACAAGTCAGCTGGCACAGGCCAGCCACGGGTTTTTAACTGCAGAGTAGATGTACCTTAAGCTATTTCCCATTAAATTACTGCAAGTAGTTAGGATTTTTGTTTTATGTTTTTGGAAAATGACATTTCCAATAGGAGAGGAAGGATGGTCTGAAGAAGAAGCATGTTTTTTTGTTTAAAAAACACTGTATTTGGACTCAGGAGCTAAGAGTCCAGTTCTGGGCTTTACCAGATACCTCCTATCTGGCCTCATCACCTATCTGTCCATAGCTCATATTTGTAAAATGAGGATGACAATACTTCATGTCTTCCTTTCTCCAACCCTTTCTTGGTCTTGTTTGTTAAGACTGGAAGTGCTTTGAGGCAGGGATTTTCTCTTATAATCTATATGTACAGTGCCTAGCACAATGGGGCCCAAATATTCGTGGGGGCCTGTAGGTACTACTGTAGTAGAAATAATAATACATAATGATGCAGTGCTTTATAACACCATGCTGGGATATAATAGTGCGTCAGAAATGATCAGAGGGGAAGACTGACAGCTCTTGAATTGATACCATTACTTTACTTTAACACCCTAGACTTTCTTTTGAGGTCTCCCATCCAGATATTAATCAGGCATCACCTGCTTTATGTGGCGATAGCAAAATTGATACCACAGTGATGTGGTATGGCAATAGACAATTGTGCATACTAACACACCTATCCACTAGTCATTTTCAAAGGGTTCAACCTAGAGTCAAATTATTTCAGGAAAGATTATATAAGCAAATGGAGTTTCCATCCTGCTATGAACAGATTACACATACTGTATATAGTGCAAATTACTGCTTTCCTGTGGTTTGGCTTTACTGGCAACTCAAATAACAATAACAAAAATTAAACCTGAGTCTTTTTTCTCCATAAATGTGGTTGTTTGTAGGGTTTCTCTATAGACTCTCAATTCCAGTCCTTTGTTTCCTCTGCCTAAAGTGAGAGACTTCAACTTTTCTTATCCTAGTTGTGCTTAACAAGATGCACCTGCCATTCTGCCTCAGCAATAATTACCAGTCACCTCCAACCTTTAAAATAATAGTTTAATAATAAGGTTGGAGAAAGCTTTGATGCTTACTATTACCAAATTACACATTTTGCTTCAATAGTACTTATATTTTTACATGTTAATCTGTTATTAAAACACATTAGAAACTGGTCTCTCAAACTTTGCAGTCCCTTGGGTTGAGTGAAATGGGTTCAGTTCTGTTTTCATGTATTACTCACTTGAGGATGGTGATTTGGGATCATGTTCAGTTTACTAGCTACAGAGAAGAGCAGAGCCCTAAGAAGGCATTTTAGCACCTGGGTGAGTGAGCACATTTGCGCCCCCTAGAGGTGATGCTTGTGGGGTGGCATGCAGAGGGCTCTTGGCTCTACGTGCTGTGGGAGCCGAGGGCTGGCTTGCTGCCCAGAAGCCCTCCCTTCCTTACATCCCAAGCTGGGCCGCCTCTGCATAGCTGGGCACCCCCCAGGCATGGCAGGCAGCACAGCTCCCTGTTACCCCCCTGACATGCTTTTACCTCTCCCCCAAAGCCTGGCTGCCAATGAGATGCTTGCTCTCTGCGGAGAAGGCCAGCTTCAGAAGGCAGAAATATGGGGGGTACATCACCCCATGTGACCCCACCCATGCTGCCCCATTTTCCTCCCCTGTGACTTTGCGCCCTGGGTGGCTGCCCCACTTGCCCTGCCCTGGTTATGGCCCTGGAGAAGAGTAATGATGCTGCCCAAAAATCAAATATGGAACATATTTTTTAGCCTTGAGAATGAAACATTGTCCTACTGAATGATATCCATACTTAATTATCAGCTGTTTGGTGTCTCAACGTTAAACTTGATAAATAACATTAGGAAAATTTCACCTAGCCAGTGTATTTGGATGGAACCAAAGAAAGTTTTGCATGTGTGGGTGGAAGGGCTTACTGTTTGTTTCTGTTAGTGTAATATATTGCATCCGGAGGCAAGGGAATGAGCTGCCAAAATGCTGTGAATTCATAAGTACAAAAGTGAAGAACATTGTTAGGCAAATACAATTTATAGTCTGATTATATTTTGATCACGTGAAAAATATACATGGCTAATTTTTGTTGTTTTGTAATGTACTAAATGACATTTTCATATGTAAATCTGAATTACAAGATTATCTCCTGAAGACTAAACAGAATGTAGGGCCTTTGAAATTTATATGCATAGATTAACTGCTAGATAATAAGAGAAGTGTTTAAAGTTGAATTCTACATTACCAGTTAAAAGGGAGGCAAGAATATTTCCAGTATAAACCTGTTTGTTGGCAGCAGTTAGTAAAATGAAATAATCTCCTGATATCACAGAACACAGGTTGGGACAGGTGGACAGCAAACAGAGAATAGTACTTGAAAAGGATTTAAGAAGTTTGCCTACCCATACTAGTGACTATTTTGTCTGTTCCTTTTCATTTTGATTCTACAGCTAGTTTTTGTTTGCATGCAATTAATTATGCTACCTCTCTTTCTATTAATTTATGTGCTACTTCTAGAAAACATTTTAGTTTGTCTTTCTAGATTTCTTGGCAATTCAATTACCAATTTTTAACTACTGTTATTGAAAACATCCTGTTTGATTTAAAAAAAAGAAAGGTAGTTACAAGTGTGCAACTATAGTAAATGGTGCAATACACTGTGATCCACCTCCTGTTGAAATAAATAAATAAAAAGAAAGACTTTAATTCCTGTGGCATTTTAAAGACTGGAAAACTAGAATGATAACGTTGGAACTTCAGTATTGGAATTTAGCTGTGTAGCCAGGTAGCCTAAGTGGTGCCCACTTGAGTACCATCAGGGTTCAACTCACCCAGGTGCAGGTCCTCGACAATTGGCTGGCACACCTCACGGGTCCAGTGCCAGGGTGCTGTAGCCCTCCAGCTACGGTACACTTGAGTTCCACCCCTTCCAGAATCTTAGACCTGGTCTACATTGGGGTGGGGGTGGGGTGGGGAATCGATACAAGTTACGCAATTGCAGCTACATGAATAATGTAGCTGAAGTCGACGTACTTAGATTGACTTACCATGGTGTCTTCACTGCAGTGAGTCAACTGCTGCCGCTCCCCCATTGACTCTGCCTGCGCCTCTCACTGAGCTGGAGTACAGGAGTCGACGGGAGAGCACTTGGGGATCGATTTATCACGTCTAGACTAGATGCGATAAATCGATCCTTGCTGGATCGAGCTCTGCCCGCCGATCTGGCCAGTAGTGAAGACATACCCTTAGGGTCCAAAATTAAAAGGAAAACAGGGTCTTCTAAGTACTTGTTGACAGATGTTGCTCTTCTACTCAAGGCTTGTTTTCATGCAGTCAGTCCTTTTTGACAGTCTTCCTGGGTCTAGTCCTCTAATCCACTGGGAGGTTCATCTAGATAGCAATCTGTCTTGCAGTGTTGGCTGGAATCAAGATTCCTTTGTCAAGGAAGAATCACAGAAATGTAGGACTAGAAGGGACTCAAAAAGTCCTCAAATCCAGCCCGTGTGGCAGGACCAAGTAAACCTAAACCATTCTTGGCAGGTGTTTGTCCAATGTATTCTTAAAAAAACCCATTGATGACGGTTCCACAATCCAGAGCATAACTCCTTTTATAGTGAGGAAGTTTTTCCTGATATCTAATCTAAATCTCCTTTGCTGCAGATTAAGTCCATTATTTCACTGTCTAACCTTCAGAGGACATGATCACCATCCTTTTTATAAAAGCCCTTAACATATTTGAAGACTATCATCAGATTCCTCCTCAGTCTTCTTTTCTCAACACTAAACATGCCCAGTTTTTTTACATTTCCTCATTGGTCAGGTTTTCTAGAACTTTCATCATTTTTTTCTCTCCTCTGGACTCTCTCCAATTTGTCCACATCTTTCCAAAAGTGTGATGCCCAGAACTAGTAGCCCAGCTGAGGCCTCACAAGTACCATCTCTCGTATCTCACATATGATGTCCTGTTAATACACTCCAGAATTAATTAGCCCTTTTCACAGCTGTATGAGATTGTTGACTCATTCAATTTATGACCCACTGTAACCCCCAGATTCTTTTCAGCAGTACCACCACCTAGCTAGTTATTCCACATTTTATAGCTGTGCATTTGTTTTTTCCTTCCTAAGTGTGGTGTTTTGCACTTGTCTGTATTGAATTTCATCTTGTAGAATTCAGACCAATTTTCCAGTTTGTCAAGGTCATTTTGAATACTAATCCTGTCCTCCAAAGTGCTTGCAACCTCTCTAACCTTGGTGACATCTGCAAAATTTATAAGCAGATTGTCCTCTCCATTAGCCAAGTCAATAGTGAAATACCAAAGCGAGGACTGACTCTTGCAGACTTCACTAGATATGCCCTCTCGTTTAACACTGAGCCACTGATAACTAGACCACATTTTCCTAGTTTGCTTATGAGAATGTCCTGTAGGAGTATCTCAAAAGCCTTACTAAAATCAAGATAATCACATCTACTGCTTCCCCCCTATATATTAGGCCAGTAACCCTGTCGACGAAGGAAATTAGATTGGTTTGGAATTATTTGTTCTTAAGAAATCCATGCTGGCTATTCCTTATAACTCTATTATTCTTTAGGTGCTTACAAACTAATTGTTTAACAATTTGTTCCGAGATCTTTTCAGGTACTGAAGTTAGGCTGAAAGGTCTATAATTTCCCGGTCCTCCTTTTCACCTTTTTAAAGATATGTACTATGTTTTCCCTTCTCTGGCCTTTTGGGGCCTCACCCGTCCTTCAGGAGTTCTCAAAGTTAATTGCTAATGGTTCCAAGATTGCTTCAGCTAGTTTATTAAGTGCCCTAGGATGAATTTCATCAGGTTCTCCTGACTTGAATGTATCTGACTTATCTGAATATTCTTTAACCAAGTGTTTTCCTATTTTGGCTCGCATTCCTTCCCTCTTGTTGTTAATATTAATTTTGTTGAATATCTGATCACCATTAACCTTTTTAGTGAAGACTGAAGCAAAATAGGCATTAAACACCTCAACTTTCTTGATGTCATCAGTTATTAGCTCTCCTCCACTAAGTAAAGGACCTATACTTTGTTTTATATTTCTATTATTTAAATGAAAGAACCTCTTCTGATTGACTTCTATGTCCTTGCTAGGAGTAACTCATTTTGTGCCTTAGCTTTTCTGATTTTGTTTCTACCTGCTTACGCTATTTGTCCATGTTTCCAGTGTTTGGAGGATTCTTCTTTTATTTTCAGGTCATGAAAGAATTCCTGATAGAGCCATATGAGCCTCTTGCTATTCTTTCTATCTTTCCTTCACATCAGGATAGTCTGCAGTTGTGCCTTGAATACTGTCTACTTAAGAGACTGACAACTCTCCTGAACTCTTTTATCCCTGAGATTTTCTTTCCATGGGATTTTATCTTACCAGTTCTGTGAGTTTCTTAGTCTGTTTTTTTTAAGTCCATTGTCCTTATTCTGCTGCTCTCACACCTTCCTTTCCTTAGTATCTATCATTTCATGATCTATGTCACCCAAATGGCCTTCCACTTTCAGATGTGCTACCAATTCTTCCCTGTTGGTCAGAATAAAGTAAAAAATGGCTGTCCCTCTGGTTACTTCCTCCACTTTCTGGAACAAAAAGTTGTCCCCAGTACATTCCAAGAACTTACTGGAAATTTTGTGTTTTGCCATCTTACTTTTCCAACAGATGTCTTGATAGGTAAGATCCTGAATTGCTACGAGGTCTTGTGTTTTGGATATTTTTGTTGTTTGTTCTAGAAATGCCTCATCCTCCACCTCTTCCTGATTTGGCGGTCTGTAGTTGACCCCTACCAGCAAATCACCCTTATTTCTTACACCTTTTACACCTCAGAGACTCTCAAATCTTCTGCCACCATGTAGCAGAAGCTTTATTTCCTGGTCAGTCCCTACCTGACTGGGGCCTCTTATTTTTAAGTGCACTCTCCATTCCTGAAAACTATTGCAGATGTAGACAGGCAGGGCCAATGTCCACAGGTCCTAGTTAACTGACTCCCTATCTGCCCCATCACGAGTAGGTAGAAATCAAGGTAGCCCAATTACTTTTAGTATGTCCTTTTATCATGAGGGTATCTTTCTTGAATGATTAAAGCTTAACTCTGGCAGAAACTAGTTAAAAAACAACTATGAATATCACTGGTCTTCAGGTTTTATCAAGTGGAAGTCTTTCGTACTGAGTTATTTCAAAGATTGAAATTTGGAAGTTTTCCATATTTTTTATAAAGTAGCATTGATTCCAGTTCCACGTTTTCTGAAGTGATTGTAAATCATCTCAATATGGTTGATCAGAATTTGTCCCCTTTTTAATAATAGATTATTCTTGGCCATGGACAAAAGGTAGTAAACCCTACCCCTAGCCATTATAGCATGTTTGCTGTAAAGTATGCTTTCTGATTTTGTAACGTTTACATTATGGCCATAGAATCCCTAGTTTCAACTGGCATGGAACTGAGTCTTTGGTACTTGATTCTGAGATCTAGACACATTTTTAACAGTGAGGGTAATTTTCCACTGGAACAATTTATCAAGGGGGATCCAGTGGACATAGTGTATTTAGATTTCCAGAAAGCCTTTGACAAGGTCCCTCACCAAAGGCTCCTATGTAAATTAAGCTGCCATGGGATAAAAGGGAAGGTCCTTTCATGGATTGAGAACTGGTTAAAAGACAGGGAACAAAGGGTAGGAATAAATGGTAAATTCTCAGAATGGAGAGGGGTAACTAGTGGTGTTCCCCAGGGGTCAGTCCTCGAACCGATCCTATTCAACTTATTCATAAATGATCTGGAGAAAGGGGTAAACAGTGAGGTGGCAAAGTTTGCAGATGATACTAAACTGCTAAAGATAGTTAAGTTCAAAGCAGACTGTGAAGAACTTCAAAAAGATCTCACAAAACTAAGTGATTGGGCAACAAAATGGCAAATGAAATTTAATGTGGATAAATGTAAAGTAATGCACATTGGAAAAAATAACCCCAACTATACATACAATATGATGGGGGCTAATTTTAGCTACAACAAGTCAGGAAAAAGATCTTGGAGTCATCATGGATCGTGCTCTGAAAATGTCCACGCAGTGTGCAGAGGCAGTCAAAAAAGCTGTTAGGATGTTAGGAATCATTAAAAAGGGGATAGAGAATAAGACTGAGAATATATTATTGCCCTTATATAAATCGATGGTACGCCCACTTCTCGAATACTGCGTACAGATGTGGTCTCCTCATCTAAAAAAAGACATACTGACACCAGAAAAGGTTCAGAAGAGGGCAACTAAAATGATTAGGGGTTTGGAACGGGTCCCATATGAGGAGAGATTAAAGAGGCTAGGACTCTTCAGCTTGGAAAAGAGGAGACTAAGGGGGGATATGATAGAGGTATATAAAATCATGAGTGATGTGGAGAAAGCAGATAAGGAAAAGTTATTTACTTACTCCCAATTAGGAGTCACCAAATGAAATGAATAGGCAGCAGGTTTAAAACAAATACAAGGAAGTTCTTCTTCACACAACGCAGTCAAATTGTGGAATTCCTTACCTAAGGAGGTTGTGAAGGCTAGGACTATAACAGAGTTTAAAAGAGAACTGGATAAATTCATGGTGGTTAAGTCCATTAATGGCTATTAGACAGGACAGGTAAGGAATGGTGTCCCTAGCCTCTGTCTGTCAGAGGATGGAGATGGATGGCAGGAGAGAGATCACTTGATCATTGCCTGTTAGGTTCACTCCCTCTGGGGCACCTGGCATTGGCCACTGTCAGTAGACAGGATACTGGGCTAGATGGACCTTTGGTCTGACCCGGTATGGCCTTTCTTATGTTCTTAAGGGATGTGGTCGATTATCCATCTCTTGAATTAATTAAATCAAAATTGGATGTCATTCTAAAAGATATGCTCTATTTCCACCACAAATTATTGGGCTTAATGCAGGAATTATTGGGTGAAATTCTATAGCCAGTTCTGTGCAGTCTGGATAATCACAATGGTCCCTTTTCTAGCCTTAAAATCTAGAAAACTATGAAAAAAGTATATTTTATAATATGCTCTTGAATATATAACATCTTGTAGCAAGCTTCTTTCATTCTGTATTTTTCCTTATTTCTGGTTTTCATATTTCTTTATTAATATGTTGTTATAATAGATTTTAGGAAATTATTTTTAATCGTGCATTTATAAAAAGGTTAATTTACCTTTACCTGTGTAAAGGTTAATTTACCTGTGTAACGTCAAAATTATCTCATTTATACACCACTAATTTTAATTTTTCATATTTTAACCTTAGCTATATGCCCCCTTCTGTTAACTGCAAAATTCTTTTGTGTTCTCTTTGCAATATCCAAATTGAACACTTAAGATCGTTAATTGAATAGCTGAGATGGTATGTCAGCAATAGGCACACATACATGTTTCAAACTACTTTTGCCTTGAGAGAAATGACCCCCTTGCTCAAGAAAGGAATTTGTTTTGCTGAGACTGGAACATGCTCAATGTGCTTTCAATTATGGCTGAATAGTCATAGAGGATAGAGATGCACTACTTTTTCCTTTGCCCTTAAAAATGCTGTTAGCCCTAGAGTGAGCCCATTGCTACTGTTTGGTGTTAACAAAACCTCAATAGTGTTTTAGATTTCCAACCGGAAAATCCAGACCCATGGTTTGTGTTCTGTTTTTATGGCTTATAGGACTAGAGCGATGTCTAAGCTTCCCCATCTCACTTAACTAATCTTTAAATATTTTTGCCATGGTTGTAGGATTACAAAGGGTCTGAAGTATGTCATCCAAATCCCACCCTCAGAATTTACAGATATATCCTGTCTTCCTGCCCCAGCAACCATAAAATGCACATAGAAGCATGCAGCAAGCCAACCCCCAGCCCCAGCATTTTGATATGTTGAACATTGCATATTGTGTCTTATTTTAGCACATAGTAAATCATCCCCAGATAGTAAAAATATATGCTGTAAACAGCAGAGATTAAGGAAATGCATAGTTTTGGATTTCCATTTAGTTAAGCCTCCATATTTAGCCTGAGTTTGAAAAGTGCTGAGTACTAGATAGCTCCCAGGTCATATATTTGTGTGTCTAAATATGGACTTAAGTGCCTAACTTTGAGACTAATTTTGAAATCCTTGGACTGAAATGCTGGATTCCCATCTTAACTAATCAACCTATTGAGGCCCTAACCACTCTTTACAGACTCTGCATGCCAATTTCTGCAACTCTCCATCCCTACACAGCGTCATTTTCCCTCCACAGGCCCTATGTCAGATATACACATCAGTAGCCATCAGCCATTCCTGGAGTTATCTTCTGGTGTTAGATTCCCCCCACTGCCTTCTGCTTGCAGATGACACAGCTGCGTCCATGGGCATCTTCCAGCTCACCCACACTGGTATCTTTCTGTTTCCTACTCACCCTGGCCCACAGCCTCATTGAACTTTCCTCCCACCCAATTAGTGTCACATGCCCATGGTGCCTTTCTTCCCATCTTGCTCAGTACTCTCACTCATATCTTAAACACTACACTCCTGTAGCACCTTACCTCCTGTTATTAAAATTTAGAGACCACAACTGAGACAAAGGCCCCAGTGTGATAGTTTCTGCTCCAAAGAGCGCATAGACAAGCAAAGTGTGGAGTAAAAATAGTATTATTATCCCCAACTTACAGATAGGGAACTAAGGCCCACAGAGATGGATTTGCCCAGAGTCACACAGGGAGTGTATGTCACAGCTAGGAATTAAACTCTGTCGCTTAACTAGAAAATATCTTTCTTTTACAAGTCCAGAATTGACATCCCTCTATCCCTGTCCACATCCCTGTAGTAACCTCTCACCCCATTCAGGTCTCTTGCTCCGCTCATGTCTTCATATAGGAGGGCTTGTTGGCTATACCCAACTCGACGGCTCTTTGGGTGGCCCTGGGCGATAGCTCCAAGTTGAGACAGAGACTGCCAATTAACAGCTTCCCAATCCATCGTCTTTTGGGTGGTGGTAGGTGGCCTTTGTATGCTCCTCTCACATCTTAGGGCAGAAGCCCTGTTGCGTAACTACGCAGTCTGGAAGACCCTGCACGGTTTGAAGGATTTCTGGGCACTTAATATGGTTGAGCAGAGAGCAGGCTCTGTCACTTTCTCCTGTCCTGGGGAGAATAGGTGCAGGGACCATTTGTTCTTAACCCCCCTCTCCCAAAAAGACTTTGAAGGAGGGGATGGACTGATTCTCACCAGACCATCCTGTCTCATGAATGTATAATAGGAGGAGGTACCCACCAAAAGAGACTGGAAAGAAGGGGAATAGGTGATGACTGTTGGGGCCTGATCCCTGAAAACATCAAGGGTGAATCTGTGTGTGAGGTCCGAATCTGAAATCTCTCCCCACCTAAAAATATTGAAAGGTTGAGGGTTGGTTTTAGATTTTAGACAGAGTAGTTAACAGGAAATTATAACTGAATAAAATATTTAAAGTGCCACATTGCTTATTCTTGCTTGGTTATCAGCATATCACAAATTCTCAATAAGTTGAATGCCACGTTATTTAAAATACACTATAACATATTGGTGCAGTACATCCCATAGAACATTTTCTGTAATATTTGAAGCTTAGTCTATAATACGATCCTCACAAGCTAATCATAGTAGCTCCCATCACATTGCAATTTGCAATTAGATGTGGCTTGTGGTGAAGTGAACTGCCACTGGGAATGCCACAGTAAGAAGAAGGTATACATGCTGAGCTGCAGCTGAGCTAATGTATGCTTATTTATTGGAGCCAAGCAGGAGGCAGAAATTAAGGCATAATAAATTTGGGATTGTACCAACCAGAGGTTTACACATTTGTACCCTAAATAGAAGGAAGACCTTAGAAATGATGGATTAAAATGTAGCTGATCTCCTGAAAAATGAATGTGAATGAAAATTTAAAATGTTTTTGCATAATGCAAGTTTTTGAGTCAGGAGCATATGCAGTCATCTAAAAGGTATAAAAATAGATTAGATACTTAGGCTTCTATTTGAGATATGTTGTACTACATACATATATATATCAACATGCACACATTTTATATCTATATCTATAAACAGAAGTATAAATCCACTTTTTGATTCATATCAAGGTACTGAGCCAATCCTACATCATCAAGAGGTTCCTTTTGAACTGGAAGTATACAGTGGTAAGATCTGCTAATGTTAACTGGAGAAAATAGGGACAGGGTGGTAACCTCAAGACCTTTTTATGTCTGATCTTGCCCTCCGACCAAAATGCGTTTCACTGGCCTCAGAATTCCATTTTGTTTAAAAAAACAAAAGGAACCAGCTCAGTAGCTAGCAACTTTAAGGACATCCATTAAAAGCTCTTCACACATGGATTTTAAAAAACACTGAAGTATCAATAGAGACTTTAGAATGTCAATAACTTTCTCTTCACTATCTCTCCAGAGATTTCATCTGCTCTCAATATGTTCACAGGCATTTCCTCTGGTAACTATAGCAAGGCAGAGGCAGAACAATGAGAGAGTAAAATTCCCCAGAGGCTCAGGTTTGACTATCTAATCACCCTCTCTGGGTAGGATATTATTACAGGGGTTTACTCTAAAATTTGTATCAATTTGGCAAAATTCTCTAGGTACATTAATTTTATGTGGACTTACAAGTAGTAAACATAAAAATACAAGCCAGACAAGCTAGCTCCTGTGTTACTCTAGAGCTCCCTGTCTTGGATTCTGCTCCATATAGCACCCCCCCCCCCATCTCCCCTAGTTAGTGTGTCCTGAGAGTAAAAAATACCCTTTCTTTTAAAATCTTGCTTCTGAATAGTTTCAACATTACTTAATTATTGAAGCACTTACCTAGTAGTGCCTCCCTGAGCTGCCTCTGAATCCTGGCTGAGAATTTACTTTGAAATCTCAGACTGTTGGGGCTGGTTCAGAAGTGCCCTCTTCTCAGGACACCATTGGGATAGACTGCAGCAATGCTTTCGATTACGCTACAAGAAGGCATCAAAAGCCCTGAGCACTCCATCCCAACAACCATAACTTTATAATTTCCCCTTGTGTATCAATGCATTCTGTACTTCAGTTAGGGCAGTCAGGGATGGCACAGAACAAGATAATAAGGAGAATGTTTAATTTCTGAGAAAATGGCTTTTCAGTATCCTGTTCTTCGTAGCTATTCGTTAGTGATAAGTGCTGTAAGAATGCTGAGCATTGAGGATGCAGTGAGTGCATCATCTTTAGCTTCTATTGCTCATAAGTTGAGGTCATCAATGCAGTTGGCATTATGATTTGTGTTAATAAGATTGACAGATATGAGTTTTTCAAGAGCTCCTGATACCAAAAGAAGCTTTGATGGCAAAACACCAGTTCTGTGACCATTTTGAGCCATCATTTATCTTCACTAAGGGGAACTGTGAAGAAAGAGCAAGTTCCTTTGCATTTACATAAGAACGGACATACTGGGTCAGATCATTTGTGGGGAAACAAGGAGGAAGAAATTTTGTGCAATATTCTGGTTCTTAAACATAGTTCTATATAGGAAAAGTGGTTTATCATGTACATTGTTGACTGTAGACACTTATGGATAAATTATTTCAGTTTGCAAAGTAAGATATTTGATTTTGTTACTGTTTTCTGAAGTGGAAATAGTGGCAAGGATTGCATTTGATAGCACCTTTCCATTTAGGAGATATTCCCTCATGTTTTTCTTCAGCACTTCTTTTTGTTTGCTTTTGCTTTTTTATTATTAGTATTGAACATTAACTTATAGTTTATTAGCTGAGATACTTTTATAGTTCCTATTTAGATTTTCTCACAAATTAATATTTTTAATCTTGCTGTATAAGGGCTAGTTATTATTATTGTAAATCTTGCTTTCAGTGATGTGACGACACTGATGGCAATACATGCATAATAAAAACATGGTACCCTAAATTCCCCGGCCCCCCATCTTGAGATTTTTTTTTTTTAGTGCCAGTTGTTCCCGACTTGTTCAAATGTTTCATTCAAGTGAATTAAATGCCCTATTCCACAACACATTGTTTTATTTATGATGTTGAATGTAGTCAAAAGCTTTCAAAAATGTCCTTGTAAGTACAGTAGATGATGTTTAGTGTTCCTGTAGTTTATTGCATTGTATCTTAGACAGTAATATTCTCCAGGAATGAAAAAAACAACAAAAATATGACCTCCTTTTCTTGCTTGCTGTCCTTAATCAAGATGTTATTTCCCTTTGTTTTAAAGAACTTACTGCCTGAGTCTCCTGTCTTGTACATAGTGCTGCATTAGAATATCTCCACTGGCTACAGTGGCATTAGTACTGATTTACACCAGGGTTAGTGAGAGGAATCAGGCCCTGAGTTCCTGTGATTTGCACAGATGAACATTATTTCATACACATGTTAAGGAAATGGATTGTGCATGCAAGAATGGTAGCAACAGCATTAGTGACACTAAAAGCTTAACATTGCCACTAGCTGAAATAATATAATGAATTAAATTTCACACAAAAAATTGACAAAATTACCAAAATATCATCCACTAAGACTGGTCACTTCTGTTATTTCAGTCAAGCTCGGTTGGCTTCTGTACTGTTTTTCATCTTTCTCCCTTTTTAGCAGGGGCACCATTTGCTGTGAGGTCCACCCTGGCCTTGCTTTGGTCCTTTCCTCTCTTCCCACTCCCCCCGCCCCCGACTTTCCGTAGATCCGTATGCTCCATTATGTCTTTGACTTTTAGCCCCACCAGACTTTGCAGGATATAATATAATCACATGTAATGTTCTATGTGCTGACACAACTTTGTGCTCTCTCCCCCAAGATTTTTCTGAAATGATGTCCCTGCTTTTTAGGAAGGGGTTAAATTTGTGACTCAGAATGGTTATTACTACTTCACAGTCCTCTGATTTTGAAATGGCACGTGTTTTGTAAGTCAGCTTTGCTTTCAGTTAGCACTATTTCAGTTGCTTCATGCTCCAGCTCTGCTGCTGCTTTCGTCATTGAGATAGCAGCAGCTTATTGCTCCGGCCAGCATTACTGGTGTCACTACTAGGCTTCCATGTGACAGCTCTTCTCTCCTTTCCTGCAATCCTATCGATATCCTTGATTTAGCAACATGTCAGACACCTGTTTTCACACTATTAAACTTCATTTCTTCTGCATCATAATTTAGCCCCATTGACCTTGACATTCCTACACTGTCTAAAATAGAGTCACACGCAGACTGGTCCAAGCTCCCTTTTTGATAAATCAGGGGTTAAATTCTCACCACAATCAGAAGGAACCAAAAATCAAATGTAATTTCACATTTTGGACAGAATTAATAACATGGTAAAATAATAGAACCATGTGAACAAGAAACAAGGAGGAATAACTGCAAAAAACAATAAGACAAATATAGAATGTGCCATACCAAACAATACCTTGCTTTTACACACAATGAAATTACATTTTTGGGAGAAGATGTGTTTAAAAGGGATGAATAATTATATTTGTAGCTGCTGTTACTAAAATAGAGGTAATAGAGATTTCATCCAGGGCACAGCATTGTACAGTTTCAAAGTACAGCATGGCTAGGAGTCTCAACGTTTTACATTGTGGGGACTCCACCTCAATAAAAGGAGCGTCTTGTGTACCCCTTACTTCCTCCATTCATAACAATGCTGAATCAACTTGCGATTGTGAGGACAACTCTCTCTCCCATTTATGCATGGTGGAGGAGGAGGAAGGGATTTAGATAATGCAGAATTCAGAAAATAGGGTTGCAGATGAATGGGAGTATACTGTATTAGGAAAGTATTTATGCATTTCTAACTGTCTGCAGTTTTGGTCACAGTAGTTTTGGTTCTTGAGGGTAGCTGTTTCCTCTCTTCCTACATAGAAGCAGCCACTAGTAGAGGTAGCTAGGGTGTTTTAAACTCCTTTTAGAGGAATACTGGAATACATGGAGTCACCAAGGGCAAGTCATGCCTTATCAACCTGATTGCCTTCTGTGATGAGATAACTGGCTCTGTGGATATGGGGAAAGCAGAGGATGTGATGTATCTTGACTTTAGCAAAGCTTTCGATATGGTCTCCCACAGTATTCTTGCCTGCAAGTTTAAAAAGTATGGATTGGATGAATGGACTATAAAGTGGATAGAAAGCTGGCTAGATTGCCGGGCTCAACGGGTAGCGATCAACGGCTTGATGTCTAGTTGGCAGCTGGTATCAAGCGGAGTACCCCGGGGGTCGGTCCTGGGACCAGTTTTGTTCAACATCTTTATTAATGATCTGGATGATGGGATGGATTGCACCCTCAGCAAGTTCACAGATGACACTAAGCTGGGGGAGAATTAGGTACACTAGAGAGTAGGGATAGGGTCCAGAGTGACCTAGACAAATTGGAGGATTGGACCAAAAGAAATCTGATGAGGTTCAACAAGGACAAGTGCAGAGTCCTGCACTTAGGATGAAAGAATCCCATGCACTGCTACAGGCTGTGGACGACTGGCTAAGCAGCAGTTCTGCAGAAAAGGACCTGGGGATTACAGTGGATGAGAAGCTGGATATGAGTTAGCAGTGTGCTCTCATTGCCAAGAAGGCTAACGGCATAGTGGGCTGCATTAGTAGGAGCATTGCCAGCAGATCGAAGGAAGTGATTATTCCCCTCTATTCGGCACTAGTGAGGCCACATCTGGAGTATTGCGTCCAGTTTTGGGCCCCCCACTACAGAAAGGATGTGAACAAATTGGATACAGTCCAGTGTAGGACAATGAAAATGATCTGGGGGCTAGGGTACATGACTTATGAGGAGAGGCTGAGGGAACTGGGCTGGTTTAGTCTGCAGAAAAGAAGAGTGAGGGGGGATTTGATAGCAGCCTTCAACTACCTGAAGGGGGGTTCCAGAGAGGATGGAGCTCGGCTGTTCTCAGTGTTGACAGATGACAGAACAAGGAGCAATGGTCTCAAGTTGCAGTGTAAAGTGCAAGTCCGTTGGGTTATATCCAGGGAGAGAGAACTTGAAGAAAGTCAGGTATTACGTGCTATAATATGTCATTTCAATTGTGGGTTATTTACAGCTGCAATATAGTGTTTGTGAATGTGAATAAGTCTGTAGTAAAATTCTCATTTAGCTTCAAACAAAAACTAGACACACATTAAAGTCACTCCTTCTGGGATCAGTTTATTAACCCAAAGGTAATTTAAAATAATGATACGTGAGTCTCCAACCTAATTCTCCCAAGTCTTGGCTGTTGCTAAGGGGTTCCTTCTCCTTCAGGATTACTTCCACTTCCCCTATATTCAGATTGAAATCTAATGAGTGACACCAGACCCAATGAGTAAACAGAAATTTCCTGCAGCTTCCCGCAAAGTTCTAACACCTTCTAACAAAGTGGGGCAACAGGACAATCGTGCCACCCTGTTACAAAGTTGCTACAAAGCAAAGTCATATCAATAGTTCATATTTTGCTACAGCTGATAGATTTCCTTCAAAAGGAAATTATCTCAAAAAATCTTCAGTTGATAAAATGTTAATAAAATGGCACTGATAACTTTTTTTCTTTTATTTCTGCATCAGAAATATATTTTGGCCACTTAATTGAAGAATTCTTTTGTTGCTAATGACACACTGAAAACTGGATCAGAGTGCTCCAATGATGAAAGAACCATCTTAGAAAACTATGAATAATCAGTTTATTGATTTGGGGCCATTGTTGTTTCTGCAACTGGTGCTTCTGCTACTTCACACTGAGATGTGTGAATGCTTCTTGATTTATGAAAGTAGTATTAATATAGAATCCTAAAAATGTAGGGCTGGAAGGGACCCGAGAGGTCATCCAGTTCAGCCCCCTGCACTGAGGCAGAACCAAGTATACTTTGACCATCCCTGAGAATTTTTTTTTAACTTGTTCTGAAAAATTCCAATGGTGGTGATTCTCTCCACTCCATTATACATGTCTTTAATGAAACCTTTGAATAGTACTAGACTCAGGAGAGACCCCTGCAGAACCCTACTAGATATATCCTCCCAGTTTGACAGCATACCATTGATAACTACTCTTTGAGTTCATTTTTCAATCAGTGGGGCAGTCACTTATAGTAATTTCATCTAGAACATATTTCCCTCGTTTGTTTATGAGAATGTCCTGTGGAACTGTGTCAGAAGCCTTATTAAAATCAAGATATATCACACCTACAGCTTCCTCCTATCCTAGGGTGACCAGATGAGAGGAAGAAAATATCGGGACACATGGGGGGGCGTGTCACTGGCAGAGCAAAAAAAAATAAATAAAGCAGAGTGCCGACAGCCGGTCGGGCTGTGGGACAAACGCCTAAATATCGGGACGGTCCCGATTTTATCGGGACATCTGGTCACCCTATCCTATCCATTAGGACAGCAACACTGTCAAAGAAGAAAATTATGTTGTTTTGGCATGATTTGTTTTCCTCCTATTCCTATTCTCTTCTACCAATTGTTTAAGAATTTGTTCCAATATGTTTTCAGGTATCGAAGTTAGGCTGACTGGTCTATAGTTTCTTGGGTTCTCTTTGTTCCCCTTTTTACAAGATGGGTACAGCATTTCCCTTTTTACAGTTTTTGGGGACCTCACCTGTTCTAAAAAATAATTGCTAACTGTTCTAAGGTTGCTTCAGCTAGTTCCTTAGGTACCCTAGGAAGAATTTCATCAGGAGCTGCCAACTTGAATATATCTGGTTTATCTAAATATTCTTTAACCCATTCTTTCCTTTTTTCTGGCTTGTGTTCTTTCCCCCTTGTTAATATTAATTGTGTTAAGTATCTGGCCACCTTTAACCTTTTTTGTGAAGACAAACAAAATAGGCATTAAACATCTCAGCTTTCACTATGCCTTCAGTTATTAGCTCTCCTTTTCCAGTTAAGTGGAGGACCTATACTTGCCTTCATCTTTCTCTTGCTCCTAACATATTTAAATAATCTCTTCTGATTGTCGTTTATGTCACTTGCCAGGTATAACTCTCTTTGTGCCCAGCCTTTCTGATCGTGTCCCTATATGTTTGTGCTAGTCTTTTGTATTGATCCTTAGCAATTTGTCCATCTTCCTCTTTTTGTAGGATTTCCATTACCATGACTTTTAGTGTGTAAACAACAATGGTAGAATATTTGGTGCAGTAATTTCATACTTAGTTGAACCAAAAAAAAAATCTTTTGAATATCTGGAAATCGAACTAACAATTATGTCAATACTTACTTAAGTGGCTATTAAGTGTCTGATTATGGGTAGCTTGGGAACTAGTGAGTAAGTGAGTGGTATGAAGGCAAAAAGATCCTTCCTCCCTTGGGTTTCCCTTCGAAGAGGTTTCAGAGTAGCAGCCGTGTTAGTCTGTATCCGCAAAAAGAACAGGAGTACTTGTAGCACCTTAGAGACTAACAAATTTATTAGAGCATAAGCTTTCGTGGACTACAGCCCACTTCTTCGGATGCAAGAAGTGGGCTGTAGTCCACGAAAGCTTATGCTCTAATAAATTTGTTAGTCTCTAAGGTGCCACAAGTACTCCTGTTCCTTCGAAGAGGCTCACCCTAGCTCCAGTGCTTGCATTTCCCTGGACAGGAGGACTGCTCCAAGTCTAGAGTTGATAACTTCCTTAAAAAGGGCAGGAAGAAGGTGAAACCATAGCCCCATTCATACCTTTCACCAGCAACCAGAGCTGTCTAGCTGTGGAGTGTGTGAATTCTGCACATTATCTCCCCCCCCCCCTCCACCCTACCGCAAAAAACAAAACAAAACAAAACCCACCATGGCAGGTTGTGCTAGGGTTGCCATATTTCAGCAAGCAAAAAAGAGGATGGGAGGAGCCCCGCCCCTGTCCCTTCCCCTCCCTCCCACTTCCCGCCCCCCTCAGAACCCCCAACCCTCCCCCTGCTCCTTGTCCCCTGACTGCCCCCTCCTGGGACCCCTGCCCCTAACTGCCCCCAGGACTCCACCCCCTACCTAAGCCTCCCTGCCTCTTGTCCCCTGACTGCCCCCTCCTGAGACCCTCCCCCCATCCTAAGTGGCCCCCTAGGATCCTACCCCTTACCTGTACCCTGACTGCCCCAACCCTTATCCACACCTCCACCCTCAGACAGACCCCTGGGACTCCCACGCCCCATCCAACCACTCCCCAACCCCTGACAGCCCCCCCCAGAACTCCCGACCCATCTAAACCCCTCTGCTCCCTGTCCCCTGACTGCTCCGATCCCTCCCCACCCCTGCCCCCTGACAGCCCCCCCAGAACTCCCAACCCCCTGCTCCTTGTCCCCTGACTGCCCCCTCCTGAGACCCCCCCCATCCTAACTGACCTCCAGAACCCCACCCCCTACCTGTCCCGACTGCCCAAAACCTTATTCACACCCCCGCCCCCTGACAGCCCCCCCAGAACTCCCAACCCCCTGCTCCTTGTCCCCTGACTGCCCCCTCCTGAAACCCCCCCTTCTAACTGACCTCCAGAACCCCACCTTCTACCTGTCCCGACTGCCCAAAACCTTATCCACACCCCTGGCCCCTGACAGCCCCCCCCAGAACTCCCGACCCATCTAAACCCCTCTGTTCCCTGTCCCCTGACTGCTCCGATCCCTCTCCCCACCCTGCCCCCTGACAGCCTCGCCCCCAGAATTCCCAACCCCCCCGCTCCTTGTCCCCTGACTGCCCCCTCCTGGGACCCCTGCTCCTAACTGCCCTCCAGAACCCCACCCCCTACCTAAGCCTCCCTGTTCCTTGTCCCCTAACTGCCCCCTCCTAAGACCCCCCCCCACCCTAACTGCCCCCCAGGACCTACCCCCTACCTGTACTCTGACTGCCCAAAACCTTATCCACCCCCTCCAGAAAGCCCCCCCCCGAACTCCCGACCCCCCGGTCTCTTGACTGCCCCCTCCAGAACCTCCTGGCCCCCTTACCCTGCCGCTTGTCCCGGCACGCTGGGCAGTGGGGGAGGAGGAGCGAGGGAGGAGCTCCAGACTGCCGGAGGCGATCTGCGAATGCAGGGAGGGAGGGAGTGATCTCTGCTGCAGGGGAAGCGGAGGAGGGGCTCTCTCTGGCTGTCAGAGCCCCATGTAAGTGGCACCATCCGGCCGGCTGCCCGGTTAGCCGCACGCGCTCTGCATGGGGGTGGGGGGAAGTCCGGACATTTACAAATTCCCCCCGGACGCTATTTTTAGCTCAAAAAGCCGGACATGTCCGGGGGAATCCGGACGAATGGTAACCCTAGGTTGTGCCCAGAAGCTGCATGATTACATGGAGCAAAATGGGTCATTTTGCAATGGCCAGTCACAAAGCTCTTTGAGGCAATGTGAGGCCTAGTCCACACTAAGCTCCCAGTTCGAACTAAGATACGCAACTTCAGCTACGTGAATATTTAGTTATTCATGTAGCTGAAGTCGAAGTATCTTAGTTCGAATTTAAAGGCAGGCTCCCCTGTCAACTCCGCCTACTCCTCTCGCAGAGCAGGATTACCGGCGTCGACGGCGAGCACTTCCGGGATCGATTTATCGCATCTAGACAAGACGCGATAAATCGATCCCAGAAGATCGATTGCTTGTCGCCAAAGCAGCCGGTAAGTATAGACGTACCCTGAGTTTGTTAACACTTTGACACTTCCCACACTAGACTAAAGAAGATCCGATCTCTTCCAACATATCAGACTTGGAAGATAATATCCAAGCAAAACTTAAAAGCTACATAAAAGAAATCCTAGAAATAAACTCAGGTGAACCAAATAAAAACAACATTATCATTCTTTTAATTTTGTGTGCAGTCCACAGTGCAAGAGCTGAAAGATACTTTTTAAGTTATACTCTACTGCTAAGTGACATATTCCGAAGCATAAAATCAAAAATGTGCTTCTATAAAGCAGACAGCAGCAGCATGAACTCACTGAATACAAACTTTCTCATTCGTCTAGGGCCAGATCCTGCAAAGTCCTGAATAGTGCGCTGGAGATGCTGAGCACACTGACCTCTGAGGAGGCTTTCTGAACAGTGTGGCCTTGGGCCCTTCATTTGTAATGCTTTTCTGCACAGAAAGACTAATTGTATATACATCCTTGTTTGTAGGTGTCTTGGTTCCTTTAAACATATCAGCTAAATTTAATATCTTCCCCCCCAACAAAGCTATTTTCCGTTTTTTGGGGACTCTGTTAATCTATGCAAGTATATAAAAATGTGAACCAAGACCTATGATTGGTCCCCATTTCCGTTAGTACTCTGGAACATTGCCTGGCATTGGTGCTTTTATTTGTCTAATTCATTTCCACCTTTTAAATTAATGTTAGTGGTTGTTTTTATGCTCTTGCAGTCTTCTTGGTCTTTGAATTTTATTTCTCTGATTTAAGAAAATCACAAACTGTCATAAAATAATTTATTTTTTCTCTTAATATGTATTCATCTCAAATTTCCTTTAGTCATTCTTAAGATTATCCTACCAGAATGTACTATTCATTCTTTCTATAGCATAAATTATTTGGAGACAGGCACTATGCCTCCTTTTATATGTTTGGAAAGTGCCAAGTACACTGGCACTCAATAAATAATAAAGCTAGTATTTCCCTTTAGGTCTGTTTCCTTTCCTTATACACTTAAAACCTTATACACTTAAGTAGGATAAGACTTTTAAAATAGGTGCTTAAAGTTAAGTTCTTAGGTCCATATTTAAGCACCTACATTAGTGGCCTGATTTTTCCAAAGCACTGAGCACTCAGCAACTCCCATTGAGTTCAATAGGAGTTTAATAGGGGCCTTGCTGCTTGAAGACTCTTGTTAATATAGAATCTGTTCAAAATACTGTACTTTAAGGTGGTGGCTCCATATTAGTGTTTTGAGTGTATAGAATGATAGTGCTAGAAGGAACTGCAAGGGTCATCTCATCTAACCCCCTGCCAAGATGCAGGATTTCTTGTGTCTAAAACAGCCAAGACAGATGGTTATCCAGCCTCCTTTTGAAGACCCTCCAATGAAGGAGTTTACACAACCTCCCAAGGCAGTCTGTTCCATTGTCCTACTGTTCTTACAGTTAGGAATTTTTTCCTGAAATTTAATTTAATCTAAATCTTTTTCTTTCAATGAAGTTTGTTAAAACCTAAATATTAGAAACCCAGGAGACTCAGAATTTAGGTTACATTTACCAACACTTAAAAGTATGGAAATTCACAGTTACAGTGATTACAAGTAATTTCTGCCATAACCACTGGACACAATTCCTTGTTGTGAATGCTGTATTGGGTTGATAGTACAATAACAGTGGTGTGGCAATGTCCAGTGTACATCTGTGATTACTATTTAGGCCTCCTAAATTGCTTAGAAGTTCATATTTATCTTTAGAAAATTCAGTTAATAAATGGCACGTCACCCCAGCAAAGAAATAGATTTGATCTCGGCAGGATCTCCAATGCCATTCTTATTTACTCCCGGGGGAATTCTGCACCTAAAAATTCTGTGCACAATATTTTAAAATTCTGCAAAGTTCTGCATATTTTATTTGTCAAAATAACACAATATAATCATGCCAGCTTCAGTTATTTTGGTAATTTATTTAAAAATATCTGTCAGCAAGTATATCTGTGACAATAGAGACAACAAACAAGATTCAGGAAATGTTTTGACAAATAGATTCCTTACTATGAATTTTAATACAGAACTCTGAGTAATAATTAATTTAAACTACAATGCAAAAATGTATTTCCTGCACCCTTCAGAAACAGTGCAAAGGCTTGGGGGAGTCGGGATAATGAAGGAGCTGAGGGAGAGGGAAATACCTTCTGGGAAGGAGTTTGGGAGCGAACCCGGAGAGTTGTTGGGTGTGGATGGGAGAGGTAGGGAACGGTGGTTTTTTTGGGGGGGGGGATTGTTAGGGAATTGGGGAGCCTCTCCCGTGCAGACCCTGGCTGACCTCTAGCCTCTCCCATTCAATCAGGCACATCTGCCCCTGGCCTTATGTGTCCCTGAACCCCCACACCCCATTTAGCGAGGCATATCTGCATATGTCCTCATGTGTTGCTGCATCCCCACTCGGCCACCTCCACTCCCCCCATTCCAATGTGGCCCTGAACCCCCACTCCCATTCAGCCCTTGGCTCAATGTTATCACCCCACTAGCTCCCATCTCCCCGCCCCAGTCTGTTCCTCACATTAGCCCTTCTGAACCCCAGTCCGTCCCACCCACATTCTGTGCCTCCTCATCTGGCCCCACTGACAGGGCACTATGAGGAAGGTAGCCTCTGCCCCCTCCCTTTCTGTGGTTTGCTGCTCCAGCCTATGAGCCAGCTGCACTCTCTGCCAGCGCCAAAACAGCCTCTGGTGGGTGAAGGATTTAACTGCAGTATGACCCCTCCTGTGGCTTCCCTTCACCTCCCCGTCAGAATCAATTATTCTGCAGGAGTAGGGGGGAATCTGCAGGGAACATTAATTCTGTGCTTGCGCAGTGGCACAGAATTCCCTCAGTATTGGAGCAATTGTTTCCTTGTGAACTACTTTGTCGGCAGTTCTTTAAGTGCATTGTTCCCTAATATTCACTCCAGAGCCTGCTATTAATCTTATAAATATCAATAATTGTATCAGAAAGGATGGTGTTTGTTCAGACCACTCTGTAGGCAGGCCCTGACAATAAACTTTTTACAAACCGAAATGATTGATTAGAGATGCAGATGTTGGCCTCTCTATCCTCATTTTCCTTAAAGTTATGTATCAGTATCTCAGTTCATACCCTTATATGCCTTTAAAAGTTTTCTTTTGTCAATCTGAGGACTTTATAGCACTACTAATTTCTTTTGCTAACTGCTTTATTACTTCACTAGCTCTGCCACCATTCCAAACATGAAAAAGGTAAGCAAAGAAGCTAATTAGGAGAAAGTCAGAGAAAAGTGATATTATAGTTGGATGTTTTCATAAGACACTCATTCCAAACTACTACTACTAATATGGGTTTGCATATGAACACTGGCACTAAAGGTTTTTGCCAGTGGAACTCCAGTCCTCCCATTTATTTCTATACATTGATAGAATGACTCAGCAGAAAGAACCCAGCCTTCAACAAAGTTGTCTTCTCAATAGGAGGGGGAAAACCTGATCTGGAGATTACTCTTTATTCACTGGGAACACAGCTGTGGTTTTGCATCCTGTTACAGTTTGTATATGATGACATCCTTAATAAAACTTGGATTGCTCCAATCCCCACTCTTGCAGTTGTGAGGAGAACAAGCTCCACTTCAGATTAGAATTACCATGTGTCAGTATATAATGCCTGCATCTGTAACTTTCACTCTATGCATCCGAAGAAGTGAGGTTTTTACTCACGAAAGCTTATGCCCAAATAAATCTGTTAGTCTTTAAGGTGCCACCAGACTCCTTGTTGTTTTTGTAGATACAGACTAACACGGCTACCCCCTGATACATAGCTAAATGAGAAGTGGCAATTCCTGGTATGAATTTATCTGATAAACTGATACAGAAAGATTGTGAACCATTCAAAATGGGAATTGAACCCACAAATCTTAAGCCTATGTAAGAACAACCCATCTCCCCCCCCCATTCTACCTCAAACAAACCCCAATATATAAGAATCTTATTGCCTATATCTGTGATGACATCCATTAGTCATGTTGATTAATGCAATGCTGGAGATCACCAGATATCATGGTGATGGACAGAGTATAAGAACCAACTAGAATAGAAAAGTTGTATTGGCTATGTTCAAAGCACTTCATAAAACATTACTGAATGACTTTTCATTACTTCTCTGAAAAGGGGTGGCACCACCCACCCCCGGTCGGGGGTTGAGGAAGGGTAGACATAAAATTGGGGGGCTATGCCCCCACTCACCATGAAGCCCCGCCCCCTGCTCCTCCTCAGGTGCTGGCCCCACCTTCTCCTCTCTCCCCCCTGAGACTCCACCCACCTGGCCAGATCGGAGGCCAGAAGCTGGAGCTGGGAAGTGCGGGGCAGCTGCTGTACTGGCTGGTGCCATGGTGCAAGTGGCTGGGATGCTCTCCTGTCTCCTCCTCCTGCTGGGGCCCAGGGGTTTGGGGCTGTGACTGCTCCTCAGCTCCTTGCCGCCCCTCAATTGCCCGCAGCCAGTAACAACCACCCGGGTGGAGGGACCCGACTCCAGGGCCAGCAGAGCTTCAGGGAGCAGCAGCCACAGGGAGTGAGGCCCAGGAGTCTGGGCTGGAGAGGGTCAGTCCAGACTGTTGCGGGGAGCACTGGACCCTCCATCTGCCCTGGGCGGCATACCCTGGCAGGTGGGGACATGGGACAGAAGCTGCTCTTGACCCCCTCTCCCCGCTCCCCTACCTGGGCTTACTCCTTCACTGCTGCTGCTGGTGGCGGCACTGCCTTCAGAGCTGGGCACATGGCCAGCAGCCGCCACACACTCTGCTCTGCCTTCAGAGCTGGGCGGTCGGAGAGTGGCAGCTGCTACGGGGGCACTAAGGCAAATTTTGGGGTGGCTATAGTCCCCACAAACGCCCCCAGCACTGAAAGGTGATTTTAAAAAGCTGTCATCCTGTACCTGACCCCAGATTGTTCTAGTGTGATAAGCTTTTAAGATGGAGACACACAAGATATGAGGATCTGAAATAAATCTTCAGCTTTTTCCAGTCTACATACCTTTTTTGTTTGTTACAAGCTCCAAATGATAAAAAAAAGTGGCACGTGGGCCAGAAGTTCTAACGATTTTTTTATGATTATAGAATCATAGAGTTGTAGGACTGGAAGGGACCTTGAGAGGTCGTATAGTCTAGTTCCCTGCACTCAAGTATTATTAAGTATTATCTAGACCATTCCTGACAGATGTTTGTCTAACCTGCTCTTAAAAATCTCCAATGACAGCTTCCACGATCTTCATGGGCAATTTATTCCAGATCTTAACTATCCTGGCAGGCAGATTTTCCTAATGTCCAACCTAAACTGCCCTTGCTACAATTTAAGCCCATTGCTTCATGTCCTATCCTCAAAGGTTAATGAGAACAAGTTTTCTTCCTCTGCCTTGTAATATTTATTATAGTAGTGCCTAAAGGCCCCGGTTGAGATTATAGATCCCATTTTGATGGGTGCTGGTAATTATAATTACATATTGTCTCTTTCAAAACTCTGGAGTAGTTCTGTCTGTGGGATCTTGCTTGCAAGTGCACAATTTTGTGCACACATAGAGATCTAGGAAATGTTGTTTTGCATCAGTTTGCTAAACCCTGTATTTACCATTACTCTCTTTCATGTCAAGTTGTTTAAGAAAAAAACATAAGTAATAAAACAGAAAAAAACTGCTCAGACCCCTTTATAAAAAACATTGCATAAAACCTACTATGGAAATATAAAATATTATTTCATAGATTCAAAGGAAACTGGCACTTGTGTACAGGTATGTTTCTGAAAATGTATGCAGGAAGATGTGTTGAGTGGAAATATTGCCTGAGAAAATGGCATGGACCCATTTCTCTAGAAAATAGAGGACAAGCATGTTTCGCCCCCCCCCCCCCAAGCAATGATGTCTAGTAGTAGTTTTAGGGAAGGAGGGATGTTACTTGAATTTAAAAAATAATATTGTTTTTGCTGTTACTCATTTTTGTGCAAATTTCATAAGGAAACATGTTTGCAAATTTTTAACAAAATCACATTCAGTACTTTTGGGGAGACTACTTGTATGTATTTTCCCGGCATCTTATAGAAGTCCTGAGGAAACAGCAGTAAAGGCACAACTCTGGAGCATTGTAATCCCCCACACTTAGTGTTAATGCTCCATAAATGAACATCTCCCTTTGCAAATCACATTTCAGAAGACAAAGCCCCGTCCTTAAGATGTTACAATTAATATCTGACAACTATGGTTAAGGCATGAGAAGGTATTTAGACTGTTTCTCTTAGCTAGTTATTTTTCACTCCACGGTTACCTTTTCTGCATCCTAATTTTATGGATTAGGTAAGAAGTAGGATTATTGGCATAAAAATAAACACACTAATGCAAACTTTACTGGTTCTATCTGTATTTGCTTTTTGTTCCATTTGGCCTACCAATATGGTAAGATACTCCAATATCTTCCCAAAGCATTACAGAACCCTGCAGTTTCCACCTAGCCTGGATTTCCTTGTAGTTGTTCCAGCAAGCTGACACATAAAATAAGGTTTATTCAGTGTGTGACAGTGAGGCACATTAAAAGGGAGCCAGTTAATGGTGTATACAAGGAAATAAAATAACCCTCTTTCATGCTCTATTAAGGTTACGGTTTGTTCTGTAATCATCAGAATGGGTAAAAAAAAAATTGTAATCGAGTTTATTTTGTATACATATAAACATTTTCTTTACTATTATAAAAATGTGAAAAATAGATGGAGTGTTTTGTGTAAAAATGTGATTCACCAAACTTTCAAAGCACTGTGAGCAACTGATTGCCAAGTACTTCACTGAAAAATCCTTACAATACTACAATAGTAGAAAAATCCCTAACAAAATTTCCTCAGTTGTATGTCACCTTCAAGAGATATAATGAAAGTATACATTGCATCAACTAAATACTGTGATATAAATAAATACAAGGCATGTATTTGGCTTTGTCATTTTTTCATAGTAGAGAGTATTGTTACTCTATGCAATGTGATCTTGGCTAATGTATAGCGTTGAAGCCTTTACATCTACAGAATTATTTAGAGGAGGTACAACAAAGCAAAAGATTAAAGAATGGAGGATGTGATGTTTTGGGGACCACCCCGACTGATAATGGGTTATATCACCACCTGCATTCCAAGGCTTGGAATGCCTTGGTGTTGTACAGCTATGGTAGTCAGTAGCCAGCCCCCAAGCATAAGGTCTCACCCTGGCTCTCACCAGCCCAGCTACTCCTTGCAGGGTAACACCAAGAGCCCCTAGCCTCAAGTCTCCCTAAATCTGTCCTCCCAGAGTGCTTACTTACCAGTCTCTTGGACTGTTCCCCTCTGGTTCGCTGCCCCCAAAGGTGTGAAACTAGCTCCCCCCCCCCGTTAGTTTGCTGTGGTACACATATTCCACATGGTTTGTACACCAGATACTTGCTTGGGGTAAAAATAAACAAAAAGTGAAATTGTGGTTTTTCTATTAAATACAAAGATGAAATAGTAACGGAAACAAACATAGACACAGAAAATAAACATAGACAACTTCAGGCTTTACACTTCTGTATTAGATAAAATCCCTTTTCTAATACAAGTTACCTATTGCTTTTGAACTGTTTCCGAGCATGCCCCTAGCCATAGGAGGGAATCCATCCTTTCATGGACAGCTTCCTGCCTGGAGGCTGTCCCTCAGTTTTTCAGAGCCCTTAACTTCAAAACCCTCCCAATTTTTTTTCTTCTTCAGACTCAATAGATATTCAAAATGAGGAAATCCCCAGTTGTCTCAGTGTCTTTCCATTAACACTAATGGCCCATCAATGTCTTTTCCTGGGCTGCACAATGGATCAGAACTTTAGTCCAGTTTTGTGTAAACATCTGGCTTGGGAGGTGCCTCTCCCTATTTGATCACTCTCTGCCCTGCTGTGAGATGGAGCCAAAGTATATAAGCATAGTTTTCTGTATATACAAATATGTAAATTCCTAACCATAGCCTGCATACATATCTCATAATGATTACTAAGTTTAGAACATTATAAGCTTTAATAAAACACCTTACTTGATATACTTCCATAGTACAACAATACAGTGTGCATCAGTTGGTTCTACTATTCATTTTGGGGCCATAAACCTTCTGTTCTTCTTTTGGGACATTTGGACCCTGATTGTCTGAGATTTTTTTGGATACTTGAATGGTATGACTTCCTGCAAAGGCTTAACTTTGCCCCCTTGTTATTGGAATCTTACCTGGTGTTTGCTCTTTTTGCCTTTGAACTCTTCCTGGATGATCTGGTGTGATTCTACTGCACAGGGCATAGGAGATGGGGTAGAGGATCCTCTGCAAGGGATTACCATAACTTTGCAGGGGCTCCCTATGTGGCAGTACGAAAGTAGATCTAATGTTTCTCTGAATATCTTCCCATCTTTTCTTGTGATAAGAACAATTTAACAGACTCCGCTCCGGCTGTTGAGCTAAAGATGTCCTTGCATAATCGACTGGAGGGGTGAAGGGAAAGGGTCCTTTTAGTGCACAGTCAGCCCACGGCTTGGGCTGGGTACCGAGTCCCTGGATTTGACCAAAAGTATGCAAAGAAATATAAAAAAGGGAAAAGACTTTATTCTCAAGCCATTATACTCCCTGATCAATATTAATTTTAATGCAATCCACAAAGGTACAAAGCAGCCAGCTCACCGGAAAGCTCAGGCTATTGTCACTCCAGTGACTCCTACCCGTGTGTGCATCTGCACCGTCTCCAGCATAGGGCTGTGTGCAATTTGCACAATCTAGTCCTCTGTAACGTACACCTGTCAACATTTTTCATGACAGGAGGGTAGCTCTGAATGTAAAACAAATTACGTTTGAAGGCACATTTAAGATGAAACTGATGCAAGAACTTGCTGTACGTACAGACAGAGAAACGGCTTAGATATGCTATAATATGCTCCTGGCTCATTTGCTATATTGCTTGACTTCATGGGAAAAGCCAGCCAGCCAGCCTGGAGATTTCATTTATTTCTCTGATGTTTCCTTTGTCTGTGGGATGAGACTAAAATCATATAGCATGAACCGCATAAGCTTAATAAAATCAGAAAAATATGGTTTACTCTGATTTAGTATAAAAATTGGAAATGGATAATGGTGAGAAATGTTCCAACATTTAAAAAGAAATCTAGTTTGCCTTTTTTAAACTGCAACCTTTTTGTTGTTTACATTGTGTAAGATCATGTAATGAGTACCTCTGCTCATGATGTATGAACTGTAAATTTTATTTGAGATAAAAGTATTTGCTTAGCATCCAGGAGTGAAATATGACTCCCCCGACCCTCTCCCCCCCACACACACTGGAGTCAAAAAAATTTTCCATTGACTTCAATAGGGCCAGGATTTCATGCCCTATTTGTAAGATTCTTACTGCTAAGTTGGTGAAAAATGGATCTGGCTGTATGAGGGCCCTACTGCATATCAGAGATAAGTCACATACCATGCTAGTTAAAATAAAGTGTAATATTCAGATAATTTTACTGTATTATATTTATTCAGAATTTTCATTCTTTAAATTCTTTTTCTGGTAGCAGATGTGAAACTGTAGGTTTGTTTACTCTTCATTTCCCAGAGAGGTGGATGTTGTGTTATAACAATAAGTGCTTGGTTCTACAGTGCCTTTTTTGTGAGAATCCCAAGTCACTTTACGGGCATTAATTAATTCCTGACATGCTTATGGCATAGTTAGTTGTCAATACAGCCATTTTACAAATGGATTAAGCTGATGGAAGCATGATCTCTCCTTCAGGGCTTGATTCAAGTTCCTTCTGTTGTGAAGAAGAGTTGTGTTTATTAGCAAGAATAGTATTATTGCATTAGCTTCTAGAAGCCTCAATCAGTATTGGGACCCCATTATGTTACGTCCTGGACAAAAAGACATGAGACAGTCTCTGCCCTGAAGAGCTTAGTCTAAATACACAAGACAGATGAAGAAGAAACAGAAGCACAAATAAGTGAAATGACTTTCCCAAATTCACACAGATCAGTGGTAGAACCTGTAATTGAATTCTCATCTCCTGACTACCAGTTCAGTGCCCTAGACACAGTCTTTCATATTTTTCAGATAAAATTGCTGTAATTTAAACTCAACTGTCTACATTTCTGGTGACAAAGTGTTATGTCAAGGGAGTAAATGCTAAGTCTCTATTTGAGTTTCAGCCTGCTCCTCACTGTGGTTTTGGTGATGTTTCCAAAACTTCCATACTGAATTGACATGATCTGTGCTTTAGCTAATGAAGACTAGAGGGGAAGTACTGAGTACACCGTTGGTGGGGGTTGTGAGTACCTGTCTTGTGGGTAGGGTGGTGATTGTCTTTTAAAAAGTATGTGTATGGTCTCTGAATGAGAAACCATCCCTTGATACTGACAGTCTGGTTAGTTGTCAGTCCGTTTTGCTTTGGGGGTAAGACTATCGAGAAGGCAGTAGGAAAACAACTCTCAAAATATCTGCATGTCTCAGATTTCTGTGTCTCTTGTCTGTCTGGATTAAGGCCTGGGTATGGAGACAGTACGTGATTAAAAAGTGTTACAGGATTTAGTGTCAGTATTGCTATATTCATACAGGAGGAAGTTCTTGCAGTGGAAATGGTATTTGCCCATCTAAAATAATTCTGTTTTGTCAATTATGCGCTAGTGAAAAGTTCTAACCATCTTGTGGTTGGGATCCCTTCCATTCAGACAGATGGGAATGCAGGTAAGAAGCCAAGAGACCATGTGTGTGGGGGCTATTGAGAAAAAAGCCCTGTCAAGCAACTGTCTGTCCTGATTTTCTGTGCCTACTTATAACGGGATTTCAAATTTTCAAATAATTTCATGGCTACATAGGGTCAGGTTTTTTTATTCTTAAATCACAGGTGCTCAGAGACTATGATGATGGGGATAAACTATGCACAATTTGGCAGATTGGTATGCTTAATGCAAGTGAGTGCCAAAATAAAACATTTTGCATCTCTTTGAATATATTTATCAGGGTAGGACACAAATAAATAAATATTGTAGACATAAATAGTGTCTGAACTGAGCTCTGTATAACATTACACAAATTAAAAAAACCCTACATTAAAAGAATGTTAAGATTGCAAAGTCAAACTCTCAGAAGTTAGAAAATGCCAGAATTATGGTTGTTCATGCAACCTTAATTTGTCCATCCCTCCCCCGCCCCTTGTGCATTAGGATACAGCCTTTAATTAAGCAATCACATGCTATTTTCCCCCTAGAATCCCTGCCTCATTCAGTGAATGGGCAGTTGTTGTTGTTTGGGTTTTTTTTTTTTTTTTTTTTTTAATTCTCCTCTTTCAATGTGTGGTCCCCAGGCCTCATTGAATACTCAGTATTCAAACCCTGCCATGAATACAAAAGTATTAATTATTTCATGGGCTTTTCTACAGCACTCATCACTATAATATCTGGGTGATTCACAAACATTAATGAATTTATATTTACAACCACCCCTGTGACAATTGGTGGAATCATTATTCCCATTACAGATGGGAACAGAACTACCGAGAGATTAAAGCCAAAATTGTCCAAAATGTCCATTAGTTTTGAGTGCCAACTTGAGACACCTAGGAACTGATTTTCCAAAGTACTTAGCACATTATATGCTCATTTGTATATTTTTATAGCACATGTTATATGTTCAAAGCACTGTTTCAATCAACTTCAGTTGTAGTCATGAGGTCTTAGCACCCAGAAAAGAAGGAACACAGGATTAGTGGCCTCCTGTGACTTGCCCAGCATCACACAGCAACTCAGTGGCAGAGGCAGGGATAGAATCCAATTTTCCAGGAGTAGCATTAAACTTCCTTAACCATAACTTCTACAGAAGAGGAATGTAGAGACTGAGGATTCCTGGGTTTCATTCCAGGTTCTGAAGGGGAACATACCCTAGGAGTTACAGACTTCTGCTCCTGTATCCACAGCCATTTCCATTCCTTCTCTGCTCCTTCCTAACCCCTCCAGCTCCCCAACCCCTGCACGCTCCCCCTTGATCCTATACAATGCCTCATGCCCCAGCTCCTGACTCCCACCCTCTCCATTTCTGTTCTTATCCAACACCTCCTGCTCCCCTTTCCCTCTACCCCCCCAAAAGCCACCACCACCTCTACTTCTTCACCTTCCCTGGCACCTGCAACCTCCTCACCTTCTCTGTTTCCATTTACCCTCTGCTACCCCCCTCATCCCTCCCTACCTTTGTACTTGAGTTAGGCTGCATCTTTCTCCTCCTCCATGCTGCCTGGGCATGGATGGGAGTGTTGAGCACACAGGAGACAGCCTTCATTCAGGTGCCCAGTGCTACAGTGGCCGCCAGGAGCAGCAATTATAAATGAAGTCCTGCTCAGCACTGCAGCCCCTGGGCTGGCGCATGCCAGGTATGCATGGAAACTTTGGGGAGCTTAGCTGCCAAACTCTTAACAATTCTCTACAGAGCATGGTTGAACTGCAATATTTCAGAGGCTTATAACTTGGCCAAATTAGGGCAACTTTTCTTAGGGATGGCAAAACACACAACCCTGACACCAGGATGATGCTTCCTACTGAATTTCAAGTCCTTGCCCCAAAGCATAGAGGTGCTAGAAATCCTCAGAAAAAGTTATACAATTTTTTTTAATGGGCAAAACAACACATTTCCCCCTAACCTTGTTCTGAAAGAAATCTGATCCATGTTGCTGAACTTGTCCCCCCAAAATTAGCCAGAGGCAGACACCGAGCATGGAAAATGTCAGCTCAAATGGTTAAATTTTTGGTAACGTTATAAGCAACTGAAAACAGGGTATTATAATGGTGCTGGGGAACCTTTAACTATAGGCAAACACTACCAGCTCCACCAATAATAACTTGTGATGGAGATTGGTAAGTAGATTCTGTCCTAACCCCATAGCATCAGTGATTTATACATGAAAATAAGTGTTTTAAAAATAAAAACAATTGAAATAATGTAACAGCCAAGAAACTGATTGTGAAATGTGCCCTTACCACTTGAGTACTTGATTTTACCTTTTTTAGGGGCTAATTTATTTCACTGCAGCCATTACCTGAATGAAAAGTAGTTTCTGTATTACTTAAAGTTGCTGGACCCATTTGGCATTAATTCAAGATGTGCAGCTGGTTATTAATTACTGAAAACCTAACTACTGTTCATACTGAAACAGCCACAGAAGATCTGATTCAGCAGATCCTTTTTACTCCCATCTCTTCTATTATACTAAAAGAACATGCATAGATAACGCTCACTTAGTATGGCTGTCATGGACTGTAAATTTGCTAGCAACATGAAAACTGATTGCATTAATGGTTTCTGTTCTTTTCCTCTATTGATTTTTTTATTTAAGTACTAAAGTAATATAGTAGTTTGTTTTTTAGTTGCTCTTGAAATCTTACAGAAGGAAGCAGCATTTTTTGTTTTGCTTTTCAACTTCTATATACAGTGTAATTCTTCATTTGTATGAATAGTTAATATCTTGCATTTTATAAGCTGACTTTATACAGGTTGTAACCAAGCTGGTCATGGGCGAATTTCAAACAACACAGAATGCCAAAATGATAAATCTGCTTTTAAAATACCTTTTGTTTGATTTGTTTTTTTAAATAATGTAAAGGCATTATACCACTTTACAGTATATTGAAAAATACAGACACTTTGTGATAAGTGAAACTGTCATATGGAAATGAGAATGAGGCATTTGGAGGACTATCCTTATGACCATAATCAAACAACAATAAAAATAGTAGATGTGAAATTTGAAACCAGAAGAGATTCGCATGGGCTGAGGTTCCTTTGTGAATAGTTTGAACAGCAATAATGTTTCGAAATGTTGAAATGTTTTATGTGTTTTTTTTGTTTGTTTGTTTGTTTTAAGAAAAGCTACTGTGGAGCATCACCTTCTGGGGTCCTTGCCTCCTGTATTTTGTCAGTACCACTGAGTTGACATTGACCAAAAGGAAAAGGATTGTGTGTGTGTGTGTGGGGAGGGGGTGAGGATTTGTAGCTATCAGAATGCCACTGTGGAATTGCACATTCTGTAATACAGTTCTGCACACTTCTGCAGGTCAAACATTCAAGGAATGCTAGAGACTAAATGTAGACTGACTTTACTAATCATTTAGTTGGTGAAATGAGCAGTCCTGAATAACTGACTAATCTTGGAAATTTGAAAAAGGAGAGCACTGTGCCTAGAATCTGAAGAGTTGGCAGCAATATTTGTGCAGGATATTAGCATCACAGACAACTAATTGGTATTACCGAGTGGTATTGCCGCAAAGTAATAGTGGTATTTTTTCTGACTTGTCAGGGAGTGGGAAGTCTCACAGAATACCTTGTCCTTCACCGTGTTTTGCAGTTCCCCATGACCTAATTCTTTCATTTGAACAAAAAGATATGCCATTGAAAATGTTTCACACATTCTGTCTAGACTCTGATTTTTTTTTTCCCTTTGGAGCACACATTACCATATTCAGTCACAAAGAAATAGCATGTGAGAGTCTGTGCTACACCTTGTAGAGGCACAGCACAGAACTCTCAGCCCAGTAGAAAGGGGTGACCACTGCTTAATTTGTGATGAAAGAAATGATGGGGCTCAAGCAATTTTTTTCTGACACAGGCGGCAAGCCCAGAGGTACCGGGACTATGAATTGCCAAGCCTAGAGGTACCAAGGCTCAGCCCTGGCACAAATTAAACATGGGGGGGTGGGGGGGCAACTAAGGTGGCTTTAAACAATTAGGGTTGTTCTACAGGCCAAAAGGGCCCTATGTATAATTTAGGCAATCCTGGGATGCTGCCTAAAGGTATATCTACACTGCAGGCAGTGTGATTGCAGCTTGAGCTAGCTTTGATCTAGTTAGCTTGAATAACAGTAGCAGTGAAGCCATGGCTGCACAGATCATACAAGCCCATCCGGACCCTGGATATGTACTTGAATGGCTAGTTTAGACTAATTGTATATCTATAATTGTCTAATAAAGAGTGAATTTTACAAATAAATCATATACACCTCTACTCCGATATAATGTGGTCCGATATAACACGAATTCGGATATAACGCGGTAAAGCAGCACTCCGGGGGGGATGGAGCTGCTTTACCTCGTTATATCCGAATTCGTGTTACCACAAGCGGTTCCTCTACACCCCCTCCCCCGCCCCCCGTTACTTGCTCAACTTCGCTCTGCCTCCTCCCATGAGCATGCCGCAGCTCCGCCTCTTCGCCTTTCCTCCCAGGCTTGCCGCACCACTCAGCTGTTTTGCGCAGCAAGCCTGGGAGGGAGGGGGGAGAAGCGGAGCTGAACGGTGTGCTTGTGGAAGGAGGAGGCGGAGTGGAGGTGAGCTGGGGCGGGAGCGGTTCCTCTTCGACCCCTCCCCCTTACTTGCTTGCTGAGAGGAAGTGGGCTGATGCCAAGTCAGGGGAAAGCTGAGAATAAAGACGTTCATCTTTCAAAATAAAAAAAAAAATACAGGAAAAAGACCAGTATGGATTAAGCTCTAAGGTTACCTGAAGAAAAAATTTAGTATTAGGCAGGTAAGATGCACATGGTAGAAAAACAGCATGATAATCACACTACACTATTATTTTGCAAGTGTGTTTAAAATTAAGAGATCCCATTTAAAAACTTTAAAATAGTCAAGCCAGAGGTTTGTTTTCATTAATAAAAAAACAACATGTATAAGGAAAGCATAAAAATCACCACTACAATTTAAAAAATAATGTGAATATATAACTTGTTTTGCATGGGCGACACCTTTATGCTTGAGCACATTATAACTGACATAACAGAAAGAAGAGTGGGGTTTTTAAATGTTGGAAATTGGCGTGGTAGAAGCAGCATCTCTGTATTTTCACCTGAAAAGGCCTATTTGTAACTTCTCATAGAGTTTACGTAGAAATGCTTTTCCTAGCCTGGGAAGGGCTGACATTTCAAGACATCCCTGGAGAAAAATTAAAATGACATTATGGATGGGAGATGGCATGTGCAATTTAAACCAGTGGTTCTCAACCTTTCCAGACTACTGTACACCTTTCAGGGGTCTGATATGTCTTGTGTACGTCAAGTTTCACCTCACTTAAAAACTACTTGCTTACAAAATCAGACATAAAATACAAATTGTCACAGCACACTATTCCTGACAAATTGCTGACTTTCTCATTTTTACCATATAATTATAAAATAAATCAATTGGAATATAAATATTGTACTGACATTTCAGTGTGATACTTGAGCCTGTTTTTTGTGTGCCTTTTCTGAAGCCTGAGCCCCAGGTGGCAGAGCTGAAGCATGTATTTTAGCTTCACGGGGCCATGTGTGGCATGGGGTCCTGGGCAGTAGCCCTACTTTCCATTCCCTAATGCCGGCCCTGCACTTGTGATTCCCCTAAACCCATCCTGTGCCCTCCCTCCCCCCAGGGGCTGCAACCTCCAGGTTGATAAACACTGATCTAGATGAGTTGAGTACTCCCTGGAAGACCTCTGTGTACCCCCAGGGGCATAGGCGCCAACTTTTCCTGGCGCCAGTGGGTGTTTGAGCCCCCCGTCCCGACCCCAGTCTTGCCCCGACTCCACCCCTGCTCTGCCTCCTCCCGCCCCCACCCCTGACCTGCCCCCATTCCAATCCCTTCCCCAAAGTCCCCGCTCCAACTCTGCCCCCTCCTTGCCCCTATTGAACCCCTGCCCCAAATCCCCGCCTCAGCCCTGCCTCTTCCCCGCTTCCTCCCCTGAGCGCACTGCTGTTTCGCAGTGGCAAGCGCTGGGAGAGAGGAGAAACAGAACGCAGCGTGCTCAGGAGAGGAGGCAGAGGCGGAGGTGAGCTGGGGCATGGCGGGGAGCTACCGGTGAGTGCAGAGTACCCACCAATTTTTCCCCGTGGGTGCTCCAGCCCTGGAGTACCCACGTAGTTGGCGCCTATGCCCAGGGGTATGCGTACCCTTAGTTGAGAACCACTGGTTTAAACTACTCAAGTTCAACTTTGTTACATCCATTGCCTTCTCTTTGACTCAAAAGCCTCAGGATCCTGGTCCTTTTTTATTATTTTAATTATAATAATGATAAATTAGTGGAAACATGATGTAAATATTACAGTGAAACACAGTAAAAGACTTAACACTGGGGTTCTGTAATATAACATGCATCTTAAATTACCATTCAGACACCTGGGGTGAAATCCTTGCCCAATTGAAATCAGGGCACATCTCCTTTGTGCAGAAGAAGTGAATGTTAACCGCAATAAATAATGCAAAGGAAACTCCCACACAGGAGGCGCATTTGCGTTCTCTAAAAAGCCTAATGGACATAACTTGTTCTAATGATGAATAGGCAGATGGCCAACGGAGATTCCTCATTAATATTGTTTGTTTAAATCTTGAAAAATACATTTTTACTTTAAACCTGCTAATCGTGCACATGCCTAGATTAGCAAATCATGTCAAACCAACTTAATATCCTTCTTTGACAGAGTAATAAGTCTTGTAGGCAGGGGGATAGATGTGATATAACTTGACGTTATTAAGGTCTTTGATACTGTTTCATATGACCTCGTAAGCAAACTTGGTTAATATAGCCTAGATGAACCTACTATAAGGTGGATGCAAAACTGGTTGGAAAATCATACTCTGAATAGTTATCAATGGTTCACAGTCAAGCTAGAAGGGCATACTGAGTGGGGTTCCACAGGGATCTGTCCTGGGTAAAGTTCTATTCAATATTTTTACAAATGATTTGGATAAAGTTTGTGGATGATACCAAGCTGGAAAATATTGACAAACTGGAGAAATGGTCTGAAATAAATAGGATGAAATTCAATAAAGACAATTCAATGTATTGCATTTAGGAAGTAATAATCAATTGCACAAATATAAAATGGGAAATGGCTGCCTAGGAAGGAATACTGCAGAAAAGGATCAGGAGGTTATAGTGGATCGCAAACCAAATATGAGTCAACAATGTAACACTGTTGCAAAAAAAAAAGCTAACATGATTCTGGGATATATTAGCAGGAGTATTGTAAGCAAGACACAAGAAGTATTTCTTCCACTCTACTCAACATTGATAAGGCCTCAGCTGTAGTACTGGACCCAGTTCTGGGCACCACAGTTCAGGAAAGATGTGAACAAATTGGAGAAAATATAAAGGAGAGCAACAAGAATGTTTAGGCTGGAGAAGAGAAGACTGAATGGGGAGATAAGTCTTGAAGTACATAAAAAGTTGTTAAAGAGGAGAGTGATAAATTGTTCTCCTTATCCACCGAGGACAGGCCAAGAATAATGGGCTTAAATTGCAGCAAGAGAGATTTAGATTGGACATTAGGAAAAACTTCCTAATTGTGAGAGGAGTTAAGCATTGGAACAAATTAGTTAAAGAGGTTGTGGAATCTCCATCATTGGAGGCTTTTAATAACATGTTAGATGAACACCTGTCAGGGATGGTCTAGATAATACTTAGTCCTGCCTCAGTGCAAGGGACTGGACTAGGCGACCTACTGAGATCCTATCCAGTCCTACATTTCTATGATTCAATGGCTAGTCCATGTAACCACATGGCCCTTTATCCTCCCTCCCACATTCCCTCTGTTTGTTAAAAGTACTTATGTATTTTTTTAAATTCACCCACGAAAGCTCATGCTCCAATACGTCTGTTAGTCTATAAGGTGCCACAGGACTCTTTGCTGCTTTTACAGATCCAGAGTAACATGGCTACCCCTTTGATACTTTATTCCTAAAGTGCACAGTCTTTTTAAAGGTATCCAGACTTTTGATCCTGGCCTGGCTAGCTCCTGTAGGGGAAAAGAAACAAACAGTGGCTATAGCGATGCTTTTAGTTGAGCCCATGTTGCATGATGCTGACCATCTCTTGTTTCCAACGGCTTAGTGCCCAGAGTATCTGCAAAAATCTTTTGGAGCCAAACCAGGTCATCAACTACAGCATACTGTCTCCCATTGCTGCCTTCATTCTATACCAGCTCTCACCAATGAACATGCCACCTTTTATAATATTGCCGTGCCACATGTCGATGAGATGCTCTGATGAAAGGAATGTATGGCACACTAAATATACTGCCCTTGAGAAATTGAAAAAAATCAAACCTAAAAAAATAAGGCAAAGAAATTGCAAAATATAGTAGCATCTTGATTAAGATAAAAGGTACAATGTTAATCCAGCTCAACATATCCTATGTTTTCAACAGTGGAACTGAGCATGCCTTTTGGAGGGAAAAGAAGAGCAAGCCAGCCATGGCTAATGAAGCTGTGTGGACACAGTAAATCCTACTAGCAGGCAATAAACTACCAATAGTCTTGGAAATACAAAGCCATTTTTTATATAAATCAGATTTTTAGGATCAAATTATTAAGTGATTTTTAAAGTGGTGTAAATATGATCTTACACCAACTTTTGCTAGGCAGGTGGCATGCTTAATCGTGTACATAGCTCATCTATGCAAAAACAAAATGTTACTGACACCTTGTCCTCTTCCCCCCTGTAGGCGTGTTTGTTTTATCCAATAACTGTCCTGTCAATAACCAAGATTGTAAACTCTATGAAGAAGGGAGTGTATTTACTACGTTTTGTTGCTTCTAACAAAAAGGGGGCTCCAATGATTCATTACAGCCTCCGGATGCTACTGTAATACAAATAAAACATCATAATTTGGATTCCCTTAGACCTACTTACGCCAACTCCACAGTATATAAGGCATTCTAAATTGGTGTAATTTGCCTACTGAGGAGCCAAAAAAACATTTAAATGGTTATTTTAATTTACATATTTTTAAACTACCGTCTACCTCCCTCATTGTGTGTGTTACACCAATTTAAATTTCCACCCATTTACCAATGTGTTACTTACAAATAGTACATTAAAATAATCCTAGCTAAAGAATGGAAGATTTCTTGGCTTAACGGAAGCTATTTGGTATCATGTATTTAGAAATGGAGTATTATGAAACTTGTGAATGCTGCTTTATCTAAAACGGAGTTAAATTTTTGTAGTTAGATTTTCACCTTAAAATTGAAGTAAGTTATACACACTACATTTACAAATATAATCTTCAGTGACCCTCTTGTGCACTTTAATGAAAACGGGCTTTACTGATATGACATTATCCAGATCTATAGGCACCCTCTGTAGTCTGCATCATTACTGAATTTGCAAGTTTGCATTTTAAACTAAATAGTCTTATAAATTAAGCAATTTTCTTATTTAGTTTGTTCACATCAGGTCACCTGATACTTCAATATCCTGCCTCTCCCAAAAAAAGATGCAGGAAGCTATTTAAAGAAAATGTATTGGTTCAAGGAAATAAAATAGAAATCAGTGAGCACAAAGTTGAACAAAACTGTTTAGATGGGGAAAAAAGCAGTATGAATTATTGTATAAAGAGTACATCAGGGGACTAGTGTACTAATGGGTTAAAATGCTAGACTCTTGCCTTTTCAAATGTGAGTTCAAATTCTGGATTGCTTCATAAATTAAAATGAATTCGGTGACTTTTCATTTGAGTTTCCTGTGTGTGCTCCAGCCCTGGAGCACCCACAGGAAAAAAATTAGTGGGTGCTTAGCAGCCAGCTTCCTGACCTCCCCGCAGCGCCTCTTGCCTGCCGATGGCTCTGCCAATCAATTCCTCCCACTCCCTCCCAACACCTCTCACCTGCCATGATCAGCTGTTCCACAGCATGCAGGAGGCACTGGGGGAGGGGGAGGAGCGGGGATGGGGCCTACTGGGAGGAGGGAGCGGAATGGGGTGGGAAGATGTGGAGCGGGGATGGGAAGAGGAGGGGCAGAGTGGGGGTGGGAAGAGGCGGGGAGGGTGGGACCTTGGGGGAAGGGTGGAGTGGGGGCAGGGCCTGGGATTGAGCATCCCCGGGGAAAGGAGGAAACCGGTGCCTGAGTTCAGCATACTGGGTTGTCTACACTCAGGATATCCTAACTCCTTGACTAAAAGGGTAGATATAAATAAAACATTAGGTATTAATGATCCTTTAGAATTGTTCACACCACATTTCCTATTTTTTAAAATTTGAAAATAGTGTAAAAATAGAGAAGATATTTAGTAAATGAAATCTTAAACCTTGTTTCTTTTCCAGAAATATGACCTCTATAGATAATGTACAAAGTAGAGCAGAATGCTTGAATAGCTCTTTTGTTGTAGACAGTCTGTCAAGAAAATGATAGTTTGCTGCTGGTTTTTTTTATTGTAAATATTAATGAAAAAGAAAATTTTAGCAGAGCTGAAAAATGGCAACATTTGTCCTTGAGACCTCTCTTATTCTGGGCACTAGAGCAGCTAAGTTTGTTATTGGGAGAATTATGTATTAAAAAGATGTCCAGTGTCATTCTTCCCTGAAATTGATGCAAATTCTTTTCATGTCAGCTGGCTCTCCTATTTCACTCTGAAACCTATCCTATTTCAGTTTATCACTATGGAGCAGATGTTGCACTGCTATCATGATGACCCAAAATAATAGTTGGAGGATGGCTGGTAGTTACTTCAGATACTTATTGTATTTATTTATTTCTTATAATTTATATTAAAAAAAATAAGTGATTTTAAAACCATCTAGCTGTATATGTAAACAAATGCCCCTATTATTGATTGTCTTGTCTTCCTGACCAATTTCTTGTTATGTCATGTGCACTTAAACTGTAAGTTTTTTGACACACAAACTCTCTTATTATGTGTCTGTACAGTACCTAGCACAGCACCTGATTGGAGTCTGTGGGTGCTACTGCAATACAAATAGCTAAGAATAATAATCTAGAACAGGGTTCCCTAAACAGTGGATCATGACAAGTTTCTATAAGGGTCCTGGGCCCAGTGTGGCAGGGAAGCTCCAGGCAGGGAGGGTTGGAACTTGTCTACACCATTCTTGAGTGTATATTGGGGAACTACTTGAGCAACATGAGGTGGTCTTCCATCTACTGAGTCTGTTGCCTCCCACAAAATTGTCAGTACCAGGCTACTGCCAAAGTCTTATCCTCAATATCAGCAGCACAACATGCTACTTCTGGCCACTGAGTTAGCCCATGCAAAGCCATCTGCAACTCTAAACTGGTACAGAGGTCTAGTATGTACCCTCGGCACTAGTGTGAATTGTATACGCTGTTTACACTACTACCGTTCATTTTTGTAGGTGTTCCCTATGTACTGAATTTTATCTATAGGCTGCTATTTCTTGATCCTTTGTAATTATTCCATGACCAATACAGTTAAAATGTTGAGCGAAATGTGAAATATGCACTTATAGCACAATATTTTGCCTGGTCCTATATCTGTGGGAAATAAGAGGGTGGAAAGAACATCTAATCACATCTACACTTTTCTGCTTGTGTTAGGTACAATAACTCCTCTCCTCTCCCATTCATACAATATTCTGCGAGGGAGCCAGCATGAAGGCAGTGCATGGTGCATTCATTTTAAAGGTGGCAGAGTTATCATTTTAGTGTGCCTTCCACAGAAGAAAATCTAGCTGTTCTGTAACTCAGCCCCTCCATTCATGGCCCCTCTCCCTCCAGCACCATGGGTCATGGTTTAAAAATGACAGTTTATCTCATAGTGACAGATCCATTGTCTTCAACCTTCAATATATTGATAGCTCCTAAGTATATACTAGTTATATGGTATCTGCAGTTGGCTGATTCACGAGAAGTTAAACCAGGGGGATCTCTAAGAGCATGGGTCTCTACAGCTTGAGTTAAAGAACCAAGGTTCTATATCTGGGAGTTGGAACAGACCCACATGTTCTTTGAATAATTGGGCACAGTAGGTGAAGCGTAAAAATAAAATAATTATTACAGGTACATTCACTAAGATCTAGTAGTTTAATAAAGAGAACTTCATTGAGGAATTAAAAAATTATAAATGGTATATTCTGCGCTTTATTACAGTGTAAGAAAAAGAAGGGGTCACTGAATGAATTCAACTCAGGATGTTTAGTTAGTCTGTGTGAATTACTACAGAAGGAGGTTATACAGAGTCAAATGTGGAAGCTGGATTTCAAGAGACGCTGGATATTTTTAGGACCAACAGTAACATTTATAGCTACGCATTCCATGAGAGTCGTAGCCAGATAAGCCTCCCAGGGGCAGCTGATTACTGCAGAAGTTATGTGGGGATTTCCTACATCCACACACATATAGCGCTTCAAAATTGGCAATAGGATTACTCGGACTTCTCACCTTCCACTGAAGAAACAGACATAGGCTTCTGCCAGTGGCAGGATATCAGACTCTATGAACCAATGGCAAATAAGAAATGTTGCTCCCAGGAAGTAAAGAATGATAAGTTGTGGTATATACAATATAGGCTTAGCTATGCCCATGCTTATATCTTTAGCTCATTTTGAAATGCAGCTCATATAATTTTGGTTTCTTCATACTACACCTGAAGAGAAGTAATTATACCTTGTCAATGTAGGCAGACCAAGGTTAGATATAGCACCTGGGGTATTAATCATAACACTTCCTTTGTTTTATATTGCATTTCTATAACAATTTATTTTAGCTTCCTATTTACCGGCTGTCTTCAGTATAGCTACCCATTTTGCCAATAGCTTGAGACATGTCTTTGAAATGTGCAAGTTATTTTGTTCAAAGTGAGGAAGCAATTTATTAAGCAAACTTTTCATTATTCCAGCTTTCATTTGGCTTTTATTTGCATTGGCTTAGTTATTAAAAAGACTTTAGGCCTTCTGCTCTAACTACATTGTTCCTTTTTATTTAATATTTTTTCTATTTATGATGATAAAGTATGGTAAAACTTGGATTCAGTTTTCTCTCTAAAATACCAATACATGATTTATAGTCTGCAAAATAATGATCAGATTGGAAAAGGTCCATTGATAAAATTCAGAGAATTTCCCCCTCTTTCCTCCTTTTGCTATTTAATATTTTTACAGCACTTTAAAAATATAAAATCCTTTATAAATGCAAAGTGTTTTTGTTTTATGACACTGCATTAGTTTTAAAATATAGCCCTTTGTGAATGTTTCCTTGAAAGCTCTGCATCTCCTCTGCGTCTCCCTTTTCTATTCTAGAAGTGTTGTCCTGATGGAATTCCAATAAATTCAGGAGCTATGGTTTCCTGCAAACAAGTCAGACACGCTTACTCATGATTCTCTAATTGTATTTGATTTTGTCAGATAGAACTTTGTCACAACTAGTTAAACTAATTCTCATACAGGACCAGATTTTCTGATGGTTAATTCAGTTTCTACTAGTCTACACTATGCCTAGCCACTGTGATGGTCAGCTATGGTTATCTGTGATGGTCACCTAACCACTGTGATGGTCAGTTGCTATGACAAAAGGCAGCTGCACCCTCCCTATGGGGATGAAAGGGGATGGTCAGCACATTGTACAAATTGGGTAGCATTGATGTAGGGAGTTCCCAGCAGAAACTGAAGTGGCCTATGGCATCAGGAAAAAAATCCTATCCCCTGCTGATGAGTACCCTTTGGGGCAGAGGTTGTCTTGCTGAGCTAGGTAGATGTTAAGGAGTCATGTGATTTCTTGAGAATCTCAGCTTTCATTAAAACAAAAGTTGTTTCTAGCTTGCTGGGAGGAGCCTGAGAAAATGAATTGAGCATACTCTAAAAGCTCAAAAAACAAAAGGCAAAAAGACACCAAAATCTCTTTTTTTAAACTCTCATGATTTTAAAGCCAAACACAGGCCTGACTCATGATTTTTGAATGCTTGGGGTTGTCAATTCTGCATTCATCTTAAGCTTTAAACCTGTTTTCACTCTAAGGAGGGCCAGGGTCATAGACTGATGTGCTGTCTTACTTACTTCAGTGAAGCTGCTGGTTACTCAGCACTTTTGAAGACCAGTTCAGCAGTTTAGAAGTCTACATACATATTTAGGATTGGGCTTCTATTTTTGAAATCTTGGTCTTAGTGTGTTTATGAACCCTACACCCCTTTTAAATAAATTCAGACATGCCAAGTGCCATACGTCTGGTGTGACACTCACTCATATAAGCTCCCCTTCACGCATTCCTGTAGCCCAGGTGGAATATCCTGCAGTTGTCGCTCTTGGCTATCAGAGGCTACAGTTGGGCAGGCAGCCAATTGGGCTCTGTCTGCTGCTGTTCCTGCTGGAGCTGAGTGGTAGGGGAAAGCAGCTGAGAGGAGCAGGCAAGATAGAATCATAGAAGATTAGGGCTGGAAACCTCAGGAGGTCATTTAGTCCAACCCCCTGCTCAAAGCAGGACCAACCCCAACTAAATCATCCCAGCTAGGGCTTTGTCAAGCCGGGCATTAAAAACCTCTTAAGGGTGGCGATTCCACAACCTCCCTTGGTAACCCATTCCAGTGCTTCACCACCCTCCTAGTGAAATAGCTTTTCCTAATATCCAACCTAGACCTCCCCCACTGCAACTTGAGACCATTGCTCCTTGTTCTGTCATCTGCCACCACTAAGATGTGGCAGTAGGGACAGCCACAGTAGCAGCAAGCAGAGGCTGTGGGGACAAAATGTAAAGGAACGCACTACTGGCCCCAGGCAGCTCCCCAAACCTAAACCATTTTAGATTTGATTCTGGTAAGTAGTGAGGACCTCGTTGAGGAAGTGGTAGTAGGGGACAATTTGGGCTCCAGTGATCATGAGCTAATTCGGTTTAAAATACATGGAAGGAGTAAAAGAATTAAATCAAAGACTAGGGTTTATAATTTTAAAAAGGCCAATTTTAACAAATTAAGGGGACTGGTAAGGGAAGTGGATTGGGCAAACGTATTAATGGATTTAAAGGCAGAAGAAGCCTGGGATTACTTTAAGTTAAAGATGCATGAGCTGTCGGAGGCCTGTATTCCAAAAAAGGGAAAAAGATTACTAAGCAAGAGATTTAGACCGAGCTGGATGAGCGACCGACTCAAAGGGGCTATTAGGAAAAAACAGAAAGCGTATAAAGAGTGGAAGAGGGGAGGGATCAGTAAGGAAATGTACCTAAGTGAAGTCAGAGAATGTAGAGATAGAGTGAGAAAGGCCAAAGGCCGTGTAGAGTTGGACCTAGCGAGGGGAATTAAAAGCAATAGTAAGAGGTTTTACAGCCACATAAATAGGAAGAAAGCAAAGAAAAAAGAAGTAGGACCGCTGAAATCTATTGCCGGAGAGGAGATTAAAGACAACCTAGGCATGGCACAATATCTTAATGAATATTTTGCATCGGTGTTTAATGAGGCCAATGAAGGTATTAGGGATACTAGCACCACTACAGAGGGGCATTCAGGATGGGGGATTACCGTATCCGAGGTAGAAACAAAACTTGAACGTCTTAATGGGGCTAAGTCGGGAGGACCGGACGATCTACATCCGAGAATATTGAAGGAATTGGCGCGGGAAATAGCAGGCCCGTTAGCGATAATATTTAATGAATCTGTAAACTCGGGGGTGGTCCCGTTAGACTGGAGAATAGCTAATGTGGTTCCTATTTTCAAGAAAGGGAAAAAAAGTGATCCAGGTAACTACAGGCCTGTTAGTTTAACATCTGTAGTGTGCAAGGTATTAGAGAAAATTCTGAAAGAGAAACTAGTTGAGGACCTGGAGGGTAGTGGCAATTGCGATAAATTACAACATGATTTTACGAAGGGCAGATCGTGCCAAACGAATCTGATCTCCTTCTTTGAGAAAGTAACGGATTTATTAGATAAGGGAAATGCGGTGGACCTAATATACCTGGATTTCAGTAAAGCGTTTGATACTGTACCCCATGAGGAATTATTAGTTAAACTGAAAAACATGGGGATCGATATGAAAATCCAGAGGTGGATAAGGAATTGGTTAATGGGGAGAATGCAGCGGGTTGTATTAAAGGGTGAACTGTCAGGTTGGAGGAAGGTTACTAGTGGAGTGTCTCAAGGTTCGGTTTTGGGACCCATTTTATTTAATCTATTTATAACTGATCTCGGAACCGATTGCAGGAGTGGGCTGATAAAATTTGCGGATGATACGAAGGTGGGAGGCGTTGTAAATTCGGAGGAGGATAGGGATATCCTGCAGGGAGACTTGAATGAGCTTGTGAATTGGAGTATCAGAAATAAGATGAAATTTAATAGTGAAAAGTGTAAGGTGATGCATTTGGGGATGACTAATAACAATTTTAGTTACAAGATGGGGACGCATTGGTTAGAAGTAACGGAAGAGGAGAAGGACCTAGGGGTTCTTGTAGACCGCAGGATGACTATGAGTCGACAATGTGACGTGGCGGTGAAAAAAGCCAATGCTGTCTTGGGATGCATTAGGCGAGGTATATCTAGTAGGGATAAGGAGGTCCTGCTTCCGTTGTACAAGGCGCTGGTGAGACCTCATTTGGAGTACTGTGTGCAGTTCTGGTCTCCCATGTTTAAAAAAGATGAACTCAAACTGGAACGGGTGCAGAGAAGGGCCACTAGGATGATCAGAGGAATGGAAAAGCTGTCGTACGAAAGGAGACTAGAGGAGCTTGGGTTGTTTAGTCTGACAAAGCGAAGGCTGAGAGGGGATATGATTGCTATCTTTAAATATATTAGAGGGATTAATACAAGGGAGGGAGAAGAATTATTCCAGTTTAGTACTAACGTGGATACCAGAACGAATGGATACAAACTGGCCGTGGGGAAGTTCGGACTTGAAATTAGACGAAGGTTTCTAACCGTTAGAGGGGTAAAATATTGGAACGGCCTACCGAGGGAAACAGTGGGGGCGACGGACCTGTCTGGTTTTAAGATAAAGTTAGATAAGTTTATGGAGGGAATGGTTTAATGGTAAAACATAGTAGTCAAGGAAAGCCAAGCAATGGTGGGTAAATAGTATAATGGCTAACGGGGTCGGGCTGGAGACTCTTGCCTATATGCTCGGGGTCTTACTGATCGCCACATTTGGGGTCGGGAAGGAATTTTCCTCCAGGGCAGATTGGCTGAGCCTCTGGAGGTTTTTCGCCTTCCTCCGCAGCATGGGGCAGGGATCTCTAGCAGGAGGGTCTCTGCCGATGGAAGTCACTAAAAACAGGATTGGGGACTTCAACAGCAGAGTCCAGGGAAGGGGTAGGGACGGTTTTATGGCCTGCAGCATGCAGGGGGTCAGACCAGATGATCATAATGGTCCCTTCTGACCTTAAAGTCTATGAGTCTATGAGTCTAAAATGTAAAGGAACGCACTACTGGCCCCAGGCAGCTCCCCAAAGCTAACTTCCCTTAACTACCTCCCATCTTCCCCCAGCCAGCCACTCACCCAGTTTCCCTGGCAGCCCTGAGGTATCCCCATCTTCTTCCCAAACCCTGTCACAAACCCAGATGCCCTGGCCTGACCTCACCCACCTACTACTTTTCGGCCACAACTTCAGCCCCCATCTGCCTGCTGCAGCTGTCAAGTTTTTTGCAGCTCTATGTCCTATCTCTGTCTTTGCATAACACTGTGTTTATTAATCTGTAGCTGAAGTTTGTCACATATAAATTTTGTAAATATGTAAATTATTTAATGAGCTGCTTTGCATATTTGCAAACAACTTGTATAGACTTACACATGGGACTGCACAAAACTTGTCAGCTATGCCAATAAATAAAACAAATTTTGTCATTATATAATTTATAACTAAAAACTACAGAATCCACTCGGTTCATCATATGTGAGGTTTTTTTTTTTTTTATAATCCCAGCAATTGCCTGAACCTCATGACAAACTATGGCAACACAGCCACTTCAAGAAAAATCTGAGATAGGACATTTTGAACAACTTTAAATTTTTTCTTTAATCTGTGTGTGTAAACGATGACAGATTCAGAATTAATTAATATGCTTCTTGTGCTACCAGAATCTAGTCTCAAAAGGAATACCAATTTCAACCCAATACAATAATTTTAAAGGTAAATAATTTAGAAGTATAAAATATACAAAAATGCTGTTAAATTAGGATGGGTAAACTAGTTCAATGTAAAGTCTATGCATAAAAATGTCTTTACTGCTTAACATTCAGTTCTGTGTACATAGAACTTTATCAAACTTGGAGACAGACCACTTCCAACACACAGAGCAGCATCTAACAACAAGTGGTCTGTCCACTGTGGCAGGGAATCCAATTTGCCAGAAGGACAAAATTGTTTTTGTGTTAAATGTGTTAGAAATGTGCATTTACTTGTTTTAAAAATTCCTTTTACATTTTCTTGAAGTTACACCTCTACCCCGATATAATGCGACCCGATATAACACGAATTCGGATATAACGCAACAAAGCAGTGCTCCGGGGAGAGGGGCTGCACGCTCCGGCAGATTAAAATAAGTTCGATATAACACGGTTTCACCTCTAACATGGTAAGATTTTTTGGCTCCCAAGGACAGCGTTATAGCGAGGTAGAGGTGTATTTATGAGAAAGAAGAAACTGCTGATTCAGCAAAATTCTGTTTCTCTGCAACCCTTAATTCTAGAAATCCATCTTAACTGATTCTTGGTTATGATTTTTGTGTTTATTTCATTCACTGTTTTACGTGGATGACTTTCAGTAATGTATCTGTAACTGTTTGTGATAGCTCTATGGTTATCTTAACCCCTTCTGTCCCTGCACAGTATCTTCTCACATCCATCATCCTTTTTTAAAATGTCCTTGGCCCCACTCTAGTTATTGTTATGGCTTCTTTTCTTAGTTTGTCTCTCCCACATATATTTTTTAAGATGTTTATAGATTTCTGACTTGTTCATATTGTCCCCCACCACCCCAAGTCCTCTTCTCACTTGCCCTGCTTTTACTTGCCATCCTTTATTTATATCTGGTTTTGTCTCTAGTATTCTCCTGATAATATTTCTGGTAGCCCAGCTTGTCTTAGAGCTCCCCCTGCTGTTGGATGTCATTATGACTTATTCTGCTTTCAACATTATGGTATTATTAACATTAGAATAACGTACTCAGTCTTGAAATAATAATTATGTATATGGTAATACTTTGTGTTTTATACTACTTTTAATCTCAAGAGCACTTAACACCCTTGTAAGGTAGTCTGCATACTTCTATACCTATTTGATATATGGGTAAGCTGAGTCATGGAGCGGTTAAGCGACTTGCTCAAAGCCACGTAGCACGTCAGTGCAAGAGCTGAGTGATGACTAGTGACATCTGCCATATCAGAAGAAAAAAATTATCTAGGTGGAACTGAATTTTTTAATAAGCTGTTGAAAAAGTAATATTCAGTGAAAATTTAAAATGAAAATCAAGGTTCTAAGGTGACCTATTGGTTTTATTTCATTAGTGATGTTAGTCTTAATTGATTGTTACCACAGAGAGGCTTAAAAATGGTTTCCTTGCTTTAAAATTGTATTTAATCTCACCATGTTGCTGATTTTACTCACATTTTAAATAGTTGTGCTGTTAAGAGAGAACATGTACTTGATTAACTGCAGGCTTTAATAATTTCATGTTGACATAGCTCCCCTGGTCACCTTTTCATGGTAACTAGGAACTGTCAGTATTCTTGTACCATTTTCAAAAATCTTCTTTTTGAGATATGGTGGGCCAGCACTCTGCTGTTGTACATCTTCTCAGCCCTGATTACAGGCATAATCATGAAAGACAAAGAAAAAAATCTGCTGGCTTCAAAAATGTATATTTGAGGCTCTCTTACCATTTTTCAACTTCAAAGCCATGCTGATTTAGATACTAAATATTTGCTGTCTCCCCTTTCCATGTTAGTATTTTTTGCTGCAGATATTGGCATCTGAGATTGTGCTATGCACACCTATATAATGCACTGTGAGAGGCCAATCAAGAATAGGCATAAGAGTAATTTCCTGCTCCTCTTTCAACAGGCAGTGCTAATAATGTGGTTTGAACATATTCCAGGAAGAATGTTGGTGCCAAAGCCAATTCTGGATGGACGTTTTCTACTACTGTTACAATTCTAGTATGATTCAACTCCTCCAAGACCCCCGTCAGGTTTTGCCAGGCCTGTTAAACCTTAGGCTCACTGGGTCCCAGACTCCTATACCACCCCTTAACCCACCAGACTCCGTAAGAGATCTGGAGCTTGGACAAGAAACAAAGCAGATATGACAGGGCTGAGCAGTGCATGTAGGAATAACTCTAGTTTGGTTGTATAGTTCATTTATATCCTTGATTATGTAGTGTTGAGTGAAGTAATAATTCAGGGGTGTTGTGTTTCAGGTAATGCTTGAGGTACTGTAGAGTCCACATTGTATGGAGAGGCTAAGTTATTCAGCTGTGCTGTACTTTTCACAAGGAAGAGTACAGACTTCTGCTCTGGGAGAGGAGGAAAGGGAATTAAAGTATTTGGCTTTTCAGCATTTAGATAAATACATAACCTAATTGTTTGAGCACAGGACTAGGAGCCAGAACTTCATAGTTTTGATCCTGCTTTTCACGTTGTCTTTCCCTGTGGTGCTGGACAACTTACTTAACCTCTCAGCTCCAGTTCCCTCAGCTACAAAATTCATATAATAATGCTTAATTTGGCATGGGGAAGTTGAGAAAATTACTTAATGAATATTTATAAATTGTTTTGAAGATAAAAAGCCCCTGATAAATTCTAAGTATTATTATAGAGTGCTGGATTCCCTGCTGATATTGCTTGTTTGTTTATATACTTTCCTCTTTGTATTATTCTTTTCTTGTCTCTGTGTATCTCATTTTGTGCATTGTGAAAGTAAAAAACCTTTCCTCTATTCTTCTATATACTATTCCTAGGTCCTTTAGTTTCATATGGAACTTGTGTAAAAATGAAACATGTTTTTTAAGTTATATTTTTAATAGTCCCAAACTGAATTTTGGAAGAAAGATTAAGAAATTCTTTATGAATCTATCAAGTTTCATTTGATTTCCATCTGGAGGTATAAAGTGACACTGTTTCATCAGAATTTTGCTGTAGTTCACCAAAATGTTCATAAACCTCATTGGTGTTCTCTAATGCTTCACTTCTGGTGTTGTTTTTTCATGGACTCTCTCCAGTGAAAAGTGGTAATATTTCTCATGATGAGAAATTACTAATTTATAAAGTCATTGTGGATAGGTAATCTTTAGATAGTTTGTTTATTTTTGAGAGAGGTTAGTAGTTAAAGCACTGATCCTGCAATGTGCTCAACGCAGCCAGGACCTTCAGGTCAATGGGGCGCCAAGCAGAGGAACTTGTAGAATCAGGCTCCAAGCATGTACCTATAGAAATGCACTCATTTCTTCTGTAATTGGGGTGCCTTGATTTGGGCCTTTCCCTTTCTCACTCTCCTTCAGTTCACTCTCTACCAATTTATTGTAATTTTAGAGTATTAATCTAATCACATTTATTTTTAAAATTGCCATACCAGTAATTGAGCTAATTTCTCCATGAGATGTATTATTTATATTTAAATCTCAAGGGTGTCTTTTTAGTAGCACATGAATTAAGCACCATTCTTTTCAATGCATTTTTAAAGCACATTATTTGAGAAGATGTACGATTATGCTGCATTTTGAGATTTGGTAGAACATTCTTTATAATTAAAATTTGGCCATCCATTTTTGACTCATTCCTCCTATTTCAAATAATCTGACCTTTTTTTAAAAAAAAAGTTGATTGCAAACAGTATTATGAAATACAATGGAAAAGTGGCATTATAAATTATGAATTTGATTTATTGGTAGATTTTTTTAATAAGCTATGGTGCATTATAGTCAATTTGATCATTTTATGAATGCATCCAAGTTATCTAAAAGTGTTCAGAGGAGCTGCTTAGGGAGTGTAAACTTTTTATAAAATCTTAGTTATTTTTACAGTAACGCTGGAAGAAATCATTTGCAAACTGATTTCAAGCGGAGTCTCCCCCATTAGGCAAGCAGTCTCATTTGGCAGATCTAAGTTTATTAATGCTGAGAAAGTTCAGGTATCACTTTATAAGAGTGTTTTTGTTTTTGTAAAATATATGAATTATTCCATCTGTAACACCACTCTCTCCTGCTTCCCTTCAACCCCTCCATGCAGAAAGAAAGAAAGATTGAACTACTGTGAGAATTTACCTTTCAAACTTCGGTACCTAACTTAGGATATCTAGTTTTGCATTTAGTGCAATTGGCCTTATATGATATTTGGATGTCTAAACTACATGCTGATCTGAGTGCTGTGACAAAGTTCCTCCTCTATCTTGGTGGGTCCTGCGCTTATTGGCGGATTTTCTTGCCTCAAAGATTCACTATGTGGGTTGGGGAACAGCCCAGAGACCTTCCCCTCTGGAAGAACCCACAGTTCAGGTCAATTGGGAGGCCGAAGCCTGCCTTAATTGATTCTAGCAGCTTCTTCTTAATTGGCTCCAGGTGTCCTAATTAGCCTGCCTTCCTTAACTGGTTCTAGCAGGTTCCTGATTACTCTAGTGCAGCCCCTTCTCCGGTCACTCAGGGAACAGAAAACTACTCATCCAGTGACCAGTATATTTGCCCTCTACCAGAATCCTGTACCCCACTGGTCTGGGTCTGTCACAGTGCCCTAAAATAGAATTTGGTGAACTAACACTAAAGCCTGGTCTACAGTACAGTTAGGTCAATGTAAATCACCTTGCATTGAGCAGGTTGTGCATATAAATATGAGTCAACAGTGTGATGCTGTTGCAAAAAAAGCAAACATGATTCTGGGATGTATTAACAGGTGTGTTGTGAGCAAGACACGAGAAGTCATTCTTCTGCTCTACTCTGCTCTGATTAGGCCTCAGCTGGAGTATTGTGTCCAGTTCTGGGCACCGCATTTTAAAAAAGATGTGGAGAAATTGGAAAGGGTCCAGAAAAGAGCAACAAGAATGATTAAAGGTCTTGAGAACATAACCTATGAAGGAAGGCTGAAAGAATTGGGTTTGTTTAGTTTGGAAAAGAGAAGACTGAGAGAGGACATGATAGCAGTTTTCAGGTATTTAAAAGGGTGTCATAAGGAGGAGGGAGAAAACTTGTTCACCTTAGCCTCTAAGGATAGAACAAGAAGCAATGGATTTAAACTGCAGCAAGGGAGGTCTAGGTTGGACATTAGGAAAAAGTTCCTAACTGTCAGGGTGGTTAAACACTGGAATAAATTGCCTAGGGAGGTTGTGGAATCTCCATCTCTGGAGATATTTAAGAGTAGGTTAGATAAATGTCTATCAGGGATGGTCTAGACAGTATTTGGTCCTGCCATGCGGGCAGGGGACTGGACTCGATGACCTCTCGAGGTCCCTTCCAGTCCTAGAAGCTATGAATCTATGAATATGCCTACACTCACATTTTTCTCCTGCCAATATAAGCACCCCATTAATAGTGATACAGTCACACTACCTCCCTAAATGGCGTTGAGCCATAGTTGGCCTGCTGTGGTTGACGCAGTAAGAGGCTAGACACTGAGTGATCTGTGTCGACCATAACAAGTGGCTGTCCCACAGTGTCCAATGCTGACTGCTTTGGTCACAAGTGTGAACTCCACTGACCTGGGGTCAGGGAGACCAGAATCCAACCCAACCCCCCTTTAAAGGTCCCTGATATTTCTGAAATGCCTTTTCCTGTTTACCCAGTTTGCCAAGCACCTTGCAGCTCTCCCATTTTGTGTGCAGCTACCCAAATGACCATCCTGGTTATATGCTGCAGATGCACTCTTGCCTGGAGTAAACATGAGGTGTTGGATCTATTTAGCCTGTTTGGAGAAGAGACTTGGACAGCAGATCTTGCCTATGCTACTTTGGTTAATGCTAAGCAATAAACAAACCACTATTTGCAGATGCTTGCGGTGATGTAGCAATGTATCACCACTAGAAGTGTCATAAAATATGTTCTTGTATTAATGTGCATAAATGACACAGAGGAGGACGACGGGAGTTCCCTAGTGGAACAAGTGTTCATAGTATTGCAACTGTTAAAATTGTTACTGCATATTAAAATTATGAACAGTTCAGACTACGGACCGAATTATATAGTCCTAATGGACCAAAACTCCGTTTGAAATCAATGGGAGCTTTGTACAATTAGAAGCAGATAATTTGCCTCCATATTGCGATCTTTATTATATAAAAAGTGATTGCTGCCTACATCAGTTAAGCATCTCCAACTGTGGAGGCAGGTATGCAATTTATATGGTTTAAAATAATTTGGATTCTTGGATATTATTTTTTGATCTCCTGCTGTGACATCCTATAGCTTACAATGAATACCTATTAGTAACACTGACATTAAGAGCAGAAGTTTTCTCCGTTTAATCAGATGGCAATTCTGACAATACAAAGGAAATCATAAATGATTTTTTCGTTTGATTTTTTCCATGTGCCTATGCTTGTGAAAATCATACTGGGGGGGGACCTATTTTTATAGAAATTAAATATTATTTTTGGATAAAAGACAACATTTGTAGTAATAATTATGGAATCTTCAAAATAATATAAATGAATCCAACAGAAATATTCATAAAGAAAGTTTGGCATTATCATACATTCCTCTGACTCGAATGATTCATCCCAAGTTTTCCTCATATATCTCAGTCTTATGCAACTTTATATGTATCTTTTTACTATGACATGTTGTCAGTATACACATATTGCCCTAAACATCTATTATGTATCCTAAAATATCCTGAAATAATATTGAATGTCTCTCTCTTGAATGTAAAAGTATAATTTATTGTAATGCTCATCTGTTTCCTTGGACTTTGGAGGAGGATAGGGAGAATGAAGTAAGTGGAATGGGATATTGGTTTATTCACCTTACTGCTTGATTTTGATTGGATTTTGTTAAGGGGTAGGGCTGATTCAGGTGCTTTATTGTGTTGTATAATTATGAAAGCGATTTTAAATTGATGGTAGGTCACCTAGAACTTTGGATAGGCATGTTGTTTAGTTTCGAAATTGAAATAAAATATATAAACAACCTTATAGAATATTCAAATAGTTCATTGAAATTTCTAAACCAGTGATCTCAAACTCAAATCACTACGAAGGCCACATGAGGATTAGTACATTGGCCCGAGGGCCATATCACTGAAATCTTTTCATACAACAATACAAAAGTATAGTAAAAAATGAAGAGTAATATAGTATGCTATTAAAAGTCAGTGTATTAACTTTTTAAAAACTGTAATGCGAAGAGGGGTTTTAATAAAATATAAACGTTTAACTATTCCTTATGTGGTCAGTAACACTGATGATGATCCACACTAAAAGTCTATCAACATAGCTGTAATGGCAGGAACTTTTTGAAGTAACTATTCATACAAAATACGTTGCCACTTTTAACAAACATTCTTCCCAACTACTCACAGCAAAGAATCATACATGCTGAACTTCGTACCTCAGACTGCTCATCTAGTCCATGAGGCCCTGCCCATGCCCCACCTCTTCCCACAGGGGTGGGGCATCTGAAGAAGTGGGTTTTTTACCCACGAAAGCTTATGCCCAAATAAATCTGTTAGTCTTTAAGGTGCCACCAGACACCTTGTTGTTTTTGTGGATACAGACTAACATGGCTATCCCTTGATACTCGATAATTTTTAAACAATACATTATTGAAGTATTAGGAACCGATCACATAATGTTTGTATACTATTTTGAAGTTCACACTTCAGCATGTGCTTCATTTTAAGTTAAAGGCTTGATCCTGTTTGTGTCCACTGACGTCAATGACAAAACTTCCATTGCTTTTGATGGTGCATGGGGATAGAATTGCATATACCAGAGACTCTCGAGATGACTTAAAATGTAAATGCTACCTATCTAAGTACTTATATGGCCCCACTCCCATTGTATCTGTGTCCCTGTACAGTCATACAATTTAATTATATGACTGATAAATCCCTGGAAGCAGGAAATTGTTGATGTCAAGGTTTTGTTTGTTAAGGGATTTCTTTTTGCAGTTTAGCCTGGTACATTGCATTATCGCGGCATCATTTTCTTATCTGTAAAATTGCATGTTGTTAATGAGTGAATCTGTAGTGAAGAGGGTGAAGAAAATATCTATAAACAATTAAAAATATAATATGCCACAGAATTATAACAAATATTTTACTTGTCTTCCAGCTAGATAATTCATTAGAAATGCATGGTTTCATTGTACAAGGGATTCAAGCCCATTGTAACATGGTTTCAAGAAAACCTCATCCTTTTTCTTCTAAAATCTTGTTCTTTTCCATCCCTCTTCCTTTTCTTAGTCTAGATGGTGGTGAGACAGCAACAGACTGTAAATCAGGCTTGCATGTTCTGCAGCTGCATTAACTTAATTGCAAGGTTTGCTTGATTTACCAGTTCCTCTGAATTAGTTCTTGAAGAAAAATATAACTGCTCCAAATGAATCTGTATTTTTATTTGTTAACAGTACTGGAAGACATTAAAACATACTGGTTGCAGTTCCTGATCTGACTTCTAAAGCAACAATAGATCCTGCTTTTTTGCAAACAGGAATGGTTAGCCCTTGATTCTTCCCAGTGCTGAGTCATCATGCAGTCCATTTCTGAGTTATTTTTAGTCTGTGGTTTAGCTTAAATGACGTTGGGTTGGAGCTGGGCTTTTTTCTTGTACAGATTTGAAATATGTGGGAGCTATTCACTTTTTTTCGAGGTCATTAACTTACAAAGCATTTGGTTTCAGAAGAAGTAACAGTGTGACAGGGTATAGGGGGTCACTACCTGAGCTCCAGAAAAAAAGGAGTCAGGCTCAGTTCAGCATCTTCTTCCTCTTGTACAGGTGCTCAGGAGACGGGCTATCATGCCTGTGAGAATGTAGTATGCCATCCCAGTGCCAAAGGGTAGTTTTCTGTTATTCTTCTAATGCATGTTAGCTTAGTTTTAATTTTGTGTTATAAACATTTGGCCAGATCCTCAGCTGGTGTATGTACACTGGCTCCATTTATGTCAGTAGAGCTATGCAGATTTATACTAGTAGAGGACCTGATCCATTACTGCTTGTTGCCTGCACCTGTGGTTTATTTCTAGCATCACTCCACCAGGTTACAGACAATTAAGAATTATTCCTCATACAAATAAAACCCTGTTTCCTTCCAAACAAAATAATACTCTCTTTGCATATAGCTGTAAATGTTCAGTGTTCTGCATGCTGTAAGTCTTTGTGAGAACTTAATAATTACATATCAATAGTCTATTATATATTATTATGATTTTGATTTGCCTTATTCATGGCAGAATACAGTTGTAATGAAAAGTGACAAATTATGATTTGCAATCTTGCTAGCAATAAGCCTTTCTAATTTGCGACATTATTGGAATGCTATGCTACTTACTTTAAGTATTTGAAGGCATTGTTTTCTTCGTATCTATCAACATCCTTGGAAAACTTTTACTGTCTGTTCATGCTGTAAAGGATGCTGAGACTGTGAAAGAAAAGGGGACGATAGAACCAAGTATGCAGTTGCCTTGGTAACGGGTGCTATGATCAGAGTACAGGTGGCATGTATCTTATAGATTGTTAAACCAAACTATCGCCATGAAAATATGAGACATATCTTAGCAGAGTACAGAAGGACCCCTCCTGCCCAAAAAAGAACCACAGAAAACCCATGCACTTTAATAATCAGTTCCCTTCTCTTGGTTAATATTTTTTTAAAATAAATTAATGGGAAAGAATCCAGTCTATACATTAAAACAGGTAGCAAGATGGGGTTTAGAGATCAGTGAACTCTAATAATCGTTCTTGCCAATATCTGCTAGTTAGTGTCATTGGATTTAGGTTGGGAGTAATTTTAAAGAGATAAGAGTCTCATGGACCTTGAGAGAATCAAGCAGCTGACTGTGCAAGTTATCTGCATTTGATATAAATTGACGTCAGAGCTCTGGGAATGCCCACAGCAATTCTGAAGCTGGTTTCTACATACAGTCTTCTGACAATAAGGATGTCTATGCTTTAATTGTTTAATGACAGAGCAAGCTCAAACATCGTGTATAATAAAAATGCGTATAAATCCTGTTCATTCTCAGATTTAAGATATTTTCTGAATTCTTGGAAAACTATATGGCCTCAGAAGAATCTGCTATTATAGATCTACATGGGGGGAAAATATTCTACATTATTAATATTTTATGGAAACAAAATCCATGTTTAACTAAATATATGTGGACAAAAAAAATCTGACCAAATCTAATATGAGAACCCTATTAGACAAGACTATAATGTTATCTGGATGCAGTACATTGTCAGCTGATCTTGTAATGTGCATACAGGTCTGTTGCATCTTACGCGCATTTAACATGCGTGATTTAAGCTTTACGCGGTCGGCAAAAACAAAAAAACAACAAAAAAAGAGAAAAATAACCATTTTAATACTGTACCTGTAGTGCGGGCGATTCTGCCTGCCATTGAACTCAATGTAATTTTGACTATACGCAGTTTTCGCTTTACGCGCTAACCGTGGAATGGAACCCCCAAGTAAGATGAGACAGACCTGTATTTGTATTTGTTTGTGTATACCTGTGATCCTGATCAGAAGCATAGGGGATAAATAGAAAATACAGAAATAACCAAAATAACTGGTATGTTTCCCATTGGTAAGAAAAAGTATGTCCGGTGTATACAATGAATAAAACAAAAATAGTGGTGTTGCTACAAAAAAAGTGTTGATAGAGGAAACAGCATTTATATATAGAAACCTTGCCAACTTCTTCACAGAGAAAAATGACAAAATCTGGAGACATTTCTCTCTCCTCATCCTTCCCTATTCCTCCATCAGCAACTGTGAGGTCTCCTGCCTTCATTCTCTAGCCCTGCTCCACCTGACCCAGTGATCCCATCCCTTCTCACTTCCTTATTTCTATTGCCCCTATATCCACCCCCTTCCTCATTGGCCTTCTCAACTTCTCATTGTCCTCTGGTTACTCCTCTGCTCAATATAAGCATTCCCTGGTCTCTCTTGCCATCAGAAAATTGTCCATCAGTCCCACGTGACTTTTCAGTTAATGTCCCTGCTCTCTTTTTTTCTTTCATCTCTAAAATAACTGAACATATAGTAAAAAGAACAGGAGTACCTGTGGCACCTTAGAGACTAACAAATTTATTAGAGCATAAGCTTTCATGGGCTACTGCCCACTTCTTCGGATGCATATAGAGTGGAACATATATTGAGGAGATATATATACACACATACAGAGAGCATGAACAGGTGGGAGTTGTCTTACCAACTCTGAGAGGCCAATTAAATAAGAGAAAAAAATTTTTTTTTGAAGTGATAATCAAGCTAGCCCAGTACAGACAGTTTGATTAGAAGTGTGAGAATACTTCCAAGGGGAGATAGATTCAATGTTTGTAATGGCTCAGCCATTCCCAGTCCTTATTTAATCCTGAGTTGATTGTATCTAGTTTGCATATCAATTCCAGCTCAGCAGTCTCTCGTTGGAGTCTGTTTTTGAAGTTTTTCTGTTGTAAGATAGCCACTTGCAAGTCTGTCATTGAATGGCCAGACAGGTTAAAGTGTTCTCCCACTGGTTTTTGAGTATTACGAAAGCAAATACTCACCAGCAACCACACATCACTGAACAAAAACACTGACCCAGGAACCTATCCTTGTAGCAAAGCCCGATGCCAACTCTGTCCACATATCTATTCAAGTGACATCATCATAGGACCTAATCACATCAGCCATACCATCAGGGGCTCGTTCACCTGCACATCTACCAATGTGATATATGCCATCATGTGCCAGCAATGCCCCTCTGCCATGTACATTGGCCAAACAGGACAGTCTCTATGCAAAAGAATTAATGGACACAAATCTGACATCAGGAATCATAATACTCAAAAACCAGTGGGAGAACACTTTAACCTGTCTGGCCATTCAATGACAGACCTGCGGGTGGCTATCTTACAACAGAAAAACTTCAAAAACAGACTCCAACGAGAGACTGCTGAGCTGGAATTGATATGCAAACTAGATACAATCAACTCAGGATTGAATAAGGACTGGGAATGGCTGAGCCATTACAAACATTGAATCTATCTCCCCTTGTAAGTATTCTCACACTTCTTATCAAACTGTCTGTACTGGGCTAGTTTGATTATCACTTCAAAAAAAAATTTCTCTTACTTAATTGGCCTCTCAGAGTTGGTAAGACAACTCCCACCTGTTCATGCTCTCTGTATGTGTGTATATATATCTCCTCAATATATGTTCCACTCTATATGCATCTGAAGAAGTGGGCAGTAGCCCACGAAAGCTTATGCTCTAATAAATTTGTTAGTCTCTAAGGTGCCACAAGTACTCCTGTTCTTTTTGTGGATACAGACTAACACGGCTGCTACTCTGAAACCTGAACATACAGTCTACAACCAATGCACTGATTTCCTCTTCTCAAACTCTTCTTCAATTTTTGAATACCTGGAGGATAAAGGGGTAATCACTAGCAGCCAGTATGGATTTACCAAGAACAAAGCATGCCAAACCAGCTTGATTTCCTTCTTTGACAGGGTAACTGATTTGGTGGATAGGGGGAAGGTGGTTGACATAATATACCTGGACTTCAGCAAGGCTTTAAACACAGTCCCACGTGACATTCTGATAACTAAGATGAAGAAATGCAGACTCGACAGAACATAATTGATTAAACAACCCCAAACAAAGAATAACTATTAATGGAATGGTGTTGGATTGGATGGAGGTCTCAAGTGGGCTTCCATGGGGATCTGTTCTGGGTCCGGTGTTGTTTAACATCTTTATTAATGACCTGGATGTAGGTATGACCGGTATATGCTGATCAAATTTGCTGATGACACAAAGCTGCGGAGGTTGGAGGGGGTTCCAAAACTTTGGAGGATAGATAGAGAACTGGGCTATAAAGAACAAAATGAAATTCAACAAAGGGAAAAAAACAAATATAGAATGGGGGGGAAACTGGCTTGGCAGCAGCACTGCTGAGAAGGATCTGGGAGTTATGGTGGATCACAATCTCAACATGAGTCAGCAATGTGATGCTGTTGCAAAACAAGCAAATGCAATTTTAGGTTGCACTAACAGAGGCATAGCATACAGGTCACAGGAGGTGACAGTACTGCTCTACTCGGTGCTGGTTAGGCCTTAACTGGAGTAGTGTGTCCAATTTTGGTCACAATGTATAGCAAGGATGTAGAGAAACTGGAAAGGATCCAGAGGCATGTGACAGAGGTGATCAAAGGGATGGACTGCACGCCATATGAGTAAAGGCTGAAGGAACTGTGTATGTTTAGTTCGGAAAAGAGGAAGATTATGGGAGGATATGATAGTAGTCTTCAAATACTTGAAAGGCTGCCACAAAAAAGATGGAGAAAAGTTGTTCTCTTTTGCCACAGAGGGCAGGGCAAGAGGCAATGACTTCCAACTATAGTATAGGAGATTTACATTTAATCTCAGGAAAAATTTCTGAACTATCAGAACAGTATGACAGTGGAACAGGCGGCCTAGGGAGGTTGTGGAGGTTTTCAAAAGGAGGCTGGAGAGCCATCTGTCTTAAATGGTTTAGACACAACCAATCCTGCATCTTGGCAGGTGGTTAGATTAGATGACCCTTACGGTCCCTTCTAACCCTATGGTTCTATGAACTGTCTTCAATCCTTTCCAGTATGGCTTCTGACATTTCCATTCTATTGAAACTGCTCTCATTAAGGTATCTAATGACCTGTCCTTGGGCAAATTTCAGGGCCCCTGCTGTATCTTCACCCTCTTTGAACTCTGTGCTACTGTTAATTCTGTTAGTCTCGTGGCCATTTGCTCTTCTCCTTTGCATCCTGTCTCTGAGTAGTCTCATCAGCTTACATGCCTTCAGCTATCATCTGTTTATGCTAATGTCTCTCAATCTATCTCTCCATTACTAAACTGTCTCCTTCCATCTTATCCACATCTCATCTTGTGTCTCTAACGGTGAACATATGTATGAGCCATGAGCTGAACACAGTCTGCTGAGAAGCTTTGCCTTGTCCACAAATGATTTACAAAAAGCCTGGATAACACTATTGAGAGCACAGTGACATGTAACCCTCAGCAGTTCTGTATGAAAGGAGTGCTGGCGTGCCGCCTGTAGTGAATCTGGTTAACTTATACATAAATTATAGAGTAAAAGATGTGTTATCCAGTATTTTGCCAAGGGGAAAGCTCTAGAAACTGGCATTTCTGATATCTCCCAATACAAATCTTCAGTAGGGTGGGCAGGTGTCCAGTTTTCGACTGGAATGCCTGGTTGAAAAGGGACCTTGCTGACTCCAGTCAACACCGCTGACCGGGCCATTAAAAAGTCCAGTTGGCACGGAGCTGGAAGGCTCCTTACTTCTCTCTGTGTGGCTCCCCAGAAACAGCGACATGTCCTTGCTGCTCCTAGGCAGAGGACAGGCCACAGGGGCTCCGTGCACTACCACGCCCCAAGCGCAGGGGACTGCGGCCAATTAGAACTGTGGGCGGGGGCAGCACGCAGAGCTGCCTGGCTGTGCCTCCGCCTAGGAGCAGCAGGGACATATCACCTCTTGTGGGGAGCTGCCTGAGGTGAGCGCCACCCGGATCCAGCACCCTGACACCCCTCCCACACTGCAACCCCATCCTGAGCCCCCTCCTGCATACAAACTCCCTCCCTGAGCCCGCGTCCTGCACCCCCTCCTGCACCCGAGCCCTGATCCCCCTCCCACACCCAAACTCCTTCCTTCCATTGGTAAGTATAACTCTTTTTATAACCAGAATTTTTGACTAACCAGCACCCCCCATTCCCCCAACATGCCGATAACACATGGGCAAAGTGAGTATAAAATACTACCATTCTAATTCTTACACCCACTTGACCTATGGGTTAAGGACTTTGCAAGTAGGGTGACCAGACAAGAAGTGTGAAAAATCAGGACAGAGGGTGGGGGGTAATAGGCTTCTATATAAGAAAAAGCCTCAAATATCGGGACTGTCCCTATAAAATTGGGACATCTGGTCACCCTATTTGCAAGGGACAGGTCAGAGGAGAAACAGATTTTAGGAATCAATTCTTTTCCCTTATGGGACCATATTCATCTTTCATATTGTTTTAGAACTAGTAGATTAAGAAATGTCTCTCACTTATTTCTAGGGACACCTTTTTCATAGAGAATTATATTCATCATTCACAGGAGCAGTACTGAAGAGAAGTATTGTCAGAAAAGAATGAAATGACACCAAGTGTAAGAAGTTATTACTGAGGAAAGTAGCTTAGTGGTAATGATTTCTTTTCTTTTAGGATTACAAATGTATTGAATAAAAATAGTATTGTAACAGTTGTTATGCTAATTAGAAAAATATTATAATATACTGACTGTTAGTCCTTGGGGCAAATACAGATAATCAACTGAGGTCTGGAAGGACCCCTTTTCCCCATAATAAACTATTGCACAACTCAGTACATTGAGGGGCGGTGGAGGAGGGAGGGAGAAGAATTAGCATGTTTTTCTGGTTTGAGTTGCAGCCGTGTTCTGAAGCATCTGGTATTGGCCATTATTGGATACAATATAACCGTAGAAATGGACTTTGGGTCTATTATGATATGGAAGCTCTTACGTTAGGGTTCTTATGTTGGCATCTGAAATATTCCAACAGTGTATATATTCTTAAAACAAAAGCAAATTTATATTGTCCTTTATTATGAACCAATACTATCTTTTATTATTTAATGCATTTTTTTCAAAGAATCAGTAAGCGTCTCAATAAAATCTTTCATCTTACCTGATTTTCATATTTTTAATTTACACTGGGGTTTTCAAAGGAGTCTAACTCCTGTGGGCCTCTCAGAAAAAGCTAGTCTTAATTGCTTACATGCATTCCAAAATAAATATCTGTAGGGTCCATTCCTGCACACCCTTAAGCAAATGTGTAACTTTACTAACATGAGTAAGGCTGTTGATTTCTCTGGGACTATTTATACAGATAAAATTATTCAAGGGTTTCAGTGTTTGCCAGACTGAAAACTGTGTACTTTCCAGAGTTATGGTGGGGTTTTTTGTTTGTTTGTTTCAGTACACTATGTTATTATAAATCCAGATCAGAAATTAATCCTTTTTCAGAAAAAAGACGCTAGCAGCAATATCAGAAATAGAGTAGCAGTCATGTCCTAGGCTCTTCTCTTCCAACATTTATTCATTAAGGTTCATACTCTGCTTGCCTGACTGCTCAGTTTGTATGACACCTCATGGCATACTAAAGGCTGCTAAACAAGTCAATGAGGCAGAAACTCAGTGGGAGAGAAGAAGATGAAATATTACAAAACAAAATTTCATTAGAAAAAATAACACAGATTTTATCTTACAGAAGATTCTCAAACACACCATGTACTTTAGGGATATTAAGGTCTTAGCTTTGTTTTGTAAAATAGAAATAATTTGGGAATCTCTTTTGTTAGAACTTCCTGTCTCTCAAATGTCTGATGACATGAGATACATTTAGAAATATAGTAAATGTACATTCTGTAATGATGGAACTTAGAAACAAAAGAGCATATTCTAGTGGGCAGCCCCATGGAGATCAGTGGAGTTGCCCACATGAACCTAGGCACAGAACTGCTCTGTGTAGTTTGCATACTGATATCTAATAATGTTACTGATTTAGAAATTTAATCATGTTAATGTTTTAATCCCTGATCATACAGTTGAATCTGCCTGTGTGGATCCAATTTCACAATGAGGTCTTCAGTTTTTAGTGTACTTACTATAGTGGGTTTTTTAAGTTAAATCTTCATGAGCCAATGCTTCCCTCCAGTTGTTCGGTGGTTGGGAACAAAAGCTAATTGAACTAGGCAGTGTATGCAGAAAGTGGAAGCAGTCATTCTATAGTATGGTGCACCTTTTCACTGAACTCATGTAAGTTCCTCTGAGAGCATTTATTAAATTAGGGCTTTTTAGGATCAACAAGTCAAACCAATCAGAAGAAAAAATGTGTTGGACCAGGTAGCAACTGCTATTAGTGTCATGGTATTCTTAGAAATCCAATGGATACAGGACAGAAGGGTTAATGCTGCTAAAGGCAACATTAATTTTTCTTCTGCATTTTTTAACTCTTTTAGGGAGAGTGTTAATGGTAGCTTGGCTCTTAAGGGAAACTTAGAATCATAGGACTGGAAGGGACCTCGAGAGGTCATCAAGTCCAGTCCCCTGCACTCAAGGCAGGACTAAGTATTATCTAGGCCATCCCTGACAGGTGTTTGTCTAACCTGCTCTTAAAAATCTACAGTGACAGAGATTCCATAACCTCCGTAGGCAATTTATTTTAGTGCTTAACCACCCTGACAGAAAGTTTTTCCTAATATCCAACCTAAACTGCCCTTGCTGTAATTTAAGCCCATTGCTTCTTGTCCTATCCTCAGAGATTAAGGAGAACAATTTTTCTCTCTCCTCTTCGTAACAATCTTTTACATACTTGAAAACTGTTAAGTGAAATTTCTGGCAAAACTAAAGGGTTTCCAAACCATATTCTGTCTCCCCAAGATGAGGTTAGGGACCCACCCTTTATGGGGTGGGGAGAGGAATGGGAAGGAAATTGTGAGATGGACATCTTCCTTCTCCTTCTGTCTCCACCAGCTCCTTTTCTGTGAACTCTGAGGACCCCAATCTGGTACAGAGTGAGTTGGCACCCAAACAGCTGTCTTCCCCTGGTTTGTGAGTTGCTCTGGGACCAGAGTGGGAGATAGGCACCTGGATGTCTAAAAGGTGGCAGCAGTGAGTATGCTCAGAGGAGGAAGCATCAATATCTAGAGAACTTCTACTGCAAATACTTAGGCACCAAGTGAGTTTAGGGATCTACGGGATTCATCTGGAGTTTTGTACATCTCAGCAAAACCTAAACTGGGACTTAGATGCCTAAAACAGGGACTCAGGTGCCTAACTTCTTTTGTGCATCCCAGGCTAAGAGCCTAGCTTTAAAATGATATTTTTTGAATCTCTTGGCCTAAAGCTTTTTCTAAATACCAGTGTAAGTCATAAAGCAATAGTACGACTTGCCACATGTTATCATACAATGTTCAATATTTCTGTTTCACATAATGTGGACAGCACTTTCTTCACACGTATAAATTATTTTGAAGTGTTAAGAAATGGTCACACAATGTAATAGTCACTATTGCAAATAACATATATTCCAATTTGTACATACTCATGATTGTAAATACAGTGTAGTTTTAGCCATGTTGCTCACAGATTGTATAAGGCACTTGAGAAATGTGTGAGAAATTCAAAATAGTGTGTAACACCTCTGCTAAATGTTTCGATAATGGATCTACCCTTTTCTCTCCCACATAGCCTTTTCTTATCTGTTTTCCTCCGCACCTCATTTCAGAATTGAGAGAGAATTTGCTGTTTCATGTCATGTTAAGACAGTTTACATGTTATGCAGTACCAAGGGAAGATAACAGAATGATACTGATATGAGTTTACTTGAATTAAAACAGGCAAGAAAAACTCTAATAAACATTGTTTCAATATATTTCAGCTCATATTACGGTTTACAGATTTGTTTTTTATTACGTAAAGTGATTGGTTGGTATAAATAAACCGAGCCATCTTGCTCACTAGAATCCAATGTCTGAATGCATAACAACAATAGCTAGAGCCCAGTGACATTCCTTCTTATTTTTTATAAATTTTCATTTTATTGTTGGCGAATTTCTCATCTGTTCTTTCCATGCCCTTCCCAGGGAGTGGGAGGCCCCGGGGGGTGGAGGGTGGCACAGCAAGCCCACCCCGCATTCATCCTGTAGCAACTGTTCCTGGCCCACATGATTATAGAAGGTGGGTTGGGCCAAACCTGAGCAGCACTGCAACTCCGTGTGCTAGGTTGCAATGCCCAGAGTGGGGAGCCAGGCCCAGCCCTGCAGGACAGGAGCTGCCACTGTGGGGAGTTTTTAATTTCAAATTGTTTTAATCATTGTTTTTCATTTTATTTCATGTTATTTCACATTTGCAAAAAACACAGGACTCTAACAATAGCCACCTTATATTTTATATAAAATAAATAATATATGTAATATATTCAGTGATGACATTCGTTAGTGGTCTGATATGGTTTATTTTAATATGTACAGACTAGTGATGTTAATCACTAAGCAATAAATTAATATGATGTATTATGCACTACTATTAATATGCATCCTAGGAGACCATAACTGATTTTTCTGTCATAAAATGAACAGTATAACTATGATACATGGGGGATGGGAGAAAAATGGTCATCACATCACTAATGGAGGTTGCCATTAAAATCTTAGTATTTGCAGTTTGCAAGTAATTAACATTACTGAATATGATACCATGAATACTGTGGTAATGTAGCTAAGGGAACATATTTTAACCACTACCACAGTAGCATTTTGCTGACTCATTAAGTAAAACCATGTATATTTTCATTCTATATAAATACCAATACATGTTTACAGAAGGCTTCTTAATATTGGTAAATGGAACTAAGTCTCATAACACAACACAATACTGATTCAGCACATAGATTTCTTATAGAAAGCAGATGGTGAGATATATGTGTACAAGAGTAGGGTAGTGCCTTCTGAATTACATCTGCTTGATCTGGGATGCAATATTGTGATTTACTTCCCCCCCCCCGCTTCTTTTTTATGATGTCTAATCATATTTCATTGTGCTGTGTAGGAGGAACTGTATTCTCTTTATCAAATTCTGCTAAAGTAACTATATGATGGCCTGCCTGATCCTGCACAGTTACTGCCTACGGAAAACTATTTCAAGTGACTGATGGCTTAGCTAATCAGAGCTGCCTTCTTTCAGTGGTTATGAGAAAATTTCAGGTTATTTTACAGATCAAAATTGAGCAGTTTTGGCTAAGGTCTCTCTCTCCAAGAGTGCAAGGTGGGATCTGGCAGGGACAAGTTTTGACTCTTATTGGGTTGAGTTTAACCCAATGATACTCACTTGTCTACACAAAAAATTAGTTTTGCAGCAAGCTGGGATGTGAATCTCTGCCGCACTAACCTGCTGTGGACTAACTCTGTGTGGACCCTGCTGAAGAACATTAGCAGCTTGTTAATGAACTTTGATCTTGTACCATTTCAAAGAGGACTAGATCAAAGCACATCAACAAACTGTTACTGCGTGTGAGAAGGGTCTCTTAACCTACTTGTGTAATCTTTTGTTAAGGCAAGGGCACCTGATGTTGACTATATGACCAACTACCATCCAGTACCCAGTCTTCCATTTTTGGTTAAGATTATACAAAAGGTTGTGGGCAAAACAATTTTGAGTACCTAGATGCTTCAGATCTCCTTGACCCTTGTATGAGCAAAGCATGGCTTAGAAACTGCATTGGTGGGGTTGATAGATGATCTGCTCCTGGTAATGGATGAAGATTGAGTGTCCATCCTGATATTGTTAGATCAATCAATTGCGTTTGATACTGTTGGTCATAAAGTTTTGTTGGCTCAACTGTGGGCTGCAGCTGGAGTGGTGGCATGCATTTGTGCAGCTCTGTTTCTTCCTTGCTATGTGTTTCAAAAGAGTTTTATTAGATAATTGCTTCTCTCTTAAGCAGGGTTCCATCTGTTTCCCCTCTTGTCCATCAGGTATAGGGCCCTACCAAATTCACAGCCATGAAAAATGCATCACGGACCATGAAATCTGGTCTTTTGTTTGCTTCTAACCTATACTATACAGATTTGATGCGGGAGACCAGCATTTCTCAAATTGGGGGTCCTGACCCAAAAAGGAGTTGCAGGGGGGGTGGCAGTCATTTTAGAGGGGTCACAGTATTGCCACCCTTACTTCTCTGCTGCTTTCAGAGTTGGGCGGCCAGAGAGTGGCGGCTGCTGACTGAAGACCCAACACTGCAGGCAGCAGCGCACAAGTAAAGGTGGCAATACCATACCATGCCATCCTTACTTCTGCACTGCTGGGATCCTGGCCAGCTGCCCAGCTCTGAAGGCAGCACCACTACCAGCAGCAGCAGCAACGCAGAAATAAGGGTACCAGTACCACAACCCCCACTACAATAACCTTGCAACCCTCTCCCCCCCAACTCCTTTTTGGGTCAGGATCCTTACAATTACAACACTGTGAAATTTCAGATTTAAAGAGCTGAAATCATGAAATTTACGATTTTTTAAATCCTATGACCGTGGAATTGACCAAAATGGACCATGCATTTGGTAGGGCACTAATCATGTATATGGTGCTGTTTAGGTAGTTCATATAGAGGAGGGACTCTAACGTTTCATGTATCTTGCATATCCAGTCTAGCCAGTGCTGCTGAATACCTGGCCCAGTGTCTGGGTAAGATTGGAGCACAGAGGAGGTTCTTTCTAATAAAACGAAGATGATGCTGATAGGTTTGGGGAAGCAACAGATAAATGTGGCAAGGATTATAGCAGCCTCTCTTATTAGGGGCATGTGCCTACCATTTGTTACTACAGCTCACAATCTAGGGTTATTGTTGGATCCCCCAGCTGCTGTTAAACAATTACATAGCGCCAGTGTTGAGGAAAACTTTTTTTCTCTTTGTCTAGCTAGGAGATTGTGGCCATTTCTTTTGGATGTAGACCTTGTGACTCAAATTCCTGCTTTCATCACTTGAAGATTTGATTGTGGTAGGGTTGTCTAAATGAGGCTATGCATTAAGGTCAAGTCAGTAACTTAAAATGGTACTATATGCAGCAGCCTACGCATAATTATTATTACTTATTTATATTACAGTTGCATCCAGAAGCTGAAAATGAGATTAAGGCCCCATTGTGGTAGGCACTGTAGACATAGCAAGACATAGTCCTTGACCCAACGAGTTTACAATCTAAATGAACAAGACAAAACAAATGTTATTATCCCTATTTTACTGAAAGGGAACTGGGGCAAAGATATACGTGACCTAATTATTATTACTCGGAGAATCTGGGTCAAAGAAGGGAATTGAACCCATATCTCTAGTGGCTGAATCCACTGCTTTAACCACAAATTCATCCTCTCTCTCTTATTAGGTGATGACAGTGCTCTGTGATCTTCAGTCACTGTCTGTTGGTATAAGGTGTTAGTTTTGAGTGGTAAAGCCCTAAATGATCTAGGACAGGTGCTACTACCTTTCTTCCTTTACCATAGTGCCACAGCCACAGTCAGTCTGGAGTCCCCATGGTATAATAAAGAGGGACTTTCCAGTTGGACATCTTCTGTGACAGACCCGAAACCTTAGAACCTATACACCTCCTGGGTCTGAAATAGACTGAATGACTATTCAGGGTTTTTTTTGGTGGTTGTTGAGGGCATGAGGAGAAGTGGATGGTTTTACTTTTGTAACCCTTCTGCCCATCTAAGTTGGCAGCAACAAGGGCCGGGTTCTGTATCTAGGGGTTCCGTTTCAATACTGCAATGCAAAATCGGCTCGAGCCCCCACCCAGTGACCTGGGACAATTACATACCACCCCCCCCGGGTGCCTCTAAGAGGCAATACTTCCCCTCTCGCAAGCACGGAGTCTGAGTGTAGCAGAAAATGTTTAATAACATGAGGTAACCAACATCAGCATTAACTTGGAAAAACACCACAAACAGGATTCATAACACAAACCATGAGCAAAAAAAAACCCACCCCAGCAAATTGGGCTGTGTCCTTTCCCTTTGGTTCTTGAACCCAGCAACCCAAAAATCACCCAGAGTCCCCAAAGTCCAACACCCCCAAAGTTTCTTGGGTCCAGCAACCATCTAAAGTCCCAAAAGTCCAACAGACCCCAAAGTCTCTGTCCCTGGTCAGTGCAGACCCAGAGTAAAAGGGCGGGGGGGGGCATGCAGGGTGTTAAGGGGCACCTTACGTGATCCGAGGCCGGCTGGCCGTCTCTCTGTGGGGTTCTGCCACAGCCTTCACCACGAGCCCGTCCACTTCCTGCCGTCCCACAAACTGCTCCGCTCTACAAGCTGCTCCGCTCCTCGACCTGTGAGCCGCTCCAGCCGTCCCCGCAAACAGCTCCACTCGCTGTTCCTTGGGCCGCTCCAAGCGGCCCCGCAAGGCTCCGTGCCACTCGCTGCTCCTCCAGTCGTCCCCACAAATTGCTCCATCAGCTGCTTAGCGATATAGCTTCAGGTTCCCCCACTAGTTAACAGCACTCAGTGATCTCAGCTCTTAGTAACTTTAGCTCTTTTGTGATTTCAGCTCTTAACAATTTCAGCTCATAGTAGGGGAGCCCCAGTGCTAGTGCACCATTGGCCTAAAGTGAATTCAGCTCAGCAGCCTGTAACTAGACTCCTAAAGGAATCAAAGTTAGCTCTGAGATTCAAACATGGAGAGAGGAGGCAGTACAATTGGTGTTTCAAACCCTCAGATAGGGCCCATGCCATCAGGTACAAATACCTGTCCCCATTCTCTCTCAATTCACTGGGTTTTGTAACCTATGCCCCTTGTCAAGCAAGTGCTACTTAGGTAATGGTGAAGGACTCACTCAGTCCTTCTGTCATACAACAGTTCCACTGGCCTTGATTCACAGAATCAGGGTAACAAAACTTTATTCTTCCTGCCCCAATAACAGAGAAAACTGGGGATCCCACCCTAGCCAAAGTAACCACTTTGAGTTGCTGTTGTTTCATGCCAGGCGAGTGGGTGTGCCTATCCAAACAAGATCAGCCCCTGGAGTTCTTTTCCACACTCGCCATAATTCACCACCAGATGTCAGGGTAGAGCTCATCCTGACTCTGCTTACACTTTTAATTGATTTTTATTTTAATTAAGTTAATTAGCCCAGCACAGGTGCTATTTTGCATGTGTGTTTAGCTGTATAAATGTGTATATATAAATAAAAATGAACAACTACATTAATGGTGCTATCATATATGGAACAGAAATCACTCTGCCTCTGTCTGGACATAATTCCTGAACGTTTAAGTGATGTTACTGTAGACAGCTACTATAGTAATAGCTTGGTAATGTGTCCACACCTGTATTTCAACTGATTAATGCTGCCTTTCATCGTGTTATGTGAAATTTTCTAATTGTATTTCACACCACAGAATGACTTATTTAATAAAAGTATATGTGAATTTCTGTATAAAGTTATTTGCAAAATGTGCTGAATGTTTTTAGAAAAATATTTCCACTGATACTCTAACACCTTGCATTTAGTCTAGCAAACCAATTTTAACTTGTAGTTCCAGTACTGTACAGCTATTATATCCTATTTTATTGTTTGACTTAAAGTGAATATATGTTATGGTTTCTCATTTATTCTAATTTTGTGCTATGTATTCCTTCTCCCTTTCTGATCAGTTAATTTTTAAGTGCATGTGAATATTTTCTGTCTAATCAGTGAGCAACAGCCAGTAAGCTGTAAGTTTTCCCCTTTGTAAGCACTCTGTCTTCTGCCAGTTCTGTGTAGAACAAGTCCTGTTCTGTGTAAGAGCTCAGTAAACAATTTAATGCAGTGAATTGACCAGATTGCCTAGAAAATGTCACTTATTTAAAAATACTTTTCGTGCACAACATGATTTTCAGAATAAAATATTGTTTTGGGGAGTTTTATGAAAATTGTATTAGACCTTCATTGAACATTCAATTCCATACAATAGATTTACACATCATTATTGTCTGTTCCAACAACCCCGTCTGGCTCTTACTCATCTAAAATATATATAAAAAAACCCCACACATTCCAAGTCTTATGTAATTCTTCTTATGCTCTGTTTTCTGTAATAAATTTTGCTAGGTGGTTTCTACAGCAGTTTGAAATAATTTGTGCAGTATGTACGTGGGCATCCAACGTCTCAACATTTTTCATCATTGAGTACCGGTAATTGTTTCTTGTATGGACTGTCTGGTACTCGGAAGCTCATGTATTTCCATTGTTGTTTTGAGACATGTATCACAATACTACCCACTACTGTGTATCAGAATTTCCTACTAAATTATTTAAAGCTGTTCCAGTTGCTTCCTAAATTAATATATTCTTACAAATTTAATACTCTACATTGCCATTAAGAAACACAGTCTTCCAACAGGTATTAAACTTTATGTATATATAAGTTAAATAATTAACATAGGGTTCTTGTTTCTTTTCAAGAATCTGTTTGTGACATTTGCAGGAATAGATCAGTGAGAAACCTGCCTGTATTTTATGCTGCATATAGAAAAGTCTGGCTATTTTGGGGGTTTACAGACTTCTGCATGGATTTTGGCAACATAAAAGCCAATGATTTTAACTGAATCCAGCACCAATAATGTTTTGCTTAGTATAAGTGTTCCTTCTACATTTTTAAAAAAAATTTGTTTTAGCTGTTTGAGTGCAGTAGATCAGCATAGGCTTTATAAAAACCTCTAGTGTAGTAGGAAATATAAACGTGAGTACCTTTTGGAAGAACTTTTGCTTCACTGGGGTCAAAGTAAAAAATCCCCTTGGTCATAGCACGCAGACCAGTAGAACTATCCTATTTTTTCTTTAAAATGTAATGTTTTGCTTCTAAAGATCAGCAAAGTTTACAATGACTTTGGTAACAGTGTAGAGTGTTTCTGGATCACCATGACTCAGTTTGTTCTTCTTTCATTTCAGCAAGGTTTACTGAAAAGGTGGTGTGGAAAAAGCTTCTAGATTCTTTGATTCCTAGCAGTCTAGCGTTAGACTGCCCAACAGTGGTGAAATTAGCATTTAAATAAGGCCAAGCCATACAGTTAGCTGGGTGAGAGCCGGAGCTGCTCTTGACTGTTTAGGCAAAATTATTTTGTCCAGGAGGACACCAGTAACGGTGTCAAAAGGTCAGAGAACTCAGCCCTGAAATCCCCCATATAGCCTGAAGGTCCATATGTCATAAAACCCCAGGCTTGGAGGCCTTGAGAATATGTTACAAATGTTCTGCACATTTGATTGATAAATTATCTTCTTCTTCTTTTTGGGGGGGGGAAGGGGGCCTTGCATTATTATTAGTAGTATTCATTTCTTGATGGTATAACTGCCATTTAACTTCTAGTGTTCTAGTGACATTTTAATAATATCCACTGCAGGCACCTTTATATAGCTTTTCTAATTTTTTGTAAATAACACCTAGTTTTCATTGTCATAACACCTCTGTAAATCAGTAAAACAGCCTAGATAATAGAGTATATATGGTTTGCTAGTCCTATTCAAGATGTGACAAAGTATCCCAGAAATGTAATGCCTTTCAAGTCTTATTTCTTGAATAATCTGTAGCTTTGAACAAAGCATTACATTACCATTAAAGAGGGTGGCCTTAACTCCTAGTGGATTCATGGATATGTTCTGAAGGGCTACGAGTTAATTACTGGGTTTGGTTCACAATGTATATTTGTACAACAAATGGTTCAAGGGAGCTATAACGCTGAAGTTTTCCTGACATGATGTCCTGGGAGATGTGCTGCCATCCTGGAGCCTGTGTTTGAAACATTACAAAAAGGTTGTTGAGGCTCATCCATCTTCTCATCACTACCCCATGCTGCTCATCCATGTGGACACTAATGATGTTGCCAGGTCTGACACTGAGCAGATCAACAGTGATTCCAAGGCTCTGAGAGATAGGGTGAAGGGGTCAGAGGCACAGATTGTCCATGTTCTTGTCCATGTGGTTGATGGAAAGTGCCCAGGCAGCGACATGCATATCCTAGAGATGAATGCATGGCTTTGCAGATGGTATTAATGGGAGGTCTTCAGCTTCCTCAATCATGGAATGCTGTTCCAGGATGAAAATGTGCTGGGAAGAAAATGGGCCCACCTGACCAAGAAGAAGAGCATCTTCATGCATTCACCAACCTAGTGAGGAGGGCTTTAAATGAGGTTAAAAGGGGGTAGGTAACAAAATCCCACAGGTAATTATAAAAACAGCAACCTTAACAGAGGATTAGATGTTGGGAGGGGGGAGATATGGAAAATTACAATAGGGTCATAGAAGCAACAAAAAAGAAATAAGTGAGGGAATCTGTTCAACATCTTAAGTGTCTTCTTACACAAATGCAAGGAGAATGGGGAATAAACAAGAAGAACTGGAAGTTTGAGTACTTACACTAAATTATGACTTAGCTGGCAGCACGGAGACTTGGTGGGATAAATTTCATGACTGGAGTATTGGTATAGCAGGGAACAGATTGTTCAGGAAGGATAGGCAGGGTAAAAAGGGATAAGGTATTGTGTAAAGTAAAGGAGATATCCTGTCTCCTAGAACTGGAAGGGACCTTGAAAGGTTGAGTCCAGCCCCCAGCCTTCACTAGCAGGACCAAGTACTGATTTTGCCCTAGATCCCTAAGTGGCTCCCTCAAGGATTGAACTCACAACCTTGGGTTTAGCAGGCCAATGCTCAAACCACTGAGCTATCCCTCCCCCCAGTGTTATACATTTGTTCTGAGAACCAGAAAAAGGTGAGAGGCAAACCAGTTGAGAGTCTCTGGGTAACAATAAAAGGGGTCAGAAATAGGGGTGACATCATAGTAGGGGGTCTACTATAGACCACCAAATCAGGAAGAGGAGGTGGATGAGGCATTTCTACAATAAACAACAAAAATATCCAAAACACAAGGCCTGATAGCAATCCGGAACCTTAATTACCCAGACTGTTGGAAAAGTAATACGGCAAAACACAAAATTTCCAATAAGTCCTTAGAATATATTAAGGACAACTTTTTGTTCCAGAAAGTGGATGAAATAATCATGGGGACAGCCATTTTAGACTTGATTCTGACCAATAGGGAGGAATTGGTAGCAAATCTGAAAGTGGAAGGCAATTTGGGTGAAATACACCATGAAATGATAAATTTCATGAACTAAGGAAAGGAAGGAGTGACAGCAGCAGAATAAGGACAATGGACTTCAAAAAAAGCAGACTTTAACAAACTCTGAGAACTGGTAGTTAAGAGCCCATGAGACGAAAATCTAAGGGATAAAGGAGTTCAGGAAAGCTGGCAGTCTGTCAAGGAAACAGTATTAAAGGCACCACTACAAACTATTCTGATGTGAAGGAAAGATAAAAAAAAATAGCAAGAGGTCAATATGGCTCCATTAGGAGCTCTTTAATAACCTGAAAATCATAAAGGAATCCTACAAAAAGTAAAAGCATGGACAGATTGCTAAGGAGGAGTACAGAAGGATAGCACAAGCATGTAAGAACAAAATCAGAATGGCTAAGGCACAAAATGAGTTACACCTAGTAAGATATAAAAGGCAATCTGAAGAGCTTCTTTAAATACATTAGGAGCAAGAGAAAGATGAAGGTCCTCTACTTAGTGGAGAAGGAGAGCTAATAATGGATGATGTCAAGAAAACTGAGATGTTTTATGTCTAGGGCTCTGTACCTGTCACGGAGGTCGTGGAAGTCACGGATTCTGTGATTTTCCGCAACCCCCGTGACTTCTGTAGGGGCCTGTGTGGCTGATCCCAGGGCTGCCCAAGCAACTGGCTCCAGGGACAGCTGGTCAGGTGGCCCCTGGGACAGCCACACCAGCCACTGCTGGAGTGGCATGGGGGACAGCCACACCAGCTGCTGCTCCAGCAGCCCCGGTAGTGGTCCCTGGCTGGCTAGAGCAGCCCCTGCTCCGGCAGCTGCGGCCACTGCTCTGGCGGCCCTGGGCAACAGATCCTGGCCAGCCAGAGCAGCTGCAGTCTACTGGCCTGGGTAGCTGGTGCCACTGGCCCTGGGCGCCCTTTCCCAGCAGCCCCCCCTCAGGTGCCCCCCCAGCAGTGGCCCCAATGCCACCCCCCCCCAGATTTAATCACAGGTGTTTTTAATATAAGTCATGGACAGATCACAGGCCAAGAATTTTTGTTTATTGCCCCTGACCTGTCCATTACTTTTACTAAAAATACCTGCGACTAAATTTTAGCCTTATGTATGCCTATTTTGCTTCAGTTTTCACTAAAAAGCTCAATTGTGAACAGATACTCAACACAATAACAACAAGAGGGAAGGAATGCAGCCAAAATAGGGAAAGAACGGGTAAAATAATATTTATATAAGTTAAATATATTCAAGTTGGGATGCCCGGATGACATTCATCCTAGGGTACTTAAGGAACAAGCTGAAGTTACCTTGGAACTGTTAGCAATTATCTTCGAGAACAGATGAGGCCCAGAAGACTGGAGAAGGGCAAATGTTGTATCTATCTTTAAAAAGAGGAACAAAGAGCACTCAAGCTGACTGGTCTATAATTTCCTAACTTCAGTACCTGGAAATATACTGCAACAATGTAGTAAATTAATTTGTAAACACGTGAAGAATAATAGGGTTATAAGGAATAGCCAGGATGCATTTATCAAGAACAAATCATTACAAATCTATCTAATATCCTTTTTTGAAGTGGCCTAGTGGATGTGGGGGAAGCAAAAGACATGATACATCTTGATTTTAGTAAGGACGTTCTCATAAGCAAACTAGGGAAATGTGGTCTAGATGAAATTACTATATGGCACAACTGGTTGAAAAAAGGAATGGTTTGCTGTCAAACTGTGAGAAGGAATCTAGTGTGGTTCCACAAGGGTCAGTCCTGAGTCTGACACTTCAATATTTTCATTAGTGACTTAGATAATGGAGTGGAGAGTATACTTATAAAGTTCGTAGCGACAGCAAGCTGGAAGGCGTTACAAGCACTTTGGAGGACAGCATTAGAATTGAAAATGACCTTGATAAAACGGAAAATGGTCTGAAATCAACAAGATGAAATTCAGTAAAGACAAGTGCAAAATACTACGCTTAGGAAGGAAAAGTCAACTGCACAACTACAAAATAGGAAATAACTGGCTAGGTGGTAGAACTGCTGAAAAGGATCTGGGGGTTATAGTGGATAACAAAGTGAATATGAATTAACAATATGTTGCAGCTGTGAAAAGGAGTTATATCATTCTGGGGTGTATTGATAGGACTGTCATATGTAAGACATGGGAGGTAACTGTCTTGCTCTGCTTGGCACTGCTGATGCCTCAGCTGGAGTACTGTGTCCAATCTGGGTGCTACACTTTATCGGAAGCGTGGACAAATTGGAGAGAGGCCAGAGGAGAGCAACAAAAACCTGACCTATGAGGAGAAATTTAAAAATAACTGGGCAAGTTTAGTATTGAGAAAAGATGACTGAGGGGTGACCTGATAACAGTCTTCAGATATATTAAGGGCTGCTATAAAAGGACAATAATCAATTGTTCTCCATGTCCACTGAAGATAGGACAAGAAGTAATGAGCTTAATCTGCAGCAAGGGAGCTTTAGGTTAGATATTAGGAAAACCTTTCTCACTGTAAGGGCAATTAAGCTCTGGAACAGGCTTTCAAAAGAGGATGTGGAATCCCCATCACTGGAGGTTTTAAAAAACAGGTTGAACAAACAACTGTCAGGGATGATTGCGGTTTACTTGGTCCTACTACAGTGCAGGGGGCTGGACTTGATGACTTCTTGAAGTCCCTTCCAGCCCTACATTTCTATTATTCTAACTCCAATAGCCAAAATCTTTGTGGAAAACAGTAGATTTAAAAATATATATATAATGGCTGCTCTGAGGTTTTAAAAATGTCTTTAGGGTGAAAAATCCATATTTTGAACTCTAGTCATCTTGATCCCAGACAATGGATACTTAATTTTAATTGATACACTTACCCAGCCTGGATCATTTGAAATTATGTTCATAGTCAGTTGTGAGTGCCACAGACATCCAATTGATTTGTTTGCAAAAAGTGAGGATGAATCACCTTTTCCCTGTGCCTCTTCCTTTTGAATAATAGAAACTGGAGAGAGAAAAAGCCTGTTAGAACCATTAGTTCTTACCCTGGGAATGAGTTCAAGCATTGTACATTTTAGGGCTGTGTTCTTTCTAAATATCTAAGCAGGCTTTCATTACTTGTCTCTGGGACTTCACCATCATAAATAATTTTTCTTCATCTTTAGTCTGTGACTCCTAGTTATATCCCTTGGACCACCAGCAACAATTTTTTTCTATTCTTGGTGTTTACACTCTCCAAATACCATGCTCCTTTATTATTTAGACAAGCTAATATGTATTTATTTCTTTAAATCTTTCCTTGTAAGGCCAGCTCCTTAATCATTTTTTGTCTGTGCCAAATTCCGTTTCTTTCTCTGTGCTATCACAGACAGAAGATATAAACTTCCCTCCCAACCAGTGTAGGTAGGAAAAATACAAAGCCCTTCTGAGTCACTTTCCCCATAGAATGAAACGTGTCATGTTTACCCAGTCTAGTTGTTTGTTTCCCAGCAGGTGAGGACAGCTCCCAGTTTTGCTATGTTCTCTTCTTTTGGTAAACATTTCCCCCAAGCCTTCCTTTTTGCTGGGATTAGAAAGTATAGCATGGAGGGCTTCATAGTACTGAGTTGTTGGTCGGGGTGGAGGTTATGTTTCTTTCTTTCCTCATCAGAGCACTGTGTGATGGATGTGAGTGGTGCTACGCTGTGAGCAAGATGTGTGTGTGTGTGGGGGGGGGAATTTAAAATGCAGAGGATGGATGATTAACTTTTTTAATCATTTGATAAACAGTAAATAACAAGCAAAAGAAAATGAGGCTATAGTTAGCTCCCATAAGCACAAATATCATATTTTTGCTGTTGATAATCCTTGTTGCCAGTGCAGCGATTGGTAATTTAATTATTTTAATCGGTATTGGCCGGAGCTGATTTGGGTTTTTTTTGTGTGTGACACTAAATTTTTCTCTATAGGGTCCTTTCATACTGTCCTTTGGCAGCCACTCACCCTCACCCAACACACACACACACACACACACACACACACACACACACACACACACACACTCACACACTTTGTGTTAAATCCACGAGAAACCACCAGCTAGAGACCAAAGATGGCCATTTTGGATGCCAGCAAGCAATTCATTATAGGTTGTAGCTTCTTCCCATACCACAGCTAAGTATTTTCCAGCCAAAACCTTCCAACAAGCACATATATGTTTTCCTCCTGGCTTTCCCATTCTTTTCAGAGTTTCTCTTTTAAGCCACTTCAAACTTCTCCCACAGCTTGACAGGGCACTATAATTACCCTACAAATTGTTTGACCCTACTGATCTGATGCTAATAGTGCTCCTTATTTCCAGTGTTCTGACTCTTCATTGCAAAATGGACTGGGAGGGCTAAAAAGCATCTGAAAATAAGGAAAGGACAGACCAGCTACATCTATTAGAAGTCTCTACTACACAACAAGAGGAAAGGAAAGAGGAACTTTGCTTCAATAGGACTGTGGAGTCAGCAGTAGAAGAGAATTGTCCAAGGCAGAAGGGAATGAGGCAGGGGAACTGTCTAGCTAGGAACAGTGGGAGAAGAGGAATGAGTTGCTGAACAGTGTGCCCAATGATCAAATGAGATGGGAACCAAGTGGCAATTAATTATATGGAGGGGGAAATAGGAAAAGGAAAGTAGGTAGAAAGCATGTGCAAGAGGAAGGGAAAGGAACATAACAGGTGGGAGGCGGTTATGAAATGAAAAGCTAAAGTAGGCAGTGATTAACTTTTTTTCAACATGGAAAAAACAGTTATGGCATGAAAGACAAAAGATAAACTAAACATGTTCCTAATATTATTTTTCCATTTAACACATTTCAATATCTTCCAGGAGGATGTAATGCCATTCCAAATAGGCATGGGAGGTGTCCAAAACACCACCTTTCTTGAGTCTGTCCCACACCATGAAAAGTTTGATAATCACTAAGAAAAGGCAGCTTCCACCCCCAGCATTCTACAGATTTCCCTCCAGCCCCTGGCGGAAAGCTGGGTGTTCTGCAACAGCATGTATACATTATTGACTGATTCTACCAATAGTGATGGGGTTCTCACATTATAAATGTGTAGGGGTCCTAAACCTAAGGGATGCAATATTACCAGAATCAATAACTTTTTCTTAAAATTATTTTAGATATCAATTAAGACATTTGTATGTAAAATTTAGTATGCTTTATGTAGATGCATAGGGAGGAGAGCACAGGGTACTTTACTTCTTCTTTACATCCTCCCTATAAGGACTAGAGACAACCACAATTCCTAATCCTGCTTAGCACTCCTGAGATAGTAAACCCTCCTTTAAGAGGATGGGGCTCTATTTGCCCTCCAAACAGCCCGCAGAGCTGATAGAATAGATAGATGCACACTGCACTATCATAAAAGCTTGGGATCATATGCACTCTTGCTACCTGTCTAGGAAAGAGAATGCCTCCTAAAACACAGTCCCTTCCATAGGATGGTGTGGCTTTGCTAGGGTTGCCATTTTTTTTTTACTGTCTTGCCGATTAATGTGCTGGAGGGGTGGGGATTGCCACTTGGGACACTTTAGAGCATTGCGTAATTCACACCCCCATATTCCAGACTGTCGCACTATGTTAGGGTAAGATAAGAAAAATGATAAAATAACTAGCTATAGTTGGCACTAGGACCCTTTTTGATGGTGGTGGTTGTGGCCAGTGGCTGTTTTTTGATGGTGTGGGAGGTTGGCTACTGGGACTGTTTTCTGCATCTAGAGAAAGCTGTGCTAGGCTCTGTACCATCCCCAGCGTGGGCCTGTATGTAAATCACGTAATCCAGACCCCAGGGTGCATAGACCAAGCAGCGATCTGAAGTGCATGTAGTGGTTTTTAAAACTGTCACAATTATTTCCAAACTTGCTATTTTTAAATGGAGGTTGTAAAATAAGGCAAAAGAGAATCCATGCATGTTTAATGGTTATGACTGACACTTTGGCAGCTATGACAGCTAATTAGAATGCTTCCTTCATTTCCAGAGTTGTAAAACTGTTTTACAACATGAAATGGGAGTTTGTTTCAACACAGAAAATAATTCTAACTAGAAATGTGTCTAGTCTGTAGTGTGTGCAGATACAGGTCTTGGTTTGGGGATACTGATATTTGTGTAACGCTTACAGACCCCAGTCATTGGCGGGTGGGATCGAATCTGGGATCTCTGGAGCTTAGTGCATGAGCCTCTACCACATGAGCTAAAAGCCAACTGGCTGTTAGCTAAGGCTGTGGAGGAGACTCATTGTATCTCTCTCGCTAAGTGGTCTCGGTGCCACTAGATAGGACAGAACACCACACCCAGGACATATGTGGGTTACATACTTAAAATATCAGAGGAAGTATGTCCTGAGCTTCCAAGACTTTCCAGTCGAAATCCCGGTTGAGCCCCCACTTGTAATGCCAACAGACCCTAGTTGTCACTAGGTGGGATCAAACCTGGGACCTCTGGCGCTTAGTGCATAAGCTTCTACCACATGAGCTAAAAGCCAGCTGGCTATTAGCTAAAGCTGTGGAGGAGACTCGTTTTATCTCTAAGTGGTCTTGGTGCCACTAGATGGGACAGAACAGCACACCCAGGAGGTGTGTGGACTATATTTGCATACTATATGCAGCTGTCCCTCTTCCCTCAAGCACATGAATATCAAGAAGATGTAGTTGGGGAGCCATTAGAGTTGCGTGTAGAAGGCAACATTGAGGCCTGCTGTGGAGGTGAGATGATGATGTGGTAATCCTAGAACTGGAATGATAGGATGGGGGCAAATCAAGGAAAGGAGAAGAAAGAAATAATGCATTTACTATGCTTTACTAACCATTTTTTTCTTGCTGTTAAATTGTATAAATATTACTAACATATATATTGCAGTAAAATTTAGAGGTTGAGGCCCCATTGTGCTAGGATAAGGGCTCTCAAACTTTTGGATGCTAGGATGCCCGTCTTGCAAGACCAGCACTCCTGTTTAGCAATATGGGAAGCATAGGGTGATTGTGACTCCTGACACCGGTTTGTGATCCTCCTAGGGTTGAAAACCCTAGTACTGGAAACTGTACAAACAGTCCAGATCCCAAAGGTCTTACAAGTGGGGCTGTACTATATACAGTATTTATCAGACATTGATATTCTTTGAAGACTTGGCTGGTTAAAAGACAAGCACGTGCTAGCAATGTTTCATATCAAACAGGCAATGGTTTCTTAGGATAGAGAGATAATTGGGGATTATTTTGGGTAGAGGTAGTTGTCAGTATAAAATCCTCTGGCTTTTATGCCCTGGGAGGATCCCTTTTCTAAAAGCTGCTTTTGCAGCTTCTTTATTGCTGGAGTAGCTGAGGGGAAGAGGAGGCACATAATGCTATTTTGGGATAGTGTACAGGGATGTGTGTCTCATTATGATCCTTGGGCTTTGGGGAAGGTTTTAAAGCTTTTTACATTGCTTTGCAGAGCTGGCTGCACTCTGCACCAATTAAAGCTGTATTTGTACTGTAGGTATAATGCCTTAAAACAAAGGGAAAGCTTTAAAAATAAGACTTCAAAACATTGGTTAGCCTTGTTGCTAACTGCTAGTCTTATTCCTGAATATTTCATTCTGTACCTTCATCATAGATATTTTCCTTTAATCTCCTTATTCCTGTCATCTGTAAGGACTACAGAATAACATCCCTGAAAGTGAAAAAGGTATCTTAAAAATCTCTTTTGAAAAAGAGTGGAAATATAATTCAATCTACAAATTTAAAGTGTGAAAGTGTTGGGTAATCAGCTTTTCCCAATTATAAATATCCTTCGTTTGCTGAAATCTTTAATATTTGAGTCTTTAGCCACCGTTAAGTATCTCTTTAGTCTGTGTCTAGATGTGCAGAAAACTGTGACTAATACATTCCCCATTTTTTCTAAAAGTGCTGCTAATACAGGGGACTAAATTAAGAATTGTAGTGTCTGAATTATATCTAGTAAAAAGCTCTCTATCAAAATTTGTGTTATATTTAATGAACTTTCCATTTTGAAATCATTAACATAAAATGATTAAGAAGCTCTCATACAAAGAAAGTGAAGTATAATACTTTATTAAAAAGTGAGCGTTGAAGAGCATTATGTAGTATTTGTAAAAATATTGTTACATGCATGGTTGCAAAACATACAAGTCTTTATTGCTCCTTGAAGGGACAAGTATGGGGATTTCACAGTAATACAGAATACACGTTCACCTGGAATGAAACAATTGTAGAAACAGGTGTGGCTGGAGGACTGAATCTTCTGCTCCTCACCTTTTAAAGTTCGTCAGGGCCATGGGGGTGGGGTGGGTTGCTTTTTGGTATGGGTTTTTGTTTGTTTATTTGTTTTTGCTGTCCGGTTCAATTTACAGTGTGTGGTAGAATTTATTAACATTTTCCACTAAAATTTTGGTAGCAATTGGATTACTGGTGTTATGAATCCCATGAGCAGGTGTCTGGCTGTGGAATCAACAGATAGAGTATGAATCCAGATACTAGTAGAAAACAGGTGGAGAACATTGGCTAGGAAGAAAATAAAGAATGACAATCTTTGTGATGTGGGAGAGCTGCTTAAAGATAGGCCAGCTAGATGGAGGGGAGAGAATTGGTTCTTGTTACAATGGCTGCTACTGTGGGCCAGCAGCCATTTAATATATCCTTTTATTCTGCCTTGTAATTCTGATGGGATTCTTCAGACTCATTTCTGAACTGAGAATTCAACCTATCCACAAATGGCATTTTCAAGTCGATGTTGTTGGAAATGCCATGCCTATATTTGAAACTCAGAGGCACTGCTAGAGAGGTTTTTACTCTACAATGGTGGTGTGTGCTGTTAAATAGTGGATGTGTTTTAGAGGAGGTATAATGTTTATAGTACCTGTGTTAAATATGGTCTATGTATGTTTATTACTGCTGAGCAAGTAGTAGACAGAATTTTACACACACACACACACACACACACAAGTTTAAACTAATAGAGATATAACTACCTCTGCAATTCTTTTTTTGCTTTCTGTGAAGATTGGTACACTCAAGCTTTACTTGCATAAATACTCAGAAAAATCTAACTTTCAGATCAACCGTTTGAATATTTGCCAATAGTTTATTTCAAATAGTATACTTCAGTGCAATAGTTAATATCCTAAATGTATTGGTTAGTAACACTAATCATCCAATCAGGAAAAAGAAACAGTATCATATGACATATGAAACTAACAAATTTAGTTGAAATGTTTAATATCTGTTATTTATGATGACCTGTTAGTGAAGTATTTATATAAGGAAGAAGAATCTTGATGAAATTTGTATATAATTTTAATAATAAAAAAGGTGATACAAGTGCTGAATTCACTTATCAATTACCACAATGATATAAAAAAAGCAGGTCTCATAACTTGATAAAAAAAATCTGCCCTGTTATCACCTTATATCTTCCGAAAAGAGTCGTGTGTGTTTCCAATACTGTATAAAACAGAAATACGTTTTTCATATTTTAATAATCTTTTTTTTTTACTATTTTTCTTTCTAGGTAAGTACTTTCTGTATTCTTCATTAAGCTGAAAGAAAATGTACCATGCCTATGTACCTGCCTGAAGTGTAACAAATCAGGTAAAAACAAGGTAATGAAAATGAATAATGCTATTACCTGATTGGGTAAGGATTGCAAATAGTTTTAAGGTACCCCTATAGTGTATTTCTGAAGAGTTCTGCTGTTACAGGGAGATTGTTTTATTTGTCTGGTATTGGTGAAAGGAGATAGAAGATTACAGCTAGTGTTCATGAAATATTCATTTGCACCTGCTGGCTACCCAGATGAACAGCAGATGTCACTGAGTTCTCTCCATTGTACTAGCATCACAATTAATCACGGAAAGGAAGCTTTGTTTTTCACTCTGAAAGTTTGGAATAGAATTGATATCTGGGAGACTGTGTGATTGAGGGAATAGGGCACTGAATTGGGAGGACTCAGAAAACCTAGAATCTATTTCTGGCTCTTTCACCCAGAGCAAGTCATTTCACCTCTTTGTGCCTCAGTTTCCTTATCTAAAAGAAAGAGATAATGATACTTTGGCTGGTTGAAATCTTCTGGCAAAACATTTTTCAATGAAAAATTACATTTGGACTAAGCTATTCCTCCCCCTTCCTCCCCCCCCCCCCCCCCCGAAAGCATGCTTTTTGCTGAAAATTTTGTTTCAGAAATGGAGCCATGGTGCCTCATGGGAATTGTAGTTTCGTTACCTTGTGCCCCCGTCCTCTATAAGCCAAGTTCCCCACCCTGACTACAACTACCATGATATGCCACACCTAGGGATTCCCATAATGCTCAGCAAGAATGGAGACTATGGTACGCCATAGGAGGTTTAGTCCAGCCAGGGTGACCAGCACATAGAGGAGTAGAGGGATACTTTAACTTTAGAAAAGCTTTTGATACGGTCTCCCACAGTATTCTTGCCAGCAAGTTAAGGAAGTATGGATTGGATGAATGGACTATAAGGTGGCTAGAAAGCTGGCTAGATCGTCGGGCTCAGCAGATAGCGATCAATGGTTTGATGGCTAGTTGGCAGTCGGTATCAAGTGGAGTGCCCCAGGGGTTGGTTCTGGGGCCAGTTTTGCTCAACATAGTATCATCATAGAATCTTAGAAGATTAGGGTTGGAAGTGACCTCAGGAGGTCATCTAGTCCAACCCCCTGCTCAAAGCAGGACCAACACCAACTAAATCATCCCAGACAGGGCTTTGTCAAGCCGGGCCTTAAAAACCTCCAAGGAAGGAGACTCCACCACCTCCCTAGGTAACACATTCCAGTGCTTCACTACCCTCCTAATATCCAACCTAGACCTCCCCCACTGAAACTTGAGACCATTGCTCCTTGTTCTGTCATCTGCCACCACTGAACAGCCGAGCTCCATCCTTTTTGGAACCCCCATTTCAGGTAGTTGAAGGCTACTATCAAATCCCCCCTCACTTTTCTCTTCTGCAGACTAACCAAGCCCAGTTCCCTCAGCCTCTCCTCGTAAATCATGTGCCCCAGCCCTCTGATCACTTTTGTTGCCAATTTGTCTCTTCAATTTGTCCACATCCTTTCTGAAGTGGGGGGGCCCAAAACTGGATGCAATACTTCAGATGTGGCCTCACCAGTGCCGAATAGAGGGGGAATAATCACTTCCCTCTATCTATTGGGAATGCTCCTACTAATGCAGCCCAATATGCTGTTAGCCATCTTGGCAACAAAGGCACACTGCTGACTCATATCCAGCTTCTCATCCACTGTAATCCCCAGGTCCTTTTCTGCAGAACTGCTGCTCAGCCAGTCGGTCCCCAGCCTGTAGTGGTGTATGGGATTCTTCCTTCCTAAGTGCAGGACTCTGCACTTGTCCTTGTTGAACCTCATCAGATTTTTTGGCCCAATCCTCCAATTTGTCTAGGTCACTCTGGACCCTATCCCTACCCTCCAGCATATCTACCTCTCCCCCCAGCTTAGTGTCATCTGCGAACTTGCTAAGGGTGCAATCCATCCCATCATCCAGATCATTAATAAAGATGTTGAACAGGGAAGAATTGGTAGGGGAAGTAGAAGTGGGTGGCAGTAATGCTGAACTAGAGAGAATTCAGAGAAAGGCAATGAAAATGATTAACGGCATGGAAAAACTTTCATATGAAGAAAGAAGAACAGGAGGACTTGTGGCACCTTAGAGACTAACAAATTTATTAGAGCATAAGCTTTCGTGGACTACAGCCCACTTCTTCGGATGCATATAGAATGGAACATATATTGAGGAGATATATATACACACACAGACAGAGAGCATAAACAGGTGGGAGTTGTCTTACCACCTCTGAGAGGCCAATTAATTAAGAGAAAACAAACTTTTGAAGTGATAATCAAGCTAGCTCAGTACAGACAGTTAGATAACAAGTGTGAGAAAGATTCAATGTTTGTAATGGCTCAACCATTCCCAGTCTTTATTCAAACCGAAGTTGATTATGTCTAGTTTGCATATCAATTCTAGCTCAGCAGTTTCTCGTTGGAGTCTGTTTTTGAAGTTTTTCTGTTGTAATATAGCCACCCGCAGGTCTGTCACTGAATGACCAGACAGGTTAAAGTGTTCTCCCACTGGTTTTTGAGTATTTTGATTCCTGATGTCAGATTTGTGTCCATTAATTCTTTTGCGTAGAGACTGTCCGGTTTGGCCAATGTACATGGCAGAGGGGCATTGCTGGCACATGATGGCATATATCACATTGGTAGATGTGCAGGTGAACGAGCCCCTGATGGTATGGCTGATGTGATTAGGTCCTATGACATCATCATAGGACCTAATCACATCAGCCATACCATCAGGGGCTCGTTCACCTGCACATCTACCAATGTGATATATGCCATCATGTGCCAGCAATGCCCCTCTGCCATGTACATTGGCCAAACCGGACAGTCTCTACGCAAAAGAATTAATGGACACAAATCTGACATCAGGAATCAAAATACTCAAAAACCAGTGGGAGAACACTTTAACCTGTCTGGTCATTCAGTGACAGACCTGCGGGTGGCTATATTACAACAGAAAAACTTCAAAAACAGACTCCAACGAGAAACTGCTGAGCTAGAATTGATATGCAAACTAGACACAATCAACTTCGGTTTGAATAAAGACTGGGAATGGTTGAGCCATTACAAACATTGAATCTTTCTCACACTTGTTATCTAACTGTCTGTACTGAGCTAGCTTGATTATCACTTCAAAAGTTTGTTTTCTCTTAATTAATTGGCCTCTCAGAGGTGGTAAGACAACTCCCACCTGTTTATGCTCTCTGTCTGTGTGTGTATATATATCTCCTCAATATATGTTCCATTCTATATGCATCCGAAGAAGTGGGCTGTAGTCCACGAAAGCTTATGCTCTAATAAATTTGTTAGTCTCTAAGGTGCCACAAGTCCTCCTGTTCTTCTTTTTGCGGATACAGACTAACACGGCTGCTACTCTGAAACTTTTCATATGAAGAGAGATTAAAAAGATTGTGATTGTTTACCTTGGAAAGGAGATGAATAATAGGAGGCATGATAAAAGTATATAAAATGGAGGTGTAAAGGAGGGACATAGGAACTTCAGTTCTCCCTCTGTAATAACAGAAGAACAAGGGGACATTTTCATAGTAATGTGGAAAAGTATATATATTTTTCATTTTCATAAACTGTTTCATCATTTTAAAAAACAAACAAACAAAAATTTCAGACCAAAAGGAGGAATTTCTTAAGATGTTAAGAACCAGTGAAAACAGGAAGTTATGATAGAAGCTTTTTTAAACCTTAACTAAACTTCCACTACTCTTTCTGTCTATAATATAGGTAAGATTAATTGAGCCATGCATCAAAAGAGTTTGTTTTCTGCCAATTAATAAAACTCCAGGTGCATGAAAGAAATATAATATTGGCTGAAAATAATATAGGATCAAATTCAATGTTCAAATTCTGAACATTTACATTTGGTAAATCAAGACCATGGTTTCAGAACATAAGAGTTGTCAATATCAGCAGTGCAAATCAGAGTAAGTAAGGAGAAAAGATTTGTTCTGTGGTGTATTGTACTATATAATCCACAGAGGGCAGTGCAGTGTTAATCAGTCTTCCAGTGATGTTTCTGCAGCTAATCCAGTGATGAGAAAGAGAGCTCATAAAAAATGTCATTGTAAATTGTTACATAGTTTATCCAAAGTAATTCCTATTGCTATAATCTACTCTTTGTATAATGAAACATGTACAGGTGACGTAGCCAAGTAACTGGCTGGCTCACTAATTTAAAAGCTCTCTCTCTAATTGCAGAATGGCAAATACTGCAATAAGCAGCATCATTTTATAATTATGTTGATACAATAAAGGGAAATGAGATGACTGTATCTTTTTCTTCCTGTAAACTGAAAAAATAAACTGCATTTCATATGTATCTTTGAAGGGAGGGAAGTGGTTCCTTACTTTTCTTCAGTTTGTTGTGGTGAAAGGTTCTGCTGCTTTATTTCTTCTTTTCCCCCATCTTCCCTTACCATCCTCCATTTATTTTTCTTTTAGGGTGTCATATATGGCAGAAGTTAGGTGTGAGAGATAGGCCTATCATTTGCACTGTTCATACTGATCCCTTTTATACGGAATGCTGCCTGACCGCTAGTAATACCTGATCTGAGCCTTACGAAGCCTCCTAACCAGTAGTATCCATGTGAGATTAGAAGGGATCTTTGTGATCACTTGTGGACAATCTTCAGAATGGAACGCAATTTCCCATTGTTGCTTCTTGGAAAGACGATTGCCGAATCCCCTTTGGACATAATGATAGTGACCTCCTTTGTAAAGCACCTTGAGAGCTACTGATGAAAAGCTCTATATAAGAGCTAGGTATTTCATAGAAATCTAGGGTTGAAAGGAACCTTGGGAGGTCATCAATTCCAGCCCTCTGTGCTGAGGCAGGAATAAGTAAACCCAGACCATCCCTGACAAGTGCTTGTCCAATCTCTTAAAAAACCTCCAGTGATGGGATTCCACAACTTTCCTTGTAAGTCTATTCCAGAGCTTAATTGCCTTTATAGCTAGAAAGGTTTTCCTGTTATCTAACCTAAATCTCCTTTGCTTCAGATTAATTAGACTTTAGACTTGTCCTACCTTCAGTGGATATGGAAAAGCATTGGTCACTGTCCTCTTCATAATAGCCCCAATATACTTAAAAACTGTTATCTGTTTATTGCCACTCAGTCTTTTTTTATCAAAGCTAAACATGTCCATATTACACTTCTGCCCTGATATAATGCTGTCCTCAGGAGCCAAAAAAATCTTACCACGTTATAGGTGAAACCGCGTTATATCGAACTTGCTTTGATCCACCGGAGTGCGCAGCCCCGCCCCCCGGAGCACTGTTTTACTGCGTTATATCCGAATTCGTGTTATATCTGGTCGCGTTATATCAGGGTAGAGGTGTATTATTATTAAGTATTATGAGGCAAGGGATTGAATTTTGTGGCATGGGGATGACTTTCTCATGTCACCAAGAGGGATAAATGAGGAAAAGGCCAAATTTATAAATATGACCCCCAGTTTGCACATGCAGAAATCACTCACACTCTCGGTTTTGAGAATTATTTGTGTGCAAATGTTAGTATTTACATGGGTAGAATCATCATTTGCACATATAAGTGACAAAGCTGAAAAATGGCCCAGAATAAACGGTGTTTACAAATGTAGACACAATTGAGATCCCTTTGGAAATGCATCCCTGTTTTGGAGAGGTTTTTTTTTTTTTTAAACAGTCTTTCTTTTAATATTGACGTTTTACCTGAAATGACTAGCTAGCTTTTAAGTTCCATTCTTTTAATAGCATTGATTTGTTTGTTCTACTGCTGTTTTTCTAAACTGTACCTTGCAAAGCTAATTTAATGTATACAACTCTTGTTCTTTCTGTAAAAAGGAAGAATAAAGGCAAATCATGTATTTAGCAGCAGGATCTTATTGACCTAAAAGCTTGTATATTTTATTTAAAACAAAATCTAACTTTTGTTGTCTAGGCACCCAACAAGTTTTTATTGGAATGTGGAGGCAAGTTAGTCTGCATGTCTGTATTTTGGAATAGGTGTTTCGCTGCTGTGCAGAGCTGGAAACCAAACACTGAAAGAGATTATTCACCAGATGAAAGGAAGAATAGGTCTCCTAAAAAGCTGTCATAAGAGTTAAATTTCTATATCTGTGGGAGATGGAACTGGCATAAGTTCTGGTATTGTTATACAGTGTGTGATAACAGCAGATGGCAGCAGGAAAGGAAACATACCTGTGTTTTTACACTGCAGCTGAGATAGATTTTAAAGCCCCAATTCAAATCTCAAATACATAAGTAGATATCATCACATGTTTATGTTAGCTCACCTGATTAGCAAAAGTTGTGGTCCTGTACTGTATATTTAATATCTGTACCATACCTTAATACCATTCAGTTTATTCAGAAACTCCCCCCGCAATAAGCAACGCTCTATGGAGAGGGCCAGTTTAGAGGGATAACTTGAGCTTGGTACTCTTGCAGACAGGAAACATCAATGCGCTGGAGGGGAATTTTGGAAACCACCACTTGTTAAAATTCTGAAACTAATGTGAAAGGAGTAATCCTTTTCTAAATACAGCTAAATAATTTCTACCAGATGGGTCAGGGAGTACAGGAGCTGCTCTTTCCTCAAACCATAAGACCACCAAAGTCATAATCATAGCTGTGGTTACCCTCTGCACAGTCCTGCAATGCATGACTATGGCTGCTGGTTACTGCAATGGATATCTACGTTAAGAGGGTTCTGTGAGCCTTAGTTCTTAGGATTAATATTTGTAAAATGCTTAGAAGTTGTTTTATTAAGTTTATAAAAGTGAAAAATGTTATAATTTATGATTTCTCTTGAGACTTCTAGTTCTTCCACTTTCTGGTAGGACCAGAAAAAAATTATGAGACCAGCCTTTTTTATATTAAGTTCCCACTCTTTTACAGAACCAGAAAGTACTTGATAATGAAAAAAATAAGTGCATGAAAAAACCCTCCTTTTTGAACTTGTCTATGTTCCTTTAAAATTATAGTTGTCTTTTATATTTTCTCCAGATTGCTTTTTATAATTGAAGAGCTCAAAATTGCATGAAAGTGCTCTCTTGCACGGGCTTATTAAACATCAGAATTACCTCCAGTTTTTACAAGCAACCTCTGCATACTTGGTATATAGAATATCCCAGGTTCCATATTTACCTTGCTTGCAGTGGCATTGAATTGTGAATCCATATGTAATTTATTGGCTCTAGAGAGACCAACAGAAAGGCACACAAACTTTGGTAGTCTAAAAGGCAATTTGAAGAGCAAATAGCCAAGGACATGAAAACAAATAATAAGAAATTCTTTAAATATATTAGAATGAGGAAACCTGTAAAAGGATCTATGGACCTGCTGGATTACTGGGCAATTAAGGAATCAATTAGGACCTGAAGACAATGGGAGGCTGTCCAATGACACTAATGGACACTGGATTGGGAGATTAAAAAGAATAAGTACATTAAGCTCATGTAAGGTGCTGAACACTTTTACTTGCTCTGGTTAAACTCTTAACCTGATGCTTAATAATAAGTAAGTGAGAAGTCCTGTTAATGGGAGCTTAAAGTTAAACATATTTCTAATTATTTTGTGGGATCAAGCTTAGAGTGCTCAGTACCTTGTAGCCTCCTGCCCTATATGAGTCCTCTGCATCAGATTTCTCACAGAAGACCCTTATCCAAGCTCTACCTTTTTCAAGGAATAAAGGGAAGGTTATGTGAGAGAATGAAGTGTCAAAAGAGAAGTTGCTGGACAAACTGATAAAAAGTAACTACTTGTCAGGATTTGGATGTTCTGAAAGCATTTAAGAATGAAGAGGCCAAGCTTCTAACAACAGCAATCTAATTAATATCAGCTAGGTAGTATATCAGAGTGCATTAAAAAAACCAAAACAATAAATGTTCTACTGGGAATTGCAGACCAGGAAAACTGGTTGAAACAATAATTAGGGAATTGTGAAACACCTAGATGAATGTGGTATAATAATAGAAATACATAGCTCTTATATTGTATTGTTATACTTTGATCTGCAAGTTTTTTTCTATAGGAGAGAATAATAATCCCCATTTTTACAGATGGGTGAACTCAGGAAGAGAAATGTGAAGCAGCTTACCCAAGGTCACAAAGCAGGTTAAAGGTAGATTCAGGAATAAATCCATTTCTCCTAACACCCAAACTAGTGCCCTATCAAACCAGCACAACTTCTGCAAAGAAAAATCACGCTGCTTCTGATCTTCTAGAATTCTTTGGGCATATAAAAAAGTAGTGACTAAAGGTGAACTGGATTATTTAAATCCATCCAAATTCTGGACAAATTGGAGAAATGGTCTGAGTTAAACAGGATGAAGTTTAACAAAGACAAATGCAAAGTGCTCCACTTAGGAAGGAACAATCAGTTTCACACATACAGAATGAGAAGAGACTGTCTAGGAAGGAGTACGGCAGAAAGGGATCTAGGGGTTATAGTGGACCACAAGCTAAATATGAGTCAACAGTGTAATGCTGTTGCAAAAAAAGCAAACATGATCCTGGGATGTATTAACAGGTGTGTTGTGAGCAAGACACGAGAAGTCATTCTTCCGCTCTACTCTGCTCTGGTTAGGCCTCAGCTGGAGTATTGTGTCCAGTTCTGGGCACCGCATTTTAAAAAAGATGTGGAGAAATTGGAAAGGGTCCAGAGAAGAGCAACAAGAACGATTAAAGGTCTTGAGAACATGACCTATGAAGGAAGGCTGAAAGAATTGGGTTTGTTTAGTTTGGAAAAGAGAAGACTGAGAGGGGACATGATAGCAGTTTTCAGGTATCTAAAAGGGTGTCATAAGGAGGAGGGAGAAAACTTGTTCACCTTAGCCTCTAAGGATAGAACCAGAAGCAATGGGTTTAAACTGCAGCAAGGGCGGTCTAGGTTGGACATTAGGAAAAAGTTCCTAACTGTCAGGGTGGTTAAACACTGGAATAAATTGCCTAGGGAGGTTGTGGAATCTCCATCTCTGGAGATATTTAAGAGTAGGTTAGATAAATGTCTATCAGGGATGGTCTAGACAGTATTTGGTCCTGCCATGCGGGCAGGGGACTGGACTCGATGACCTCTCGAGGTCCCTTCCAGTCCTAGAATCTATGAATCTATGAAATAATAATAAATTATTTGGACTTTCAAAAGACCTTTGACAAAGTCACTTACAAGATCTGTAGGTTATAGAGAAAGTCTTGTCATGGATTAGAAACTTGCAAAGATGTAGAACACAAAGAATAGGAGTAAACATTCAACTTTCACCATGGCAAAATGTTAACAAAGGGGTCGTTCTAAGGCTCTGTACTAAAACTCTTATTGATTAATGTATTAATGATTTAGAGAAGTGAACAATGAGAAGATAAGAATGGCCATACTGGGTCAGACCAAAGATCCATCTAGCCCAGTATACTGTCTTCTGACAGTGGCCAATGCCAGGTGCCTCAAAGGGAATGAACAGAACAGGTAATGATCAAGTGATCCATCCCTTGTCACCCATTCCCAGCTTCTGGCAAACTGAGGCTAGGGACACCATTCCTGTCCATCCTGGCTAATAGCCATTGATGGACCTATCCTCCATGAACTTAGCCAGTTCTTTTTTGAATCCTGTTATAGTTTTGGCCACAACATCCTCTGGCAAAGAGTTCCACAGACTGACTGTGTGTTGTGTGAAAAAATACATCCTTTTGTTTGTTTTAAACTTGCTGCCTATTAATTTCATTTGGTGACCCCCTAAATTTGTGTTATGAGAAGGACTAAATAACACTTCCTTATTTACTTTCTCCACACCAGTCATGATTTTATAGACCTCTATCATATCCCTCCTGAGTTGTCTCTTTTCCAAACTGAAAAGTCCCAGTCTTATTAATCTCTCCTCATACGGCACCGTTTCCATACCCCTAATAATTTTTGTTGCCCTTTTCTGAACCTTTTCCAATTCCAATATATTTTTTTGAGATGGGGTGACCACATCTGCACACCGTATTCAAGATGTGGGTGTACCATGGATTTATTTAGAGGCAATATGATATTTTCTGTCTTATTATCCATCCCTTTCTTAATGATTTCCAACATTCTGTTTGCTTTTATGAGGTGGCAAAAGATTGGTTTAAAAGAGTTTTTTGAGTATGTCAGTGTGGATCTCACTGTAGCGACATATGCAGGTCACGTGCCTCAGGGTGCCTGCTTACCCTGACCAAGCAGTAACCACCAGATTGGAACTGAAGAAGTCATCATCAGCCAGTGCTCTTACAAGCAAACACCCTACTCCAGGATCTGGCAAGAAGAAGGCAAAAAGAACACCAGCAACGCCCACACTGATGCCTTCAACCAGACTATAATGGGGTGGGACTCACCTCCGTGGCCCCTCCTGCTGGCCATCCTGAGAATTAGCTCTCATTTCACTGGAGCGCCCACTTCTAATGGTGTCTCACCCATCTCACTCTCGCCTCCACGTCCAGGACCCACGTCACTCCCCAGACCATGGCGTCCTCTTCTGGGGACCGGCCATCTTTAGTCCCGCCACTTGCCTCAGCGGCCTACTGGAGTCCAAGGTCCAGCCCCTCTCCTCAGGGGCAAACTTCAGTCTGGATACCGGCCACTCTCCTCATTGGCAAATGGGGTGCAAGGATGGGGGACCCAGGCCCACCGTTACTCTGGGTCGTCCCCCCCCCCGGGACCCTATAGCCGGCAGTCACCTACTGCTCTCCTCCAACCTGTTGCCTGTTTTCCCTGGGCTACTTTCCTCATAGCCCTAGCACCCTCTCAGCCCTTGTAGCAAAGCCCCAGCCTGGCAGTGGTCAGCCAGCAGCTCATCCCCACACTCTGCTGCCCCTGCCCAGCACTGCTCTATCTATGGCACTTCTTCCGGCAGCCAATCCTCTTCCTTTGCCTTCCAGGGAGAGACTCCTTCCTGCTCTGCTGAGCAGCCCTTTATATATGCCCTCGCCAGCCCTGATTGGCTGCTCCAGCAAGCTTTCCCTCTATTGGTGGGCTGAATAAACCCTTTCCTAATTAGTGGGTTCTGTGTGGCCTTCCTTGTGCTGCTTTTAACCTCTTCTTCTCCCTGTGCAGGGAAGCCGCCCCACCACACAGACAAACAGCAGCTTTGGCGCAGACAGCCTCAGTTCTGGCCCCAGTAATGACACACCTGGCATCTGTGCCCCGATACCAAACAGCAATACCTAGAAGCAGAGATAGATGGAGCATAAACATAGCTCCAAACACTATATGGAATCATCCCATAATAGGGGCCGCAAACACTATTCCTCCAAAGATCGAGCCTCCACGTACTCCACCACTTTTAAGAATGGAGACACAAGGCATATCACTGGCACCAAACAGGGAGGGAGTGACCCAATACCGACCCAGGCATTGACATTGGTACCAATGGCTGAATCCAGCAAGGGCTTGAGCTACATCCTAAAGGAGGAGTTAATGTCCCCTCCCAAGTAAACCTTTTCATTGAGACCGTTTCCAGACTCTGGGACCATGACGCTCTAAGGTGACAGCATTTGATAAAGTGTACTCTTCATTTCCCTCACTGACCTATTCATTTTGATGACATCAAGTAAGGACCCCTCTCCCCTACCTTTGGAAACTGACCTAGGGAGACTACTAGAAGCCCTCCATTTATTGGCTCTACCTGAAGTGAGGCATCAAGACATGAGTGGCACTAGGACAGCCATCCTCAACCTGTCCAGTATCTTTACTACATGTTCTTAGCCATATTGGCCTTATTGGGGACATTCATCACTTATCTTGGAGCAAATCCCCTTCCCACACATCAAGGAAGAGGCTTCCCATACTGGAGCTGGACATTGGCTTCCAGAAGAAGCTTGAGGCAACAATAGAGGGATAGCAGCAACCACTGACCCTCCAAAAGAGTTATTGCCAGATGAGCAGTGACACCAGCTACACTGAGACCAGTGATTGAAGATTTCAAGGTGTTTTAGGGCATCCTGTACTGGATTGGAGAGACCCCAGACATTGAAACCAAGATGATCCAGGAAAAGTCCCACAAGCTCTGTGATATATTGACTTTGGCCAAGATCACACTTTTGATCAATGAGGGCATATTTGAGCTGGCAAAGGAACTTTTGAAGTTCCATCCATAGCTAAACAAGTGGAAAAGATATACCAGATCACTCCAAGGGCTTTCAACATTTATTTTCCCATCCAAATCACGAGTCTTTGATGGTATCTGTAGTGCAAGAGATGTCCATGCCTACCAAGGGCACGCTGAAGGAAAATGACCCGCATAAACTGGGCCTCTTGAGGCACAAGGCATTCTCCTCCACATCACTGCAGCTCCAAGTTGCAAACTAGCAGGCCCCATTCACAAAATATAGCTACCTCAGCTGGGAAAGAATCTTGGTCAAGATTCCACAGGAGAATAGCAAGGAAGTGAACAGTATAATGACAGACGGTCAGGTGGTTGTGAAAATGGCATTACAAGTGGCTATGGATGTGTTTGACTCAGCCACAGGGCTGATAGCTATGGCCATAACCATAAGAAGCATCCAGCATTCTCAAAGAAAGAAGTACATCCACTTTGGCGGACCTGCCCTTTGAAGGGATAGAGATCTTTAGTAATAGAACAGTGAAGTGCTCCATTTGCTTAAAGATTCAAGGGCATGCTGTAGTTGTTAGGGAGCTACACATTGAAAGAAGTACAAATACAAGCCTCAGGAGAAGTATATAAAGGACCTGGTCCCAAGGGGACAAGGGATTTCAAATAAATGTCCCAAAACTCAGAGCCATTAGACTTGCTTGTATTTCATTTGTACCTGTTCTGTGAATTTCCATCATGCTGATCTAAACAGACAGCCTACCCGCGAAGGACTACATAAACAAGCAAGGAGGTGCCTCCTCATCACCCCTCTTTTGGAAGTTGACAAGTTCTTGGCATGGTGCCACCAACACAAGATAATCCCAGTGGCTCTTCACCTCCCTGGAGTTAGCAACAAGCTGGCAGATTTCCTGAACAGACAATCCATTACAAATCACAAGTGGTCGCTGTGGAGTTCCACTATACAACCAATAATCCATCATTGGGAGAGTCCTGTTCACAGCCACCAACAGTGCCAAGTGTCAGAACTTTTGTTCCAGATGGGATAGTTATCGGACACCTTTCTTCTCGAGTGGAATCCAGGCCTTCTATTTGCCATTCTTCACATTCCTCTGATCCTCAGGGTGATATCCAAAATCAAGCAAGACAGAGCCACAATCAATCTTGTATCTCCTTATTGGCTATAGCAGTTTTGGCTTACTGGTTTGCTATAGATGTCCATTCAGTTGCCTGTTCGATTCCTAGACTGCCCATATCTGATTTCTCGACACTAGATCTGATGGAGTATCTGGCCATAAAGTCAATGCACCTGACAGCTGGTTGAATACCTGACAGTGTAATATGTCTTGAAGGCCTACTATAAATGAAATAAATGTAAATATCCTAACTCCTAGAACTGGAAGGGACCCTGAAAGGTCATCGCGTCTAGCCCCCTGCCTTCACTAGCAGGACCAAGTACTGATTTTGCCCCAGATCCCTAAGTGGCCCCCTCAAGGATTGAACTCACAATTTGGGTTTAGTAGGCCAATGCTCAAACCACTGAGCTATCCCTCCCCCTTGTAAGTACTATGTACTTACCCACTAGTCTCAGAACCTACTCCTGCCTGGTACCTCAATATCATTCTTCAGAGGCTCATGGAGCCTCCCTGTGAACCTCTTTCAAAATGATCCTTACATCATTTCTCTCTGAAAATTCTCTTTCTAGTGGTCATCACCTGGCCAGGAGAGTTAGTGAGCTTCATGTGCTTATGGCTGAACCTCCCTATATGATATTTCATAGGGACAAAATGGTGATGAAACCTCACCACAAGTTCATTCTCAAGGTAGTCCCAGAATTTCTCCGATATCAATTAATTTATCTGTCTTCCTGTCAATGTCCCACTCTGCACCAGGAAACAAAAAGCTGCACACATCATCTGTTTCCAGAGCTTTGCTTTATTACACTGACCAAAGTAAACCATTCAGACTGTCTCCTTATTTATTTCTGGCTGTAGGTGACTATTCAAAAGGTCAGGCCATCTTCTCACAAAGGCTACCTAAGTGGATAACACTGTGTTAGCAGTTGGCTGGTGTACCTCTCCTTGTGAACATCAAGACTCATTCCACCAGAGCTCAAGTGACATCTTCCTCCTACTTCAGAAGTGTGCCTGTTACCAAAGTCTGCAAAGCAGTGATATTGAGTTAACCTGCTGATCTTCATCAAATGCTATGCACTGGACTTGGGTGTGCATCAGAAACCTAGTTTGTGAGAGCAGTGTTAATCTCCTTTTGGCTGATACTCCTGCCCATCATCTTGAAGGGACACTGCTTGCCAGTCACCTATAGTCCTTACTGACTCATACTCAAAGAAGAAAGAATGTTTACTTACCTTATAATAGTTGCAAAGAGTCCTGTGGCAGCTTATAGACTAACAGACGTATTGGAGCATGAGCTTTCGTGGGTGAATATCCACTTCTTCGGATGCAGCCCACAAAAGCTCATGCTCCAATACATCTGTTAGTCTATAAGGTGCCACAGGACTCTTTGCTGCTTTTAGAGATCCAGACTAACATGGCTACCCCTTTGATACTTATAATAGTTGTGGTTCTTGGAGATGGTGTAGTCAGAGGGATCCCACAACCTGCCTTACATCCCTGCTTTCCAAGTCCTTGGCTAACACAGGCTTCGGATTGTGAAAGAACTGAGGAAAAGTCACAGCCTCTCTGCCTTTAACAAAGGAGAATGAGGAGAGACAGGGCACATGTAGGTCACAGTGGACTCTGCTAATCAAAAGACTCTGATCTTGCATTCGTGTGGTTCATGCATACCTGCAGGAGATCCATACCACCACCACCATCTCAAAGAACGCTGGCTAATGAAGGGCAAGTGGCTATTCTAACTGTTGACTAAGAGGGGAGGATGCTTAGGCATAGTTTGACTTCTATATTGGAGGGCAGCTCCAGTCAGGCCCAACAAGGCCGCAGCTGAGGGGGCAAATTCTGTGCCAGCCCGAAGCTTACAGTTTTTGTTGTTGTTGTTGTTGTTTTTTTTGGGGGGGGAGCAACATCCCCCTATCACCTCAGACTACACCCATGGGAGGATGGTAATCTTTCTGTTATGGGCTTCCCATTATATTTGGATCTTACTTTGCACTAAATTTGAGATTTTCTCCAGCTCACTGGACCACAGTATTTCTTGGCTATCATATTGACTCTCCCCTTTCCCCCTTCCCAGCTCTCTAAGGGTATGTCTTCACTGGAAAAAAACAACAACACAGCAGCGAGTCTCAGAACTCGACCAATTGGGCTAAGAATAGGTGTGTAGATGCTCTGGGCTCTGACACCCAACCTGTTGCCAGGTCTCAGAGCCCACGCTCCAGCCCAAGTGGGAACATCTACACTGTTATTTTTAGCCCTGTAGCATGAGCTCCATGAACCCACGTCAGTTGATCCAGGCTCTGAGACTCACTAACACACTTTCTTTTTTCACAGTGCAGACATATCTTAAGTGACCGCCCTGGCTCTGCCTTAAGGAGTTTGGAATGATTTTCTTTAAACATCTCGTCTCCCCACTGGCAAAATTATCCCCTGAGATACTGAGCCCTTCCCTCCTACCATAACTATCTTGGTATTCTTAGGAGGGGGCGGTGGGAAGAGGTGTCTTTGCCTGGAGACCATGCATAAAACTACTTTCAATCCATATGTCATGAGTTAGCTGGCTGTTTAAGGATAAAGAACAAGAGTACTTGTGGCACCTTAGAGACTAACAAATTTATTTGAGCATAAGCTTTCATGGGCTACAGCCCACTTTTTCGGATGCATAGAATGGAACATATATTGAGGAGATATATATACACATATAGAGAGCATGAAAAGGTGGGAGTTGTCTTACCACTTGGCCAGCAAAGGGTGCTACAGGACAGGCATGCCTTGTGACACTACAGAAAGCATTCTATAGTGTTAATGTTGGTAGGGCTCATCTCTAGCTTTTCACTTTTAAAATCCTGAAAGTACTAGCATTGCAGACCAGCAAACAGTTTCTTCTGGTGATTTAATGATCATTTAGTACAATGAATGACTAAATTCCAGAAATGCAGTGCCCTTTAATTCAGCCCTTAAGGAAGCCACATGTTTAAGAAGTTTGGATGGATTTGAAATTCCAGGTCTGAAGTTCCCCCACCTTGAGCCACAATAGACATTTGTGTCAAGGTTTTTCAATGGTGTTTACTAGGCATTACAATAAATGACTGAATGTTTAAAGCTACAAAAGTGAGATAATGGCTTAGTTTGTATCTTTCTCCTCACTTTTATGTAGAAAATTTCAACACATGCTGATTAAATTTGACTAAGGTGTGAAATAATAATTTGTGCAAACACAGGGTGAAATGCATTGTTTCCCCTCATTTCTGCTCTGTAACTTACCCTGGAAAGCAGTCACTCATTTGGTACAATTAAGCCATTTGAATGTTCAGAATGATTTGCTACAGGATGGCATTGTTTTTTGTTTTATCTTGTTGAAAATTAAAATTTATATCAGTTCTAGACATATTCCAAATGCAGATATATTCATTACCTATGAGGAATGAAAGACTAACCACTAATTACTTTCAAAGCTTTGAAAAGGGAAAGGAAACCCTACCCCACAATACTTCCTACAAGAGAAGTAATGCCATTCTTTTGTTTGAAAAGAACACCATAATAGCATAGCTGTCATAATGCCACAGAAGAAATTCAGAAGCTTTACCTGTGTAAAAGCAGGTTCTCTAGTGATTTCAGTGGCAAGTCAGTGTGCAAGTTTCTATATTATAACCAAAGTTCAGGTCCAACAGAGTTCAGAAATCCTGACATGTTTCACTTAGCATTTCAAACAATGTGACTGTTGCAGCACGAAGAGATGTGTCATAATTGCAATAGTTCAAAAGCTGATGTAAGGCAAATTATTAAAGTCCAGGATAAAGGAACAACCCTTTTGTTTGTTTTTATGTGGAAACATGCCTTTTAAATTATTTTCTTGAGCTACAAAAATCTAGACTCCTTTATCACCTGAAACATTTAACATTGCATACGCAAAGCTACATTAAAAGTGGTAAGGTTACAAAATCAATACTCAAAAATTAGGAAATCATAGAATATCAGGGCTGGAAGGGACCTCAGGAGGTCATCTAGTCCAACCCCCTGCTCAAAGCAGGGCCAATCCCCATACAGATTTTTGTCCCAGATCCCTAAATGGCCCCCTCAAGGATTGAACTCACAACCCTGAGTTTAGCAGGCCAATGCTCAAACCACTGAGCTATCTCTCCCCCAAAATGCCAGACTTAAGGTTAATTCAGCCTTAATTCAGTCTCCTTGTGCATACACATTATGATAGTCTTAATTATGTGATCAAATACTATGTTTCCATAGGATCCTGACTCATTAAGTGTGTGGGATGGATGGTATTCACTGAATATTCAGCTATTCAATATTCCATTTTATCCTTTTTTACTGCACATCATTCAACACTGTTCAAACACTGCTCTGAATACTGACTTATTATTTTCCTCATGGGCTTTCTATGTTCTAGTATCTCAGTGCTTAGCAAATATTAATGAGTTTATCTTCACAACATTCCTGTGAAGTAAAGTGGTATTATTCCCATTTTACAGATGGGAACTGAGGCACAGAGACATTAATGCCAAAAGTGTCCATTAATTTTGGGTGCTCAATTTAAGGACCCTATAGCCTGAGTTTTCAACTTACATTTATAACACTTTACTTGTTTTGAGCATAGCTCTCATTGACTTCAGTTGCAATTGTGACTGCTCAGCAACTCCGTAAATCAGATGCCAGGTGTCTCAAGTTGGGTACCCAGAAAATACGAAAAACAGTTAATAGTCACCTGTGGTTTAGGTGACTTGTCCAACATGAAATAGGAAATCTGTAGGAAAGTCAAGGACAGAATCCAGTTTTCTAGGGTGGTATTCACCTGTCTTACCACAAGACCATCCTTTCTTCCCCCTGTAGTCTCCTGCCTCATTCACTAAACAGCTTCCAGATTTCTCAACAAATGAGGTGTGGGGTTCTACAGACAACAACCTCCTGTACTACACAGTCCTGATTCATTCCTTGAACAATGTCTATCATGTGTACTGAATAGTGCAAAATAATAATAGTAGTATATGATCATGTAATTAAAGACTGTATCATAATGTATACATGCAAGAGAGCCAAATTAAGGTTGCACAGGCAACCTTAATTCTTGCATTTCCCAACTTTTGAGTGAGCCAATACCAGAGAGAGTGACTCCATTGAAATCATGACTGCAGATTTTTACAAATCAAATGATACCTCTGTTACCTTTCTATCACTAACTTACCTATGGAATGAGATCTTACTATATTAGCCTCCCAAACTATAATGAAAATGGTGCAGTTTCTCATCCATATACAAGTCTAACCTGATTGTTCCAAGTCAAGCAACTCACTGAGTTCAAGAAACTGCCAGAGCTGCCTCAATACAACTTTTTCAATGGCCTTTCCCAAAAGTGAGAGCTTGAGTGCTGGTTGATATTTAGCAGAATTGTCAATATCAAGAATTGGCTTCTTAGTAGAGGTCACACTGGGACCCTACAGCCCTCTCACTCCCTTAGGAAACGTCTCCACCAGTACCAGTACTTGTTCCTGTCTTTTGAAGACGTTTGGGGGCATGGGTCTAACTCACAATCTGTATCCTACCAACATGTCCAGAGCTTCAGGGAGTACCATTAGCTGGAACACAAGCAGAGGACAGCCAGTGTTTGACTCCTTGAGATACTCTTCTGTGTTCACAGTAGTAGACAACATTATTTGCAAAGTAACATGAAAATTCTTCACAGCACGAAAAACTCAACTTACTAGGATTAACACCAAGTTATTGACCACTGTTGAACCAGACTTTGGAGGTAGGAAAAGCCTTGTATTCCCTCTCATGCAACCACATCACATGATCTTTAAAAAAAAAATCTGTTGGTAAAATATATGGGTAAAAATACTTTTATAGGACCAGAATGTCACCCTATATGTTGTAGTCACCTAGACTCAGTCCAAGACTTCTGCTATCAATGTCCTAGTTATCTCCTGTCTCACTTTATCTCTGATGGGTCATTTGTGTACTTTAGAGATCTGTGAGGATAAAGCTTGTGGAGATGGAGGAGTACATAGTTTTAAAAAACAACCTGATTGTAATCTATTCCAAAGCGCCATTATAGATTATTAGGTCAATAGTGTACTTTTTAAAATCTCATAATATGCAGGGAGGGACTTTGCAGAGGTGAGGCCTCAACTTCACACAGGAGTAACAGTCTAGTCCAACACCAATCCCAAATTGTGATCAATGGTCCTTCAAGTCTGATACATTTTGAGTTGTTAGCATTTTTTTTAAAAAGCTGACAATTAGATATACACTGTTGCCTTTATAAAAATGATTTTTAATGTAAAAAAAGAACCCCTTCTCAGGAAGTGAATGGTATTGAGGCTTAGTAATGAGGTACAGAGACTGACCTGTGCATTGGTAATTTTGAATTCAGCCTAGGTGAATAATGTGTAAATACATACATACATATTTTGTTTTCATCCATATCCATATTTTGGTAAATTAGGAAATAAATCCATGGAAGGTGATATCACATAAAAAGGACATTGTGTATACCCAAGAAATGAGTTAGTTGTTAACCTGCACTGAGAATGCAAATTTAATTTTAAACAGCTAAATTGATACTCAGTGTGCCATATAACTAATACATATTAACAATACTTTCAGACCTAACATTTCTAAAATGTCTTTATTTTGCCTATTCAATAAACAACATTTGCTCTGCCGTCTAGATATTCTAATTATAGGAGCAGCAGCTGATATTCAAGGAAGATGTTCATTTAGGAAAATGAATAAACACAATTGTTCTGCTATGGAGCTACAGCAGTATGTCATGCATCTTTTTTAATGGGTAACACTATATACAATGACAGTAGTTGATCTAAGTTGGGGTTAGTGTTTAATAGGAACTCTTGGTTTTAGATGCTTATTTTTTAGCAGCTGCTCTGTCCCCTTAAACACATTTTCTGTCAGATGTACTAGAAACAAGTATTGGTTATTTACATGTTTTGTAAGACATTTCTAGTGTTGTTATTATGAATGATGCTACACAAAAAACTAGTTTTCGTCTTAAAGTTAGTTAGCAATAACCCATTAACCATATGGAATGATAACAGGTGCTGTCATATCAGAACTACTACAAGATGCTTGTTTTGAAGGCTTTGAAATCTGCGCTAGTGTTGCAGCTGATCCTTTCTACTCTTTTTTGATGTTTCTATCCTTGAGTGTAAACTGTGAAACTGTAAGAGGAATATTTCATTTATTTCCTTCTCTCTTCTTGTGTTTCATGTTCTTTTGTATTACTTTAAAACTAAATGACTTAGTTACATGAACATTGGCCTGTGATATCTATTGGAGGGATGGTTGTACAACACTGGATAGATATTTTATAAACAGTGAGATTCTCCTTTTTGCAGTTGAGTTACAAATCACAACTTGTAACTGTTAATATAAGGCATGCTGTAGAATCTGGGAAATACAAAGTATTAGCAGTTGGAATAGAGAGCCTTCAATCTCTAGTTCTCTCATTTTAACTCCAACTAGTAATGAGTGGAAGTCTTTTGCTGACATTGGTTCCTGATAATAAAATGAGTTTATAGTCTCAACTGAGTGCATAGTGATAATAAAAATGGCATGTTTGGTGAGCTTGTCTACACTTGAAACACTATAGTTGCACAGTGGGAGGAGTTCGTTCATCAGCGTAGGTAATCTACCTCCCCAAGAGGCAATAGCAAGGTTGACAAAAGAAGTTTTCCATCGATCTAGCGCTGTCTACACAAGGGGTTAGGTTAGCTTAACTACATCACTCAGGGGTATGGATTTTTCACACCCCTGAGAGAGATAGCTGGGTTGACCTAACTTTCAGTATAGACCAGGCCAAAGAAGAAAAACTAAGGATTAATAACTAGCTTTCCCAAAAGAGCTCAGCATCTTCCATTGGGGCCAGATTTTGGGAAGAGCTCAGCACCAAAAGTGCTGAGTACTTGAAAATCTGGCCCTAAATGGGCATATATCCTGAGCTCTACTCATACTCTTGGAAGTGGTTCTCCACTACACAACTGATATCCATTAACAGAGCAGTGGGGGAAAGTTTGCATTATTGTGACTGTTCTTTGAATATAAACTTCTACCTCGATATAACGCTGTCCTCGGGAGCCAAAAAATCTTACCGCGTTATAGGTAAAACCGTGTTATATCGAACTTGCTTTGATCCATCAGAGTGTGCAGCCCCACCCCCCTGGAGCACTGCTTTACCATGTTATATCCGAATTTGTGTTATATTGGGTCACCTTATATGGGGGTAGAGGTGTACTGTATAGAGAATTGTATAAATGGCTTCTTTGTCTAAATTCATCTAGTAGAGATGATTTCTATATAGTATTATAACATTATAGCCATACTGTCTATACCTTACAGATGACTTCTAATACTGTCATTCAGGTACCTTTTGCAAGTATTAATTTTATATTAAACTGCAGACTGCTCCATAATATGATATGTTAATTTAAATATAGAAAACCAGAGGTACACGGTCATATTCCTCAATGCTGCTCTTATGGGCCCCCATCCATCATAGCACTGAATTACATTCTTAACTTTAAGCACATCATAAGTCTCCCTGACCCCCCCATTAAATTAGGACCATAAGGCATATACTTGATTCAGTAAAATGCAATAATTCATGATTGTTTGTAGTGTTGTTGTAGCCATGTTTGTCCCAGGATATGAGAGAGACAAGGTAGGTGAGGTTATATATTCTTTGGACCAGCTTGTGCTGGTTGGAAAGGACAAGCTTGGGCAATTAAGGATAAGCAGACAGTAGGGTGTGCTACTCAGGGCTGGCTCTACTGTTTTTGCCGCCCCAAGCAGCGCGCCGAATTGCCGCTGCGGATGGTGGGGGCAGTCTGTGTGCTGTTAGGGGGGCACATGTGTTTCCGCGGCGGCAGCAATTCGGTGGCAGTTTCCATCTTCAGACAGAAGACAGAAGCCGCTGAATTGCCGCCGTGGGCAGCTGAACATAGAAGCTGCTGTCGAATTGCCGCCACAGGCAGCTGAACATAGAAGTTGCCACCGCCGCGGAAATGTGCGTGCCGCCCTAATGGCACACGGACTGTCCCCGCCGTCCGCGGTGGCAATTCAGCACGCTGCATGGAGCGGCAAAAACACACGGACTGCCGCCCCTTGCAGATTGCTGCCCCAAGCATCTGCTTGGAATGCTGGTGCCTGGAGCCGGCCCTGGTGCTACTGGTGTTCTGGCTCATTACAACAATTGTAACACACCCTACTACCTGCTAACCCTTAATTATTCACTTTATTTTAAGTGGTATCGTACAGCATGTGTGAAACTGTTATGCTTAACAATCTGTCCCACCTTGTAGTTAGCTCAGACACTCTGGTTACTTTTTCCAGACCTAAGGAAAAGCTCTGTAAAGTTCAAAAACTTGTCCCTCCCAAAATAAAAGATATTACCTCATCTACCTTGTGTCTCGTATAATTCATGATATACCCATTCAGTACAGAAAAATCCATTTTATGGAGGACAGGGAAATAGCTGTACTGCTTTTTTTTTACAAATATCAGATGCACCTCACTTTATGGGTGATATTATCCTTCTTGAACACCTGGAACACCAGGAGGCTGTAAAATGGGATGCCAACAGGAAACTAGAGAATGGGGAAAAGATAAGGCTCCTTGAGGACACAATCATGGGGAAGCTGTCATTTGAGGAATACCCTTTGCCTGGCTGTAGTAAGATTGGCACAGTTTACCTTTCCTAGCCTGAGCCTGTGAACAAAGTGGATCCTAAATGTCAAAGATGCTAGAGAGGGAAGGAGGGAAGGGTTCAGTGAGGAGCAAGGGGCTGCCCTGCATCTATCCATAAAAGCTGAAAGGCTGGCAAGGCCACACACAGAAACAAGGAGCCTGCCACAGCAGGGACAATCTGCTTCTCCCTGATAGAGGTGGAGTTAGCTGTACTGACAAAGAAAGTTTAAAATGTAATTAAAATCGAGGTGTAGAGGCTGTTTGTTGTTTTACCCTTTGCTCTACATGCTTTGTGCCTTTAGGGAATGAATGAGTAATGCTTTGTTTGGAAGATGCTGTTTTAGAGTCACTTTTGTCATCTTGATTTATTTGGGCATAAGCTTTCGTGGGTCAAAACCCCCACTTCTTCAGATGCATGGAGTGAAAATTACAGATGCAGGCATAAATATACTGACACATGAAGACATCAGGCTACCCCTCTGATACTTTTTACCATCTTGCTTTTCACACATCCCCAGAGTGAAAGGGCTGAGAAGTTCCAACTACAGCTAGGCCTATTATATTAATATGGTTGTGAAATAGGATGGCTGATACCCAGAGAGTCAATCCCAGAGTAGCTGAACTGCATGGTTGCACTCAGAGTGAGATATAGGAAATCAGGCATGTCACTTGAAGGGTGCACTCAAGAGGGACCAAAAAGTGCAATTCACCTTGTAGCCATGACTCAGAGTAAAATAATTTCATGCATAACCAGGGCCGGCGCAACCCATTAGGCAACCTAGGCGGTCGCCTAGGGTGCTACAATTTGGGGGGGCGGTGACCGTGGTGGTATTTCGGCGACGGGACCTTCCGCCGTCTCTGTGGGGGGCGGCATTTCAGGGCGGGACCTTCCGCTGCCTAGGGCGGCAGAAAAGCTGGCGGTGCTCCTGTGCATAACACATTGAGATGTAAGCCAGACAGTTATCTATCCTTATCTAATATAAAACAAACCTTTTTATAGTTGTAGAGGGAGATTTGCCAAGTTCTTCTCTTTTGTATTTCTATTAAGTTCCTGAAGCCAGTGTTGTGCATAATTCGGGGGGAGCACGGGTAACTTTTATAACCATTTTTGGAAAAGAAAGTTGGATGCATAATATAAAATATATATAAAAATACTGTTGTGACACCACATTAAAAATAACACTAGCCCTTCTGAAGTTATAGTGATACCATTGCAAATATCTTATTATATTTAGATGACAAGACATTAGTATTAATTAATAGAGCTATGATTTTTCAGTTTGCTGGCAAAATCAAAAAAGTTTCAGGTCAACCCAAAAGGAAAATTTGTTGAATTTTTCAGTGAACTGAAAATGTTAAAAAACAAAATGTTTGGGGGGCAAACAAAACATTTTATTCAATTTAAAACAAAATATTTCATTTCATTTTTGATGTTTTAAACTTAAAAAAAATGGAAGTAAGTCATTTTAAATTAAAAAATGAAACATTTCATTTAGAAAATGGCAAAATATTATTTTTCAATATTTTTGAATTCTTGTTTTTTACTGAAACGATTCAAAATTGGGTTGACTTCACTGGAATTTTGTTTGAGAAAATTGGGGGCAAGTTCCAACAATTTTCAGAATGAAAACTTCTGATTTTTCATTTTGAAACAACTTTTTGTTAGAATTTTTTAGAATAAATATATGTCAAAATCTAAACAAAATGTTTACATTTTATTGAATTGGAATGTTTCAATTGGCCCTAAACCATTTTTTTTTCATAATTTTCCTTTATGGAGAACTTCAGAATTTTCAGTTTTCATTCTGATTTGGAACAAAGTCCAATTTTGAAATCTCAAAATCCTTTGTGAAATGGAACTTCTATCCTCCACATGGCTCTGATTGTAATACGTGTGTAGCAGAGTGGTCTGTCTAAGGGTATGTCAACACTACCCGCCGGATCATCGGGCAGTAATCGATCCAGCGGGGGTCGATTTATCGCGTCTAGTCTCGAGGTGATAAATCGATCTCCGAGTGCTCTCCTGTTGACTCCTGTACTCCACCACCATGAGAGGCGCAGGCAGAGTCAACGGGGGAGCGGCAACAGTCGACTCACCATGGTGAAGACACCACGGCAAGTCAATCTAAGTACGTCAACTTCAGCTACGTTATTCACGTAGCTGAAGTTGCGTAACTTAGATCGACCCCCTCCTCCTTCCCCCAGTGTAGACCAGGCCTCATTTTTTGACTTGACTGTGATCTTAACATTCCCCGAGTGTAGCTTTCAGTATGGAATTTTACATACAGTAAATACTTCATCATCCAAAGCTAACCTATCCAAAACATTCTGTTATCTGAAACAGGATCATGCCAATGGTGTTTTCAGATAAGTTCAAATCAAGTGAAGTTTGAGCTCCCATTTTTCCCTTCTAGACTGAGGAAAAAAAGGCTTTCCTTTAAGTATCATTTTAGTTCCCTGCAAGAATTAGATGACTGTCTCTGCATGCTTAAGAATTGCCTGCTCGGTCAGACTATAGCACATATTTTTTTCTTTGGGTTTGCTTAGACAAGCCCTACTAGAGTTGTTGGGTGTTAAACTTTGCTCCAGTTTGTCCATCAGTAAAGCAGAGATACTTTCCTCAAAGCATTTTGTGCGGCGTAGTTAACTTCTTTGAGCTCCTTAGATGGAAGTTTTATAGAAGTTTCAATTATTTACACTCACAACCTATCACTCTTTTTTCTGTAGATCCAGCAGCAGTAGATCACAGCTATATTTTTCCAGGAATGAGCTAACTTGTGACACATTCTGTGTATGTGTAAGCAATACTGTATATTGCATTTTGTCAATGTCTGCCAGAATGTTCTTTATTGGATCATAATTAATTACTTCAATGTATGTTTGTCAACAGGAAAGAACCAGATCCTAAGCTTTGGTACTAAAAATCACTTCTTTCTGTATGTGGTGTTATATAAGGGAATAAAAATAGTTGTAGTTAGTTGTTTGCATTGCAGTCGTGACTAAAAGGCTCCAATCAGGGTATGGGGCCATGATCTGCGAGGCAGTGTATATACATGTAAGAAAAAGACTGTCCCTGCCCCAAAAAGCTTACATTCTAAGTACATGAGGAGATGGTTCTTAATCTATATACCAGCAGTTCAGCTACTGAGAAGACTCTTTTCTATTGCCAGAAATTAATGTACTGGCAGCAGTTTTCTAAACTAGAATGTCAGGAAGCACCAGGAATGTTAAACAGCATTGGGCAAGATTATTTGTTTAACATATCCGGTGCATTATTAAACTGAACCAGTTAAAACTATTTCCTTATTTTATATTCAGTAATTGGGAAAAGTATTTTCTGGCTCTCTCCAACTCTTTCTAAACTGCTTTAACTGATTTTACTAACTCCTGCTCTTGAGCACTCCCCAACTGTGGAATATTGGCAACAATTTACCTCTTGGCAGCAGTTCTTGGGGGTTTTTGGACTATCAGAGCTGTTTGGATTTCTTGTTCTTGATTTCTGAGTACACTGTAGTAACCTTATTTGGTAGCCCTTCATTCAAGTGCTTTTTGGTATCCTGTGCATCTTTTCTAAAATAAAAGTATGTCTTTTAAAGTTCCAGTGCTTTTTGCTTATAAAGTGCTATTATTAAAGTGCTTCAGAAATAGTCCTGAGATTTGATTATGTATGTTTATAATTGGATGCTGGGTCCTGTTTTGAATTACTCGATGGTGAAATCTGTATGATAGCTATGCAGAACTGCGTGCATATGTTTGTCATAACCAAAAACAACAAAAGTTTAAAGTCATGATCATATATTAAACTGGTGAATATGAACATTCTCTCATTTATTCATTTATGTTATCTATATCATTTACATGGAAATATCATGCTACAGCCTGCCCCTGTTACATATGTATATTGCATGGAATCAACATTTCTTAACCTGGTTTACCTGGCATGTAGCAGGGGAACATGTTCAGTGTTCTGCTGGAGAGGGTTCATGTCTAAAAGGGGGGAGGGGCAAGGAAAAGTGTCAGTAATGACACACAACTGATTAATTTACAAGACTCTCTACACACACCCATACACACAGTCTCTTATCTAGTTCAGATCACACACACACACACACCTATTGTCTTAACTATTCACATAGTTTCTCCCCCCACACACACACACCCTACCTCCTTCCCTCCCTCTCTTAACTATTTCTGATCAAATTGTACCTGTCTGCCATCTGCTCATGGATGTTTTTAAGCTTATCTTTTAGAACTGCAACCTCTGTGAACGGACTTTAGGATTTGTCTTATTTTACTTTATGCCTTGCATGCCATTTAGATTTTGTTTTTAATTTAGAACTGAATTGGTACCTTGTAGCCCTGTGTAAAAGACTATTTGTTGTTGACACATGGAGTTTATGTCCCATTGGCTGGTAGTTCTCCTTTAAGCTTTATAGACCACTATTTACTCAGATTGTGTGATTCATTCTTTTTTTCAGTTTTTGCCCCCGTAACGTTATTGACCATGAAATTAGCAGCTTCTGCTGTGGCCAGTATTTAACTGTTACATACTGTTTGACTCACAAATAGTTTTCATGGATCTTCTAGTAGCCTGGTACAGTGCAACTTAAAACTTGGTGGCCATAAATGCTTCTGAACTCCATCTTTTGCTTTCCTCCATTGTTCGAATAGTTTTAGTTGTACATTAGTTTCTAAATGTGAGAAAATCTAAGTTGGCACATGATGCCAATGTCAGCACAGAGAATATGTTCACCATAAGTGAATGCAGTAGGATTTTGGCTGGCCTGCAGGAAGAAAAGGGGCCATAGCTCCTTTGTGTGACCCTCTTGGCTATGGATTACAAGGCGAGAGCAAAGGGCAAAATGCCTGGCTGAACCAAAGGGGAACCAGAAGTGACCAGCTCAGGTGGGGATACTGAACCACCAGACACACTGGGAGGGAGCTTGCTGGGCTAGGAAAGGGAAGGGATTTATACCCTGTTAACTTCCAGACAGAACTCTCTCTCATCACAGACCAGACCAGCAGCAGCTGCCAATGTCAGCACAGAGAAGAGATATTCTGGAGATGATGCTTCCTGATGACCCATCTATATCCTTCAGTGCTTGTTCTGTGCCTTAACAAAATGGTCTGGCCACCTTGTGCACGTGCAAAATCACATCCTAACAGTTTGGGTATTATCTTGTGCTGCCAGGACAATACACTATATATGTAGATGATAAAGGTGGGATTCTCAGCAAAGGACTCTTTATAGTGGTCTTGCCTGCTCTGATATTACATATCATCTCTAATCCATTTTATGGCTGGATTAATTTTTAACCAGCAACAAATATTTTGATTTTTTTCCCAACTATCTAATATGGAGAAAATTAGTTTATATGCTGTATTAATGAGAAACATTATTAATACAGGTTCAGAACAACTATCAGACTTTCTTGGTTTACCTACTTATACTGCTCCTGGAGCTGCTAAGTTTGGAGATTTAGTACATTCTGCCCTCTTTCCTGGGCCTGGGAACCTTCTTTCTCCTTCTTAACTGACTGTTGCCACTTTTGACACCTACAACTCTGGGATTATCGTTCTGTTACGGAAGTGCATGAAGAAAATTGATTAACTGATGTCACACACTATTTTACTGAGACCTCTGCCTGGGATGAGACATTAGCCACAGAGTAGTGTGCTTCCTGTGCTTCTCACAGACTTTTGCTTGTTTGCACAGTGAAGTGGTCAATTGTAACCCCTCCAAGACTCTTCCACTGGTATCTTAGCAGCTGAGTACTTATTTTACCTATAATTAATCTCATTTTTGTGTAGCTCTCTAGACAGTGGTAAGAGAACCTTGCCACTGCACAGTTTTGCCCCAACTCTGGTGAAAGCATAAGAAAGAGAAAGTATGTGGAGAGGCTGGTATATTGGGACAAGGGGGCAGTTTTTTAGGTCTAAGTCATCTGAGGGAAGGACTTGTGTGTGCTGAGAGGCTAGCTGTCTTCTGTATCTTATAGCCTCTTGTAGTAGATGTGTTAGTGTTATAGTACAATATAAACATTCCTTTAGCTTCCAAGGGACAACATTTTAAAGCCTGGACACTCTTCTTTTACATCCATAACTTGCAGAAGCATATAGCAGTGTATGAAATTAATGTAATGTAAAGGTTTAACTTCTTTGAGCAGATGCAATCAGGGAATCAGACATCAAAATAACACCGATTACACACACTATCATCTGCAGGCGCAAAAAGGGAGATCAAATGGTAACCGAAATAAAAAAGCTTTTTGTTTTTTAATCTATTATTTTATTTCCACACTTTAGTCAGATTTTTAACCAACTACAGCTGGTCAAAGTTTTTTGAAGAAACAGTTTTCAATAGGAAAATGCAGTTTTGTCAAAATCAACATGTTTCACTGGAAAGTGTTGATTTTTAATAATTTTTCATCAGGATGGTGTTGAAACTGTTGACTTTCTCATTTCATTTTTGATGTTGAAATGCTTCATTTTGACTATCATTTTGTTTTGACTTTATATTAATATTATAATATGTACATATATATACTTATCTTATATTTAAATATATATTATACTATTTTGTCATCCAAACAAAATGTTTCAGTATTCCAAATCAATATTTTAAAAAATTCCCATTCCAAGAAAAAAATCAAAATTTCAGCTTTTTGTTCTGGTTCAGAATGTAAACAAATTTAGAAATGTCAAATCTCCCAGGGGATGGAAATTCCATTTTCTGACCAGTTCAGTAAGCAACGAAGTCCAAGGTAATTGTAATACTTCTTTAAAGCATTCACAATAACATCTGTGGTCTTGAGCTTCCTTTGGACTTAACTAATGTATACTTCTGTATTTTCAGAGAAGTTTGGGCATTTTGGATGTTGGTGTGTAAATGAGCAAGTTAACAAAAAAGCAGTATTTATTTTAAGTGTAATTGGAAATACAGGAAAATAGAAGCAATATTGACTAATGGAAAGAGAATCTAAATGACTAAGGGAATGAAAATTTCTTTTAAGCTTCTGTGGGATTAATGTAAACAATAGAAAGTATAAAACAAAATAGAAACCTGTTTAAAAAACAGACCCTGCACAATAAACAATATTGATTATCAGACTAAACTAAAACTATTTAGTCTTGTTTCTTTATTTTACCCTTCTGTTGGTCAGTATTCTGGTCATAATAAGTTAATCATGTTAATTGTTGCATTAGATGTTGGCCCAGAGTCTCTGATCCGTCTGTGCTGCACTTTGATGCAGACCTAGAGATGTAGATAAAAGGTGGCATACAGCCTTCCTCAGTCTTGGGGTTAAGCCAGCCATAGACATAAATTAGAACTGCTTTGTGTCTTATGTTGGAACTTAGACCTGGCTGCCAGTGACTCCAAGGCACCAGTAAGGACGTTGGCAATTGTTGGCGTACCCCAGTTATTCCCCTCTTTCTCCAGATATACCTTCCAAACTAAAAAATGAGAAAGGGAATGCTCCTCCTACTCAAGGGGAATCCTGAGTGATCAGGTTTGATGGATATCTGGCAGTTTTGTAAAACTAGTGTGGCTCAGAACTCCTGCAGTGGACCTGAGAATCAGGCCTGTTATCTGTGTAGCACCTGCACACATTAAGAGAATAGACCTCTGTG